>NW_027120684.1:1251247-1876871 GCF_030686945.1 Centruroides vittatus | reverse complement strand
ATCGCGTCTTTCTTTTCAGCTTCCATCAATTCTATTACAATATGACAGTCACGCAATGTCCTAGTTTTAAAATTTAAATTAAGTATGATAATTCAAAGCTGAAGTTCGAGTTTGTTCTTCACATCATTTTTATGCCTATAAAATAATTTTCATAAAAAATATATACTATTTGATAAGTCATATCTAATTAATTCCTATTTATATATTTGTATTAGAATTTTATGAAATAGGATACTGCTATGTTTAAAGACATTTCTATCATTACTGATTACCATGACAAAAGCAAATAATTAAATACTAATAATAAATATAAATGCACACAAAAAGCTTCCAATTTATAGTGACTTGATAAAATGGTTTTGATCCTAAGTTCTAAATTGTTATAGCATTTTTTCTGCAGATTGCTTCCAAAAGTTCAAGAATAGTTCATATCTATTGACTACCTTTGTATATTCTAAATCATAAAATCAAAAATGTACTATTATTTTAGAATTTTCATAATAGCTCTTCAAATATTGTTCGTAAAACTTTGAACACATTTCAATTTTTAATGTCTCTCTTAAAGAAAACACACATACATACATGAAAGATGTCGGCTG
This sequence comes from Centruroides vittatus, assembly GCF_030686945.1. Classification (NCBI taxonomy): domain Eukaryota; kingdom Metazoa; phylum Arthropoda; class Arachnida; order Scorpiones; family Buthidae; genus Centruroides; species Centruroides vittatus. The sequence continues at coordinate 1,876,272 of NW_027120684.1, read as the reverse complement.
TACATGAAGTGTTTAGCCAGCAGAAAAGAGAGTAAGGGAAAGGAGAGGAGATAGACAGTAAAGAATAGTAGGATTCCTCTGAATGGCGTACATATGACTACAGTATCCTCCGTATTTGATGTTGGCGTGCAGTTTTTATGCTGCAAGGATGTAGTTCCCCAAAGGGTCTAAGAGAAAACCTGAGTGTAGCAAACACCAATAACTGAGTGCCGCCACAAATACATTCATTTAAATGGGTGGGCATCCTTACACTTTTTTTAACCATTACTTTCTGAGAACAATAGAATGGTCCACTAAAACCAGACGTTTGAATTGCTCTACAGTCAGAGCTCAAACCCATCTTTGCTTACTAGGAGAAAATATATTCAACTCAAAATGGAACATTTATTACTGTACCATTTTTATTCTTCATATCAAAGTGTAAAAAGCAACCATTGTTGGAAATAGGGTTATTTCTTAGAGGTTGTGAAGATAATTTATGGTTTGGTTTAATGAAGTCTGGTAAAATTTTTGTTCACTTTATTGTGTGAAAATTAATGTTATGACAATGGCATTTTGCCAGGGTAATGGCAAAATTTGCTTTAATGTGAGTGTTGGCTTTATTAGTGTTCATTTTAAGGTGAGTTGACTGTATATCTTTCTTGTTTGAGTCCATATTCTATCAACATTTTCTTTCGTCATAGTGTTTGTTTTTGTCTCTCTCTTGATTTTTTCCTTCAGTCATCCATTGCCTATATGCATGTATCTTTTCTCCTGTAGATTTCTATGTCACTTTCTCTTTTGTTGAAAACTGTGGATAACACTGCATATAATAATGCAGTATTAAAAGTATTTAAAGTTCAAGTTTTTTGAACAAAATATGAGAAATCTTTTTAGACAATCCAAAGTTTTAAGAAAATTGATTTATCATCTATCATTACATGTTAGTTTTTCATATGCTAGAAATTAATCTATTGGACTCAAACATTTTTAGGACATTACTCTTAATATCAGAACTATATGCAAGTAAAAATTAAAAACATTTCACATATAAATGTTTTTAATACATGTAGTTATACAAAAAGTAAAAAAAATTGCTGCTTGTTTTCTTTTCAAATTTCTTGTTTGTTATCATCTACTCACATTCATATCCCTTAGTGAGGCTCTTGAAAGCACTCACTCCGGGGCATGGATTGCGATTAGTTTTCCCTTGCTTTGTTTCAACTGTCAGTATATAGCTGCCTTTCAGCTTTGTATTTTAATTCTTATTTTCCATCTTCTTTGTTCAGTTCTAAATTCAGTTCGTTTAAGTTAGTCCTAGTTGTAAGTTAGATTAGGGACTCAGCTTGGTTTCCGGTTAGGTTATGATAGGCTAGGTTAAATTAGATTAGGGTTTGTTAGTTTTAGTCGTCTGGTTAGGTTCATCCTAGGTTACGATAGGTTAGTTTAGTTAGTAAGTTAACATTTAAAAATAATAATAATAACAAATAAAAAAAATTTGGGATCTTGCTCATTTGTCTCTGTTGGTCCATTCATCTCGTCTAGTTTGTCGTTGTGTTCGTTTGCTTTTCGCACTGTCTGGCTAGCTGTTAAGTAGTATTAAGATCTGCGATTGCATTCAGTTTTATTAGTATTAAGTAGATATAAGTCTTTCTACTAACAGCTACTTGGCACTAACTTCTACACTTAGCCAGTCCATGGAAAAACATGTGCTGGTTTGCACATTGGAAAGTGAACACAGTGATGTTAGGTTTGGCTAGTTTGTGCCAAATTTTGCTCCTTCTTTTACACTTTTGGTGCTAAAAAATATTTTTTACTTTTTTAAACAAGCTTCAATGAAAAAAATTATGGATTTCTTTTAGCTTTGTTTTGTTCAACCACTTTGATATACTGTTCCACACTTCAACAGCAAAATACCATCTCCTCATTTTGTTAGATTTGAAAATCATTCAGAATATTAATTTGTTTGTGTAAATCAATTTAACTTCATCTAACTTTACTTAGTAAATTAATTCAAAATATTATAATTTAGAGATTTTGATTCCATATTAAATGTTAACTACCTAAAATTATACAACCTTGACCTTGAGCCTAAAAGCTGTTAGTTTCTTTATTGAAAATTCATATTAACTACTATTCCCCTAGCAATTTGTATTAAAATGAGTTGACTGTATATAGAATAGGCAAAGAAGAATGTGCAGAAGAATCATCAGGCATGTTGTAAGAAATCAAAGGTGCCAGCACACCATCTGGGTGACATGCAAAGACCCAGACAATTCAACAGGTCAGTACAAGTATCCTATTCTGTATCCTGTCAGTAGTCTCTCCAAAGTCTTGCATTTGGAAAATCTACTAACAGGGTACAGAAGGTTTGTCTAGAAGTCCTAGAAAGAAACAGGTTGTTGTAATAAATTATTGAATAAGGTTTAATGTATCCAATATATGCACATCATTCATGTTTAAGAGAAGAAAGATTTCATTGGATACATCTGTGATAATGCTATAACAACTTTCTACAAGAGGATCTCATATCACACCTGCTACCAGGAGAAAACGATTACAAGATGATCATTAACAGGAGCAGCAATAAAATTTGATGGCAAAAGTGCATACTGATGATGACAATATTAAAAAGATCTCATCAAAAACTGCCACGTAATGTCGACTTGCTTATTACAAATGCCTGTGAGAAATTATGTATTTTATTTTTTTCAATCCTAAATAAGATAAATTCATAGGAAATAGAAGATTATTTCCTACAATATATGAATAAAAATAGGTAATTTAAAAATTAATTTACACTAGGTAGCCCAATAGTCAGTCAATGTTAACTTGCTTATAATTAAAATTTTTAAAGACAGGCAAATTTATAAAACTACAAACAATTTCTATAGTTATGTTACAAAAAAAAAATTGTTGCAATTAATTAGAAGTTTTTTAATTAAGGGTTCAAAAAATTCAGGCAAAATTAATAAAAAATTAAATAAATAATATTAAATAAATAAAAATTATTAAAAATAATTATAAAAACTAAAACTAAATTAACGCTAAATGAATTAAAACTAAAAAATAATAATAAAATTAAAACTCTGGCCTTTACAACAAAACTAAAACTAAAATCAAAATTAATTAAAATCAATCAATTGAAAATTAAAACAATGTTTTTTAAAAAGTTTAAAAGTTGTTTTGAAATTTTCAAAAATTTGTAAATCAAATTAATTGTTAAATTTATGTTATTTAAGTGTGGTGGCAGCAACAGAACATTTTGCATTTAATATATATAAAGAACAGATACGGATCTGCTGAAAAATCATTTGTATAGCTATTATAATTTTCAACTTGGAATATAGCAAGAATAATCAGTAATTACAGCTGGAACAAACTTCTCTTAAAAATAACAATACAAGATTGCTCCACATAGAAAATTTAAATCCAGACAGAATATTATGAAATTTCTAAAATTTATTTTCTGCTTATACTCACAATTCATTGTTATATTTTATTACCTATTGAACATTATAATTTTGTAATATTTTGTAGGGGAAAAAAAAAAATCAGATAAATTTATTTTTGTTAATTTATATGAACAGCTAGATTGCAATTAAAAATATCAATTCCATCCATATTTTAAATTTCTTGCAGATTTGTGTGGTAATTGGAAAGAATTAAACATCTTTTAGCAAAAATGTCTTAAAACACAAATTGTATAATAAATGTAACTAATTTACAACAAATAACAATATTTACAAAAAAATTAGTTAAAAATTACTCTCTAAAAACACTCGGAAAAAACATACCCATTTTGAATTCCTGCTCTTGCATCTTTAGAAGATTTCACCCCAATCATCATTATTGCAAATAAAACGAAAAATAGTGTCAATGCAAAACATATTCTATAAACAGCAAGGTATCCAACAGCTTTATCACAATCAACAGTTTGACTAAGTAGAGTACTGTTTTTACAGAATGGTACCTGTTAAAAATAAATATAAATAAAAGTTTAAAGCTTATCAAATCAGCAGCAGTTCCAAACATAAGTTACATCATAGCCAAATTTATTTTATTAGGATTTAGAAAAAGTAAATAAAGGAGTAGAGAAAAAAAAATTAACACAAAATGAAGTTAAAGCTGCCAAATTCATTATCCTATAATTTCTTTCATAAAATGGGTTGTAGCAAAAAATTTGATTTGAAAGCATTTGGAGAATTTGGGTTATTCTAAAACAAAGTTAGAGCACTTGACAAAGGCTCATGAATAGAGCCAAAAAACATTTTCTGATTATTTTAAATAAAATTTTCCAGCAGAAAGGTAAAATTATCCTGTTTTAATAAATTTATTAGAAAATAATAATGGTGAGTTAGGAAATTATTTCTGATATGATTATATCAGGAATGTAAAAATTTATGTGAAAATACAGGTATCCCTCATAACACTGTAGATACATTCCAAAAAAGTGCCATGTGATGCAAATCCATGCTATATGAAATAAAGGACTAATGCAAAACAGTTACATTCCAGAAGTTAGCAAAAGAATACTATTCTTTTTCATTACTAAGAGACGTGTTTTATTAAAGCAATCAATAATTAATTATCAATCACAATTAAAAGTACTGTAACATGGTGTTAATGTTAATTTTAGTTAAATGAGGGCTTTTCTTTTTACAAAGTATTGTCGTCAACTCATACTTTTTTTTGCTGATCTTGATCAGAAGTATCAGCAGCATTTTCATATCTTTTTATTTTTATCATAAAACATTTTTTTATGGATGATAAAATAAAAATATGTTATTAATCAAAAATTTGTTCTAGCAAGTTGCATTTGCTCAGTCGCGTACTGAGCAAATTTTTTTCTACAATTTGTGTTTGAATACTGAATTGTTCAAGTAGTGAGATACCGCTGTAATTCATTCGTCATTTTATAAATGATCGCTTACCTACAGTTAAAACAAGTTTAATAGCACTTATCTAAAAATGTTTACGTAAACCTTACTAAATACGAAGACTGATCTATAAAAACAAAACACAGTGACAGTATTAAGGGGTAAAGTCTGAAAGCAATGACAATGACATTTGATTGATAGGAAGGCTAGGACAAGTTTTTTTCTTACTTGTCCTATCAGTTTTCATTAAAAAGTAAACCTGATGAAATAATTTGAAAATTTCAAATATTCTAAAATATGTGGCTAAATTTGAGAAATATGCATGCTTACTTGAACAAAAAAAAATATCAAATAACAAAGTTCACATTTAATAATTTTGAAATTCTGTATGAAGGATCTCCAAAACCATGTTAGAGCAAAACTGAGTCGTGTACGGGAAATATCCCCAACTTTCAAACTGTTAGAGCAAAACTGTTTTGTATGAGAGATACCTGTACAGTAAATAAGAAAATATTCATGAGTTTTTATGTATGTGAATAACTGAATAAAATTGTAAAAATATATAGTAATCAAGCATTTTTAACAAATGCTTAAAATATAATAAAAAGTCTTCCAAATTAAAATAATGACAACACTAACTTTATATTTCTCCCAGCAGGGTGGGGGAAAACACAAACATGAAAAAATTAACACAAACACTTTCAGTCTACTTCTAAGACCTCCTTCAAGGTGATGAAATAGCTTCTCTTTTCAAAGATGGAATCTATAGAATAAATATTCATATAAATTCAAATTTTTAACCAGTGGGGGGTGTCTCCACTCAGACTTATTATTTCAATTAAAACATTATCATATAGGACCTGCCATGCATGGGAAGATTTTTTTTCTTTAAAAAAGTTGAAACACGTTTCCTTTTTCAGCTTTAAATATATTAGTAACTCCAAAATCTTGAGATGTTCCATTTTGTTTGTTTCATAGTTAATCTCACTTCTTGTAAGTCAACTTGAATATTGTTTTCACTAGCATATATTGAATCCTAGTAGATTTCTTTTTATTTTCTATAGCCAATTTGTGTTCTATTTAAGGCAATCCACTGCACTTTCAATATACGCTAGTGAAAATAATATTAAAGCCAACTTACAACCAGCAAGAAAAGCAGAGAACATGGATCAACTTTGAAGAAAAAAATATTTCCCATACATGACAGGTCCTATAGAATACAACATTATAGAAGACTTATACAACTAAGAGTGGAGACACCACCACTGGCTAAAAATTTGAATTAAAATTTATATGAATATTTTCTTCTGTTAAGAATTGAAGCAATTTCATCAACTTGAAGAAGGTTTTAGAAAGACTAAAAATGTTTGTTTCATGTTAATTTTTTCACAATCCTGATAGGAGAAATATAAGGTTAGTGTGTTCATTTTTTTTTTATTTACTTTCCCAGTTTGTAAAAAAGTAAAACATTTAGGTCTTCCAAATTGAAATTATCAGAAAAACTGTCTTATTATTAGCATTTCCTTCATATTAATTATTAAAAAGTTTTCTCAGAATAGCATCAATAATCTTCAAACAGAGCATCAACGTATTGATAAATGAATGTAATTAATTACCAAAAGTTTAGTTTTGTCCCAAAACTACAATACAAGCTTGTTTATATAAGAGTGATATATATGGATTCATATTTTTTACAGATGGCAAATGGTTAAGTTAACCATTGGCGACACAAGGATAATTCTGACCATTAATGCAAGCTGTCTATAACTATTTGGTTAATGTTACCTTAGGTGCCAAGATGGTGGCTTGTCTCTGATTCCAGCAAGGAAACAGTGGGATGCACGTTCTAACTTAACCTAACCTATTCTAATAAATTACCATAATTATTAACAACCAAATTATTAGAATAGGTTAGTTTAGGTTAGAACATGCATCCCACTGTTTCCTTGCTGGAATCAGAAACGAGCCACCATCTTGGCACCTAAGGTAACATTAACCAACTATTTTTATTGTGAAATTCAGTAAATGCACTAAAAACATGTGTGTCCAATAATTATTTGGGAATACTTGGTATGGAGCACAAATTTATGTGAGTTTCATTTTATGAAGCATTTGCTAATATATAATTCTCTACATAAACCAAGACCATACTGTATTATGCAAAACTATGTAGTCATTGCTGAAAATTAAACTAGAAATGATTGTTATAGTCAAATACATTTCAAAATTGAAATTCTAAACATTATACAAATAAAAACATTAATAATGTATTGATACGATTTATCATTAAAACATTTTAATTTTAAATTATGGTAAAGAAAATTGCATAATTACTGAAATATATCTTATACTTACTTTTTGTAATGACTCTGTCAATGATGGTGACAACATAATGCAAGCAACTATAGTTGTCAATAGCAACATTACAGCATACATAATACGTGTAGAGGTCGAATTCTTGCATGATGGACAAGCAGAACAGCATAAACCACATGCAGCACTACCACAACAACAAGCCAACTAAATAAAAAATATATTTATTAATTTATAATTTATTTATTAACTTAAAGTCTTCAGTTTAATATCAATTGTTTCTATATACATACATACAATACATTAATAATTAATATATATACTGTTTCCTGAGGTGTGAGAAAAGACATCAAAAGACTGATTTGTATATTAATTGTGTATTAATTTTTCAATGTATTAAGTTCATTATTCAATGAGGTTTAAAGTAACAGAAATGCAAAAGGATAATTTAAAAATATTATATAACAACTTTTGATTTTATTGTTAATAATAACCTATCTATTATTTTTCATTTCACCATAAAATCTTATTATTCATATAATATTAGCAAAAGTTACATCTATTTCAAATCTACTTATTCAGAACACCTAAGTTACTTTGACATGTTTTCAATTCCTCTTGAATTAACTTCAGCCAAAAATCCTATGAACTTAAATCTACAATATCAATTTGAATATAGAATGAAATGGAATCTAGCCAATGTGATTTGTTTTATTTGTAGATAGAAAAGTGACACACAGGCAATCTGCCAAAGAGGAATGACTCCCGGGAGGTCTTTTATGGGGAAACTGCCCCCTATTTAGGTGTTACTAACATGAAGAAAACCCCATGGGTCCAACCTGTTGGAGAGGCACAAACCCATGAGTGGTTCAGTGGTTTTATCACTTAACCACTAGTGGACAGCATAAATTCCTGATTTTGTTAGTATTTTCATACTGTTTTTGTTATTACATAGCATAGTCATGATTGTAAGGGACATTTTGACAGCTAGAGTAAAATGATGTTTCCTTACTTAACACTAGGACTGCAAGACTTTTATACTTAGAACCAGCAGTCAAAATGACCACTATTCCATAGTATGCTTTTTACAATTTCAAACTGATTTCATTTCATAGTTGTAACAAAATATTAACATTCTACAGCATTATATAATTTCAAGGGATTGTATTATAGGTCAGGAGGGTTGCTTCCTTTAAATTGGGGGAACTACATATACTTTACATTTAGATAGAGTTAGCCTAATAAAAAGTTTTTAACAATTTGGAGGGCTTTTACAAAAAGTTGTGGGCTAAAAGCATCATTTATTATTATACATATACTTTGTATAACAAAAAGTCAAGCAATGAAAACTACTCCATGGGAGTTTCCTTGTTGCTGCCTATCACCAACAGTACCTGTGCATATGCATACATAAAAGTAGGTTTTTTTTAGTACAAAAAAAAGCAAGCATTGATAGCTATATTATTATTCCATAATTTACTATGTAAAATTATTATATAACAAAATATTTCATGTAAGTTATATCTAATATACCAATAAGAATCAGTATACTGTATTTTCTGGTGTATAAGACAACCCCCAACTTTTACAGTTAAAATACAGAGTTTGGGATATACTTGCCCTATAAGACGATACCCAGCATATAAGACGACCCCCCGACTTTTGAGATTTTCCTGGGTTAAAAAGTCATCTTATATGCCAAAAAATATAGTACTTTAAAAATACAGTAAATTATGTACTATACATCTTTTAGAGAGGTTGATGTTTTGGTTCATTCTCAATTAGGCAATATCAGATGCTGTCTTGTTCACTATCACTCTCATTGCAATCCTTTTTAGCATCAATTTCGTTGGATGGGATATATTCATTATCACTTTTCGATAGATTATGTCATCCATATAGTCACTTTCAAATCATATTCCAAAATTTGCTGATATATTTGTGATTTCATCTCCAGTAAGCTGATGATAATCAAATCAATCATTCATTTTTTGTTATACACTACATGAATAATTCCAAATGAGACTGAAGTGAAAAGTTATTCTAACAAAGAACTCAGAAAACCCAGACAAGTAGAAACATTCACATAGAAGTGTTAATATTCACAATTTATAAGTAGACAGGTAAAGAAAACAAGAAAAAGTAAATGTAAAAAAAGTAATAAAACAAAAGAATAAATCAGCAGTCAAAATGCTTTCCATGGTTGTAAGCAGTGGTGATATTCAGTGGGTTCGCATAGGTTCAGCCGAACCCATTGGTAAAATTTTCAGTTTCCCGAACCTTGTTAAACAGACGTAACATTTCTCAGTGGTTTTGTTTCTTTTAAAAAATATATTAAAATATACGTATTATACTCTGTAATACTACTAAACTAGAGCCTTACACCTTGTTCGCACCGAGCATTTCAATCTAGATTGTGAGCAAGGTCAGAGACTATGTCTTGGTGTGATCTCTCTCGACTGTTTCAATCTCAACCGAAACAAGGTTTAATCCCGATCGATTCAAGAGAGTTCTTGAAGCTAGATCCAGTCATAAGAGATCCCACAATCTCACGTGTGCGAGATAATATAAGATGGCTCTGGAACACGTGTTGGGCTATGGACAGCAAAATAAAAAGGATATTGTATTTCGAGAGATGATGACATCTGTCTACTATCAGCAGTGCCATTCGAGGTGAGAAATTTCTCTGCCTAAAAAAAAAAAAGTTGACAGCATTAATATACTATTGTTACCTGGTCTCCGCCCAGGGCTCGTTATGTTCCAAATACGACACTGATTATTAGATATATCGCAAGAAAAGGTATTTTATTTATTTCTAGCCAAAACTTCCATTTCGTTTGTCGATGATTGTCAGGGAAAAATTTTCTGCTCGTGAACCCTTTGTTAACTATTTCAAATATCACCACTGGTTGTAAGTAAAGACTTACAACCATGATAAAATCAAGACCCCTTGATTTTATCAAGATAAAATTCTATGGTAATGCAAAACATTCAAATTCAGGAAATCAAAAAATTTCAGATTCCTGTGAGAAACTTGATCAAGTTGGCAAGTAAGTAAAATTCAATAGCAATCAAATGACTGCTATTGAATTTTACTTACTTGCAGTTCTAGTGTCAAGGTACTACTAAAGTTGCTGCTGCTTTGCTTGTTACTACTAATATTCCTGCCTTTTTAATCCTTTTCATTTAACTGTAATTTTTTTAGCACTACTATGTTTACTTATAGGCTGTTTCTTGATGTAAATTAAATTCTTAGGAACTCATGCTTTTGTGCTATACAGATCTTCTGGATTTCTGCACTTTTATCCATCATGAAAAAGGAGTGGGATATAACCTGATTTACAAGTACCCCAATGGAAGCTATTTTGTGAACCACTGTATCTTGGGATTTCTAATATATGAATGATTCCATAGGTGTGTATGGTACATACCTTAGTGATCAAATGATTATCTTTCCTAAAGATTGTTATATTTTTATTAAGAGAGTTGATATTATAACTGCTATTGGTAAGTGATAGTGTTAAATGACTGAATAGACAAGAAAATTTGAAGTATATATGTTAATACGGTGCTGTTTTAAAGACAAAAATTATAATGTCAGCCACTGCTGAATTTGCATAATTTCATTTTATTGCTCTAATATGCTCGCTTAATCTAATTTTTAATTTTCTTTTTGTTTCTCCTATGTATGTTTTCTTTGGGTTACAATTGCAATTAAATGAATATACAACACCTTTTTCCTCTGTTATATCATAATTTTCTTCTTTTCTATAACACAAATATTTTTTTTTTTTTTTATAGAAAAGAAGAAAATTATGATATAACAGAGGAAAAAGGTTGTATATTCATTTAATTGCAATTGTAACCCAAAGAAAACATACATAGGAGAAACAAAAAGAAAATTAAAAATTAGATTAAGTGAGCATATTAGAGCAATAAAAGGAAATTATGCAAATTCAGCAGTGGCTGAACATTGCAATAAGGAAAATTGTGAAATAGATTTAAACACTGTTAAAATAAGGAAAAAAGAAGAAAATAATTTTAAACGTCAGTTATATGAACATATAAACATAATCAGACAAACAGAAGGAATAAACAACAATACTGGAAGGGAAATCCACCAATCCTGGAGAAGCATTATAGAAGGGGGAGGGAGGTGAAAGCATAAAAGGAGAGATTTAAAATGAATTGTAAATATAGTTTAAGTAGAAAAGAATAATCCAGAATGTAAGTAGTCAATGTAGAAGTTATTAGATGAAATTTTAATCATGATTAATTATAATGTATAAAAAATAGGTATACGTTTCGAATTATTTGGTTAATATGGATTACAAGTATATTTGAATCTTTAAAGAAGTTCGGAAATACAGAAACTGTAAGAATTTTATTATTTTATTGTCGGAGAAATAATGTGTATATTTTTAATTTTATTTATAATTGTAACAAAAAACATTTTAATTGTTGATTTGTAGAAAGTGCTATTTGAATGCCTGCTGAAGAGGGACAAACAAGTCCTAAACACAAGCTTAAAGTGTATGTGTACAGGTGAACTAAATAAAAAATATTATTTCTGATCAGTAAGACTAAATATCTGCATCCATAATTTTCCAGTATAATAAGTCCTGTTAATTGATAATTGTACTAGTATACAAAGATAAATTTAGGCTATGATGAAAGACACAAAGGCATAATAATTGAACATTGTTCTGCCTTTTAAAAAGTTTCCTCAGGCTTGACAGAAAAATCTTAATAATCTGTATGTATATATACATATAGATCAGGGATGAGCAACACGCGGCCCGTTAAACATGCCCGTTTATGCAGCCCGCCAAGCATTTCTAAAATTGAATTTATTTTATCGACTTTCTCCCATCAATATAATGTTATAAAATTAATTATAATAAAACGGTAGTACATACTAAACCGAAACAATTTTTTGTGACGAGTTACTCACTTGTCAGCGACTTGTTCAAACATGCAATACGAACGTGCCGCGTCTGTGCTTGTTTGTGTTTGCTTTTGTCACACAATCAGTCAGACTGGTAAGCTGTTAACTAGCAATTTTAGCAATTCTTGTGTTTCTTGAAAGGCATGAGTGCAATATTATTGTCAAAAAGGTAATATTAGAGTTTTTTTTTTATTCAAAATTAAGTTTTCCTACAAATTTTTTTAACTTTCAAATTTTTAATCCATAATAGCATGTCGGAAAAGCAAACAAAAAAACGGAAGGTTGCGGATGAGCACAGGCATTTCCAAGAAAAGTGGAAATTTGATTATTTTTTCACTTTCGTCAAAGATAAAGCTGTATGCTTAATATGCTCAGAGACTGTGTCGACATTAAAAGAATGTAACATAAAAAGGCATTAGGATACAAAACAAGAACAACAATATAAAAACTTAACAGGACAACTCCGGATAGATAAGTTTAATCAAATGGAGAAAAACTTGGGAAACCAACAGGCTATTTTTAAAAATCAAGCTATTTTATCAAATACGGCAGTAAAGGCTAGTTTTGTTGTCAGTCAAATACTGGCAAAAAAATGAAACCCTTTGCGGATGGAGAAATGATAAAAGAATGTCTGACTGCTGTTGCAGAAATAGCATTTCCTGATAAAATAAATATTATTTCAAACATTAGTTTATCAAGATTCACCATTGCAAGGAGAATTGAAGACTTGTCCGAGAACATAGCAACAACGCTTCGTGAACGCATTGCAAAATTCGAATAGTGTTCTTTGGCACTTGATGAGAGTTGTGATATTAGCGATACAGCACAACTGGCTATATTTTTACGTGGTATTGACACCAAATTTAATATTACCGAAGAATTGTGATCACTGATTCCAGTGCAACCAAGCAAAGACCTGTACGATGAACTAAAGTCTGTGTTGGAAAATTTTTCAATTTCATTAGAAAAGATTATTGGTATATCGACAGATGGAGCACGGGCAATGTCAAGCATGGAGGTAGGAGTATCGGAAAGGCTATTTCAAGACATTAAGAAGGTCACAGGAAGGGAAATATTCGTTAACCACTGCATCATTCACCAGGAAAATTGTGTGCGCGAAAAAATTGAGTTTGCCAAATGTCACAGTACCAATAATTAAACTGATCAATTTTATAAAGTCGCGCGCGTTAAATCACCGTGAATTTAAAGAATTCCTGAAAGATTTAGAAACTGAATATGGAATGTGGTTTTTAATATCGAAGTACGTTGGCTTAGTACAGGTGCAATGCTAAAAAGAGTATACAACTTAAAAAGCGAAATACAACTGTTCTTGGATATGAAGGGATATGCCTTTCCTCATTTTGGTAATAAAGAATGGATGCGAGATTTTGGGTTTATTATCGACATGACTCAGCATCTGAATGATCTTAATGTGGAACTTCAAGGCAAAGGACAGTTTATTCACAATTTGTATGATAAAATTCAGGGCTTTGAGCGCAAATTAAAATTGTAGAAACAGCATCTTTTGCAGAATAATGTGTCTCACTTTCCACATTTAGAAAAACGTTACTACTTCTCAAAAATACGCACAATATATAGACATTTTAATCAACGAATTTCAATTACAATTCCAAATGTTCAAAGCTGAGAAGACAGCAGTTTCCACGAAAATGTTTTCCTCGCCATTTAATATCGATGTGGATACAGTTCCCGAAGACTTTCAAATGGAAGTGATTGACATGCAGAATAATACAGATTTAAAAAATGTATTTTTCTCAGTAAACATTGAAAATTTTTATAAATCTTATGTGAGCCCTGAGAAATTTCCGCTTTTGACGAAAAATACAAAGCAAATGATGTCTCTGTTCGGAACTACATATGTTTGCGAACAATTATTTTCAACCATGAAATTAATCAAAAATGGCCACCGATCAAGACTGAGTGATGCACGATTAGAAAGCTGCATACGTGTAGCTACCTCATCAATTCCAGCTGATATTGATCAGCTTGTATCGAAAAAACAGTGCCAAATTTCTCATTAAAACTTCCAAGTAAATTCGTTTTTCTGTTTTTTCTTGTTTGTTTATTATTTTGCATTAAAATTTGTATATGAAATCTTTACTTTTTTTTAAATTTTATAATTTTTCATTCTAATGTTTATTATAAATAAAGTTTTGTAAATTATTAATAAGTGTTACTTTATGTGCGGCCCGCCAAAAAATTTTAAAATTCAAATTGGCCCGTTGATTAAAAAGGTTGCTCACCCCTGATATAGATTATTAAGATATATACATATAATGATACATAAATGATACATATATATCATTTATTATATAAATAAATATTAACAATATTTATTATACATTATTTATACATATTACATAAATAAATATATAAATTTATATTTAAATACAGTTGAGTCCACATAAGCCATCATAGGTATAACTAGACACTGTCAGTTAAGTAGTCAGTTTTCTGTGATCCCAGCTGACTTACATAGGCATTAAGGTTAAAAAACTGGTTTACTCGGCACCATTTAACTCGTCACCACTGGATAAATTTACATACTTTTTTCTGTCCCACACTCGTTTAGACATCCAATAAGTTGACTCCCCTCCTGAAAAAAATGAGTTCACATCACACAGCTTAACGTCACAGTAGAATCCAATTTTGCATTTTCTCACCTTTCAATCATGCATTATTTGCAGCAAGTGTTTCACATTTCTGTTAGAAATGAGTATCCGAAACCTAACAATGCTTACGCTGACGGAAAAAAACAAACTTTTATCTGAATTTGAATGTAATAAAACTTCACAAGCCGAATTTGCAAAACAAGAAAACCTTCCAAAAACAACATTGGTGGGAATTCTGAAGAAAAAAGAAGAAATTAAGAAACTTTTTCTTTGGTCTTTGTCGTAGCTGTCTCGAAAATGCCAGAGAAAGTTGTGATACAAAGATGTTGAAGATGCTCTGGTACATTGGCTAAAGCAAATTCGTTCATCAAATCTTCCTGTTTCGGAACCGATACTGAAACAAAGAGCGATGGAAATCACCAAGGTACTTGGAGTAGAAACCAACTTTAGTGCCAATGATGGATGGTCAGAGAGATACATTGCATGTATTGTATAAAGCACTACTATATTTTCCTAATTGTAGTTTTGTGGTTTTTTTCAACTTCATTTTAATTGTCATATCGGATAACTCAACACATTTCCGCTTTCCCTTGGGGTATTGACTTATGTGGACTCGACTGTATTTTAATTTTTTATGACAGACCACGTAGCATCAATCTCGTGCACTAAATATGGGCCTATATTAGCAAGTAATCTCATATTACTGTTTTCACAAATACACTTTTTAGTTTCTTTGTTTAAGAACACTGATTTTAAACATTTTAAGATATCATTCCAACTTTTCTAATATAAATTTTCACAAATTTTTTGCAAATCATTCAACACTGCAAAATATAAGTTTTGATAAGCTTTGTTACAAAGATTTGTTACTTGAGGATCCAATCCATGGAGTTACCTGCAGAATTGGGTTAATATGTACTTAGGTAACCACAATGGCGGCACTTCCGACTGTTCATGCTCCCGACGGACTCCCCCAGAGGGGAACCACCGGCAGGCTGCCCAGTGTTTAACGTCACTAGTTATTGATTCACAGTAGTTCTTGAACAAAAGAAAAAAAAGGAAACATCTACTAAAAACGTAGTTAACCTAACCAAACCAACTTAACCGAAGTGATGCCATTGGGTTACCTAGGTACACTTTAACCCAAGATGGTTCTATTTTTTCTACTTGTTTAGCAATTATCCACACAGCACAACGTCAATGGTAGCCAAAGAGAGAAAATCTTACCAATAACAAATGTAGATAAATAACATTAACAGACTAAAAATTTACTATATTATGCTTTTAACCATTATCTTTGTCTTAAAATAATCTTATAAATCTTACTAAAAACTTTAAATTTTATTTACATTCAATTTTTTAATCATTTGTTTTAATAGTCAGTCTATTGTATAAATTACACAAGAAATGGAAACATTTTAAAATAACAAATTACCCAAATGACAATGGGTGCATTTGTTTTCAAAATGATAATAAATATTTAAATTATTAACAATATACATCACCTGTCCGGCAGTACACAATGCTAACAATGCTCCCATCTTAGTCTCTTCGGGTTTAAAATTACGACTTTAAAAATAATTAAATTATAAAAGCGATTTAAGGATTATCACAAAAGACGATTGCTGAACGTCAGATGATGCTAATGGCGTCATTCGATTATCGTTTGGGCCCACAATTCCTTGCGCGTTATTTACGTTATTTAATATAGTACTTATATAATGAATATATTTAAATATATTGTGTTATAGTCTAAAATTAATATTTGCTTTTAATCTCATGGCAATAGTTTGCATGATATAAATATGTTAATTTATATTTAAATCTTATAAAGGTTGCCAATTAAATTACGTGTACGGCTTTTGACACTTCGCTTCCTGTTGTGTACAGTGATGTACTGTATTTTTCGCGATAGCCTCCCTTAAACCGTACATTCAATTAATCAATGGTCCCTAAATATTGTATAATATTTTGATAATGAGACGGCTGGATGCGAATTTTTTTTAAGTAACCAGGATAAGTAAGAGAGTCAATGTTACCAATTTAGCTTTAGTTCTTTCCTGCGAAATATAGTGTTTTTGGATGTTCAGACTGGAACAAATTGTGTTTCCCGCTTATCGGGAATGCCAGCCTTTTCTTTCTTTTTTTTTATTACCAGGCGGAAAAATTTTTAGAGGCCGTCAAAATAATTTGTTTTCTTTTCACTTCTTTCTTGGAAGATCATATTAGTTTAGTTTAGTTACGGCAACGGAACAGTTGGGCGATGCCTTCCAAGAAATCTTTTAAGGGTAACTGGCCCGTATTTAGACGTTAAAGAGGTGGAGAAAAATAGAAAACTCCACCTGGCCAGGCGCGAACCCACGACCGAACTCCCAGTGTTCGTAGGAACGGAACCACCGAACTCCTAGTGTTCATAGGAACAAAACCACTTGGCCAATATCATATTAATGGCATTTCTAATCATTAGATACTACAGTGGTCACAAAAAGACGTTGGCAATATTGTGGCACGTGTGTCTTTTTAAAATCTATGGTGTGATCTAGCTGCTTATAGGAGTGAATCTACGAAGTTCTAGTCGTGTAGGCTAATTATTTCCTGTCATCCATGGATATTAATACAAACATGTTAACCTTGGAGAGCTGTTTTTTAAAACCCGGTCTATAACTTTGTTTGATTCTGCATGTTGTTGAATACTTGATTGTAGTCTAGCATTTCTGTGATTTAATATCTTGTCTTCAGTTATTTTCTATTTTTAATTCGAGAATTTTTATTTTAAATATAATTATGTGGTGTCTTAGTTTTGTATTCATATTGGAAACAATATTTTAATGTTTATTTACTCCCGGATTATTTAATGTCAATCTAGCTAAATATAAAAATGTAGTGAATAACAAAAATAGTACGAACATTCTGGTCAGATCAGGGATAAATATTTTCAAGTAATAAAATCAGATAATATGAATAACCATTTCTATCTTTATTTTCCTGGTCTTAATATATTTAGCTTTTATAGACAAAAAAAAAAAAAAAAATATTAGCTGGTGGAATCTTATAAAAGTGAGTTGGCAGAAGCACCGTCAACTTGCGCTGTGATTAGTCAGAATCAGTGGCAGATTAACTATCACCGGTACTCTAGGCTGACCTTTGACCATGTATTTTGTCCTACCCTTTGTTGAATTAAATAAAGTGACATTAAATAACATATCAACTAAACCTTGTATTGTTTTTATTCTCGGGACCCCTCTCTTCTGGGACCATAGGTGTAAGCGTACTTACTGATTAATTTGCCACTGATCACCTTGTCACGACGGAAGAGCGTAGTCTATAGTACGTTAGCTATCCAATTTCTATCGTTTTTTAGAATCGTGTCTTTTCTCTTGCAAACTGAGACGATTATGTTAGCATAAGAATATTTTGTGCTTAAATTTGTATGTGTGCCTATGAGTTAGACAGTGGCGCGTTATAGATCCTTGGGGCCCGGGCAACTTTGAATTAAAGGGCCTCATGTACAGTATTGACTTGAGGCATTTTTCTTCGGGAAATTCTTGGGGGAATTCCCCAGTTTCCACGTACGTTTTTTAACACGATTTCTGGACGATTCTTTGCTGCGCCACACCGGCAAATCTAGGGTCTTCAGATATGGCGCAAAATTTTGATTTCGATATTTTTACTACAGTAATGAGTTTATGAAAGATTTGTTTGGGCCATCTATTGGTGAGGACTCCAGATAATTGCCCTTTTTTCCATTGTATAATGCTCCACTGGAGTTAGAGTTATTATACATTTACATAGTCTAGATGAGTTTTCTTTCTCTATTTTATTCTGTTTCTAGAAATGCTTTGCGTAGCTATCAAAAGCAAATCGAGTTTCTTAGAAAGTGAAAGAAAATTTCGCATAAAATTCATAAAACATAATATTTGTTTTATAGACTAAAATCGATTTCTTTCTGTAATTAATAAATCTTTTCGTTGAAAAGTACAGATCTAAACACCACGACAGGATATACTTAGCACATACAACTTATTTTAGGTACTGAATATTATACAGCCTACTTTAAATTGAATAAATATAATATAAATGAATGAATTAATTATAAATTGACGTTTGCAATTTTTAATCATATTTTTAATTTATTTCATTTAAAATATATGCTCTCCACCTCAAATTAGTAGTATCTTGCCCCTGTACATCATACTTTTCCTTTAACAATACAGTTGATGCCGGTCATCTATCTAACATCTTACAGGAAAAAATTTTTGAATTGAAATAACATAACTTCTGGTTTGCATCAGATATTCCTGTATAGTTTATTGGGCCTCCTGCCCCTAAGGTTTCCATATCTGCTCTCGTCTTTCATTTCTCTAACTCCATTCTCGAAATTAAGGAAAAACAGATGGACGGACGACGGTGGGAATTTATGTAAATTGCAGTCCAATAACAATTTAATATTTTAATATCTTTATACACTCAAACCTGTTTTTGTGCGGTCTTTTTTTGTGCGATTTTTTATACGTGCAATGTGTTTTGTGCAATTATTTTTGTGCAGTATACCAATTTAATTGAAATTCATATACCGCACACAAAAAATCACACAAAACAAATCGCACAAACAAAAAATCGCACAAAAATAGACCGCATAAAAACAGGTTTGAGTGTACAATAAAAATTCAATCAAACTTCGATATAGTATCTTCCTATATAGCGATATTCTCGTAAATTCCAACTAATACTGTCAGCGGAGATTTAGGCTATTATAAATATTTAAGAAAGTGCCCTTCAGTATCAGTGCATTCCAGTAAATGTACAATTTCGCTTTTCAAACGGAATTGTCATCAACAAATCGCGTGACTATCGAACTTTAGTGTGTAGGCCTCATATAATCGAGAGTCACAGTAGTAATCCTCGCCAATGAAGAAGTCACTGACTGATTATATATACAGGAATCAGAGTTGCCGATTTTTGGGCGACGATCGGGAGATACTCACGAGCATTTGAAAGTCATGAAAAAGAAATATGAGCGTCGCACGTGTTTGTGCTGTAATCTTTGTCTCGTTTCAGTTATGCCTTCGCTACGCTGTGTTTACTAAACAGAAAGCTAAACTAAACAAGTTTTAGTAGGTGTAAGAATATAAATTATTTCATTGATTTTATTGAAATTATATAAAAGTTATGTACTATACATATCACAATGACAAATTCATTTTCTATCGGGTCCGCGTTTTCGTTTATTTATTAAATCTCTGTCAAATAGATAACAAATATAAGCCATTTTACAAACAAATAACCAAGCAATAGTTCGTAGAAGGATAGACGAAATGTTCATTGGTTCTTTAGAGCTACGTTATGAGTGATATTACAAGGGACAACGTCGCCAGATCAACGAAGAAAAACTGTCACGTGACCATAAAAATCGCTTCTGATGTCACATCGAAAGCGACGGCATCGACTAATTTGTGCTGGGCTTAATGCGTTAAACTTCACAACTGTTAGAATGAAATCGCACATCTATGGTAAGTAAAGAAAGCTGTTAAAATTTGAGGGGATTAATTGGCTCTCCATTATTTCTAATGAGGAAATATGATTCGGACTTCGAACAATTCGGACTTCGAACATTCGAAGTATGAGGCACCATTGTATATCTGTTTCCGGGAAACGTAGAGCTCATAAGTAATATCACTTAAGTATAAAAATATGTTCTTATAAAAGTATTTTTTATCTTTATTTGTTGCATCCAATAGACAAAAACAATTAATTTACTTTATTTAACTTGTAGAAATAAAACTCCCTTAATTAAAAGTATTTTCACTTCGTTTCATGTAGCCTACAATGCTCGTGGTCTCATTTTAAGAGATATATAAAATTTAAAAAAAATTATATTATACAAATAAAAATGCGTTGTTTGAAATATGCTTTTCTTTCTTGTTTTAATTGTTTCAAATTAACTATATTTGTTTTCATTCATTCATTCGATATGCCACTCATTACGATGCTTTTCTTTACGATTATTGTTATAATAAGCAAGCTTATAATCATTGACACGAGATAATTTATTCGATTTTATACATATAATGAATCATCAACACCATTTTTATGTGCCTAATAATTCTCTAGACATAGAATGTGACATAAATATCGTAATTGATTTAATTTATATAAATTAAATTTAAATGAATCGTGTTATTTCTTAGGAAAACTTCATTATTGATGTTAACTTTAACAAAAACAATTTCTGATCAAGTAATTATCCAAGTAATGTAAGAATTTTCTTAACAAGAAATCTTCGTTCTGATAAGGAAGAGATAGAATAAAATACATAAATTTAAATGAACAAACTTAAATATGTTATAAATATTATCGAATTAAAAAGAATAAAAGAGATAATTTTTTTGTTCGATAGCTTTAACCCAGATCATACCGTTATCGTTCCATAATTGCAGTGTTAATATATCTCTTAAAAAAACCTTTTATCTCTGAATTTAATAAACATTTGGCGTCACCTGTCATATATTGAACAACAATGAAATCGAATCCGTTTTTTAGAATCCTATTTAGTTTACAACAAAATGTGTTGATAAAGAGATGATCCATTGTCTGGATAAGCTGATGCGATCGCCAGCTGTCCGATTACTCTATTCGAAATAATTGTAAAAGGGTTTGCGTTCTTCGTCTTATTGTGGTGGGTGAAGGCGACCAAACCCCATTTATTCCCCTGCACCGGATTGGGAAGGGTGGCAGGTGAGGAGTTTTCAAGTGGACGACACATGTAAGGGCTGTTGTCGCAGCATCATCTTTGCTTATCAGTCTGCCTGTTGTCAGCGGATTGCCCCTGTTCATCTGCAGAGTTCACCTTATACAAAAGGTAATGTTTGTTCCTAACTATATAAAAAATATACATTTCCATTCAACGTTTAATGCTATCCATTAATTTTTTCCATCTATAAAAATTCTTACATACTAAAAGAGCTATTATGAAAAAGGATTCATATGAAATTTAGAAGAGTTTATTATAAAAACACGAGATAACTTTTTATATTAATTAATAGGCCTACCATAAATTAATCTTAGCAAATATATTATTTTAATATATTTTAAAATTATTTTTATATAAATTACAAGTCTTTTATAGCATATTCGTGAAGGTTAGTTACAATGTATTGAAATGCAAATTAATGGGAACAAGCAGACTGTCTGGATAAAGATCTTTTTTGTACAATTTAATCTGAAGTAGAATATAATTACCGAACTAATTATTTACTATTTATATTCATGTTTACCCAGCTAAATTTATTTAATATACGTGAAATATTTATTTTCACTGAATTAATTAAACAGTAGAAAAATCAAAAAGTAGGTTATTATATCAACTTCAAAGTTACGTAAGTAGTAATTTCCATTACAAAGCATCTATACTGGGCTTACATTTATTTATAATCTCCGCATTTAATAAGAATTATTTTAATTATAAAAAATAAATACTTACAAATCAAAACTTATTAATATTTTTAATTCTGTTTAGCTTATTAGATATGGAAAATAAAACTGAGAAGACCAACGATTCCGCTCCAATATTAGATACAACATTTGATCTTTGGGATCATTCGTGTTTACAGCCTCCTCTTTTAACCGGTCTTCAAAATATTTCACAAATTTTAAAATGTTTAAAAGACGGAACATCCGAAGTAAAACATCTTATTCTAAAAGGATGCAACATTATCTACGAATGCAAACTCTGTTGCAGTTTATATCGTAGCTTGGCAAACTTTTTAGCTCATAAAAGGTATTATTGTAAAGGAAAAAATATAGAAATAATATCAAATAGTAAATTACAAAACTCGGATTCAAAATTAACTCAAACAGAATACGAAGAAAAAGATAAAGAAAATTTTCCTGTAGTTAACGTGAATGAATCTCTGAAGGTAGTTAATAGAAACAAGAGTCCCGAGTTGCACGATGTTAAAGCTAATTTAGAAGATAAATTAGTTAAAAACGACATTTCTCAGATTTCAAATAACGTTAGTGAATTTTCTGATAATTCTGATAAAACTCAAACAGTAGAAGAAAATAAAAATAATCAACAAAATAACATTGTATCGTCCGCAAAAATTACAGCTTTATCTACGATGAAAAGTAGAGCAAAGAGATTATCCAGCAGAACGGATTGTAATCTGCAGACTCTAACTTGTTTAACTTGCGACACTAAATATACATCAATTAAAACTTTATATCTACACATGATAACAATACACTCAAATAAACGCCCGTATTATCCGTGTCCATTTTGTAATACATCTTTCGTTCAAATGTGGGGTGTGACTAGACATTTGACATCCGTTCATAATAAATCTAAAGAACAAATCAATAAATTAAGAGAAGTTGTGAAAAAAAATGCTTTTACGAGGAAAGTTACATCCACCGAAAACAACTCTGGTTTAGAAAGGAATAAGATATATAAAAATCAGCGATGTTGTAAGTGTGAACGATTGTTTAACCGAAAATCATCGAGAGTTCGACACGAAAAATATTGCAGGAAAAACGGCGTAACGACGAATAACAGGAGAAAGAATAACTACATAGGGAAACTGTTTATATCTACCAATATCGAAAATAAAGTGAAAGAAATGATAGACGCTAAGAAATTAATTTGTTTGAAATGCCGAAGAAGATTTTCTACCTTTTCTAACTTAAGACGTCACGCCGCTATTCACGCCGGATGGACCAGATACAAATGCAAGTTTTGCTATTATCAATCGTATAACAGATCGGATTGTAAAACTCATATTCGAAGAATGCATTCGTCTAAAGGTGATGCTAATAAATTTATTGTAGATTTACCTTCGGTCAAAGCATCCGTCACTAAAATTGACTCTTTATGCCATCGATCTACAAAATCCGAAACCAATCAAAGAAATTTAAAGAAAACCAATAAGAGGGCATGTACGGGAATTACTTCCGATATTCAAAATAATCCACCGGATGCATTGGTTACTAGATCAAAACAGTATCCAAAAATTCATCAGACTCTAAGCAAATGTTTATCAAACGGGAATAAAAAATACAGTTATAACGTCGACTGTATTCGATTAAAAAATTAATAAATCTTCTATTAGATATTTACAAAATTACCATTTTTATTATTCTATTAATTAAAAACTAAATTCTGTATAACATATAAATTTATAAATACAGGTATAATAATAATAATAATAATACAAGTTAATGTTACGACGGAGAAATAATTATGTAATGTAATTATTTAAAAAAAAAAAATGTTTTTAATGAAGAACTCAGTTTAACTTATTCCAATTTAAAATTTTAAGCATTTTAAAAATAATAAAAATGTTATTAAATAATTATATTAATCTTCTACTGTTTAATCATAAAATTGGAATCATGAAAGAATTTAAAAGACTATCTTACAGCCTAATAAAATAATCAGAGTGAGTGATTTATTTTTAATTAATTTTTTTCTTCGATATTTTTTAAATTCCAATAAATTATAATACCAATTTTACTTATTTTTATTGATCAGAATAGTAACAGATAAATTATAAGCATACTTAATCCAATATTAATGTATTATCGACTTGACAAACTAAATAAACTAAGACTGGAAAGTCAGGACAAAATTTGTATTATAGAGTAACTAAATAACTTCGGCAAAGGATTATTAATATTTAAAAAATGAGTTTGAGTCGGTAACAAATATTATAACGAACTCCTTAACGACAGGCTTTAACTCCTTACTATTATAACGAACTAACGACAGGCTTCAACTCCTTACTACACAATCGAATGGAAACATCGATTGTGTAGTAAGGAGTTGAAGCCTGTCATCATACTCAACCGATGTCATCGTACGTGGACACATTTTTCCGTTACGGGGGGAAATCAAAATAGAAATTACTTTAAAAAACTCTTTTCACTCTTTGGGTCCTAAGAGACCACCTTTTAGCAAGCTCATATGGGTTCGTTTGGGCCTACAATGAAGCAGCAAAGTAGTGAAGGTCGGGGCCCGATATATTCGGAAAACCATTCTTTAAAAATTTCCTGGGGTTTTTCGACCCGTCTGGATTCGATTCTAGCCGAGCAGTAGGCTGACACTTTAAGCTGTTAGGAGCTAAATTATAAAACTTGTAACAAGTGTTACCAGAATAAAAATACTGGCATCATGTTGCCATTCTGGCGCGTGTGATCACCGTTTCATTTTCATCCTTTTGTCTAGTCTGTTTTCGTATATGAGTACCTCATATACAAAACAATTAGTTATTGTTTTGTATATCATAATAATAATATACAAGAACAATTAATTACTGTATAAAATAAAAATTAAAGAGAATCGTCAATATTGTTTATACGCAAAGCGGGTAAATTTATCTACACTCCAAATTAACACACAGAATTTATTTTGTACGTATAAATATACTGGTATATATAAATGTAGATGAAAACGTTAAGTTTCTTATTGTCTTAATATCCTTATCTATATTTAAAACTTACTTTCTTGATCAAAATCCCAATTCGACCGGATGGCCGAGGCGATGAAATCGTCAGTCTATCGCTCTGGGAGATCCAGAATCTAATCTGGGAGAGTAATTCTTAAAGAGTTTTCACTTGTCATTTAAATATTTATTAAAACTCAGAGGCAGATTTCTTAAGAGAAAAGCAATTATAAATGTTAAAATAGAAATCCTTCATTTAGCTTCTTTGGTTATACGAGGGAGGTATAATTGTGGTAGAGAGTGTTATAATATACGGAAGTCGTTGCGATAAGTTTGTCAAAAACAGCACTAACAAGCTGCTGGAATAATACTTTAGTAAAATAGAAATGTTACATCAATACTTATATTTCATGTAAAACTAATAAGTTTATTTTTAATAAGTCCCTCCTTAAGTCAGAACGGAAAGAAAAATAGATTTTTCGTGTATTTCTCTACAATACAATTAGGTAAGAATTTGATATTATTAGACGTTGAATTTCAAAAAATATAATTTTTATTATTAAAAAATTACAATTACAGTATTCTGAAATCTTATGTGTTTTAATTCGAGTATTTTATTTTTAAATAAAGAAGTATAAAAGCACAGCAAATTGCAATGTTGTATTTGGTTTTCCAGTTCTGTGCTTTGGGTCTCTTGAAAAAATTTTAAACCGGCAAACATTAGCAGCAGCTTCGCTCTACCTTTCTCTACATTGAAAGTAACACGTATATACTCTACATGGTACTCTATAACAAGTACTGTATATTGAAAGTCTCCTACTCTTATATATATATAACCCAAGCTTATATAAGTTTGCATAATTTATTCTTTTTATAATTCATTAACATCGGTAACGGTCATAACTACATTAGTGATAAAATTTGTCACTAATTGATAAAAACAAAATCTTAATATATGAAGTTTTAAATCGATCAATGTGGTGACAAAATGCATTTAAATAATCAATCCATAATTTTAAATAATAAAAGAAACTATTTTTATTAAGTTAAAGCACATAAAAATAAGTTATTTATTAAATTATTTATTTTTTAAATTGTAAAGATCTTCGGCTTAACCAGTTCTGATTCAGTATGGTGGATAGATCCGCCTATAATATTTAGTAGTCTTAATATACACTTTGGTGTCATGGCTACATAATAAATAATAGCCCAATAATAAAAACTAATAATTGTGCTGCAATTTGAAAAGAATTGTAAACCTATAAATCCCCACTGTCGTCCGTCCGTCCTTCTGCTTTTCCTTAATCTCGAGAACGGAGTTAGATAGATGAAAGACGAGACCATATCCGGTGGGCGTTGAAGAGATCTAAGGAGGCTTATTTGGTCCAAGGCAAATTTAGGGGGCTTGAAGACCAACCGCCGCCCCCGGGCAATACTTACAAGAATGCGCTGGAAAGTTTGATTAATACTAAAATTCATCGAACGCATGTTTCAACAAATAGTTCTAAATGTCTTTTAAGCAAGATCAGTCCGTATTAAAAGTAGGTATTGATACCGGTACATTATAGCTTTCTTCCTAATACATAAACAATTCGCATCATGCGCAGTGTACCACACAGCACCACAGTGTGTGTCTATATATGTTCCGGCTCGCTCAACAAAGCTTATATTTACAAGTTTTCACAGGTCATGACAACATTAACATACATGCAAATATCGAACCTATGCAGTTTCTTTTTATTGTTTTTACTTTTACATATAAACCCACGTCGGATTCAAAGAAAAAATTTATACATATAATGTCGAATATTTGAAATATGGTTTTATTCAGGCACTTTTAAACAAGACATTAGCAATGTGCCTGATTTGCCAGAGAGTTTTTCAAATAAAGCCACGAAACCTTCACGATTAGAAGAACTTATCTTACTTTCAAACGCTCAAACAACAACATTCTAGACGTCCAACTTTAGTTGGTATTTTTTCAGCGGCATCGAAACGAGACGATGATGGATTACGTATCTCTTACAACATTTTTTTGCTTATTGCTAAATCGGGAAAACCGCACACTATTGGAGAAGAATTGATACTGCTAGCTGTGAGAGAGGTTCTGCGTACTGCACAAGCCACCGTCTGATATTATTAAGAAAATCCCATTAATCAATGATACAGTACATCGACGAAATGTCCGAGAATGTAGAGAGTTCTCTAACTGATTTTTTGAAGACTATCGAGTTTTCTTTACAGCAAGATTAATCTACTTTACCAAACAACGAGTCTTTACTTCTCGCGTACGTTCGCTTCATACAATATGAAAACATTTTCTCAGGAAGTATTATTCGCAAAAAATTAGAAACGGATACTAAAGGAAAATCTATATTTGACGTATTTTTTTATTTTTTATTTTTTGTAACTCTTTTCGCCCTGTGGGCACTAAGAGGGTCTCTTATAGAAAGCCCCGTCCCACACCATTCGGCCAGGCCCACAATGGGGCGGCCGGGTGGTGAGGAACGGGGACCGACATATCCGGACGGACCACCCCCGAAAAATTCCTGGGGATCCGTCTGGAATTCGATCCCGAGTCCCCCAGGGCGGCAGGCTGCTAACCTTGACCGCTCGGCCAGATATTTGACGTATTGGAACACCATTTTAGAGAAAAAGGTATTCCTCTGGATAATATCGTTCCCGTTGCTACCGATGATGCTCCGGCAATAGTTGGACGATACCGCGGGTTGATTTCATATTTGAAAAAGGCGGTACCAAATGTAGTCGCTGTGCATTGTGTAATTCGCATATAACATTTGGTTGCAAAAAAAACCTTAGTGATCGCCTTCATTGCTCACTACAGAATGCAATTACAGCAGCAGTTAACAAGATCAGAAGCAATGCTCTGGATGATAATTGTTTCGATCCCAAAACTTTGTGATGAAAATGACGATTTCAATCGTTTGCTATTGCACACAGAAGTTCGTTGGCTATCAAAGGGTACTTGTCTAAAAAGATTTTATGACCTCTTTGACTCAGTTATAATATTTTTTGAAAACGATGATGATTCATTAAGAGAGAATTTATTGAAATTTAAGAATGATATAATTTATTTAACTGATTTATATAATAAATTTAATGAAACGAATCTGCAGCTGCAAGGAGACGATTTGGATTTGATCAAAGCAAAGGCATACTTGTACAAACAAAATTTGGGTCGAAGACAGTTCTATCAGTTTTCTAATCTTTCCTCTGTGGAGACAAATGACGACGACATTCCGGTATTTTTCCAGCATTTGGAAGCACTTTTAAAAAAGATTTTATAGATAGATTTCAAGATGTCCTTAACACGATCATTCCAGATTGGGTACTAGAACCTTTCTCAAACCTACAAACAGCAACAGAATTATCACTGCAGGAGGAGTTGATAGAATTGTCAACAAATGAAGAGTTAAAATTGAAATTAAAAAATGGATATGAAGAATTTTGGCTTAAAAGGCAAATTCCAGTATCATATCCGGCTTTATGGGCTGCATCAAAGAAGTTTTTCATTGAATTCCCGTCATCATATTTAGCAGAAAAGAGATTTAGCGTAGTCAGCAATTTACTAACAAAGAAAATATACAGATTGTCAATAGTGGAACGCGGCGATTTAAGATTGAAGATGACAAATATGGCACAAAATATCGAAAAATTAGTATCATTACACCAAGCTCACCTCTCTCACTAATAACATTACTGTATATTGATTTTTTTAATAATATATATTTGTTAATCAAACTTTGAGCAATACACCGATATTGATAATATCTTTTAATAAAGTAATTTTAAAAATCTGTCTTTGTGTTTCAATATATAATATAGTAAACTTCACCTAAGAGGTGCGCCATCGAACTGCTGTTTGAAAAAGTGGGCTATGACCCAAATAGTTGGAAAACTATGGGTTATATCATTGATTTCAAGAACAAGAGTCGGTGTGTTTTTTTTTTTTTTTACGAAAAGGGTGCGATAGACTAAAAAAGGTTGGGAACCTATGAGTTAGATAGATGACCAGCACTCTATTGCTAATAGGAAAAGTATGATGTACAGGGGCAAACCACTACTAAGTTGAGATGGAAAGCATATTTTCTAAATTAAATAAATTAAAAATATGATTAAAAATTGCAGCACGGCATTGTGACCATGTCACAATAAATAATTGCTCGTTCTATATTTCGATTCAATTTTATTTGTGTGTTATTAAGGTGTTTTTTTTATTCGAATAATTAAAGTAAGAAAATTTGATCTCACTATGCATTTGCAGGATGGCGTTATCGATACTGGGGACCTATTCTGAGCTCTTCCGATAACTGAACGCGAGCGATACACGGGACATTCGATAAGTCCCCTTAAGCCCTGGTCACACTATGCGATTCCCAGCCGCGCGGGCGACTGCAACCGCGACGGCTGTTCCCGTTAACTGGTAATCCCCCCTCGAAAACCGGCGCGACTGCAACCACAACTAAAAACAAAAAGTTTGTTCTACTGGCGACGGTTGCAAACGCGCATCCAATCAGAAAACGTCTTTGTGCCACGTCATACTTTGCGTTGTATATTTGTCAACATATCTTGATTATAATATTTGTATTAACTCAGTTTCAGTACATTTAAATGCTATATTTGATAAAAATCAAATCTGAATTTATAAAAGTTATTGTTAGATTTATTTTAAAAAGTTTGATTACTTTTAATAATATACAATTGAATAAAATAAATGCTTATATAAAAGAAAAAATATATCGATTATAAATGAATTAAATCATTCAAGCTTTCCTCTAAACAACACTTACCCTCAAATATTCACTTTTATAAGATTGATAAATAGCATCCAAAACTTCTGAAATAATGACTGATATCGAATTATGGGCAACTCTAAATTGATATGCCAAACTACGAAACGTTTCTCCTAAATTATATATAAGTATTGGTATTCATACGGATATATCCCCTATAACCTACGGCATCCGAAAGCCTTAATTCATTCATCAGCTGGTGAAAGAAAGCACGATTGTTTAGCCCGTTGATTTTCATTTCGTCAAGTTTTAACCCAGCATGAACGTTTTTTTTTTTTATTTTTCTCTTCGTATATTCTCGCCAGCTCTAACAAAATTAGCGCCTTTTTTCTTTTATTCATTCCAGAAAAGGAACTGCTTGCTATTTTAATAAGAAAAGTAGCTAAAATTCCGTAAATACTCTGAAGTAGAACGTAAAAATGTCGGTAAACTCACGAAAGTAGACAAAAACAAGCTATTGTAATTTTATTGGTTTATTATAAGGTCAGGTGTTCCGAGTTGCAACGTCAACGAATCAATGTGTGACCACGAGAAGACGCGCGCGACTCGCGCTTGTTGCAATTGCGGTCGCCTGCGCGGCTGGAAATCGCATAGTGTGACCAGGGCTTTAGCGAAAGGCAGTTAACAAACCTTAGACAAATCGCTATTCTGTGCTCCACGTTAAGTGGGTTTCGCTACGGGTAGTCGGTCGAGATGCGTCTGGGTTCCATGCTATCGATAGCTATTACGCTTTAACCAATCACAGTTTAGTTAACATTGTATTTTGTCACGTGACTGCAACCCGCCATTTTCTAAGCAAAGCACGTGCTTTTAGCATTGTCGTGTACTAGCGCTAGTGATATAGTTTTGTTTTGTTTTAAAATGTCTGGGTCTAATTTGTCAGCCCATCCGTTAAGCAAATATTTGTTTTTTAAAATTATAATTTATGTGATAGATAGTCATTTATGTATAGTGTATAGTTTACTGTTAAGTTACGTATATAGAATGTATTTTTTTTTTTTTTTTACTAAAACTAATGAATTAAAGCCGACATTAAACTTAGATAAAATCTACAAAATAAAGATTTCTATTATTACATAATGCTAACATTTTACAATTATACAAAGTATGTCTAAGTTTTTTGTATATTTCTATATAACTTCATGTAATTAATGTATTTTTTTAATTCATTCATTAAGAATAAAATGACAAACTTAATTTTGCCACAAGTTCTACTTCTATAAACCTTATAACCAAATTAGAATTAGTATTATGATTAAATGTCAAATGCAATACATCTTATTAAATGTAAATATTATTTGCATGGACATGGAGTGACTGGAAAGTAAACATTAAAAGTAAAGCCTCACAAATGAAAAAAATCAACGTTTCAAACAGGAGGTGGGCCTTCAGTTAATCAAAAATTAACTGAAGTTGAAGAAAGAGTATTAAATTTAATCGGTGTTACTTCTGTCCCCTCTCTCCAATTGCTCGTGAAGTAAAATCATTCTCACACGAAAAGACGCCATGTTGTTTTCACTTTCGTTACGTTCCTAACGGCAGCTCGAGAGTGACCGATAACAAAAGCTTAGTTATCGCACGTGGCTATCGGCACCAAAAACGAAACGTACGGCTCGGAATAGCATTTTCACAGTTGATTAAACGCGAATCACGTGGTTCCGATAGAAACTGGTTTTTATCGTATTCGTTAGCTTAACGATACTACTCAGAATAGGTCCCCTGGAGAGGTAACTTTTCCATTATGGTTCAACAATGGTTCAACTATAAACACTTTGGAGGTCTTCCGGGCAAGGGGGCCTTCTTACCCACATTATGATCCAAATGCACATTCTGCGCAACAGAGGTAAATTCCTCAACATCCTCACTCTTGACATACACAAAGCTTTCGACTCTGTCAAACACCATCACATTCTTCGCAAAGCCATTGCCAAAGGCCTCAAAGGCAATTCTCTCATAGTGTTAAAAAATTTCTTATATAACAGACAGGTTATGGTTAAATGGAGAGGTCATACCTCTTCAGAACTCACTCAATGCAGAGATATTCTTCAAGGCAGCGTGGTCTCACAGTTCCCTTTCGCCCTCTTCATGAGTAATTTAAACTCGAAAACAAACACACATTAATCTAAGTCTATGCCGACGACATTTCGGTCATCATTCACGAGAACAACCCTTTCAATTTACGCCACAGCATTGCCCATTTCATCCACTCCCTTGAGAATTGGGCCAGCATCAATAATGTCAGCTGCCAACCACAAAAATGAGCTATTCTCCTCATCCCAATCAACATCCATAACAATCAAGACATTATTCTCCAGGGGCAGAACATCCCCGAAGTTAACAAACTGAAAATTCTTGGCATTTTTATCACGGCTAATCTTTCTTGGAATACACATGTTCAATGCATTCACAATAAATGCAAAAAACTTCTCAACATTTTCAAAATCTTCTGCAACGAAAACACAGGCGGTCACCCTACTGACCTCCTCCGCATTGCTAACAGTACCATTGGTAGTATCATTACATACACCATCCCCAGTATCGCTCCCCTTACCAAGACACAGCTCCACACCTTAGAGGCTATTCAAACCCAATACATCAAACTCAGCCTTGGGCTCCCCATCTCTACCAACAACGTCGTAACACTCCGCGCCGCAAATAAAACCTCCCTCGATCGCCGCTTCCACAAATACATCATTAAACAATACTGCACTTACATCAAGAAAGCCTTCCAGAAATCCAAGAAATACTTCTGACCCCCTCTTCCAGTCCATTATTCAGAACATACATAACAATTCAGGCGCCTCCCTTGTTAAGATTCCGTTCATTCACTTCACCCGCTCCTGCCTTCTCCTGCACAGCGTTCAACCTTCCAATCTTCCATCAAAGTCGTTCAACATCACTAATGTCTCCAACCACAGCATCCATCTCTACGACCTTGCCTTCCAAAATTCCAATCTCCCTGACACATTCATCCAACAGTCCTTTAAGGAATGGGAAGCCCACCAAAATATCAACACCATAGTTGACACGGACGGGTCGAAAACCACCAACACCGTGACAGCGGCTTTTGTAAAAACAACACCACGGCCAACTTCTCTCTCCACCCTGAGGCCACGATTTTCACTGCGGAAGGATATGCAATCCTTCAAGCAATCCATCATATCATCCTCAAAAAGTCAGATGCCATCATTTGTTCAAACTCGAAATCGGTTCTTAAGGCTTTCCACACTCAACACGATAAGTCCCCTACCTTTATCCAAATCGTTAACATCATCCTCAACCAAAGGCATATTCTCAACCTTCAAACCAAATTTATTTGGACCCCGGCTCACAAAGGCATTTCCATCAACGAACAAGCTGACAAACTCGCCAAAACCAACTCTAACATCATCCACTACATAACCCCTGAAGACCTCAACTCTCTCATCAAGTCCGATAACGAGAAACAACTGAACAATAGATAGAACACCTACCCCAAAAACTATCCCTACCCTTGGTTTTCTAACACATCAGATATTTCTATTCTTGACATCACTGACCGCCACATAAACGTCCTCATCAACCGCGCAAGAACCAACTCTTTGCTTACGAACCACTTTCTTCATACTCACAACATCTGCACCACCGACCAGTGCAAATACTGTCCAAACAAAACACACACAACCATGCATCGCCTCAACGAGTGTTCAAAATTCGACAACATCAGGTGAAGTATCCTCTCCAATAACACTCACAGGGTACGTTCGTTAAGTCGAACGAGTTAAACGCGTTAGTAACGAATCGTTCGAAAAGTAGTAGTCTCACTCAGTGCGCATGCTCCGCGGTGATGACGTATCGAACGAAACCCTAACGAAGCTCACGAAGGAAAGAGTTAGTTTACTTCTTTAAGAAAATGGCGCCCGACGATATCGATGTTTCTAGACTACTCGAGTGCTTAAATTGTGAATTAAAAAGTAAAATGATTGAAATAACTGTCCATCCGAAGCAACCTAAGATAAATATTTTGGATAAGGCTGCACTAGCAACATTTATATCTTCGATTTTAGAAACAGCCATTTAGTTATAACGAATCGTTCGAAAAGTGTAACGAAACAAGAATAACGATGACGTCATTCTCGTTTAACTCGTTTGACTTAACGAACGTACCCACAGTCTTACAAAAAATCATCTACTCAATAGCGAGGTTGAGGCCGAAGTTTTAAACGCGAAAACGTGTACGTCGGACGTTCAGCGCCGCTTTCCTGTAAGTCTAGAAGTTTGACAATGGCGTTTGGAATGTCGAGCATGATTCCACTGACATTCCAAACGCCATTGTCAAACTTCTAGGTTTACAGGAAAGCGACGCTGAACGTCCGACGTACACGTTTTCGCGTTTAAAACTTCGGCCTCAACCTCGCTAATATCAGCGACTGCCAAACCCGAAAGACGTTTGTCTTCAATCCTTGTCGATCTTTTTTAATGAATACAAAAATATCTACAACTACTAAATCAATATAACTTTTTCTCACCTCATTTTGACTGCCAACGGACAACAAACATTTTTTCATCCACTTTTTTTTCGACGTTGCTCACTCAGTGTCCTGAACCATCAATGACTCCACACCCCCTTGTGTATTTTCCTTCAATCCCTCCACATTAGTACTGATTTTCTTCTAGACCTTTCAAGTACATCAACTTGAGATCGCCATCTGTTTCTTCAACCAACTTTACTCACATACCTGGAAAAACAACTACACGGGGCGAAATAGCCAACGTAGCTAACGCCTAACTTCACCGCCAGAGGGCGGCAAGCAAACAAGCAAGCAAACTTTTCCATTATAACTAACCATTATATTTAAATTTTGTTGTGTGTTTGATTCTATAAACCTGATCACAATTGCAAATGTTAATTCTTCTACTAAATTAATTTCTACCTGCTGGATTATAGGTTTTTTTAAGTGTTTTTATAGTGATATTAAGTGTAATCTAACATCACTATAAAAACACAAACACCAATAAATTAAACTAAATAATAATAATACACAAACAAAATAAAACTAATTTATTATATTATAGTGATGTTAGCTATAACCTAACATAACTATAATATAATATAGTACTTTATATACTTTTTTTTTTTTTTTTTTTTAACTCTTTCCGCCCTGTGGGCACTAAGAGGGCCTCTTTTTAGTAGGCCCATTATGGGTTCGGCCAGGCCCACAATGGGGCGACCGGGTGGTGAGGGACGGGGCCCGACATATCCGAACGGACCACCCCCCGAAAAATTCCTGGGGATTATTCGACCCGTTCGGATTCGATCCCGGGTCCCCCAGAGCGGTAGGCTGCCACCTTTACCGCTCGGCCATCCGGCCGTCCGACTTTATATACTACTATATTATACTGTATATGGAAATTAATTCTGTATATAAATATAAATGCACAGAAGGATCAAAATTTTATATCCTTTTATACCTCTGTGTACTTGTTAATATACCAAATGATCACCAGATTTATTATCAGACTATTTTTCTGCTATATTTTAGTGGAAGAATAGCCTGATAATAAATCTGGCAACAGTTTAGCATATTACTAAAATGTCGGCTTCGGGATGCTTATACATGTTAAGATATAATAATTTGTCTTATTTTCCATTTTTCTTTTTCATTAATGAAACAGAAGAATGTAGTTTCATCAATAAATTTATATAAGTTAAATTTATAAACAATAATTGAATTTTAGCTTTAATTTATCCACAATTTTGAATACTAAATGTTAAGTAAGAATGTATGAACATAACTTGATTTCAGAATTTAGGTAAAATCATTTTGGACAAAATATATTAAATCAAATGACCTAGAGAATGTACAGATTAAAATTCACTGTTTTAAATAAAATGATTTAAAATTATATTTATTTTTAATAGTGTATATATATATATATATATATATATCATTGTTAATAATAGTTATTCCTATGATTAGTTATCATTTATTATTTAAAACATTAAATTTAATTCTTACTAATTGATATCACATGATTGATTAATTACTTTGACTTATAAAATGTGAGAAAAACAATGCTATTTAAATATTTAATAATAATTATATTTACTTAAATAAATTTCTTTGATAAATTCTCAATCTTTTATACAATTAATTAAATAAATCTGAATTATCTGAAATTTTCAAATTGGATTTTTCTTTATTCTTTAACTTTATATATGGTAATGTTCTGGCAAACAAGTAATTATACTCCCAAACAAAACTCCTGATTAAAAATAAAAATAAGTATAAAAGTAAAATAAATGAATGAATAAATTTATGGTCAGATTTCTAGTCTCC
Organism: Centruroides vittatus; assembly: GCF_030686945.1. Classification (NCBI taxonomy): domain Eukaryota; kingdom Metazoa; phylum Arthropoda; class Arachnida; order Scorpiones; family Buthidae; genus Centruroides; species Centruroides vittatus. The sequence goes on along the minus strand of NW_027120684.1, from coordinate 1,839,946 downwards.
AGTGTTCTTATTAACTTTTCTGTCAATCTAATGGGAAAGTTATTAATTTAATCTAAATTGTACAATTTCTTATAATAGAGCTTCACTAACAATAATAACAACAACATTTTTAGAGAAGTACAATTATACATTAAAATATTTAGTGAAAGTAATTTTTTAAATTTTTTTTCTAGGAATCTTTTAAGAATATTTTAGGAACATTAGGAACTTTAAAAAACAATGAATAGGCTATACAGTGAAATGTTGGTATAATGAATGCTAGTTTAACTAAATTTTTGGCATAATGAATATAGCTCGAATCCCCCACCAATTACCTATTCAGCTCAATGCAAAAATGTTTCAGTTTAACAAATACCATCATAATGAAAATTTCAGTTTAATGTAATAAAAATTCTGTCTGTTACAAAAGAATAGTTTCATTATAATGAAATCTATAAATGCATAAATCATTCATTAGTAAATGCTGAATATTACGTCAAATGGTCTGGCAATATTAATTTTAATGTCTAGTTCAAAGCAACACTAATTTTAATCCTTAGTTATAGTTTCATTTTGATGTTATTACTCTACAGTTTACGAGAAAAAATGGAGAAAAACAAAGAATGAAAGCAGTTTTCTTCGGAAGAGAAGAATATTAGGTAAACTGCAAAAAGGAATTAAACAAAAAGATGTGCCTGACATCTACTGGAATGCTGTCACTATAATGGATTTTATCAAAAAAACATTGATTAAAGAAACAACACACATAAAAATAACTTCTTTACCAGATAATAATGGCTTCAGGCAGAAATAACAATTAAAAAGGCAGGATTCCAACTAATCAGTACTATTATATTGTTTAGTTATTCGCTTATGATATTTTTTTTATTGCAGTTCAATTTTTATTCTAATTTAATATAACTTACATTCTGAACACGTGAAATTTGGTTCCATATAAATACTAATAGACGAATTCCATTTTTAAAAACTTTCTTACTTCAAAATGTAAGCAAATTTTTTTTATCATCAATAAATTTATTTTATCCTTACGTTTTTGACTGTATTTCAATATAATGACATTATTTCAATGGTCTCCTCAATTTCATTATATCAATATTTTATTGTATAGACTGAAACTATGATTTCTACATTGAAATTAAACGAAATGGTAAGTGTTTTCTGTTTAATTTTTAAAATATATTAATTATATGATGATTTCTTTTACCTGAATACATTTTGATGTAAATGGTTCCCAACGTTCTGATTTTTTTCATTAATTATTCATTATATTAAAATTCAATTGACACTATATTAGAATTTTTTGCAGATGATGGTTTAAATTTTGAAAAAAATTCAAAATTTAAGTGTGTAAGCATACACAGAAAGTGAACGGGAGAGAACTAAAGGTAAGGATTATATAATATACTGTATTTATCTTTAGTGGGTTTTCAGAAAAATTGCATTGATATATGCATAAAGTACTTTTTATGTTTTCTAAAGACTCTCTTGGTTAGAATGAATCTGTACTTAAGAATTAAAATTAATAGATAACCTACACTTGCTTTTAAATTCATTTTTAATTGCAGATGGATTATCTACATCTTAATTGGATAATACCATAATTTCAATAGAAAAACTTTGTTTGTTCTTCCTAATACTATAGTTGATAATTGTGGAATTAACCATATATCTTTAGCAAAAAATGTTATTATTGTTAGTGAGCAAAATATTTTGCTCAGTAATTATATTAAAGTTTATAATGACAAAATAGCAACAAATTGTAAAAGGAAGTTTTATCATCAACTTTAGCTGATTAGCTAGTGTTGATAGTTTCCTTTGTATTTATTTAAATTAAATGTAAATTTTTAATATTCTTTTAAATACGTGTTTAATTTTTCACTAATAAGTTGAATATTAGACAATTCATCTTTGATTTAAACAATATCAAATATTTTCAAAAAATTTACTACATTCCCACATATTTTAAAACTATTTCATGAAATTGATTTAGAAAAGCATTTGTCACAATAAATAATTGTTCGTTTTAATTGCCACAATGCTGTGCTGCAATTTTTAATCACATTTTAAATTTATTTAATTTAAAATATACTCTTTCCACCTCAAATTAGTAGCATCTTGCCCCTGTACATCATACTTTTTCTGTCAGATAGATGACTGGCACTCTATTGCTAACTTCTTTCAGGGGAAAAATTTTGAATTGAAATAACATGACTTCCAGTTTGCATCAGAAGTTTGCATATAGTTAATTGGGACTTCAAGCCCCTAAGCTTTCCATATCTGGTCTTGGCTTTCATCTAGCTAACATCATTCTCAAGATTATGAAGGAAGGGCAGATAGACGGACAACAGCAGGAATTTATAGGTCTACAATTTTTCCAAATTGCAGCCCAATAAGTGTATGGGAATGTAGCAGATTTTCTGAAGATATTTGATAATGTACACATGGCACCATTCCTTCAGTTTCATAATTAGTTTTAAGTGATTTCAAAACCAAATTTATTTTACAAATTGCACTAAAGTTAGTGTTTTACAGAATTATTTCCCAACACACTGTAAAACATATAACCTAGCTTTTCTGTGGAACTCATATCATTTCAATCTCTCTGGCAATATAAGGTGAGCGGCTAAATATTCCACTATCCAGGAATGTGCTGTGCTGGACAAATAATATAGTGTTAACTGTGTGTACATAAATCTAAACTACTGTTATTTTGGGTTCTCTTCTATGAAGAAAATAATTCTGCATTTTAACTTACATGAGCATAATTACATTTGAAAAATATTGCTTATAAAAACAATTTACATTTATTGACAATAAAACTATACAATGGATAAATTTAAAGATATGAATATGATGATTTTTTTACTAATTTTTTTCATGGATGATTTTTTTTTATAAATAAAAAAATAGTTTGGTGTTTTCAAGTTGGAATAGATAATTGATTTGCAGTCATTACTAATATCTCTTCTGTTTTTTTCCTCCAATTCGCAATATCTTTAGAAATTTGACACCAATGTTCTCCATGGTGAGGTTCTGCATTAACACACCTTTTTTTGACATCCTCTTGTTGCTCCTAATAATAGTAATGACACACTATTATTAATTTCATAAATTTATGAAAAAAAATATTCTAAAAAATGTTTACTAGAACCTTAAATAAAGTAAGGACTTGTTACCTCAAGGAGGAGGCGTGCACAATCATTTTTCAGAAAAACGACTGCCTGTCCTCTAGTTTTTGTGCCCCTTCTACTTGATGTAACAAGTCTTTAAAAAATTTTTATGAAAACTTTGCTTTATTTAAAGTACTTAATTGCTTGTCCTTATTTTAACATTATGAAAAAATAATTTATGAATTAAAAAATTTACAAACCTCTGTACCATGAAGTAATTCAAATTTATAATAATAAGCCCAAGCATCTCCTAAATCGGGATCAATTTTAACAGTTCGATTAAACCATTCTCTTGCTTTATTCATTTTTCTTTCAGTCCAAAACAATCTAAAATTTTCAAAAATATCTTAATATTTGCCATAAAGTTTTTATAAAGTAATAATTAAAATGACTTACTTAGAAACAGCAAGAAGAACATGAGGATCATGTTCGCAACGTTTCAGTGCATCTACACTCTTTGTCTTACGCTGAGGTCGTGCTTCCATAAAAATGGCTTCTGCCCAAAGAATCCCACTATTGGGGCAATCCTGCATAGCTGAAATATATTTTTTAGTTTGTTTTTTGACTCAATTTTTAACATTCTTATTTTTCTTAATTTTATTAATTACCTTTTGCTACTAAAGTCAAAGCAATATCTTTTAGTCCACCACGAAGTTCTACTCTCACAGCTTCTAACCACAATTCGGCACATTTTGGATTACGTAGCCGAGCTTTTTCTAAAACTGATCGTGCTTTAATGAGTGCACCTCCTTTCTCTTCAAGTTGCGACAGAAGTAACCAAACAGGAATAGAAGTTGGACATTTTTTCAACTGCAATGACAAAACAAAATTAAATTTTTAATAGATTTCTAATATAAAGAAAATTTAAAAAATTATTTATCCATTTATTTACCCCTAGATTGTATGCTTCACGAGCTTCATCAATCTTGTTTTCTTGTTCCAATATTTGGCCTTTCATCATCCATAGTTTTGCAAAGTCAGGATACAGTTTTAATCCTTCTTCAAGCAGATTTTTTGCTTCTATTAATTCTCCCAAAGCCCATTCTAATTTCACAGATTTCATCATAACCTTTATTAAAAAGTTTGAATCAAAATTATTTAAAAGTTCTTTTCTTCATCTTATATTTTAAAGAATTATTTTAACAATATATTACCCTGGCTGTTGGAGCACTAGCTCTAGCTTTGGCTAGAAGTCGTCTAGCTCTTTCATACTCATTATTTTCACTTTCTAATTTGACTGCAGCCAACCAAATTTCTTCACTGTTAGGATTAGCTTGAAAAGCCAATGACAAAATACTTCTTGCAGCAGGTACATCATTCTAAAAATATATAACATTATTATTATTTTAGTTCTTGATAATACAGATTAATTTACTGACTTGAATTATCTACATTAGAATCAGAATGTTAAAGTATTAATTTTCTGCTGAATAATAAAATTTTGATGTAGATATTTTAGGTATTTTGTATAGGTTATTTCTGTAGCCAAATACTAAATGAGCATTTTAAAAATTTATGTTCTATTAGAAAAGTATTGTATCATAAAGATCTAGAAAATTCAAGCAACTTTTGTATCAACTCAATATTAACTTAAAATTTTTTATGAGAAGAAATATGTAAAATATAAAAGTTTATCCCCAAACATGAATTGACTATATTAGAATATTTTATCTTTGTCATTTCATGGTTATAATTTGAAATACTTACTGCTAACCACTTTGACTTTGCTCCCATCAGCCATAGTACTTCTGCCTTAGGACAATGTGCTACAGCTCTCTGTAAGAGTGATTCCAATGATTCTCTGTCAAAATAAAAATATTAGTATTAAGTTTTAAATTTTAATTCTACTTAAAATAACAATTATAAAAAAAAATCCAACCTTGTTCCATGATTTTTTTCAAAATAAGCTGCTCTAAGCCAAATGCTTTTTTTACTTGGAAAAACTGATAGGGCATGAGCATAAATAGCTCTTGAACATTCAAATGCTCCTTGAGCAGCACACTAGTAAAAACAAATTTATTTAATTATTTAATTAGTAAAAAAATTTAATTAATAAATAGAAAAATATTCTGATTAATACTCAACTGCATCAGCATCTTCCATCCAGGCATGCTTGCGATCTTCATCTTCAACACCAATACCAATTACGGTCCGAATAATAGCCTGACATGTCAAAACAGATCCAGCTTTCTCACATTCAATACCATCCTTAAGCCACTGTTCTCTATTTATCTCTACTCCATTTGCTCTAAGAGATGCAATGGCTGAAGAGAATAAAATAAAAGTTGTTATAATAGTAAATATATGCAATTATTATAACAATATATATACTATAAAATTATACAATAAGTAAATAAATAAATTTAAAATAATTTATACCTCTGTCTATTATTTTTTCTACCATATGGTGACTGCCACAAGCCTCCTCTAACTTAGCTGCAGTAATCCATATTTGTCGATCTGTAGGTATATTTTCACGTGCCTTGTTTAAAACCTAAAAGTGATTAAGTGAATTGTCAAAATTGCTTAGCTTTTTTTTTAAGTTTGTACTATAAATAATTTTTGTGATAAAAATATTCAACATGAAACAATTTAACAAATTACATACTTTTCGAGCATTTTCATAAGTTTCCAAACGTGCAAGAGCTAACCATAATTCCACACTTGTAGGACAGCATTCTACTGCACGACTTAATAATATTCGGGCATCATCTGGTTCTTCTAATTCTACAGCAGCTTTCCAAAGTCTAACAGAATTTGGAATATGCTCAAGTGCCTAAAAATTAATTTTAAAATTCTTAATAAAAAATAAAAATAATAATAATAATAAAAAAATTTAAATTGCTTGAACTAAAGTATCTAATATATCTAATACCTTTCGATATACTCTTCTCTTTCCTTTAATTTCAATTTCAAGATCTGCAGCTTTAATCCATATACGAACAGAGGAAGGAATATGTCGAACAGCTTGAGCTATTACAGCTTTAGCAAGATCTGTAGGCTGAAATATTTATAATAATAATATATATATTTATAATTTAATTTTATTATTATATAAGTTTTTCTCTTCTCATTATTTTAATTATGTTAATTTAACACAAAAACATACGCTTATTTTCAGATGTGGATGCATAAGCAACAAAGTTAATAGAAAAAAAAAGACAATATTACCAAGTTTCAGAACAATTTATTTTATATACCGTATATCTTGGCAGATAAGACGATAGTTGAACCATTAAAAATGGCCCCGAAAATTCGGGGTTGTCTTATAGGACAGATACAAAAAAATTAGATTGAAATTTATATAAATTAAAACCATTATAAAAAGACAGACAAATCGTAATTATTTACTAGAAGAGAGTAGAGTATGTGCACAAAATAGAATAGCCCATACAATGTTTTTGTGAATATTCATGGTCATTACCCGAATTAGTGCGAATGTTTGCAAAAATCGCCAGATGCAAGAAAATAAAATTTGTTCATTCGAAAAATTACAAACAGGACATAATTCCATATATACTATACAGTATTATTATTCAGATAATGATTGCTGATCTAAATTAAATTCATAGGCTGTTGATAGTTTGGGGGTCGTCTTATAGGACAGATATATGAAAAAACTATAAAACTTCAACAAAAATTTTTACATTGTCTTATCTGCCGAGATATACGGTTTATAGTCAAACCTCAGTTTTCAAATGACTCAGTTCATGAACAGAATTTCAAACTCGTATTTGCCCCAGTTGCCAAACAAGCTACTAGGCAAGAGCTGGCCACAGATCAGAGAGACAGAGATGGTCAACTCACTCACTTTCTATGTTAAAGAAATCGACAGCCCAATCAATCAATGACAGGACTACTGATTCAGAAGTTAGTAGCACCAAGATTGTCTTGTGTCATTAGATGTCAAGACAGAAATCATAAATGACATTTGTATTTAAATTAGATTTCAATGCTCATGCAGGAAAGATACTACTTCCATTTTTCAGTACATGCTGCAGTTGAATTTAAATCAAATTAATTAATAAAAACCATGTTAATTCACATTTGCATAATATACATGGCATCCAAGAAAAGGTGTCAAAACACTTTTTATTTAAAGGTGTCAAAACACTTAAGTCAAATTAAATAAAAAAAAAAAACATTGATTAATATAATATCAATATACATTATAACATAACGTTGTTATAAACACAGTAGAATTTGGTTATAACAAACATAGATATAAGGAGTTCACAGTTATAACAAGCAAAATGCCATACAGAAATACACAAATTAAAACTGTCATGTTTTCTCATGGTTATAATGAGCATACTTCACAGATATACTGAGAAAATTTTCAGTAGCTATTCCAACATGAGAATTCTTAATTGTTCAAGTAGTAAGAAATATGGTAGCAAATTCTTGGAAGAGATAAAACTGAAACAGATAATTAGTTTTATGACCTGCTTGTATTACAGGCCTGATTACCACTTAATTTTCTTTTTGGAGACCATCCCTTTCTTTGTTCATTAGCTTCCAGCCCTGCTCTGCAAATTTACCTAATCATCACTACAATTGTAAAATTACCATATACTCCAGTTAGAAATGAAATGAACCTTTCATGAGAAAGATGTCTATGAAGAAAAAAGAAAATGGCTCTGAGTTTACAAAAAAGTTAAAATTACAAATTAGAATGTGGTGCTAAAAATGTCAAAGTGTGTAGAAAGTTTTCTTTGTCTTTGACAATATCAACATTATGGAAAAATAAAGATGTCAACCCATAGGAGATAAAGAAAAATATAACCAAAACAAAAAAGTTTAGAAAGTGTGAGCAGGCAAACATCGATGAAGACTGTTTTAATGGTTTAGTACACAAAAAAGTGCTGAATTTTCAACAGATGGAAAGCTCAAGCAGAAAAATTTGCTAAATTTCTTGCTAGATGAATTTGAATGTAACAATGGTTGGCTGGATCAATTCATAACTTACAGGAAAATCTCAATCTGCTGATCCAGTAAATGCAAATGAATGGATTGTCCATGTTTGGGCAGAAATAAGGATAGATTTTAATGATGAAGACAGCTGCAATGTCAATGAAATGAAACTTTTTCATAATCTGATGCCTGACTCCACATTTAAATTCAAAGAAGAAAAATGTGTTGATGGAAAAAAATCAAAGAATTACTTGACAAAGATCATCACCATGAGAAAATTGGGGTGTTTTAAGAACATAAGGAATCTTCCTGTGGATTATACTGCAAACAGAAAAGCCTGGATGACTTCAAATATTTTTTGGCAGTACTTAAATGACTGGAATAAGGAACTATCCAAAAAGAAAAAGTTTTATTGTTAGTTGATAACTGTCCGGCATATCCCCAGATTCAAAATTTGTCCATCAAGCTAGTGTTTCTGCCTCCCAATGTTGCATCAATTTTACAACTGATGGAACATGAGTGTAATCAAACGTTTGAAAGGATTTTATAAAGATTTATACAGTCAAACCTGTTTTTATGCGGTGGATAGGGACCGCATAAAAAAACCGCATTAAAAAAAAAAAAAAAAAAAAAAAAAAATCGCATGAAACTTCACGAGTGGCTATAAAAAATAGTTTTCGCAACACAATTAAAAAAATATTTTTTTTATGCGGTCAATAGGGACCTCATAAAAAAAGTCTCACATAGAAAATAACTCAAAACCGTATGAAATAGAATTTATTGACAACAGATGTCAGCACTTGACTGCATCGTCTGGTCTATCGTCTGTTTTACATATTTTTGTCCAGGTGGTGTTTTGTTGACTTAAAAAGTAAATTATTTCATTTTTCGCATATTCATGCAATAATATTACTATAATAAGTTCATTTATGCTATAATAAGTTTATTTAGCTATAATAAGTCAACGCGAGACATGACAAATCGCACGAGACTAGTTGCCGACTATACCGCACAAATAAAAAATCGCATTAAAAAAAATCGCACAAAAAAAGACCGCATAAAAACAGGTTTGACTGTATTTTGCATTTAATCCATCAAAGAGAACAGAAGTTTAATAAGTTTATATTGATATTGGATGCCATAAATTTGTTAAGTGATGCATGGAACAATGTTACTTTGACAACCATATCAAATTGTTTCAAAAAACTGAAATTAAATACAAATGAAATTTCAATGTCAAATGATGTTAATGAAAAAATCTATCCAAGTTACAAATTAAAAATCATAAAATATTGAAAATATGGAAATTCACACACAGTGAGATTACAGTTAAAAATATTATATTAGAAGAATATATATAAAGTTTAAACTAAAAATATAGCTTGGTAATAATAGTTTAATCATCATTTAATAAGCTTTTTAGATGTTTAGGTTGCTAATTATCCTACCTGCAATCTTGCTGCTTCTAACCATACATCTTCAGATTTTGGACACATTTCACATCCTTTCATAATCAAATTTCTAGCAGTTTGTATTTTACCAGTGACTTCTTCTAATCTTGCTGAAGCTATCCAAGCTAGTTTATAAACAATATTATATTTAAAAATAAAATTAACTTTATTGTAGAATAATCAAAATTGTTATCATCATAATCAAAAATTTAACTTTACATTACAAAATAGTAATATTTCTTCAGTTACACACACACACATTTTATATATATATATATACAGTAGAGCATCGATTATGCGACTTAATTGGGGACTGGGGTTGGTCAGATAATTGAAAAGTCGGATAACCGAAAAGTATGAAAAAATACATTATTAGTATAGTGTATAAGGCCTGGTTTAAATACTAGCCTCCCTTTCATGGTCGAGCCAGTGCTGCCAGCTAAAACATGCAAAAATTTAACAAAAATAATATTAAAGTAGCCAAGACATAACCAAATATTGTAGCGCCACATCACTAGCGAACATTTGAATTTGCCGACTAGAACGTGGTCGGTTAACCGATAAGTCAGTTAATCGGGGGTCGGATAATCGATGCTCTACTGTATATATATAAACTTAAATATTTTAGTAAAACATATTTGATGAAAACCATATCCTTTTATATATCAAATTAAGCAATCTACTCACTAGAATTAATGTTTTAATTTTTTTAAAATTATTTTATGAATAATTAAGCAGTTTACTTCCACAAACAAACTGATTAAATTTCACATTACTTAAACTGTAAAACTTAGTATATTTTTAAAGATAATTAAAATCAATAATATTTGAATTGTAATAACTTATATTTCATGCATGAATATGAACATGAGAAATTAATTAATTTTTTATTTATAATACACACTTAATGGCATTACATAAATTTTAATTAATTTATTTTAGGGAATATAGTCTTTAAAATATTTTGAGAGAGAGAAGAAGAAAAAATATTGTAGTCGTTGTTATAAAAACAAGTTTAAATTTAAAAAATAATCTTGAACATTTTAACATTTAATCAAAAATTTACGAACCTGGAGGATGGTTTGGATTTGTTTCTCTTACAGATTTCAATAATAAACGAGCTTTCTTGATATCGCTGAAAAAGTTTACATACTGTTACATAACAGAACTTAATGTAGATCAATAAAAATTTAATTTAAATTAAAGGAATAAGATGATCAAAATTAAATTTACAAAACTAATAACAAAAATACTTTTAATGTGGAAGAAAAATACAGGATTTATCTTCAGGCAAAACACTATTTCTCAGCAAAATCATCTGGTCTACCAGGCATTTATTTCAGCTTGTAATGAGCTTATTCTTCAAAACATTCCAGACCTTGTTGTAGCCACCCAGTGCTAACAATTTTCACTTCATCAATATTAAAATAATTATCATATATGTGTTCTTTCAAATTTGGGAAAATGTAAATCAGAAGGGACGAGATATGGTCTATATGGGAATATTATGAGATGTTAATGCATGCAGAAGCAACCTTGCACTGGTACCATAAGTCATTAGTTTCATCGTGAATAATGTGCTTTACAGTTTCATATGCCAAGCCAAGCTGAAAGGTAATTTGCCACAAAGTGATGTACAAAAAGTCCTCACTTAATGTAAATTATGTTGTTGAGGAAAGATATAAGTAAATCTGTAATCATTTACAACTATCATTGATGAATCTTCTTTATAAACAGTAAAATTGATTCTACAAGGTGGGAAATAAATTCCCAGGATTACAAACATAATCCAATAAGATTATTATTAACAAGAATTTCTTGAAATCTAATTAATATAACTTTCATTCATTATACTTTCATCTTTTTTCAAATAATGTGAACTTATATCTAGATTAACATATGTAAGACATTGTTTAATTAATGCTGAAGTAAATAAACAAACTGCTCTGTTTGCATTTGTCATTTTAAATTTATACAGTATACTGTAGTTTGTTAGAATTATCAACTATTTATTTTTAACTGTGTAGAGTAGTAGGAGTTGCATCTTATAATTTTCTTTTTTCAAACACACTTTATTCATCTCCAGTGATGAAGATTTAGCATCCCTCCTCATACCATCCAGCAACACAACATCAAGCTAAATTGAGTAAATATTCTTCATGAAAATAAGTAAAAAAATTGCTTTTATTTTAACTTTTTTAAATATGATATGAGCAGCTCACATTTATTTCAATCTTTCATATTAGAGGACTTTTGGTGTTTAAAAGTTGGATGACATTTCTGATCAGAAATATGTATAAGAACTTGCAGTACTCTTGATTATATCAATTAGCTTATGGTGAAATTGATTTTGTTATAAGTCATTTTGCTTAACCCTTTCCATGCGGGCGATCTACAGCAAATAATTGAGTGGAATTCGTCATGCGGCGCATTTTTTGCAGTTTTTGGATGATATTTAAATCGCGATATTTCGCTTTAAAATCGCATTATGTTTAATCTGTTTTTTGCGTTTGATTAAGAACATATTACAGTTTACGATTGTTTAATTTTTAGTTTAATAGAAATTTAAAATAATATTAGAATTTGAAGCTTACGAACAAAAGAAAAAAATAATTAATTTACAGAAAATCGCTAAACTTTGTACATTTGTTAGTTAGATACATCTGTCTTCTTTTAAATAAAAGAAACCGCAGCTGTCTAGCTAGAGCGGGGGAAAAGTTATTGTCATTATTTACACTATGTCTCTAATTACTTGGCAGGGAGAGGGTCTATTTTACCGAAATATTTATGGCCCAGGGGTGGTCAAGAAACACTTTTTGGCTTAAACAAAGTCAATCGACCTACAGAATAGCGAATCAAAGCTAAGATCGCTGGAAAATCGAATATAACACAAAATAATCAAATTGTTTGATTAATTACGCCGAAAAGGCGTATGCCGCATCACGAATTAACAGCAAGTCACGTGACATACGCCTAAAGGCGTATAACTGCATGGAAAGGGTTAATGTCACAGTTTCCAATAATCCATCAATCGTGTGAAAACCGAGAGGGTAAAGCGACAAGCTTGATCCTACTTATTGGCTTCTTTGTTAGGTTGGTCATAGGAGGGCAGTTAGAGTGGCGAGGAAAGTTGGTGAGGTTGTGATAAGGTGTCAGCTATACTTAAGGATGATGGGCATAACATAATATAAAATATTTAATAAACAGATAGATTACTACAATTATTCTAAAGTACAAAATAAATGGAGATACAACTAAAACTGTAAATGCGGTGTTGACACGACAATTCTGATTCGGTGCAGGGAACATTTGTACTCTGACGTTCGATAATCTTAGTCTAACTTATAAACTATTCAGACTGAGAGAGAGAGAGCTTACAAATATGGGACTAGGTTAAAACCTCATGATGATTACTCACTGTGCTTGGATCACTGGGTTCATGCATTATCCTGAAGACATTTGCTGATCTAGTGGAGTATCGGAGTTGAGCCATCAGCGATTCTGGCAGAGTCAGATGGCTTCAAGACTGTTGGGACAGGGCCTATGTCCACTGTTGATGTCTGCCATTGATGTCCACTGTCATGTATGGCAGACCAGGAGGTCTGGTTGATGTCCACCCAGAGGACTGTGTCCTACCCCTTTTTATATCCATTTTCAGGAAGCTGACTAATACATCGAATGATGTAACTCCTTCCTAGTTCAAGCTGTGTCCAGAGTTTGTTTACATTAATTGTCAAAAATCAAATGTTTCGACAAATTTACGACCTTTCTCTATCTGGTATTGTTACTCATTCTACCTCATAAAATTGATAACAACTGTCAAACAAACTGAATTAATAGCTGGAGGTGACTAAGGTCAGGATTTTTCTTACGACCTTAGTAATAATTGTTTAAATTAAACTGACTTTCAATCATCTTATTGGTTGAGAAATGATCAAATGACATAAGACCTGTGGGTTTTAGGTTTTTTTTGCTTCATCATCCCTTTCCTGGGGGGAAGTTAGATTTGGATTGGAATATTATTTTAATTAATTAAACAATTTAATTAATTTACTAGCTCTCTCCTCTTCAGATTCTCACAAATCATGTTAAATTAAGACTTGCTGTACCTATTGTTATAGGTAAGTTCTTCAATTCTTGTGGCATTGACTTCTGTTGCTGAGCAGTTTCATGCTCTCACTGTCCTCATGTATCATGATGAAGTATTAATAACAATGGATTTCAGCAGTTCTTTGGCTTTTTAGCCAGCAAAAATCTAGTAACTGTTTGGAATTCTTTGCAAGACAATTTTCAATTCATCATTTGGAAATGCTATGTTGCATCCATCCCTTATTCACACATTTTAATCATGCAGGTTGCCAATCTGTGCCATTACTAACTACTACATTAATTTCCATATATAATATAGTATCTCAATAACCTAACATCAATTAAAACAGCTAAACTTTTTATGCTTCACTGAAAGTTTATGATCTACTATTAAAAATAAGAAATTTCATACCTAATATCTGCTCCATGTGTAGGTATCATTGATTGTAAATCTGTTAAATATCCTTTGGGATCAACAACAGTTTGTCCACTCACAGAATCAGATACCTAAAATAATATTTAATATAAAAACGTTAATAAAAATCTGAAATTTTATTTCAATAAAAGCATATCTTATATATTATAAAAAATTGTAGCTTGATACTATTTACATGCAAATTATAATTATAAAATTTAAATACATTTGAAAAATTTTGTTTTATTACATTTTTTCAATGTTTTTATTTTAAATTATTCTAAATTTACACAAAAAGTTAAACAAAATTTTAATAATTAAAAGAAAATGAATTATGTAAATAAAATCTGAATTAAAAGTAGCCCAAGACAAACAGCTTGTGATAACTGCTATCTTGCTTTAATAGGACACAAGACATCCCAAAACAGGTTGTAAATTCTCAAACACTAATTTTCTCTAGAACTTTCTTACTCTTTGAAACAACTATTTCAAAAACAAGCCACACTGTGGAATTAGTTGAGTTGGGACATATTCAATTTTCTTTTGTTAAAAGTTAAATGTGTAGTGAGTAGAGTCTACCTGTGTGCTATATTTATTACTTTTCAACTATTTGCAAATTTGAAATTAATTTTTTCATATTAAACACACATCTCATTTCTATTGATATCTATTTCCTTCTACACAAGTGGTGTTCTGGATAGTCTGAGGACTTCTAATATGCAAATTAAAATTTTTATATAAAAATCAAAGATGCTATCAGATCATTCATAGTTTTTGTCAAAAGTAATTACATAAACATTTTTGTCTTTGAATCAAAAAATCTCTGTCTTTTCAATAAAAAGCAATATCACAAACTTAATTACAGGATTAAATTGATAATAGAAAAGAAAATAAAAAAGTGTCATTCTACTTGGTTAAAATACTTGAGTTATGAAGATTTTCTGGAGTACTGGTGTGTTCTAATTTTTTTAAATCTTAATGCTTATCACACAGAATTCAATTTGTTAGCAATTTTCTTTAAAGTACAGATTTCAAATTAATAAAGCATGTCTAGAATGACTTATTGCAATTCACTAGTTCTATCTCAGAATATTTCATAAGGTTTCTCTCATTGAGAAAAATAATTTGTTGCTTATGAAAATAACCTATAATCTTTTAATCAGGATGATACACATTGATGATTTGTTTAATCATGAGATTATCACATACTCTAATAGAACAACCTCATGAAATATTCTCTACCGATAACTTCTATCTCTCAGTATTTTGAAACCCCATTTTGTCATAATGATTTTTATCGAAATAAAGACTTATGTTTAACTGTAATACTTCATAGTAAAATTTAGGTGTATATCAAATTTTAGAACATCTTGTTAAGTATAATTATTTTTTAAAAGTAACTTTTGGAATTTAGTCTTAATATAACACTAAAGTACTTATTAAGTATATTAGTGTTATATTAGGATTATATAGTTATTATTGTACATATGTAATTTCTTTCAAAAAAAGTTACTTGAATGACAAATAAGTCATGTTTTATGTAAACTTAGAAGAATTAAATATCATAATTTAGTTTAAAATCAATCATATTTTAAAAAGCAAAGAAAATTTTTACAGACAGAAAATACTAAATATAACAGACATCAAAATAATATTTTTTGAAGCCTATATTTCTCAAGTCTAGATAATCATTATACATTTACATTACATTAACTCAAATTTTGAGGGGGAAAAACCTTGTATACTGTAATGTAAATATTTAAATAATAAATTTTTATTACCTGATTTAATTTAATATCCATAAGTGTATTACGTGCTTGACCAATTTTTCTTAAATCCAAATCTGCACTAGGAGTAGTCCATCCAGGAGTCATTAATCCACCTGGTGTGGCTGATCCAGGAAATGGTGTTGTCAAGCCTCCACCATAAGGCTATAAAAGAATATTCTTTTTAAAATATTATACACTAATTTAAAAAATTTTATCAGAAAAACAAACATTTCAAAAGTAAATTTAATGAATTTTATACTTCTCTATTATATTGTTATCGATTGTTTCAATAGATATTATATATTTTAAATAAATATTGAGTATGATCAACAGATAAAATACTGTATTAACTTTTTAAATATATTTTTAAAAATAATAAGATACTTTTGAAATAGGATGAGAGAATCAGTATTTCAAGATATTTTAGTTGAGAGAGCAAAAAAATAGAATTGAATTTTGATAATTATTTATTTTATTCTGTTGTACAATAAAATAGTGAAAATTAAAATGATTGCAAAATATGTTTTCAGCAAAAATTTACTATTTATTTTATTATAATATGAAGATTTTATGTAAATGTATACCTGTTGTCTTGGATCAATTACAGCAACTGTATCTCCAGTAATACCAGCTTTAGCTAATAAGGAATCTGGCATTGGTGTAAATCTGAATAAAGCAATATTTTATAATCATTAAAAATTACCATTATACATAAATATTCAACAATACAACAATTTACAAAAAATACAATAAAAACAGTAAAAAATATTAATGTCTTGGAAACAAAAGTAAAAAATGTGTTTTTATTTTTAAGAAATATATGAAATGTATCAGTTAAATAATAGTAAATATGGTTTCTAACAATCACTGTTTACCATCATCTATTGTAATTCCAGTGAGCTGTCACAAATATTTCCATCTAAAACTCATTTGGTGAAATAATTTAGCTTATTGAACATAAAGGTTAATGGAATAAAAATTTCAGTATAAGTGAACACTACTAAGCACTGTTTCCACAAGCAGGCATAAACAAGTGCAAGCTATCTTACAGTGTTGTTCTACATATGTAGCAACACTATCATGCCCTGTAAACTTAATATTTTATTGGGACTATAGAATGTTTACTGGCTGATTACCCTAATCAACTAGTATTTTAGCATATACAATATTTGAGTTCTTTTTACCTTAACTAATTCATACTATATCATACATAAATTTGACATCATGCTAAAATTTCACTAATAATATTTCAAATTAAGCATACCTTTCTGCACGAGGATTTCTTTGTCTTTTATTTCGAGCATCTCCAACCTCTGGTATATATTTTCCAATCATCTTCTGTAACACTTGCTAAATCTCTCTGAAAGATAAAATTAATTATAAATTTTCAGCTAAGAATAGATTTATGCAAAATAAATTTTAAAGCTGTACTAATATCTCTATTAAACCTTAAAATTTAAGAAAACTATGTTTTTTCAGTTTCATATAACAGCAGTTGGAATCATGGAAACATAAGCCTCCAATAAGATAAATCATGAAAATATTAATATTGAGGAAAAAATTGCAAACTTCAAAGCATGGCAGAGAAATATCTTCATACAATTAAAAAAAAAAAAAAAATTCAATGAATGCTAAAAGGTTGCAAAAGATAAGTAAAAAAAAAAAATCATTATTTTAGAGAAGAAAAAGCTGATTATTTATTACAGAAAAGTTAACTATCTTGATTCAGTATCAAAAATCCCTAAATACTGAATCAAGATGGTTTCAACCGATTTCTTTATTAGACTATTTCTTATGAAAA
Organism: Centruroides vittatus; assembly: GCF_030686945.1. Taxonomy (NCBI): domain Eukaryota; kingdom Metazoa; phylum Arthropoda; class Arachnida; order Scorpiones; family Buthidae; genus Centruroides; species Centruroides vittatus. The sequence goes on along the minus strand of NW_027120684.1, from coordinate 1,822,337 downwards.
ACATTCAATAATGGATTTGAAAGCTAAAATCTATCAACATCTTCTATGGCCAAACTTCTTTTATAAAAACCTATTATAAGCATTATTATATAGGTAAACTAGTGTTGATGGATGGAATGAAGTATTAAACAGCTTTACCATTCATCAACAACAAAATATTTATTGAAAACACATGCATTGCTGGAAAATATCATTTTAAGAAAAGATAATACCTCTTAAATCATTGTAGTAAAAAAATGCAAAATGAATTTCTTTGAACTATTGTCTTACTTATATTATTATTTATAAACAAATTGCTATTTTTTATTGCAGAATGCTCTATACAAAAATATTTTTGTTATTTCAATTAGATGTAATTTGTACATATAACATAACTGATTGCTATTCATTAAATACAAGAAATATTCCAAAAGCAATGAGATCAGAGTGAGCTATTTGTTTAAAGCAAAACTAATTGTTGAAATTCAAAATGTACTTCATCTAGTGAAATTTAACTGAAGAAAATTATTCCATTCAAAATAAAACATTTACTGGAAATAGAGCTATCTTTTGGAGTTGTGAAGGTGATTTACAGTTCAGTTTAATGAATTCTAGTAAAATTTTTGTTTGCTTTATCGCATGGAAATTAATGTTGTGACAATGGTATTTTGCAGGTCAATGGCAAAATTTGCTTTATAATATTTGTTTTAAGACAAGTCAATGGTACTATAGAAATAATATGCAATAAATAAGTGATTTTATTGCATATTATATATTTTTCTGACTAACATCACTCATCCTTACAGAAATAAACCTATTTGTAGCCTGAAAATGTTAAAGAAAAAAAAAAGGTTTTTGGCTGCCCCAAAACCAGATCTTCACTGCCTCTGTTACTTCATCATCATCTGCAACTATGGAATGTCTCCATAAGTGGGCTGAAGGTGTGATAATTAGACAGTGCCATATCCAAGCTAAAGGGATGTGGAAGCAGTTCACACCCAAGTTGGTGTACTGTCTCTATTGTTGCTGCTGCTGCTGCAAGGGGACAGCAATCATGGTACAATAAGACTGTTTGAATAGCAGTTCTCTTCATTTGCTGAAAATTACAGGTTTCAATCTGTTCCACAGCAAATCACAATAATTTGCACTGTTGACTGTTTGTCCAGGCTTCTGAAAATGTACCAGAATAGGTATCTTTGCATCCCAAAAGAGCATCAGCATAATTTTCTTTGTGGAGGGTTCTTGTCTGAATTTCTTCTTTGTTGGTGAAGAGGGACATTTTCACTCCAAGCTTTGTCTTTTGCTCTCTGATTTATGTTGATGGACCCATGTCTCATCATCTGTAACAATCTTCCAAAACACATGCATCTTCTTCATAGTATTTCAGAAACTAGATCACAATCTCAATGTGCTGTTGCTTGTGTCCATTAGAAAGCTGTTTGAGAACCCACCTTGTGCAAACTTTATGGAAATCCAAGTTATCATGTAATATGGCTGATGCAGATCCACAGCCAATATCAAAGTGTGCAGCAACAACTTGTGACAGCATTACTCATAGGTCTTCTTTGATCAAAGAATCTGCCCTCTACATATGAACTGGCATGCATGATGTTGATGGACAACTAAATCAGCTTTTGTCAGTTACACTTGTTCTTTCTGCTTTAAATGTGTCTATCCAGTCAAAAACAGTTCATTTCATGGCGCTTGACTCCCATACTGGGCTAACATCTAATGGTGAATTCTACGGGTTTCATTCCTTCTGTCCAAAGAAATTCACTATGAGATATTGTGCAATTGCACAGCAAAGGGTCTATGTTTTTGTCTTCATGGTTATATTGTGACTAATGTTGAAATGCTGCACTGTGTGTGGCCGACTACTCATGATCCAATTATCTTCATAGCAAAATAATATCTAAATCTTACAACATTGAATTTAGTTCTTTCTAAATAAATAGTTTTTAAAATTTTAAGTTTATGAAAAGTTATTCTTTGAATTGAGTTTATACTACATAACTGATCATTTCATTTAATTAGTAATGCATACAAAGCCAAATGAATAAATCTATCTACTTAAATATCTTTCTTGATGATTTTATACTTCCAAAAAGCATAAATTTTAAATTTATAAATATGAGTTTGTTTACAAAATAAATTTAATAAAATACAATAAAAAATGTTATTTACAGCAAATTTAAGTTAAATCCAGATTAAACAATTGACTAAAATTAATAAAAATAATTTACCTTTAAATCTGAAAACTGTTGTTGAATTTTTGGTCTTTCCTGACGATATCTTTCCAATTCTTTCTTTAATTTTGCTTCTCTAAAATAAAATAAAAAGTTTTTAATCAGATAAATTCCATTTATTCAATAGAAATATGTTTACACAGCTAGATATAAGATATTATTGAAACTAAAATACAGGGTTCCTACTCAAATTTTTGACTTAATTTCCACAACTTCCCTGAACAACTTTGTACAAATTCCAACCCTCATGTCCCTTATAATATGATACATTGACAAAATAAAACAGCATTTGAGTTACTATGCACATATGTTTTGCTTCTACAACATTTTAATTAATTATTTTTTCTAATTAACAGTTATATATTTTTTATAATTGCCAAATTATTAAAAATAAAATGTATTACTAAAATTTTGTTATTCTGTCATTAATTCCACAACCATAAATCTACATGGCTTTGAAAAAAAGAAAAAAATCAATTATTTTTTATTATTAGTTAACAAATTCCATATAATCCATGGATAAAAGTATATATTTATTAAATTTATCTCTTAACAAATTTCCTGAACTTTCTAAAATATTAATAAACTGGAAAAAAATCAGAAATTGTTTTGTTATGCAATCAAAATTATTAAAATGATAAATAATACCATTTAAACTATTTATCATTTTGTGTACTTTGTAAATTTTTCCAAAAATTTTGCATAAGCTTGAGAGAAATTTTGGGTCCTGAAAATATTCTGCACCCCTTTTCAAAGTTGTATTCACCACATTACTTCTTGCTGCCTGCAGATGGCTACACTTAGTCAAGCATATTGTCAGCAAAAAATCAAAAAGGCAGTCAAGGAAGAAAATTTCCTAACTTTTTGACAATTTTTAACAAATTCCCTGACATTCCATGACTTTTTTTGAATACTAATGAAATCCCTAACTTTCCAGGTGTGTAGGAACCCTGAAAATAACAAAAAAAATCTTTCCTGGTGAGATAGTTTAGTATGATACTCATGATTAAATTCAAGAATTGTGCAATATTAACTTAATCATTGGGAAGGAGTTTCATAGTATATTTTCAACAGTGTAAAATTTACTCTTAATGTTTGAGAAACACTTGCAAAAATTGAGAAAAATTTAACAAAATTTTTTCTTTTGATTTTACCTATATTCTTTCCGTTTTTCATCCATTCTTTTATCTATTGCTTCATATATAGCATCAGCTTCTTCATCATCTTTATCATAAGGATCCTTACTAAATAAACTTCCACCATATCCTGCAAACTAGATTTAAAATTTTTTTATTAATTAAATAGTAAAGTTTGTAACTTTTTATGTTCAGCTAATTTGTAAAACTTTAAAAAATTTTCAGCATAATATGATAACCAAATTTCAAACGATTTACAAAATTTAAAAATTGAAACATTAAATATAACAGTAGTTAAATTCAATTTTCATGATAATTAATCAATCATAAATAATTTTAGATAACAATGTTTAAGAATGTTTAAGTGATTTCTACAGCTAAGTTGTGTACAAAAAACTTTTGCTGTACACTTTAAACCTTACCAAATTTTTGTAATTGAAAGTGTTAACATTTTAATATGTTTTTACATTATAGTATATGGTATTTTACTTTCATATCCCATAATAATGTTTTCTTCTCCCTTTACATTTTGAATTAGAGATATTGGACAAATAATTTCCAAATTTTGGATTTTTTCTTGAGTGATACATCAGTTCTCAATTTTGTCTATTGTAGGCAATTTGGCAAATGAGAGTTAGGAAAACATGATTTTATAAAAAATTTTATATTATATTATGCAAATTTAATTTTATGTCTATGTTTTTAATCTTTTTATAAAAATAAAGTAAGGTTAAGTTTAAATTTTAATTAAATTTAAAATTAACCTTTTAAATTTCTATAAAACTTTTTAAGATTATTTAAATTTCTAGTTTCAAATTAATTAAAAATCTGAAATAGAAATTCTTGATTTACTGAAGTTGTTAGAGAAATGGATTGGAATAAAAGAAAATCAAAATTTTTCATTGTATTTAAGGATTATGCATAAATTATAAAACAATTTACACTTACAGTACAATACTATAATAGTTTCTAATAAAATAAATAACATTAGAAAAAGACTATATAATTACAGTAAATATTTCATTAGGATATTATCAATATGAAAAAAATATATGATGATAATTAATAATATCTACTCTTATCTGATAAATTACATATAGAATAAAACATTAAATGTGTGTCAAAGCAATGAAAAGAAATACGTTAATTCATAAATTATTATAATTACTGATATAAAATTATTATTAGTTTACTGATATAAAAAATTTAGCAGTAAAAAGATATTAATGTTAACTATTTAACTATTACTTATTTTATCATGCAAATAAGCCTTAAAAGACAGTTAATAATTTATCTTCAAAATAGTTTTAAATATTACAGTTTATTAAATTGAAAGTATGTATAACCTCATCATAATTAGAATCATTCAAATCTTCGTCGTCGTCATCCTCTTCCTCTTTCTGCTGTTGTTGATGCATTTTCTTCCTCTTACTAGGAGGAGCATGTCGATCATCACTATAAATACAAGTAACAATAATTACTAATATAATTACTTACAATTACCACTAAGAAATTAAATTACAAGGTATTTTTTAATTTTTCTTTAAAAACTAATTTTTTGTTTTGGAAGAATTTGCTCTAAGGTGCATTAAAAAAATAATAATAATACACTATTGATCATATACAATAGATTCCATATTCTAAATATCACAGTAGATAATAGCATTTTATTTTGTATTACATTTATTTTTTTTAAATATTTAGAACAGTTATTCTAATAATGTTTATGTATGTAATATTGTATGTAATAAAATGTATAAAATATATATATATATATATATATATATATATATATATATAAATATAATGTGTAATGTGTAAAAATATAATAATAATAATAATAAGAAAAATAAAATGTGTAATAAAATGTATAAATAATGTAATAAATGTTTATTAAAATTTATTAGATTTATTGAAATATATTTTGTTTTTAATTCTAAATCTTGCAATTAAAATAACATTTAAAAACAGATCAATTAAATATGAAGCATTATTACAAACAACATTAAAAAATTCTTATTTATTAAACCTTGTTTCTTAAAAATATCATAATGTTTTAATATGAGTAAATTTTTAATTCAAAAAAAAAAAAAATTGAAAAAGCAAATATCTAATGTAAAGCTATAATACATTCAAAGTAAACAAAATAATTTTCTGTATATTACAAGTGATTTAATTAAATAAAGTTTAAATAATAAGCAAAAATAATAGAGCCAAAACTTATTGCTCATAGTTTTATATTGTAATATAAGAACAAAAAGCAATTCACCAATTTAAATAGAGTTGTTATCCACTCACAAAATTTTTCTCTGTCCCTTCCACTTCAAGTTATCATGAATCTATTGTATTTTACTGCTGAAATGTTAATATGTAACAATCACTAGCAAAAATGTTTCGTTTGCAGTACTGTATTGTACATCCTCAATCAGTAATTAAGAAGAATTTCTGTAATATTCTCAGATTCTTTTGTTCTTAATCTTTTCAATGCATTTCAGCACAAAAGTTTAGGTTAATAAACTTAAACTTGTTCATACACTACTAGACAATTTGAACAAAACATGTTCAATTTCATTTAAAAGAGAATGCCATAAATATCTTACATAATTTTGACAGTTTCTTTAAAAGCAGAATTTAAAATAAAGTAATAATACTTACGGAACATCACTAGCATCTCTTGCTGGACCAATATCAGATCGTGTTGTAAAACCAGTAGCTCTGCAATTATAAAATTTGGCATAAAAATTAAATATAAAAAAAATTATTATTATAATTATAAATATAGAATAGTATATCATATCTAAATGAAACTGATAATTTTTAATTAAAAAAAAGAGTTATTTTTATATCACAGTTTAAATACTAAATATATTGGCTGCCATCTTAACTTTTCAATTTTACACTATATTAAATATAGAATTGCATATTATTTTCTTGACTGAATTATTTAATATCAATATATAATTTTACTAATTGCTGATCAAGATCAAGAAATCAAAAATAATCTTATAAATAATAATATGATGTTAAAATTTCTTACATTATAGTTTATTGACTTGAATTACTTCATGTTTTTAAAAGCTTATTCAACACGTAGCTTCATGGTGCTCAAAATTTATTCCAGAAAAATTATTATAATAATATTTTTATACGATTATTACTAATTCTTCATTTTTCATGTATAGTACAATCAAAGAAATTACTATAAAAAATATGATATATACAGGTGTACATATATTTTTTAGCATCTCTTGCTGATACATATATAGGCAAATATTGTAATATATCTAAATGCATAATATGTAATCATAAATAAAACAATAATAATTTTGGTTATACTTAATAAACAAAAGCAAAATACAACATGCTGACTGACAAAAATCCAACATAAACTTTCATGATGTAGAATCCTTCCGCGTGTGGAAGTTGATCCAAGAGCTATAATCTTACACCCCTCTCCCCTTTCCTCTCTCATGTCACCTCTCTTAACACGTGCATAGGCGATCCCCATTGTTTTAACAGCTGCAGTGGTCAGTCAGCCTGAAGATGTCTGTTTAATATGGGTGAAAACATTAACTGTTTTACATTTTTGTGCTAGATATTGGTTTATTCTGCCTTTGTTTATTAATAATTTTTACATTTATAACAGTTATTTCTCTGCTATTTAATTTATTAATTTTAACTGTAACTTATATTTTCATATTGAAAATTTCCATCTAGTTAAATACACACAGGGTAAATCTGTTATTTATAGTATATATGACAATGAAAACAAATATTTGTTACAATGAATAATTTAATTTTAAATTTCAATGTGGAATCAGTTATTGATAGAGAAGTGTAAGGTTAATAGTTGTTTAAAAGAGTGTATTGAAAAAACTAAAAATAAACACAATAATTTTAAATGTTTCTACTGATTAAACCAGTTACTTATGTTAGGGCTTATCACACTATTGAATATGAACATAACTTTGATTTGTGTTCATATTCACTAGTTTGATTAATTGTTAGATATTTAAAAGGTCTGTAACTAATTTTAATTAATTGTGTGTAGTACTCTCTATGGCTGGCTTGGTTATGGAAAACATGAAAAAGATAGAAGTTATTGTACCGCACTTGTGAGATAATGCCAGTTTTTTAATTCTGATGTCATCATCATTATTTCAGCCTTTTAATATAACTTTTTGTATTTTTATTGTATTGTAGTTTAATTGAAATACCAACTGAAGAGGAACTATTTTGGAGTCTGAAATGCATTTTGGGTATATTTTATACATATTAGTTTTAATTATTTTAAAAAAATCTTTGTTTTGTAAAGTTAAATATATAATAAATTTAAGAAGTTTTATGTTCATATTCATAACATAATAACTGGTTTAAGTTAGTAGAAACATTTAATGAAATTAAGGGCAAAAAGCAAAAAACAACTCAATCTTATTTATTCAATTTATTTGATGAATTTCATTGCTGTCCTTGATACTGTTAGTTGGACTGCAATTTGAAAAAATTGTAGACCTATAAGTTTCCACTGTTGTCCCTCTGTCTGTCCTTCCTTAATCTCAAGAATGATGTTAGACAGATAAAAATTGAAACCAGATATGGAAAGCTTAGGGGCAGGAGGCCCCGATAAACTATATAAGAAATTCTAATGCAAACTGAAAGTTCATATATAGTTAATCAAAGCTTTCTGTCCCCCTAAGCTTTCCATATCTGGTCTCAACTTCCATCTATCTAATTCTAATCTTGAGATTAAAGGAGGATAGACAGCAAACAGACATCGGCAGAAATTTATAGGTTTATAATTTTTTCAATTTGCAGCCCAATGAGAATGAAAAATCTGAATCATCTAAGAAAAAAGAAAAAGTTCAAAAAAGATCAGAAAATTCTAAGAGTTATTAAAGGAAAGTAAAAATATTAAAATTTATCATGTACCATTAAACAAGCAAAATTTTAATTTCTTCTCATTAAATAAATAAATATTTCAAATTATATTTAATGTTTCTTCAAAAGTTTGAAAAATACATTACATGTTAAAAACTTTACTAAATATATAAATAAATGTCTTTACAATAACTGTCCATTTTTTCTTGTTTCCTGTAAGATTCTTAAAATCAATCACAACTTTTTCCAAATATAAAAATCATAACACAAGAAACGACTTCTTCTAATAACACTGTAGTGCATAACACAGTGCATAATCATATTTTGAATAATGATATTATTAATAAAAAATAAGCTATAATCATCATCTGATATACCGTATGGAGAAAATAAAGATATACTTGAAAGGTTAAAGTATCATAAAACAGTTGGATAAAATAAAGAATCTTTACAACTCATTAAAGACAACCAACATAACTTATATTTTCAAAGTACAGGTAAGAAATATATGTGGTACAGCAGTTGTCAACTATTTTACACACATCTTTTTCTTAATGCAAACAAGTACAAAAATTAGCATCAACATACATTGTACATAATCATGTATCTGATTTCAAACATAATGTTGAAGCAAAAGTACTGTAATGTGTGCATAAAAAACACATCATCTTTTTCATTTCTTGTTTAACAAATTTCTGACTTTTCTTTAATCTCTTTAAATTTTTCAAATTTTAAAAAATTTAAATGTATTCAAATTCATATTGTTTTACCTTTAATTATAAAATGCTTGTAATTTCTGACTTTTTATGTAAACATTTTGTAGAAATGGAAGAGAAATTGAGTCAAAAATGTTTTCAAATCAATTACAGATAATTTTTTTTATTGTGGTTAGTGCAAGTTTGGTTTCAACTTTATGAAACATAAAATTCTTTGTCCTTATTACTTCATAGATCTATTCATGAATTAACATACAAATGAAATAATATATAAATGTACGTCGGAAAGATTCAGAAAATCTACTTTAAAGTTAGTATTAATTTATACAAAAATTTTAGTGTGTGTTTGATAACACACACGAAAATTAACACACTCTATAATTAATAAAAGAAACATAATGCACGTATGTTGAATCAAGAATGGAAACAATAGTTAATATCCCAGCAAAGTATTTCAATTTAGTTTTTAAGCTACTTAACACATTTATGGAATAATACCTTGGTGAGACTGAGGAAGAGGAGCTATTAAATGTTGCACACCCTATCTTTACACCATTTCTACTACCTTTTTAAAATGCGGAAAAAGTCAAACCACTTTTTCAACAAAAACATCATCTATCACATTATCAAACAGATCAATGGATCCAGTGAAAATTATTAAACAGGCCATTACTGCAAAAACATATATTTCATAATCAACACACATTCAAAACAAAAGAGCTCGAATTAATGATTTCTTGGATCTACGAGTTCACTTATTCTCAATTCTAAAATTAAATTACTTTCACTCTTAATTACTTAGTAGTGAATGATAAAAGTTTACTAAGAAATGTGTTATTTAAAAACGCTCAACAATAACAAATGTATGAAAGGTTTACAGTAAGATGCAAACTCGGAATGAGGGATTTGCCACCACTGTAAGAGCAAAAAAAATCAATGGAACCATACCTGAACCATACCTCATGAGATATTCATCTCCAAAGGTCAGTTTTTACTGCAAACTAGTACACTGTCTATTCTCCATGCTCTGCACGAACCAAACCAACACTCCACGTATACCATACCAAAGTGCACAACACTCTGCACTTCGGTATGGTAGAGGCACAGTTCCTTTGACTTTTTTTGCTCCTAAGTGTCTGATAATGTTCCAACGATCTCATTCAGAGGTGTAATTGTACCAGGTTTACAATACATTGTGTAGTGATAATGTCCATAGCAGAGAAGTTGCTGTTTTGTGTAAAATATAAACTTATTTTCTATTTTCCACTGGTAATATTTCTAAAATCAATTTAATTTGTTCTGATTTAATAAAATAAATACTTTAAGAAAAGAATCGACAAGACGTTGCATTCATGCCGATCGACGTTCAATTTTTAAGATTTCATTTCAACTTACCCTCTACCAACTCCGGCAACATAACCTAAAGGGGCTGGAACTCCTATAAAATGTTTTTTCTTTTTACTAACGAGCGCGTTTGGAGGTACAGTGGCCATCGTCTTGTCTTGTGTTGTTTTTTAAACTACAAACGTCGATTCAACGATACTGCCATTAACGACGTACAGCAACACCCTCTCTGAGAATACAACCAGGAATTTGAAAGTCTGGGAATAAATTATTCTGTTTAATTTCTATTTTTTTTTTATTTAAAGCTCTAATAAATTACTTTATAATATTTTAAAGAATAATAAAAATATTAAAAAATCAAATAAAATTAAATTATTCTCTAAAAATAAAAATGAATTTTATTTTTGAATGAAATCTTTCTTGTAATTTATTTGTTTAATTTAAGCTTTCCGGATTCGATTTATTTTTATTTTTATTAACTGATGAGCGATCCGGTAATTTTCTGATATCGCGGTGATCAGTGATTTTTAATTACCGATCACCGCGATTTTAATTGTTTTCGCAAAATTAGCAGCGAGGTCACGTGAGCACGCGGACGAAATCCAAGGCAACCTACGAAAACCGAGACAAATTTTTTGCGCGAAAAGTCTACGAAAACCGAAACCGACGATAACTGAACTTTGAGGGTTCTTGACTCACATATATAAGCCCTCAACTCCATACAAGATTTGTGATATTTATTATTGAAATTTATGGGGAAAGGGGGAGGGGAGGGAGACTGGGACAATGGGGGAGTAAAAATTTCAATAAAAATGCAGACGTTATTTATGGACAGTCCTATATACTTTCAAACATAGTAATCCATCAATAAAAGTAATTTATTGACCTTTAACATGAACAAGTTTGATGTACATTTGTCATACAGAAACACCACCATAAACCTGATTATCAAATGTGGCGGGTCAGGCATTTGAGCTTCATCTTGCTGCTGCACACTTCAATCACCATAGGTATTATAATCTGTGTTAGCCAAAGATGTTCCTTTAGTGGTTTTCGTGACACTAATGGCTGTCTTTGTAGACGGTAAGAAAAATAAAATTTTGTAGGAATCGATGTTTTATGCAAATATTTGTATCCGTTCTGTATATAGAAACAGTTAAGCTCAAAGCGCCCACTGCAAAGAACGGCTGACTTACGTGCAATTTTTAGGACAAATCAATGCATTTTTTTTTAACTCTTTCCGCCCTGCGGGCACTAAGAGGGCATCATTTAGTAAGCCCATTATGGGTTCGGCCAGGCCCACAATGGGGCGACCGGGTGGTGAGGGACGGGGCCCGACATATCCGAACGGACCACCCCCTGAAAAATTCCCCGGGTTCTGCAGTTACTTGCACAAACCATTCGAAGTAGTTATTGGATTTATTATTATTTAATCTGTATGCGTATTTGATGATTATACTTTATAAATATATAAGACTTATGTTTTCTTTTTGTTAAATTTAAGGACTGTGATAAAATATCTTACATATATTTATTGAACTCTTAAGAAGCCTTAAGAAGTAGGAACGAATCATCACGGTAATGGGCTGCAACTGTCATGTGATTTTGATGCCACTACCCCTTTGTCCCTACAGAAGAAGCACATTATTGCATTATATAGACATAAAAATGGTCCCGCGAGGTTAGTAGAATTTTTTCTCTGGGACGAAATGATAATGACGATTAACATTCTTAATAATACGTTGATCCTAACTAAAAGTAGCATCGAAAATGATTATGAACACATTTACTAAGTACACAATGGTCCTCATAGTTGTAATTTGCTATTTTCATAGATATTTAACATCACAGTAAATACAGATAAACTGTCCGTTGTGTATACACGACAAGGAAAAGTATTGGAGTTGTATCAAATTTGACTCTCCACGTTTTGAGACCACCTGAACTCAAGAAAATTCAAAAGAAATTTAGCGGGTTTGTGTTGACTTCTATTTCGCTTAATAGAGAGGTTGCGGCCGACGTTTTCATTGCGAAAACGTCGGCCGCAACCTCTCTAATATCTCAGGATGTGGTAAAGATTAAGAAACGAAACTTGGCATGGTAGCTTACGTATAAGGAGTATTGATGTTTTTAAATTTTGGTGGTTTAAAGGTCGAGAGGATGAAGATAAAGGTTGATCACGTGTCATATCTCCAATGCAGTCGGACTTAATGAAGATTTTATTTGTTAGAATTTAGTTTATTTTTTGTTTTTTTAAATATAAAACTCATCTCTACCCTCAAAATCAAGCGTTTTGCCATTTTATAATACAGTAATTAAAAATACAGAAAGTTTTTATAACAAAATCTTATAATAAATGGCGTCACACAATTTTATTTATTTATTATGATTAATAATATAAAAATTATTTTTTAAAATAAACTCTCATAACAGCCGGGAAAGTTACGCAACTCGTTGTTAGTTTTTATTTTTATCGGATATACCAGTGTTTCCCAACCTTTTTTGTGATCCCCAGGAATTTTTCGGGGGGTGGTCCGTTCGGATATGTCGGGCCCCGTCCCTCACCACCCGGTCGCCCCATTGTGGGCCTGGCCGAACCCATAATGGGCCTACTAAAAGAGGCCCTCTTAGTGCCCACAGGGCGGAAAGAGTTAAAAAAAAACATTTTTTGTGCTATGCCCCACCTAAGCCTTTCTAAAATTCTTATGCCCCCTAACATATACACTTAATTGCCACACTGTTTTGTCGTAACCATGATAAAACCCGATCCTTTCATAAAAGTGTCTTGCACTTTCCAGTCATTGCCAAACGCGACCTGGAACACCACAACTCACGTCTGTCCACCTCAAGGTCTGGGCAAAGAATGTCCTTTCTCCTCTTTCACCAGCATCAGGGCTTCGTTCATCTCTTTGTTCTCAGTGATTCCCAGAATTGTTAATCCCACCCCAAGGGAAAAGGGTTATAAAGGAAAGTTCTAGAAGAAAAGGAAAACAAAGAACAAAGAAAACTAAAACTAACTTAAATCAATATTTACAATAAATATAGCATAGCATACAGCAGCTATACGGTTAACTTAAACTCTGGACAAGTCCATTTTCGAATTCCCCCTTAAAATTTGAATTGCCACCCTGTGGGGCGTGGGCCCCACGTTGGGAAACACTGGGATATACTGTATATATGAGTAATGCGAGAGGCAATGACGTCGAAGTCACGTGATAACTTTCATCCACTTAGCGTGGTAATTCATTCCTACTTCTAAGGGCATTCCCGTCATGCTATTGTGGAGGTGGCAGCACTGCGCTTTGTTTGACGTCAAATTTCCCGGTCTGTCTCAATCTCGTAAGCTGCGTAGGTTGTGCATATTACGTTTTTGTATTATGAATTACACATCTGGCAACAACGCGTAGGATTTTCTTTTTTATGTAGGAAATCAATATGGCAGCGGTAGAGAGGACGTTTTCCCGGGAAGTAGAAGTTGAAAGTGTTAATGTGGTGCTTAAAATTAATCAGTGTGAAGTTGGAGATGTCGGTTGCGTTGTTTGGGATGCAGGATTAGTACTAGCAAAATATTTAGACTATTTAAACATGGCAAGTAACAAAGAATATCCATTACTTCAGGGTAAGAATGTAATAGATATAGGATCCGGAACTGGTTTAGTTGGACTTGTTGCCGCATGTATCGGGTGAATACCTACAGTATGTATACATATACATATAATGCATTTCTAAACAATTAATAACTGTATCCTATTTCAGTGGAAATGTTACTTTGACTGACCTTCCGGAATTACTGCCTCTTCTGGTGCTTAACATCAAGGAAAACAAACATCATTTTTTGGGATCTGTCAAAGCTGATGTACTTAAATGGGGAGAAACTAATTCAAATTTTTCACAGCCAGATCTGCTTTTAGTTGGAGATTGTATATATTATGAAAAAGTGAGAAGATTTAATCATTCGTGATTAATTATGTAGGCAAATTCTACTTTAATTGCCTTAATTATAAATTTGATAAATATGACAAATGAGAAGCTAAGTGATTGAAGTTTGTAGATAATAATTCTTTATGAAGTTACAAGAAGGTGATGGATTTAAAGTTCAGAAATAGCTAAAATTAAGTAGCATCCAATGCTAATAATTTTAAAGCTTGATATCTCTTACATTTGCCTATTCTTTCCTAAAAATTATTATTTATCAAATATGAACTCAAAAGCAGAATAATAAGTATATAACAACTATATAAAAATGCTTTACTATATATTAATTAAAATGCACTAAAATGGGTAAATATTTTTGCCTTTTATTATTACTAAAGGCATTTTCGAGAAAATGATATATTGGTACTATTAAAGCAGCCCACTAGTGGCCAAGTGGTTCTGTTCCCTGAACGCTGGAAGTTCGGTCATGGGTTTGCACCTCACCAGGACGGGCTGGCCTCGTGGAGTTTTCCAGGTTTTTTTCCACATCTATAATGCCTGAATAGGAACCCATTACCCTTAAAAAGACCCTAAAAGGCATCTTCCCTAGGTAGATCACCCAAGTGTTGTGTGCCATAACTAAACAAACAAACTATTATAGTTCTTCAATGTTACCTATGAACATCAATGAATTTTTGAGTCTAAATTATATTAATTAATTAAGAATAAACCAGGAATTTGAATTTCTATTTAAAAAAAAATTTATGCATGGTGCCATTAATAGATTTTTAGTTTCAAATTTCAAAAGCCATATATCTTTCATAAAAACATTTGTAATAAAATTTCAAACACTTCATTACATTTTTGAATTATCTCCATGAGAAACTGGTTCAAACTTCAAATATTAACTGATTACAAATAAGTGAATTGACAGAACTAAAACAATAGTTATACTTTTTATCCAAGAAATTCCAACTAATTTTGATGTAATTAGAAAGTCTTATCTAATTGAAATTTATCCATGAAGCAATCACTAAATATTAGTGGAAGGAATAAATTTAGTTTGAACAAGGGTTCAAGGAGACTTTATTATGCAACTTTAAAATGTAATGTTTGGGATGGTAAAATATGTCAATATGATCAAAAATAAAGGATAGAAATTCTTTAGAATTGAAAT
This sequence comes from Centruroides vittatus, assembly GCF_030686945.1. NCBI lineage: Eukaryota > Metazoa > Arthropoda > Arachnida > Scorpiones > Buthidae > Centruroides > Centruroides vittatus. The sequence continues at coordinate 1,806,946 of NW_027120684.1, read as the reverse complement.
CAATTTTGGTTGATCTTGAAAAAGAATTGGGAGATTTAATATATTCTAAACCATGTTGACTAATTAAGCAAAAATATTAAAATTTTTAACAATTTTTGTAATAAAGATTAGCTTGTATAAATGAAAGGAAAAACTGTGAGAGTTACCTAATTTATGTTCAAGTACTATATAGATTATTTACATTATTTGAAAGTAAATTAAGTAAAAAATAGATTTTGCTAATCATTGCCATATACTTTCTCAAGTCAACTGATATCAAACACTTTATCATTGTTGTTGAATTTTATGTTAGGTTTTGTTACTCATCTACATCTTCCTAAGAAATATTTGCTATGTGAACAAATTTGTTTAATATTTTGTATTGTCATTTTTTATAAATAATTAGCTAGAAATGTAGCTGTGCATTCCAATTTCATTTTTTGGATCTGTTTTAGAGTGGTTAAGTTTAAGAAATATCAGTATGTACTTCCTGAAAAGCTTAACAATCTTTAGGAATGCTTTACAAAATAAATTTAGTAACTTATTAGAATATATTCAAAATAACAAACTAAATGTTATTAATCATATTTATAAAATTTAGACTAAAGATGAAATGACTTTTTATTTTCTGCAAATTGTCCATTCTGTGTTACAGAAATTAGGGTTATCGAATTAATCCATATAATAATTTGTTTTTAAAATTTGTAAATGTAATAGCTACAAGTAGCAAGCATATTGTGATTACTAGGGATTGGTTTTTGTTTTTAGTATAGTATGTCTCCACATGAGAAAAAATCTAATCCCTATGATAGACTGTTTCCACATTTAGAATATTTTTAATTATTATTATTTCATTTTTTATACAAAAAAGTTTTGATAGAAAAAACACAAAAAAGATCAAAAATATCTCAAATCAGAGGAAACTGACAAGCTATCTCAGCTAAAATATCATTGAATGGCAAGTCATCTTGCATATTTCATTCAACAATACTCTCAATTTTACACCAATATAAGAATTTTTTCATTTTTTTTAAGTGAAAATAAAGGCCAATAAATATCTGGTAACATTGTCAGCCTTATTTTTTCAATATTTAAAAATGAAAAATTTAAACAAAAATAAAGAATAAAAAATTCTAATGTGAAGACATAATATACTAATATCCTAGATTTTTAGATATGGCATCTAAATTAAAATATGGAGAGGGTAACTGGCATGCAATGAAAACATTTGAGATCAAATAAAATCCAATTAAGGCTATGATAATTTTATCTAAAAGCACTATGTGCAGATGAATCCATGAATTGCATTCTTTGTAGCTTGTGGTTCCTTTTTCCCCCCTATTTCTTAAAAAACTTTACTCTCTTCCAGGTATTACAACTTTTATAATTATCTACTGTGAAGCCATCTGTATTCACAAAAAGGTAGATGGCATCATTAATAGTCTAGATACAATGAATAAGATTTCGACAATTATTGGAGACCATTCAGTTGTCTTTATAATGGACAAGACCACATTCCTTAAAATGGTATGTTTTAAATGTTTTGGTTGCTTCACTTAATGGAGAACCCATTTCCTCAATAAAATGTACAGTACAGTACCACTTGGAAAACTCAATACAGAAACCGTTATGCAGTTATTTAATGATGCATGCTTGACCATATGGCTTTCAAAAATTAAATATGTGAAAGTATATAATGTATTTCTCCCATTCCAGGGTTTCTAACTATTAAAGGAATTAATAAATTGATTGACTGAATATGTAAAAGTATGCATATATAAATATCTGAAAGCGTGATAATCAATCCAGCAATAATTTGGCTTTAATGTAAAAGTTGGGGCTGTTAGTTACTGATCAAGCAGCATATATGCTGGTAGCAGAGTCTAATATAAAACTTCTTTACCCTAACTTAAGCCATGTGACCTTCTTGGCCACACCTTGCACTGTCTATGAAACTATTTGCTCAGAATACTCATAAAATGAATTCATTAATGAAAAATGTTTTGTTAGTTTCCTGTCAATATCAACATACATAAATGAGGGAATGCCAGAAAATAAATTTACACCTTAGAAATCAACTCCAGCAAGAAGTTTCATGAAACAAAAGCATTTTCAATTGATGAAAACCTATCAAATTAGGTTGAAAATGTTTTTTGTTGAACTTTTTGCTGGAGTTGATTTCTAAGGAGTGAATATTTTTTTTTCATCAACATTTATAAAGAGAGAATTGATCTGCCCATGCCGAATCATCTAGTGACCAGATGGAGTACATAGATTAAGAATGCTGCTTTCTAACTGAAAATTTTCAAAATGCCAGTTTGTAAACAGTTTAGATGAGTAGAGTTCTTACAAATGTAGAAAGATGAAGGTATTAACAATGGAAACTAAAGGACAAGCTTTATTTTGTCCATACATTTAAGTTTCTGTGCCAAAGTGTAAAACAGCTATTAAAAGAAAAAATAAGCTTCTTTTTTGAATAACAGTAGAAAATCATTTAGTAAGTAGTAAGCAGATTGGACAGTTCTACATTAGACAAATTGTAACAAAGTTTGGCAAAGAATCCAAATATTGTGAATTTAGTTAAGGAAGACAAAGTATAGAATTTAGAGTTAAAAATGAAGTATGCATCATTGTTTCAGTGATTATTGAAAGAAGCTTTTCTTTGTAAAAGCATTTTTGCTCTGAAAGAAGCATGACTTTGTCTCTGAAAACTGAGAGTTGTAGAATGATGTTAGTTATAATTCATTTTTAATTATTTAATGTTACTTATTGCAATGATTAACATTTTAATGGCATTTGTTAGTTATGTATGTACAGTACCTGTCATATTCTAAAAAATGTAGAATTTTTGTATTTTTAAATGCTAAGAAATGCAAATTTGAATGTGTAAAAGTACAGTATAATTGTTTTCATTCCCTTAAAATATTTTAATAGAAACATTTTAAAACAGTTATTTGCAAGAGAAATCATTACTCAATCATTGCTATATATAATATAAATTTTACCTAAATTATGAAAAAACTTCTTTTTTTGCATCTAAAAATCTGTTCATTAGTGATTACACTCTGTGCATCTTACTGTTGTGATATTGTAAACTGTTTCAACTTGATTAACTAAAATTCTGCTTGAAAATGCCTAATAATAAGGTAAGGCAAAGGTATTTGTGACCGGAGAGTCAACACCTCTGGTGTCTTGTCAGGACTGAGTAAGGATGTCACTAACGTGTCTCGTGCAACATGGAAGCCGTGGCGATGAAATTGTTTTGGTTAGAAAGTAGGTCTCACTCACCTCCATCTGAATCTGATCGCACCATACGCAGTAGCTGCATATGGTGCAATCAGGTTCGGATGTCTGAACTCCTGACAAGGCACCAAAGAGGTGCCGACCCTCTGGTCACATATTCATTACTACCAAAGGAAGGTACTTTCATACTTTAGTGCTTGTTTGTTTTGTCTGTTTTTTAAACATAAACTATACTTTTTATTATAATTAAATATTTCTCTATAAATTATTTATTGTATTAATTATGGTTTTTTCCAAAAAATTAATTTACAAAATGAAATAGATCATTCTTACGAGACAACTGCTTTTAACAATAAAATTAATTATCATAATGTATTTTAATATTAAAATAGTAAAGTAACAAGGTAATTTTGATAATTGTTATTAATAAATTATACTCATTTTATATTTGAGATTTCTTTTATTATTCTTGATAAGTAATGTATTATCCCAAATGTTTCTCCACTAAGAGTAAGTGAATGCATTTGGATATAAATTGTTTATTCTGTTTCAGACAGTTTTGAACTACAATTGATTAGAAATGATTTAGAAGAAATATATAGTTGCTTTATCTTCTTTTTAAATGTCTTGCACATGGTATCTTATTAATCTAAAGTATTCTCAGAATTTGTAGTTATACAGTATTATGCCAATACTTACCAGAATTTTAGAAAATCAAAAAATCTTTGTTAATATTCAGTACAATTTTGCATTATTCTAAAACTAAATGTATGACATGAGTGAAGTATTAACTAAATAAATTTATTTTTAACAATCTGTTACTTTATACAATAATGTTAAGAATTCTGAGAATACTTTGAGACTTCTGATATATCTGAAAAGCAATGACATCTTTGTTATCATTTTCGTGTAAAGCTTACTTTTTGCTAATAGTTTAATTAATAGTTGCAAAAGAACTGAGTGGCAATATCATTAATGACATCATATTTTGATAACATCTGATGTGTATTTTAAAACTGTCTTTTTGTGTTAACAGTTTTAGAATACACACTAGTTAATAATTTGATGTACTGTACATTATTCTCTATTGATACATTATGCTGCATTTACAACTTTTTCCATTTTTTCCATTCTTTTGTATCCATTTATATAATATAAAAATTTGTTATAATTTTTTATATCAAATATTACTTAGATTATTAAGTAAAAAGTAGGACACTATCATAATAAGTTTAGAAATGATTATTGGGTAATGTGATTTTAAATTGAAAGAACATAAAGCATTATAATTTAATAGTGTTAAGAAGTCTTGTAAGTTTAAAGTAAAATAGAAATACTCTCACCAAAATTATGATTTGTAATTACAGTAGCAACTATGGAAATTACATCATCTGTGATATATACCAAAAAGCATGGTTCTGTAGCAATGTCTCTCTTAATGGACAAGATCAAAAGTAAAGAAAGTCTTGATTAATTGTTAATTGAAATTTGATCAATTTTAACTCTAAAAATGATTGTTCTATGGATGCAACAGATACTGCTAGTAGTAAAATTATATTTTTAATAGTTACCAATTTGATGATTCAAATATTGAAATATACTACCAAATTTGCAAGGTCCCTGAAAGCATGAGGCCTAGAAATCATTTTTTGTTTATATATAGGATAACTTCTGACAATAAATATATAAATTCAAATATTTTTATTTTTAATTTCTTTAGAGAAACATTATTTCAATTAATCATATTTCCTTATTTGAAGTTCAGTTCAAGAATTAAAGTTTAATTTTTTTCAAATATTTTAAATGATTTTTTATAGTTTGAATAATCAAATACATTGATTGATTATATAAATATTTTTAAAGTTTAATGTATTATTTTATTACAGAATTTTATCTAAATAATGCAATATTTTCAATATTTCTAGTCTCTAAAGCCATTAGTGAATACTTTATCAATGCTGAGTAATTCTAATACTGAAATTTTACTATCTTATGAAGAAAGAAGTTTTCATAACAGTAACTTATTACAAACTGAATTTTTTGATGTAAGTATTATTTTATATTTGAGTTAAAATCTTAAAATATTTCATATTATGAATTTCTAAGTTATTTAATCTAAATAAATTAAATCTTATATAAGGATTGTTCAAATGAAACATAAATTAGACCTTATAAAACATAATGTTACTACACAGGTACATATAATATTTTTCTAACAACAATTTATAAACGTATTTTTTTCTTTCTTTAATTTTTAATATTTTCACAAGATGTCATTCAAATATACTTAAAATTAAATGAAATAGAACAAAATATTATTGTTTATATTTCATTATTTCCTGTTTACGTCATATTATACTGTTGTATGTCCACTCGTAGCTAAGAGTGATGATTTTTATCATCTGCGTTTGGTATTATAGTATTCTAACTCACAATTTCAGTCAACTGAACAAACATGGAAACACAAAAGAGATTATTTGAAGAAATGGATATTATTGAACTGTTAGAATAAGTTTTACTTGTTTGTTATGATGAAATGAAGTAATATATTAAGATGATGGTAGAACTGCAAAGTGTTAAAATATAATTAATATTTTATGTTCATTTTGATTAAAAAAAAATCATATCTTGATGATGAGAATTTGTAACAGACTTACAGACTTTATGATCATCACGACATTAACTATGCAATACTAGTTTACATCATGATGAATGATTTTACTATTTTATTGACTACAGTTTTATTTAGTAGACATTTACTCTAAGTCAATCTGATTTATTATTTTATAATATATATATATATATATATATTATATTGCAAAGATGTTGAGCAATCAGGGCCGGCCATCGGGGGGGTGCGGCGGATGCTACGCACCGGGGCCCCGCGATTGAGGGAGGCCCCAACATTATCAAGAATGCAGTATTTTTAGTAATTTTTCTGAAGTAATTAATGTATTAGCAAGAACAAAATCACGCTTTAAATAAACATGCATTAATATATGTTCGTGTTTGTAAATTTTTTTATTTTAGAAAAACATTTGGGCCCAAATAGTTTCTTGCACCCGGGCCCCTTTATCGAGAAGGCCGGCCCTGTGAGCAATATATGCCTGGAAATTATGATGAGGAATTAGCAAGATCTTTATTGTCTACATTAATAAATTTACAACCAACGGAAGTAAGATTTTAAGCAAAATATAAATTACGCTTGCATAATATGAACATAAAACTTCTTTGATGACTTTTTAATTGTATGGTACTTATTTTAAAACAGAAAGTGTAAAGAAAAACTTATCACTGATTAATTTTCATTCACAAATCCTTTTCATTTTTTCCTGCATATTATTAAGCATGCTGTATCATACTTTGCAAGTACTTTTAAGTACCTGTAAAGTTTTTGAATAGCATTATGAAATTTTTGCATTTTTTATTATGCATGTAAGTTACCAGGGCCGGCCCTGTAAGTTACTTGGAATGAGAATGGAGATAGAGAATGACAGAGAGAACACAATAATGTTTTCTGTCTGTTTACACAGATTTATGATGATCATATCAGATTAATGATAAGTACACATTACACAGATTAATTATGCAGATTACTGATAATTATCCTGTTGACAACCAACATGCTGAACAAAATCATTTTATTGAATTACCAAATGTGGATATAAAAATTGTTGTATAAGACCTGACCTGTAGATTCAGATCAGACACCTGAAAATGTAACAGGTTCTGGAAAGAAATTAGACATCATATAAGAAATTCTCAACAGTGAAATGTCAAAGTTAATGTGACAAGCTGAAAAGACATACATAGATACAATGTAATGATAAATTTTAAAGAATTGCCTAAACATGATTTTTAAAACTGAGTAAACCAGTGTTTCTCAAACTTTTTTGTCTGGTGGCACACTGAAATTACTAAACAAAATTCACGGCACCCCTATTATTATTATTATTTTATTTTATTTTATTTTTTGCTTTTTTACGGTTAGTAAAGATATGAAGGATGAAAAGTCTTTGAAAAAAATAAAAGTTTTTTAAAGTAAGTAAGTTTATTTCCAAACAACACAAAAACATTCAAAACAAAAGTTATTATTATAAAGGTATCTGGTGATAAAATGAGCTCTCAATTTTTGATGATTTACTAGTGCTAATTGATTCCTTAGCTTTGCTACCAGTAGCCACTTCTTGATCATTAGAATCTTCACGTTTTCTTTTTTTAATGAAAAAATTATTCGTGATATTGAACAATATAATTAACTTCAATATTTTATTATAAAATTTAATTACACGTTAATAATTTATTTTTTCTTGTTGTAAAGAAGAAAAATATTTTTATATGATGCTTTTTCGTTATTGTCTGAACATATAACAATAATAAAAACAATTACTGCATTAAACGCATTTATATTGCACTTCTACTCGCTGCAGGAACAGAAGAACAGACAACTAGTAACTAGTTCGTTTTTTTTTTCTAGTATTTACGTATCGCCAATTACCAAGTCACTGAGACAAGTGGCGACGTAACAAGATTAGTAGAAAAAAAACCAATATTCATTTTTTATAATTGTTTTAATTATTTATTTAATTTAATACTTTAATTCCATTATTTTAAGTAATTTTAATTTAATTATTTAAAAATTTCGTGGCACCCTTGTGGCGTACTTGTGGCACCCGCTTTGAGAACCACTGGAGTAAACTGATATTAAGAATTGGTTTTTCAAATTAAGTGATTTGAAAAATTGCATTTTCTACACAATAGAGCACATTTTGAAAAATAGAACAAGAAAAAGTGATTCAGATCTTCATTGATATCACAGAGTCTGGCAATATCACAGAATATTTTAAGACAATCTCTATCTGGCAACCTGCAATTCTTGGTTAATAACACAGTAAAATTTGTGTAAACTGGAATCTTATCATACTGAATATTTTTCTAGTTTGGTAGGTTTTTGTTTTGCATAGTATTTGCATAGAAAATTGCTCTGTTCTGAAGATTTTCCTATTTAGGCAGGTTTCCATTTTACTTGGGTTTTATTTTGGACAAGTTTTACTGTACAAGAAATTGATTGTGAACTGCATGGTGTTAGTTCTGAACTGAATTTACTGTTATTTAATTAATCATTATTCACAAAATGTATTTTATTCATAACATATAAACTGTTATTTTAAATTTAACCTGAAAATAAATAAAACTAAATAAAAGAAAATTGATTTGCATTTATTAAAACAGACTTGTTGATTATTCAAGCTTCCATTACTGATAATTAGCCCAGGTAATCAGGAATAAACTGTAACTTAGAAAAACAGTGTGCTTCAGAGACAGTAGCAATTGAAAGAATTAACAAGATTCTTAAAGCCATATACGAATTTAGAAATGTATCCTTAATTTTATGTATGATAGTTAAACATTGCATTAGAGTTGTACATAATGAATTTTCACAAAAAAATGTCAGAAGATATTTTAATTTCATTAAGTAAGTTACTTCAATTTATATCTTGATGTTTTTCATTTCTTAAAATAATTTCTGAATCTATACATTTTATCATTTCTTCTTTCATGTTTTGTTAGTCACATCATCATGCTATGGATATATGCTTGACTAAAAAGAGAAGCCCATTTATAATACAGTTAACATATAAAAGCCATTTTCCACTATGCTTAATTTAACATCAAATTTTATAATAAATAACACAAAAATAATTTTTGTTATATATGTACTGTACATTCATAAATGACAAATATAAAATATGCATGTTATAAAATTTGATGATAATACACAAAGTATCATCATACAATTATAAAAATGTAGCCATTTTCAAAATCCTCACTTTTTTGAAAACCATTAATTCTGCTGATTCAATTTTTATTGAAAATTTTCTATAAGATTAATATAATTTTTAAAAATTCAAAAATTTGATACCTTGACATTTAATTTTCACAAAATGCAGAAGTCCCTAAGCTCAGACCCAAGGCAAATGCTTCCTCTTGCTGGTGCTAAGGGTGTAAGTTTGCATATAACTTCAGCATAGAAAGAGGAAGACTATTGGATGAACCATTCAGTTATAGCTACTTGCTGTCAGACTGGAATCTGCAACCTTTGACAAGTTTTTCTAAAGGTCTGAAAACATGGAAGTTACAAGATGACATATTGAAACTGTAAGGCAAGTGCTGCAGAACTTACAAAGTGATGTAAAGTGATGCAGCATCTGCTTCTCATCTTCAATATGTCACTTTGTAACTTCCATGCTTCCAGACCTTTAGAAAAGTTTGTCAAAGGTTTCAGATTCCAGTTGACAGCAAAGCTCAAGTAGCTATAACTGAATGGTTCATCTAGCAGTCTTTTCTATGCAGAGCATCTACATAAATTTTTGCTGTGTTGGGACATCTGTTTGAATGCAGGAGGGGATTTCTTACAGCAGCTAATACACCTTTGTCATTATACTATATATATTGTAATCCTACTATGGTGACAAGTGACACCATATATTTCATATAGTTTGAACAACCCTTATATATATATATATATATACATATGTATGTATTTTTTATCCTGCAATCTAAAATATTTTTTAATTTATAGACAATTAAAGAAACATTTGTTATTGAAAACATTCCTATATCAGAAATGCATCCAGATTTTCATAGCTCAGATATTTTCATTTTAAAAATTAAAAAGAAAGAAGGAGAAAATTAACTATTGCTATGTACAGTACAAAGTATACTTTTAACTAATATCAGTTTTGTATCTAAACATTTTGTTGACAACTATGTATGAAAGAGTTTGATTAAATTGCAAAAAATAAATTTTGAAATATATCATGTTTATAAAAAATAAAAAAAAATACTATTTTTATCTGTAAAAATGAAAAATTTTGACAAAAATAATGAATATAGATATTGTTATATTTAATAACTTTATACTATTGTATTTTAAAATATCTAATTTGAATAAAATTTGTTTACCAAACTTAAAAGTTTAATTTATTATCTGTCATGAATTTTGATTAGTTTATTGTACTGCAATTCGAACATTTTTTTCAAATTGCACTGTCCCACTGTCTTTAATCTCGAGAACGGTGTTATTTAAGTGAAATTCAAGACGAGATATGGAAACCTTACGGGCAAGAGGCTCCAACTAACTATAGATGAATTTCCAATGCAAACCGGGTCACGTAATTTCAATTCAAAAATTTTGCCCTGAAAGCAGTTAATAGATGATCGGCACGACTCTATTATTAAGGGAAAAGCATGATGTACAGGGACAAGACACTACTAATTTTATGTGGAGAGCATATATTTTAAATGAAATAAATTAAAAATATTAAAAATTGCAGCCATGTATTTTGACGATGTCACAATAAATAATCGCTCGTTGTACTATCAAAAATGACAAGGATTTAATCAAGTAAAATAATTGAAAAATTACTTCTTCACTGATAATTTAGTTCTATTATGACTTCTTGATCGACTAGAAATAACTCCAAACTAATGAAAGTTATCCATTAAATATCTTTTTTGTCAAAAATCTACGAGATTTTATAAAAACAATTAAAGTGGCAGCCCACCGCACTTGGAAGACGAGCAATCGAATCCGAAGGAGTCGAGAAACCCCAACAATTTTCCAGGGGGTTGGTCTGTCTTCATCAACCAGTCGCCCCATTGTGGGTCTGGCCGAATCCATAATGAGCTTGCTAAAAAGGCCCTCTTAGTGCCCCTAGGGTGAAAAGAGTTAGAAAAAAAAAAAAAAACATGAAATGAGCCGATCATTTCCAACGTCATGGCTGCCACGATTATTTTGTGACTTTTTGGTATTGAGCAATCTATAGAGATGGATCGAGAAACCCCAGGAATTTTTGGGCAGTGGTTATCGTCCCAAATATCACGGAGTTCATCCTGCACCATCGTGGATTCGGACTGGCCAAATTCATGATCTACGAGAGGCTTGATAAAAATTCTCTATTAGAGCCCAGAAGACGGATAGAGTAAAAACACCCTAGCTGCCTTAAAGACAGAATTTAAAATTTGCGGCAACCCCATACAGTCAATTGCCTTCTGCTGGTTTTAGATTGGTTTGGTTTGGTGGGATATGGCAACGCGACACGTGAGCTATCTACCAAGAGGTAATGCCTCCCGGGAGGGCTTTCTATGCGAAACTGGCACCTACTATTTATATGTTAGACACGTGAAGAAAATCCGGCAAACTATGTAGCTAGCTCGTTGGTGATGCCAATCCGTGACCAACCATTAGTGGCACTGGTACACAGTTTTTGAAAAATGAACTCAAATCTTTGGCATAATCGTCAATTCCACATTGCGTATCTATTCAATAGACAAAGTACGGTACGTAATGTGCTACGTCGAAGCGGCTGAATTTTTAAGTAAAATCTTCAAAATTTATTTTAAAAAGTTTATAATTATACGTTTTTAAAATAAATTCTCACGAAGGCCAAGTTTACAATTTTTAATTGTTTGTTACAGTATGATGTAAATATAAATATTCAATTCAACACAATAAAATATTTGTATTGAAGTCGCATTGTAATGCGAATAAACATCAGTTTTACTATTTAATTTGTTAATTAGCAGAATAAACATCAGTTTTAATATTTAATTTAATTACCTTTTAGCAGAGGAAAGAGAATGTTAGCATATATACCCTTACTGAACTGTATTTATCTGCAATATTTCAGAGATAATGAAATGATATCTGACGTAGAAAATCGTACGACAGCCGTTGATGAAAGCTTAAATTATCTCTGAGTTTAGAAGGCGATTGTTATAATTCTTTTCTTTAAACCGTAGGAAAAATTATGTATGAAACTTTAATTTATATTCTTCTTAAAATAGTAGTATAATTTAAAATATGCATTTTAAGCAAAATTTTCACCAGACAATTCAAATTATATCAATCTGTTTATACAGTATATACAATATATCAAATCATCTAGAGATAGATTATTATATGAATTGAGTAGTTACAATCGTCTATTTAATCAATGTGTGTACAGTACAGTACTGTACATGTTAAAATAAAATTACAGTAAGATGAATGTCAATATATTGATTATAGTAGTGTAGGTTTAGGTAAGATATTACATAAATATCATTTATTTATAATAAAATATCGTTTATAATATAAATTACAAACAAGAAATTAAATAATTAATTACAACTTTTGTGTATCCTTAAATAAATGTTCTCAGCAGTCACAAGTGGTTAATGATTAATTAATAATCACTTCTCTCCGCTGGGTGTGATTGTAAGTTATTAATTAATAATTCGATTGAATAAATTGTTATATTGCAAAATGCTGGTTTTTAAGTTAAATTCAAACCAGCATCACTTATAATACTACTATTTCATAACCCGTACTGTACATCAGCTGTTTGACCTCAATATTAAAATATATTTGTAATCGTAATATATCTTTTAGTTTCCACGCATGATATATATGTGGTGTCTATAGGTAGCTGGGCTGAACGTTAAGAAGCATATGTGTGTAATGCAGTTTAAGAAAGAATACGAAGAGCTTCTTATGACAATATAATGACGTATATTTTAATACGATACAGAAAACATTACAAAATGAAGAACACTAAACAAATCATCTTGATACTAATTATTAAACGGATACAGTATTAATCGTCTTGAAGCGGACACGTCGTTCCTGCTACGTCGTTGCTTCTTCTTTTTCTAACTCTAACGGTTCATCTTCTTTCCCATCGGACTCGACCAAGTCATATCAGCGTGGGGGACGGGCACCATATATATATACAGTAAAACCCTGAATAAAACGGAGACCTGCCAAACCAGGAAAATACTAGGTACGATGCTATTCCGATTTAGACAGGTTTCACTGTATATATTTATGCTATTCTTACTAAAATAACTGTTATATTCTTTCAAACTTTTTTCCAGATGTTTGAAAAATTATCGAGTTTTTAAGAAACTCGATAATTTCTTGAAATGTTTGTCAGGTTTAGTTATATTTTTTAGTCAATAACTTACCTTCTATCTACTTATCTCCTCCTTTCATGCTTTCACATAACTTTGAACGTATATAGTATTATACAGACAATCTTAGTAATTAAAGCGATGCAAAAGTTACACGAAATAGCACTTTCTGAAAAGAAATATTTGATAAAACATATATATTTGCGAGGAGAAAGGGCACCATTAATCTTTTCCTATCAAGATCCAATAGATGGAATTGAACGATGACAAAATACAAATCCCAAAGGCAACTGAAAATATTAAAAATATATAAAAAATAAGCAAGAAGTTATTATAATATATTTTTGTAAGTCTAAGCAAATTAAATATAATTTTTCAGATAGGAAAATATTTCTTTTATCCATCCTGTTAGAAAAATGGACGTTTTATAAAAGAAAAAATCGGATTGTAAACGGCCTTAATTACTTTATAAAAAGTTGAAATGTATATATATAGTTATACTCATTTGTATAAACTATCGTAGATCTGTTAATTTGATTAACTAATTTCGGAAAATTAAAATATAATCAGTAAAATATACATCAGCAAATTTTCGGATAAATATTAATATAATTAATTAAACGTTTCAAAAGACAAGCGATGACTGTTCCCTTAATAATATACAAACCGTAATAATGAATATTTTAAAATTGATATGTCATAATCAAGACAGAATAAATGTAATAATTGAATAGATAAGAATGATAACAATTTAATAAACGAAAAAAATATATATACAAAGTGTGATTTATATAACCAGAAATGACGTAGATTTGTTAAATATTTTAGTATCAATGACTTTTTTACACGAATTATACGCACGTCAATTGAAAGAAAGAAAGAAAAAAACACGTTAAACGTCTGACAGACAAAAAGATAAATGATAAAATGCCATAAAGAAAGATATTTACTAGTGATATATTATATTAAATCTGACATATTAAGTCAAAACATAATTTCTATTACACTATTTGATATTCCATCCGCATAAGTAATAATATTTTTTTTCCAGCTGAATTTATTTTAAACAACCTTGACAAATTATAAAATGACATCACGTTCAGAATAAAATATATACTAAACACCGATTTAGTAATAAAATATTATTAAATAATTGAGATAATTGTAATGTATATCGTAGAGGAGACTATCTTATCTTAATCGAAAATTGAAGTAAACAAAAACATGAAATAATAACTATATCAGAAAAATATTTATACAAACATCAAATGATTTTTATTATGCATAATTATATTTAAACTTTATATTGATCGACGTTAAAGTCATTAGTTATTGATTGCTTTACAGGAATGAAAGATGACGCCATCCCATTCAACAGGTGTGCGATGATGAAGAGACTAACATAAATAACCTTGTACTGTTATATTTCGATGAAACGACATATATAATAATCTCGAAAAAAAAAATTTATCTAGTAATGTAGGGTGTCATTTATTCTTTTATATTTTTAAAATACTATATATAATAATATATTTAATTGGAGATTTACAAAATGTATGTTTATGTACGCAGCTGTGCACTACATGCCAGATAGAGGCCATTTATACGAAGCATGACTTCTACAAGTACACAGGATTTAGTATGTGAACCAGATCCGGTGAGTTTCTTCGTTGTTTTTAAAAATACTTTTATTATTTAATTATTATATACATATTTATTTATTTATTACCGATCGTGTTTAGGAATATTTTCATATAATTATTAATTTTTATAATCAACGTAATTATCTAAAGTATTTAGTTACGTATACAATCGGTATCAATATAACGTATCATTAAAAATACAAAAAAATTATTAATTTCCTAAATAATGATTAATACGTTTAACAATTCTCAGATGGCGCTGAAAGGTTCTGTGTTCATATAACAAGGATTTTAATAATAAAAATCAAAATTAAAACTTAGCTTTGTGCATGTAGCCTATGTTATAATAAACAATTTTAATTTCATATCCTAATATCCCTGTTATATAAAAATACAGTTTTCCTTATTTAATATAAGCATCCTTATATCCTATATATATTGTAGACCTATATCTTTGGTGTATATTTATCTTTATAGAATTATCGTAAGGTGACGACGTTATAATTAATGGATGAACAATAAGTTAATTCTGAACGTCACAAAGCGATAAATTGTCATTAAAAATTTATGTAAATGATTTTTATTAATAAATTCGTTATCTATCTACACAAGTTTATAAATAGATTCGCTTATTTAACTGTTTTTGATGACGTGCGAAAATTTAATTAATTAATTTATTTAAAATAAATACAATCGTTAATTATAATACCCTTCATTATTTATCATTGTATAATGTTCAATTAGAAATATATTTTCTTATATAACAATAATAATGACATATATCTAACCGTTATTTATTTATTTTTAAATCTTAGTAAGTACAAAAATATTTATTTGAATAGCATACTAGTCATCCACAGGGATACGGAACAACCGACAATTCTCCTCCGGACGGTAAACACTTTCTTATTTGATTATTTAAATTAATATATCATAAATAATTTTTTAAGTTATTATATATTTTAAAATAAATATATAAAATTCTATAAACCGTACGTGATAAATACGCCGAAGCGATTAAGGTGCTCTGGGGAATCCAGGATTGAATCCGGGCGAACAACACCAGGAATTTTTTATGAGTGGTGAGACCAGGATATTTTGGTCCTCTTCCCCATTGTTGGCCTGGTCGAATTCGGTTTTATTTTATTTAAAATGTGTATATATTTTTAATATTCTATATTTACTATTTGTTTATATTTAGAAAATGGCCGTTCGGGACTTTCTTTTCGTCGTAGAATCATCCATTTGAAAGAAGAATCTTCAAGTTATGTAGATCTAACGAGAGGTGTCCTGCTGCTTATGTTTGGACATTGTAAATTTTTAATTTATACATAATTATAAATTTTTTAAAGTAGTAAATTGAAGTAGTTTAATTTATAAATATTTTAATTTTAATTTTACTATTTTAGATAAATAAATAAATAAATAAATATATTATTGTAATGTACAGTACATAAACTTATGCAACATACTGCAAGTAGATGTAGACAATATATTGACTAAATCACCTGAATGTAGATATAAGCTTTATTTAAACTAGACACGTATAAGATTTTTCAATACGATAAATAATGAAAAAGATCAAAGACACGAGAATTTTAAATGAAGTTTACTCGAAGTTAACTCTGATGTTAAATAGGAAAAGTTCTTTAAGAAATTTATTTATACATTTACTCTTTACATTCTACTTAAATGAATTTATATTTTATTTTATTTATTGTATTTAAATGTAAGTTTGTATATTTAAATTTTAATTACAGTTCTAAATTAGAAAACGCATCAATACGCGATATATTACATAACATCGTATAAAAAGCTTAATTAAAATTTATTATAAGTAAATTACGAATAAAATATATTACAGATATAATTTAATAAAATCAAAAATTGAAAATAAATGAAATACAGTAAAACCTGTGTATAACGGACAGCAAAAATTATCTGTTGTAGAAATTTTCTGCAAATTGCCTCTAAATGTAACATGAATAATTTTTATTCATGAACGTATATAATATACGTACCGTGAAAAAAATAGTAATAGAACACATTGTTCACGCAGTCAATGGCCTGTCTGAAGAACTGTTGAGGGGGATCTGGGGATTTTTCCACTGGCCCGAAGAAAACTTAAGTGACCCGACTAGAAATCATTATTTCTACCCTTATAAATGTATTAGTTTTACTAACCAAACATAAAATCTTAAAGACTGCTATCTATTAATAAAGAAATATTTTGTGTATATAATTTTTTTTTTAAATGTGCAAAGGGTCCCTCTTTATCCCCTGACCTTATACTAACCTTTCGACTATCCTGCCTGCCTGTATGATTCTAATGGTAGTTCTGTAGTAGGTGTCATTTCGGTTGTGAAACCATCGCTGTCGTCATCATCATAATCATCTTTATTCTCCTTTTCTTAAATTTCAGAAAGTGGCCAAAGGATTGTTATTGTATATTGGTTTGTGCACTCAGTTGGGATGTCAGAATCTATGTTGCATAATGGTTTACAGTGATGGTAAATCCTGCTGCACTCGTGAGATTGTATTGTCTCCATAGCATTCGCAATAGTTTTTCAATGCTGGAAATCCGGCTTTGAAAAATCTTTGAAGCAAGAATCTGTCTCCAAGCACTTGAAATCCATGACATTGATTTGCTTTGTCAGCATTTCGAGCATCGCTGGAAACGCTGACAAAGTCGAACAATCAATCCAGATTAGAGTCAGTAACTTGTAGGAAAGACCGTCATCTTGCTTTTGATGTGTTCGACCAATAAATGCGACTGTCCGAGACGATAGATATGACAATTGTGGGACTTAAATTAATGTCCGCAGAACAATTTTCGGCCAACTTCATTGATATGTTAGTGCATCAAACATATTTCTTTTAATTATGGTTGTAAGATGCACATGCTTTCTGAGAACTGACATAAACAGAAAAACTAAGCGAATTCCTACAAGACAAGGGAATTTAGCAAACAAAAATTTTATTGTCATAAAAAATTGTGCAAACAAATTGATTTTAAGAATTCAACAGGAAATACAGTATTGAGTTTTTGGAATCGATTTGACTGTAACCACAGTAATTCCAGTGTTCAAACAAGGGAGTCGATTGGATGAGATTCTACCATGTCCCAAAAAAAGTCGAGACATCAACTGTAGTGCATTTCGTGTGTCCGTGACCGTAATGAAGAGTATCCATTACGACATTATTATAATACAGTACTTTTTTCACACCGAACACACAAAAATTATGGCAGGGTTTCCGTTAGGAGAGATTTCGCTATACAGTAATACCTGTCCAAAACGGAACCTGAATAAAAAGGAAAAGTCTTCGAAACGGAGCGATTTTCTACGTTAAAAAAGAACCTATTCAACACGGATATCTGTCAAATCATAAAAAATATCCAGTACCGTTCAATTCCGGTTTACACAGGTTTTACAGTATATACTTGCAAAAGAAGATAGAATATTTAAAACTATGAAGCGAAATGCTTAATATTTGAATTAACTACAGTATAAACCAATTTTTACACAGCTCTAGAAAATGCTAATCGTGAAGTACCTTTTGTAACAATATTTTTAAGATTTAATTTAATTAATTTCAGTGTTACACATCTTTCAGAGGGGAGGGAAACTCTTTCAAATATGGTTTAATGATTCTTTAGATCAATCGTATTTATATTTAATAGCATATATTAATATTTAAATTTACGATTAAATTTTATTGATATTTTTTACTACAATAATCAATATATTTAATTGAATTTAAAACCGAATATATATATATTTAACATTTTTAGGTGTTTGGACAATCATATTGTTTTTTACTCTGACCATTCCACTCGCCATGATTATCATAGGTAAGAAAAATTCATCATTATCAGACCATAAACAGTCAATGGTTTAGGTTATTTTCAAGAGCATTTTGAATAAAAACAATTTAATATTTTGTAACTATGTATTCAACAATAATTACATACCTTTACAGGAGCCATACGAATAAAAGAATGTCCTCTACAGCCCATTATCCCAATTGTTATCATCATTATGGGATCGTTAGGAATGTTAAGTAATGTCTTTCACTTAGTTCACAGAATTAAGAACATTTGGGATTTCAGTCTACCGACTCGATTCACAGGAATCGGTTTACTCACCATAATGATCAATATTTTATCATTCATCAGCTTCATTGCCGGTGAGTTCTATATAACTTGAAACGCGTTAATTTCATTTTAAAATATACGAATTTAAATAAAATTATATAAATTCGTATTAAAGAAAATATTAATTAATTTTAAACATTTAATTTGACAGCATGCGTTTGGGTTTATCGTATTTATCCACCAAATTATGATTCTACTCGTGGCTTATATTGTGATAAGATGTTATACTTATTTTCTTTTTGGATCCTGAACACCGTATACATCTTCATCGGTATTATCTTCCTGTTTGTTCTGCTCGGTTGCTGTTGTGCAGTTATATTATAAATTGGATTTTAATTTATTCCTCTTACGACCATTTTCTGCTTTTAATAATTCAATACAAACTCGATCGATATTTATAAAATTATAATTTCAAAATTTACTTAATTTAACTTAGTTTTAAAATGCATTAGCATGTAATAACTAAAATAAAATTTCAATTTCCAATTCGGTATTTGTAATTTTCTTAAAAATTTATCAATAAAAATGGTTTCTGTTGCTAAATATTTAATGTATGGTTGTAATTAATTATAGAAATTATCATCTAACTGCTGTAACGTTGCAATTAAATTACTAAACAGGAAAAATAACTCAAAGTAGGTTAATAATTTTTCAAAATTTCACATATTATTTTTTATTGACAAAAATATACACTTGGTTATAATGTAACTTGTTGTATCGTACTTATAAATAAATAAGTGCAATACAACAAAGTAAAACTTTCGGAACAATACGGATTGAAGCAAATCACAGTTCATTAATATCCCATACTGAGAAGTCTGAATTGGATGGATGATTGGAAGTAGTTTACTCCTATTTACAAGTCGACTAAGAGGATAACTTCCAAGCACAAATAAATTATTTCTATAATAATTCTTCTATTTTGGTTATCTCATCATTCTGATATATATATATATTTATACTTATATACTTCGTCTATCCATTATAAACAATGTATATTTATCTGTTATTTATATATAATATATGATGGATTCAATTTATTATATTAATTATACACATTTATATATAGAAAACTTATATTTTTTGTATTTGTATGTGAATAGACGTGTGTGGTAGTTGTTTATGAGTTCAAAAAAGAATTATTAGAAGAGATTAGAATTGCTAAAATAACTTTTAGAAAATATTTCAAGTTTACAGTAAATCAATTTGTCGAATTCGTATTTTTTTATGTGGAAATCAACCAAAAATTTAATATAATGCACGAGCTGTGAACGACAGCTAAAATTAAACGGATATAAATGAATGTTAAGAAGAGAATATATTTGTTTGTTTTATTAAAGAACACAGGAAATAAACATTTCTTTTTCTTTGGTGATGTTCTAGAACATATCTGATCAAAACAGATTTAAGTAAAGGCTTACAAAGAAGAGAAATGAGGCTTGGATTAGTCACAAACGTAAAATTCTCTCTCTTTCCGAAAGCGTAAAAACATAAACAAAATGAAAAAAAAAACAAATATAAACAGATTTTACTGCTTATAAAAATAATTTATATCACTTTCGTATGCTGTTTCTTTTTTACATAAAACTAAATTTTGAGACCTTTATATGAAATTGGTCTGCTAATCTCTACCTGACTTGGATTTCCGAAATTTTAACAATAGAGTCGTACCAGTCATCTAACACCTTTCAGGATAAAAGTTTTGAATTGAAATAACATGACTTTCGATTTGCATCGGAAGTTCGTATATACTTAATCAAGGCCTCCTGCATGCAAAGGTTTCCATATCCGGTCTCGATTTATTACATGCAAACTTAAATCCTACTGTGTGGATGTAGCCACATGCTCTGTGGATGAAGAGTAAACTGTTAGATGTTGTATATATACATACGTATAAGTGGGTTTATCACATTCAAATCTTTTTCCAGTGTTTAATTTACTTATTTTCCTAATTTATTTACAAAGGTTAAGGGACATGGATTCCCTAGGCCCCCCTTCTTGATTTCGCTAGTGGATATCATTGGAATAGCTAAGGGAGGAGCTTTAGTCTTTTCAAGAAAAAAATTAAAATTATATTTTTTCTTCAATTTATTTTAAATTTTATCAATTGATTCCATACAAATAAATCGATTAAATTCTTCGAATTTATTCAGAATATTAAATAAGTAAATAAAATTATATTTTTATTTTGATTAAATTACATTTTTACGTTCCATTTAGTTATTTTTCTCATCCATTTTTACTTTCAGAAAAATATAAAAATAAAAATTAAGAGGATAAAGAATTTTTCCTTGAAAATATTTATTATATTTTGTTTTAATATAAAAATTATAATAGTTTTTTTTTATAATTATAAACTAACGAGATGGAATATTATGTAGTTAAAGTACAGTAAATAACATTCAATTGAACGACATGTTTATTTTTTATTTTTATAAATACACTTTTGTATAAAATCGAAATATATTCAAAAACAATATTTTAAAATACAAATTGTAAATAAAAACTTTAAAATACAAATATTTCACTTTAAGCGCTTTTATCGAAGAGAAAAGCAATGTATTATGCTTCGAATTTCTGTTTGTTTATGCGCTTTTGGTAAAATCTATTATAGCTGAAACGACGAAATTTTCGGAATAAATTTCATTGTAAAATGGCCAAAAATTCCACAAATTTAAATTTAAAAAAAAGGTGATTTTCTATCATTTTTTTCTATATAAAAGTTTCACATAAAGAAAAAATCCCTATTACTTACTTTAAACCTACTTACTTTACCCCTACTATTTACTTTAAAATTGGAATTTTCTATAAAGTAATTTAAAAATAAATAAATATGAATTTATTTAATTGCTCTTGATAAATGTTCTGATTACATTTAGAAAAAAAATACATAAAAATATTAAAATTTAAATAAGTTCTGTTGCTAACATCTAACTTTTATTTATTTTTTCAGCATTTTATTCCAAACATTTTAGCCTTAGGGGGCTGTCTTTTTTTTTTCTTTTTTATCATTTAAAATATACGGGGAAAGATTTATTTACTAGACTACATCTCAACAAATTTTTATAATTTAAATTATTAAATGAATTATAAATGGAAATTGTATGTTTTGATTTCCATTTATAATTTATGAAGGTGAAGAAAAAATTTACTGAATAATAAATATGTAAATTTTTCTATTTTTCGTTTGCAGCTTTATCTGTTATATATGCGGATATATAACTAAGTTTCTTTTTTTTTTTAATTTTTAATATATAGATTACAGAAAATTTATATACATTAATTTAAGTTATACATGCGTTTATATATGTAAATAAAGTGGAGATTATAATTTTATATTACTTATTGTTTAAAAAAAGAGATTTTATTATGTAAAACATAATAAAAACTCATGCATTTATCAATTAATTATAATTTATTAATTTTAAAGTTCTCTTAAGAAAACTTAAATCTTGAATATTCTACGGTCTAATTCGGCTTTACGTCTAACAGAAATGAGTTCAAATTTTTAGTTGAACTCATTTCTTTCCGGTATTTTTGTAAATAGAAGTAGATAATGGTCCTCTTTCTGTCGAAGGAAGAGTAAAGAAGGGAAATAAACTTCAACCGTGCAACGATAAGAATTGGACCGTAGTTCAGAAAGCCGACAGACGTCAGTTGTTGCAAAATTTAATCGATAAAAATGCAGACTTTCATTTCACGAAGCTACTGAAGCGAATTAAAAAGTACAAAAGCTAGATGCATTTAATTTATGATATGGAATGCACAAGTCAAATACCTTCTTTATATGCTACTTTCCAATAACACTATAAAGGAAAAGGCAAAATATACATATATCCTGGTAAACAAACCTAGAGAAAACCATTGCAGTTTATCAAAGAAATGATATTTATACTGTATATTAAGAAATAACTCTTTATCCGTATAAATTTACAATCCGATATTTTAAATAAATATATAAATCAATCGAATTTTAATGGTTATATAATATTAATATTTTTAAAATTCCTAAATTAAAAATAAACAATTATTTATTGTGACATCGTCACAATGCCGTGCTGCAGTTTTTCGTCGGTGTTCTAGTAGTGTCTTTCCCCTGTATATCATACTTTTCCTGTTAGCAGTAGAATCGTTCCGGTCATCTTACTACATTCAGAGAAAAATGTTTGAATTGAAATAACGTGACTTCCGGTCTAGACAGGAAGTTCATATAAAATTAATTGGGTCCTCATGCCCTTAAGGTTTCCATAACTGGTCTAGGCTTTCATCTATCTAACAACGTTCACGAGATTAAAAAAAGGACAGACAGACAGTGGGAATTTATAGGTGTACAATATTTTTCAAATTGCAGCCCAGTTATATTTAAAACCATTTTAACGACTTTTAAATTTGAATATAAAATATTTAAAAAATCGATTTTTTTTGTTAACGTCACGTAATGATAGGATTTCAATCCTCGGGTACAGATTGATTTATTATTATTATTTTTTGTTTCTGATGTGTTGCATAGCAAAACCGTTTCTCTTTACTTAACTGCTTTATATATGTAATTAACAAAATAACGTAACATTCGATACCCCGTGCTGGGTATTATTCCTTAGTAGAATTAAGAATCGAGGATAGGCATTAAGTAATTTTAAAGATGGATTTTATGTTATGGAAGATTACAGGAGAATGGAATGATACTTGAAAAGTATAGAAATAGCGTTATGTAATTTATGGACGGTGTCGAAGATGAAGACAAAACAACATAAATAAAATCATTTGTTACGTTTTAATAAAATTGTAAAATCACGTTAAATCATATCAAACAAGTATTTTCTTTCTCTATTCCATTCTAGACAGTCTGAATAGTTTTATAACTGCTCTATAATAAATACTTCTCTCTTCTATAACAAATACTCTGGTGGTTTATTGAATTTATTCAGTGAAAGTATAGAATCTTCTGACATTTTTAAAGTACTAAAGAAAATATTGACTTCAATGAAAACTATTATATTTCATTTAGCTATTTCCAGACTTTCATTCTTATCCAACAAAATAAGTTTCCTTACTCAGAGATTATTCTAAGATAAACTTTATATTAAGAACTGTTTTATTAATTAATAAAAAATAAATTAAATTAATTTTTAATATCTTTAAATTATTTAAATTAGTCCAACTATTTTACAATTTGTATTAGCATTTTATTTTTAAAAATCGTTCAATAGGAAAATGAACAGCTTTTTAAAAGGTTTTTAATATATAAAAACGTGTATAAATTCTAGTGCATAAGTCTAACAATAAGCACAAAAAGTATTTTAAAAAAGTTTAAAAAATTCTTAGGTACAAAAATTTCAGAAAATACTGTATTTGGCATTGATAAAAGAAAAAAAAGGCTTCTAGTGAGTTATTATTCACTGTGGAAATGAATGGATTTACACAGATGCCGTTGAAGTGGAGCCCATGGATGGGGTAGTGAGTGATGTCTTTAGAATATCAATGGAGCAATGAGACAGACTGCGGGATGTTGACAAACTACTGAAAGTACTCGTCTGAATGAAAATGAAACAGAGTTAATTTCAAAAAGTTTTCCCAAAAATAAAACGCGATCTTGAAAATTATATTACTACCTTGAGTCTCGCCATATCTTCTAATCTAGTTATATCTTCCAATTCTTGATAATTGGAGTAGACAACCAATCCAAAGAAAGTCTGGAAAATATTGTAAATCTTTCTTTCTTTACATCAAACATTTATAAAATAAATAAATAAATAATGTTTTCAATGCTTTGTATTTTGCTACTTTCATTATTAAAATCAACAATCCCTCGATAAGTGACTTTTAGTTTTTACTTTATTTCTAGAGAAAAAAAAGGTACTAAAAAAGACTTACATTTAAAATTAGGATAATTATGAAGATAACCAAAATTGCCTGATGATAACTATAATACAAATCCTGAAATAATATGAATTTATGTTAATTTTGATTCATTATGATGTAAATAATAATAATAATTGCTAGCATAGTAAATTACTATAATCACTTTTTTTTCTATGACAAGAATAATTTTTCATAATGGTTTCTTGTTATTAAAATTATTTGAGAAATAATGGCGAAAAATTACTTATATATATAGCATAATCTTATTAATTTTATTTAATATATTGTATAAAAGTTATAATGGATAGTAACTTGGATATAGTCTCTTAATTTGCTGTTTATAACGGTCATAAAATTAACCATCTTTCAAATGAAATAATCGATACATTCACGTAATAAAATCTTCTGATATTTCTCCACAAACAATTTTAATTTTTCTTCTAAAAAATTAAATTTAAAAATTTGCCTATGTCTTTACTAATTATAATGATTAGTATTAATAAAAATACAACTTATCATCGTAATATTCTTATAACTGTAAAGAAAGAGTGATTAATTAACTATTATATTAAGTAACTAAACAATATATTATACGAGAAAGAAGATACGAATCGTAATTTTAATTAATAGCGGATAATATTTTTACTCTTACATTAGCAACAGAACGGAAGGTAATGGCGAGTAAGGTCCAAACGGTACAAACTACAATGCAAGTTAACCACGATTGAAATTTCTTTTCTTTCTCCTAAATAAACAGATCGAAGGTGGTTAAACAATAGTTTTAAATTACTTCGAGTGAATTTTTTCTTTTTTTAATGAATATTTACCTTTCTGAGCGCATTCATTAGAATGACGGATGTCACCAAAAGACTTAGATATAGAAGGAAGGTGACTACGCATATAAAAAGAAGAATATTCCTTACTGAAAAAGAAATAAAATTATTTAGATGGAACCGATTTCAAATCTGGAAAATTATATATATAAAGAAAAATAATCTAACCGTGACGATTTCCACTGTAAACAAACAGAAAGTTAATCCCGAAGTATCTATAGTGAATCGTCCCAGGTTCCGCCTCGATTAAGATATAAGCATCGAATACAGTCTGGAGTATAACGAACACGCTCTCGAACTAGAAGAATAAAATTTTAAAAAACCATTAACATTAAATGGTGTACATTTCTAACGTCTCAGTTGTCACAACCGGACGTGGTGTGGTTACGACGGTTATAACGAAAGTATAACTTACAATGGCAAATATACTGGCAATATAGCTACCATTCTGAAGATCTGTGACGATGGCATTTTGAAAGAAGGGTCGACGCTTGAAGAAACTTCTTTTCTTACCAATATCGAGAGTATAAGGCATCCCGCCTCGTTCGATCGAACAAAGAAAACTTCCTGGGGCGATACCTGACAGGTAATTCCTGCTACTTCTACAAATTCTCGTCAGATGGCGATACATTTAAGTACAAAGGCCAATCCAAAATTTATTATTTTCAATTTAACCTTTTTCTATTCTACAATACATTGGAAGTTTCTCTTTTGAATATTCCGTTTCTTTGAATTTTAATATTTATACAATTTAAAACTTCTCGTTTCTTTCTTTATTTATTGAATAAATAAATTTTGATTCTGCAAAAGTTTTCATGGTTTGTTTTCCTGCTACAACTAAAAATTGTGGAAAACATTTTTTAGTTTTCATATTTTTTCAAATTGAATTTTTGATATACGATTTATAAAATACTTAAAATTCACAGATAATATAATTTAAAATGATTTATTATATATATATATATTTAAAAAAAGAAATCGTGGACGAACAGTTTATTCTATGACTTCCTGGTTTAAGAAATAAAAAATAAAACTTTAATGAAGTGAAGTACTTTTATATATAGGCAATTTCGGCAAACTTGTATTTATATATCAGATATTTCAGCATCTTTTATTTTTCTTCGAGAACTTGATATAGCAGATCTGCACAGAAAAGTAATAAATGTCTCAAAGGAACTAATCTTTGTATTTTTTTTTTTGTTTTATCCTTCAAAGAATAGCGATATTCCACACAATTGTCCAATTTTTTCCCTCCTCTAATAATATCTTTGTTGACATTATCATTCGTCACAAGACCGAAATTCCTAAATATAAATCGCAATCGAAGTTTATTTCTCTATGTCGTATATTATAAAGTAGAAAAGATAACAACGTGTTTATATGCGAAAACATAAGAAGAAAATTACTCACCTACGCACAATATCAACAGGTAATTGTCAAAATATTCACGTTTTCTTTAATTCATACAATTCACGCTCTTATCAATTACTTTCAAAGAGTTTCAAAACGTTCTTAGGGTTTATTTTTATATTAAAACATTTCCATTTATTATGGCTTCGTGAATGATTTATTTTATAATTCACAGATATTATTTTTTTAAATATTAACAATTCAAAAACTAATCATTAGGTTTGTGATTGTTATCCCAACGTCAAAATAAATAGAGTTATATTGAAATCTTTCAGTTCCAACCAAATTAAAATGGGTTTTCTTTGTTCGTCTTAATTGAATAAACAGTTTGTAGCCTATGCCGATATCGGAGGTTGAATATAACTAGTAATAATCATAGTAAACTTGCTTAACTATGTGCATATGGTGGCACTTTCGTTAAGGATGTTGATTTTCCCGAAATTTTACACGAATAAAAACACAAGTAAGTTATCAATTTTTAATTTTTCATCATTGTTAAATTGTTCATCTTTCTGCTTTCTGTATCTGATTTTTTGTTCTTGCTTCAGTGGCGTAGCGAACATAACTGGCGCCCGACACTTTATTGGCGCCCCTCTCCCCCTCCAGAAACACATATAGTTTGTCTTGGAAACCATTTGGGCGCCCCTCTGAGAGTGGCGCCCGGTGCATGATACACCCCCTTGCACCCCCCTCGCAACGCTACTGTTTTGCTTTGTCCAAATTTGGAAGGGCAAATCTCGACTCCTATGCCCATGTTGATAGTTGAGTATGACATTGTTATATCGATACTATAACAGTATTAACCGATTAGTATCAATATAGTAGGCCTAAATTAATACTAACACTGTTATAGCCTAGAATAGTATAATATCAATTTAGTATAAACTAATACTATGACAAATAGCTTTTTTAACAATGGCAAATATAAACTAAAATCAAACATTTTAATAATTTTTTTAAGTATTTTATAATACCCAAAATCCTTGTTACGAAACTACGAAACAATAGAAAAATATATAAAAGACATAACTAATTTAAAGAATAGTTCCAATAGAAAGTTCCGTTAAGAGTTTTAATTACACGTAATCGGTAAAGGAGATAATGCAAAACTTCAAAAGGAGCGCCCTGTGAGAAATTAGGTCATTACACGAAGTTATCGTTGATCAAATTACAAAGAACCGAACAACGAGATTAATTTAGCAAGTGAAGAGTTACAACAGACAAAATCGTTTAGCCACTTAATACTTGTGCTAATGGTACAGCTGGATGGTGCCTGAAGAAGTACAATTGTAAAGTCTTGTCAGAATTTCTAATTCGAAATATCACTTAATCAAAGACATCCCGCATCCCTCGGGTCTTAATTATTTTTATAAATAAAAAGTTTTAAATTTCTTCTTGTGTAATACAAGTAGAATAAAATAGAAAAAATTCTTTTGGGATTTATAAAATAAAATATAAGAATGTTTATCATTAAAACACACACACACACAAAAAATTATAAATATCTATTGTTTTCTAGATGTTTTTAAATAGACATTTAACCTTGTTGATTGTTAAATAAATTTCCTGAATTTGTAGCCAATTACCATTATTCTAACCGATAACACTTGAAAAATCGCCTCTAATTAAGCTTATTAACAATTCTGATGGCTCTCTCAGTTAATTAAATATAATTAATTTAAAACCTCCTACAAATTTTTTCAGTACAATTTCTTTGATCTGGAGATAAATGAAAGAATTATTATTATTATTATTTTTTTTTTCATAAATTCAAACCTCTTAATCTTTTATCTCGTTTATTTATCTGGATAATGATATGTACAGTACTTTACATACATTTAAAAAAATCATAGATATATATTATTATTTCTTATGTTTATTTTTCACTTCATTGTTTCCTATTAATAAATTTCTTCTTTGTGAAATAATTGGATCTTAAATCTATCATCAAAGGTGAAGAGGAAGAAAAAATTTGCTCTAGTGGTTTATCTTTTGTTTCAATTTTTGTCTTATTAAAGTTTTATTCATTTAAATATTAATTTGTTACAACGAAGAAAGTAAAAAAATAAATAAATAAATAAAATAATGGACGAAAGACATAAGACAAAGATGGGAAATTTAATTAAATACTCTATGTGATTTTTCAATTTTTTAATAGGTTCGGATGGTATAAATAACAACATTTTCACGGTCGTATATCTTTATAAGACAATAATTCGATATAGCTTACTATTAATGTCAAACGTGATGTAAGCTTACTTCTCTTATAACTAAATGAATTAACACGTGTAATGATCCAAATTTAACTGATAAATAAATAAAAGTGTATTAGAAATTAAGTTTAAAGCTTCGTTCGCACGACGAAAGGTTTTTTTTTCTATCAATGGAACGTATAAAAATTTGATAAAGAAGCAATATTTATCAACATTTATGGCAAATTGTTAAACAGTGGATGGGCAAAAAGGATAATTGCCTGGAGGTCCCACCAACAGGGGACACCAAACCAATCTTTTATAAACTCACTACAGTATTAAAAATATCGAAATTTAATCTGAGGATCCTAGATTGACGGTGTGGTCCCCGAAAAAAAAAAAAAAAATGCTCGACGTCGACACTGCACTTGGGGGAGACCCTGCGAAGCTCTGTCGACGAAGTTAATATTGAGAAATTAACGAATGGATGCAAGAGAAAATAATTAAAACTAGTTTGAAACTAATAAAGTTATTCTGTGCCAGTGATACGCCGGTAGTTGTTTGAGTTTCGACTAATCACATAACTCTTTCTAAACGGCTTTGTACGTTCTTTATGAAAAGGAGTGGAGCAGAGAAAGGGCGGAATTGTTTGCTAACAACTGTTGGGCAATTTCCTTTAGAAACTATTCACAAATCGAATCGAAGCGAAAACTCACCCTTGTTTAAACACGAAATGTTCGTAGGACGAGATCGAGGCAGAACATCGATTATATCTGCCTAGTTCCTCCAGCGCCGGCAGATGGAAACAACAGAAATCCAAAACGTACTTCACATACTTGCCAGGATTATACACACTCTTCTGTTTGTTTATTTATTTCGCCTTTCATGGCTATCTTAAATTCCTGTTGTTGCTGGAAATCTGTCAGAAGTGGAAGTTATGCGTGCGCTATATACACTTTGGTCAGTATCTACTTTTCTTCTATTTAATCTATTATAATATAATAATACTGCGACGTGTACTTTTTTTTTTAAAACTGTTTTCTACATTCTTTTTTCTTTTATTTTATCGAAAATTTAAACCGTTTTAATGTGTTTTTATCGCCACGTTTCGATACCACCTGTTCCGTGTAACGTGCGGGCTTTCGAAGAAACGGCTAATTCTCTAGTCGAATTCGTAATTTAGTGAAGAAATATATTCGTAAAACTTAGATGGAGGGGGAAAAAAAACTAAATATCTAATTGAAATGTTAATAATTTAAAGTAGAGAAGAGTCAGGGAGCTGAGATCTATTAAAGTTCGGGAAGATACCACCTACTTCTTAAGTTGGGGAGGTAATATCACAGCTTTATTTGAAGATATAGCTTTTTTCTAATCACAATAAACATCCGAAAAAATAAGTTCTTAGTCACTTAATAATTCTATTATAATATCTAAAATTAATATAAATATATCACTAGTTAGATATACTTCTAATAAAAATAATAATAAGAAGAATTTCTTTTAAATTCTTTAAGAAATTGGCATTTATTTATATTTATTCGAGACATTTTCCAATAAGAAATATTACAGTTATTAATAAATCATATTTTCTTGTGATATAATACTATTTTCGGATTTATCATTTTATATAAAATTTTAAGAAATAAATAAATTCGATTAAGGCACAAAGAATAAAAACGGATAAAGAATAAAAATAGATAATAAAGGTTTTTGAAAATGGGAATAAAAATTCTTGAGGATTTTTATTTAAAAATGAGTGCAAGAAACAAGAGAAAAATTACAGTAAGGAATGCTCTTAGGAATAACAGGTGATAAGAAGAAGAAGAAAAAGAAGAAAATAATAATAATAATAAAAAGGAATGGTTAGAAAGAGACACAACATCTGACATTGGACTGACATTAAATGCTTAAAAATGGAATTTATCGTAGGTTATGTCAGAAATGTCAGCTTTTCTCTACTCAAATTATCACAAAGGAAAAAAATAAAATAAATTAATAATACGCGAAATAATCTAATTGTTCGAACTGTAAAAAAATAAGATTATTCATAACATTGTTTCGCTTTAGCATTTTATTTTATTTTTTTTTTTACATCTCGAAATATTAAAAAGATTTTCTGATTCCAACAAATGTATTTATCTTTCTGAAAGGAAGATTTTATCAATCAAGACCAAATCCTATTTCTTCGTCTTAAAACATCTTAATATTATTAACGAGTCATAAAAAAATGCTTTTCTTCTTATCATTTTGAAATAATTTATCGTAAACTGCTGTACTTTAAAAGTTTTCACATATAATTCAATTGTATTAATTACTCCGGGACTATACTATAAGTTTACCTGCACAGTTTGACATTATATAGCCTATTTATTTTTTAGTAATAGGGGGGAAAAAGTAAAAAATTAACTCAATTACCTTTAAAAATCCGTTCTTTAATATGAAAAACGACGTCATAGGTGACGTTTCGGCATTCGTTTTGTTTTTTTTAAATATAATTCAATTCCCAAACTGATACTCGATCCTTTTGTGATCAGAAATGAACGGATTGAATTATTTTGACTTCTTTTTTCTTTCTTTCTTATTATTTTTTTCTCCTTCTTTTCTTTAAATCGATTGACATCGGAGACCCGACAAATATTTGCAATTCGTTCACTCGCTTCAATAATCGGGTATATCTTATCTTGTTATAAATATCCCTGTTATAAAATGGAATAAAAGGCAATAACATGAGATCGAATCTCGCACAAATCATCACTAATCACTGCTTTCTGATTTACTAAATATTGTCAAATTATAATATTATAAATATGTAATATATAAAATAGTAACTTCGTGCATATTTAATATTTTATTTATTTTTTGTTAGGTGAAGACATTCTCTTTCAGTTGCATAAGAACCGGTTGACTGTTTTCTCATTCAAAATAACGTCGGAGAAATCTTTTCAGTAAACAAGAAGATAATCTTCTTCGACATTTATCACCGTTTTTCTGGTATATTTTCGAATAAAAGTGCCTGAAATATTTGGTGCGAATTCTCACACGTCTTAATCGATTAAAAAATAATAAAAAGTACGCTTGTTTCTGATAGTAAATCCTCGCTTCAATCAGTCTAGATGTCACCATTAATATTTTACTTATAATACCTGTAAACGTTATTAATATCTGTTCTGTCAGCCATACTGTAAGGCCTGGAAGTGCTAAAGAAAGTTTTAACGTAACTTGAATCGCGGTTAAAATACGAGATTGATGTGTGATCCCGAGCGTTTCACTACATAATGCACTTCACCAAACTTCTATCCAACAGATTTATCTTTCTTCTTCTTTTTTTTTCCCCCTTCCATTAATATTCATTCGCTTAGACTCTTTTCTAAGTCGTCTATCCTACTGCATTATGCATATATCAGTATTATTACAGCCTCTTTTATTTCATGCATATGTTTTTATCATTCGTACCACATTAATAAGAATACATCTTTAGAATTTTTATCGTCTGAATAATAAGGTTTCTATGATGTATTTCTCTTTTACATGTGATGTGCAAAGCCACTTATGCGACAATCTTTTTTGATTAGGCATTTGAGAAAATGGACGGTATTTTGCCTGCAATTTCTCGTCTTTTTTTTTATGTAAGAGAGAGACAAGAAACTGTAGGCAATACCCTTCATTTTCTTGTCTCTCTTCTTGTGAGAAGATGATTTCTAGAAATCTTTCCCATTCTCATTTAAATGAAGGAGATTTTCTTACAAGATACTTTGCACTTTAAGAAGCTCCTCGTCAATAAATCTTATTACTAATTTTAGTTTAAATAAACGAGTTTTTCTTTAATGTTAGGTCTCTCCGACCAAGCGATGTATATTTCTTCAATAAACATTAATTCTTTATCGTATGTTAACTATATATAGTATCTTTTCTCTGGTTGAAGAAGAAATAGATTACAGATTCGTGCTTCCAGACAAAAAGAAAATAACCACAAAATAATGAAAAAAAGAGGTTGAAACTGTAGAAAAATACTTGGCTTGTAGCTATTTCACATGACTGTTTTTATGGATAATGCAAGAGTTTATATTGATAATGTCCGCAGCTGTTGCTTTGTGATATTTTATCTTTATTACAATCTCAAGCACCTTACGTTTCTAGAAAATACAACTTGCATCCTTCCAAATGTCATCCAAAAAAGAATCTATATCAGTGCAGTATTTTTAGGATATTAACTTAATACTTATTCATTAAAAACTAATTAATTCTATAAGCACCTTCCTCTTATCGCATAATCATATTTTTACGGTAATTGCTCTTTAAAAAATAATAAAAATTATAATCTAAGCCGTGATTAATATAAAATTTTTAATTAAACAATT
Source organism: Centruroides vittatus (assembly GCF_030686945.1). Taxonomy (NCBI): domain Eukaryota; kingdom Metazoa; phylum Arthropoda; class Arachnida; order Scorpiones; family Buthidae; genus Centruroides; species Centruroides vittatus. The sequence goes on along the minus strand of NW_027120684.1, from coordinate 1,773,313 downwards.
AAGCGTACACTAACAGACACTATATCTTGTTAAGTTAATAAGAAAATATTGAAAAAATAATCGATAATGTGGCAGAAAAACGTGTTTCCCGCTTAATACTTTTATAAAAAAAAGTATTTTTTGAAGGTGTTAAGTAGTGGTTTGAAGTCTTTTACTGTATCTTAATAAATATTTTCTCAAATTTTTTAAATTTATTTATTTCTCCAGATTTTCTACACAACCGTACTAACTGCTGGAGCTTTTCATGTTCGTACAGTTTTACATTCAGCTGGTAGGTAAATTTGTAAAAATTCTAAGTGAATTCGAATAAGAAAATTATATTAAATTAAACGAATTTTAAATTTATATTTATAAAAATATTTTCAGTAATAAAGTATTCATTTTTTCTGCAATTTTTTTCGTATAATGTTTTCAGAAGCAACTAAGAAACTACATCTCTAAAGCCATTAAAGAATTTTCTAAATTTAATGAATGATAGAGTTTTCCTGGTGAATAGGATTTGTCGCTGCTTTTGATCATCTGCTCATTTATGTTCTGATTAAATAAGACGTGAAACAATCATTTTATGCTTTATCCAATAGAAAAATGGATCGATGAAGTTGTAACGATCTTTCCCTTTTCTTTTTCTTTATAATATATTTTGACTTTGACTTGATTCAATTTATTATACACTCGACCCTCAAGAAACTGTTAATTTATGTACAAAGTCAAAAATTATAAGAGAAAATGTCGGCTCTCTCTCTATATATATATATCGAATACATAACGAAAATGAACAGTGATTTAAACGAAACAGACAATACCCCAAAGGAGCCATTTTCTTATTTGTTAATCGAGTTAAACTCAGACGTCGCGTCGTAAAAAGGTTGAAAATTGTAGACATTTCCTCCATTTTTTCCGGTTATATTCAATAAATGGCATTCGGATTTTCTCTTCCCTTTCTGACCGAGATTCTAAATAATACAAACAAGGCAAGGCAGAGAGAGGGAAAAACCTTGTGGCTTTTCTATGACGACGTTTCTATTTTCTTCTTTATTTCCGGAATTATGTGAAACTATCAACATTTTCCGAATGATTGAGAGAGCAATTTACGCCAAACATCCGGAACATTAACGTAATTTATCACCGGTTCTATCTACATTCTCTTCTTGTGTATTGTATTTCTCCAGGCGAAAAATGGCAACTCTAAAAAGATTTTACGCTCCACTACTATAACGTCATCTTTATCTCCTTGGAAATTCGTCGAGTGTCTTCTTCGTCTCGTTTAATCATTTCCGTCTTGTCATCTTGTAACATTTAATGTTGCTAGCGTTAATTAAATTATAATTTGTGAGAGATAGTTAACTAATTCCGGGACGTCTACATATTTTATGCAATCGAATAGGATAATTGGCATAATAAAGTATTTCTTCCGGAATTCTTACAGATTAACTAATAAGATTTCTATCTACACTGTCTTATCCCCGAAGCACTATAACTTACATCTAAAACGGACTCCGTTCCTGAATTATGTTGGCACGGATTTTATGTTGTTATTAATGTATTTTTCGTTATGTTAATATGTACTGTACGTACCAGAAATTATACTAAAATAAGATTTAATAACGCAGCACTCCTGACATTCAGTCTGTTAATGGTGGTCTTGTCCGTCGCTTGTGTCGTCACTTCGATTGTACTCATAATTGGATTGTGCACGGTGAGTTTTCACATTATATTTCCTCTTTTAACACTAAAATGCATTCGGAATCACTCGTAAAAGTTATAATTGTGTTTCTGAACTCATCCGAAGTATTTTTCGAACAGAACAATCGTCATTTGTTCCTACCATGGTTGGTTTCCATCTCTCTGACCACTCTGTTGGATGTCATTCTTTCCTTCTATCTAATTATGGAAGCGGTGAGTAGATAATAACTTAAAAACGTCCAAATTAAGTTTTCTCCATTGTTATATACAAATATACATTTTTTTAATATTTATTTCAGGTTTTTGACCCTTTTATCGCCGTTCTGTTCGTAACTGATATATTCATATGCGCACTAAACGTGAGTTTCTTTTACTAATATAGGAAAATTAAGCATGTTTCTATACGTGATAAGCAGCTATTGTTTGAAAATGATTCATTTTTGCAAATTTATGTCGCGCTTTTGAAAATTAGAGTAGTTAAATAGATCTGTGATTCTCAAAATTATCGATCTGAGGACTGCTTAAACAGAATCACAGATGAACGGCGGATCAACTACTTCTTATCCTGTAATTATCACCTTAGATAATGATGGATTGTGTGTCAAAATGTTTTGCTTATCCTATAACCTAACATAAGAGATATGTAAGAGTAAAATGCTCTTTTCTCTGAGGTTCGGTGGGATAAAGCAACGCAACACATGGGGACAAGACGAAATGCATCCCTACATAATTCTCCATGGTAAACTGGCCCATATTTAAGTGTTACAAATGTGAAATCCGGAAAACTCAGCCTGTTGGTGTGGCGCGAACCCACGATCAACTACAGATCGTTTCATACTTTAATATATAGACTTTTAGTGGTTCACAATTTTAAGATCTCTTTCGTAATCTTTAAAAACTGGATATAGGTTATTTGCATAAGTATTGTTATATTTTAAATTTACTAAAAATAAATATTAAGTCATCACTTTTATATGCCATACTTAAATATTTTTGATGCTGATGCCAATTGGTTCAACGGAATTGCACATAAAGAGTTTCCGGAGACATATTAAAATAAATAAATAATAATAATGGAAAGTGTATTATAAATTACACGACAAAATCCAACAGGTAGAAGCTTTAAAGTTTAATTTTTGAATTATTTAACATAATACTAAGACTATTTAAGTGAAAATCCCTGGGAGTGAAGATCCTTAACTTCTCTACAGCTTTCAATTTTCCTAACGATTTGGACAATTCACTAATCCTGTAATCCAATAGATGTTGACTTTGAATGAATGAATAGTCTTAATATTCGATTAAATTTACTTAATTAAATTGTTCTCATGCCTAATTTAACCAGAAAGCGGATATAGAGATCAAAATTGTGTTTATCCTAGTTAATGATAAAACAACAACACCGAGCTGTCTTTCCCCGAATTTAATAGAGTTCACATTTTTAATGTCACGCCACGATAAGAACCTTTATCGATTACAGCAATTTTAATTTTCCCGTAGCCAATATTTTTTCAAGCATTTAAAAACGTTGAAACGAATGTACAGTACTCTATTAATGACGTAGAACGTCTTCGAACACTATCATCGTCCATAAATCGAAGGACTTATCAGTAAAATTTAATTCCGCGACGGGATCCGTTCAAAATCCCTATGTCGACAGGTCAAAATTTAATCAAAATCTCCAAAATTAAAAAATTTGGCATGTTATTAAATTTGCGTAAACAAACGTCCCTTTGTTTAATGATCCAGTGTCAAAGCGCTGTCAAAAAGAAACTTTCGTTAATTAACGTTATTAAGTTGCAATTTTAAAAAACTGTAGACGTATAAATTCCCACTGTTTGTCTGTCCTTCCTTAATCTCCAGAACTGTATTAGATAGATGGAAGTCGAGACCAGATATGGAAACCTTAGGAGCAGGAGACTCCGATTAACTGTATACGAATTTCAAATATATGCTCTCCACCTCAAATTACTTGCCCCTGTAAATCATACTTTTTCTGATAACATTGGAGCAATGCCAGCCATCTATGTTATGAAATATTTTAAAATCAAAATCAAGTAGCATTCAATGTAGACCGGACGATCTTATATAGTTAATCGGGGTCTCCTACTCCTAAAATTGCCATATCTAGTATTTTCTTTCATCTATCTAACATCGTTCTCGAGATTAAAGAAGGACAGACAAACAGTGAGAATTTATATGTTTACAATTTTTTTCAAATCACAGCTTAATAATACTATCAGGCTACGATTTTGTAGAAATTTTGATCGGATTCGGAATTCTGTACCGCTCCTTCCGCGATAATAATTCGATTAAAATGAAGAATGGAACTGGTTAATTCAAAGATTTAAATAAAATTATGGAACTGCTTTTCCGGTTGGTAGCGCTTTGTAAATTAAGACGAACACGACTCTGTCACAAATCATCACTCACAGTTAATCATCGCAAAAATCAATTAACATGGTGATATTTTATAAACCTCATCAGGCATTTTTACTTGATAGCATCTAATGATTTTTCAGGAATAGAATGTAATACGCTTACTAGAAAATATCTAATTATCTTTACAAAATGTTCATTATTATGTAAATGAAAACTTTATAATGTCTACTTCTGCGCTGATTTTTGTTTTTAAAATGAGCGCTTTTATATGGTTTAATATCTTTAACAGAAGAAAAAAGTTTAATCTTTGGATAAGTATTCTTATGTTAATGACTTAGAAATGAGGAAAACTCTACAACGAAACCGATTTTTCTTTAAAAAAAAAACAATCATTAAACAATTCGTATAATCTTTCATAAGTTTTAGTTAAAATAAGTACTGTATTTAACGATCTTCAACGAGTTAATACACTTAAGAAATAGGACCGAGGAATAATGGTGTGGAGCAATCGAGTTAGGTTCAAGTTTGTTCTGACCCTAAATTATAAGGTGTAAAACTTTTTCTCGCGCCCTCAAATAATAGTGGTCAATATATGTTCATTTTTATGAGGATATAGAAAGACCTCTCGTAGATGAGTCCCTAATTAGTTTTATTCGTATGTGTGGGCGATTTGCCAAAGAAAGGATACCTTCCGCTTGGTCTTTATATGGGAAATTGGACTCTATTTAGGTGTTACAAACATGAAGAAAACAGGGAAATTTCCACGTGGCCAGCCCGGTGGCCAGGTGTGAACCCACGGCCAGTGTTTAGTGGTTTTATCCACTCGACTACTGATGGACCCTGAGGCCTTAAGCTCAGGGCCCATTTAGTATTAACTGTAAAGGAGAATCTTATAAAAAAAGTAACGTAAGAAAACAGACATTAATTAATATAGAAACTTAATAAAATCAAGAAACCAATATTTACTCTACCCGATAAGAATTTATTTATGTATTACAGTAAATTCTTAATTTAACGGACTAATTGGGGAAGGGAATCCGCTATTGCCGAGAGTCAGCTAAATCGAGTGCGTATTAAAAACATATATATACTAATAACTTAAAAATGTTATGAAGTATGAATATGAATAAAATATTAAAATAATGCATATTAACTAATTTATACTCATTGACCCTTTAATCCAATGGTCTATTTGCGAATAAAAGGTTTTAAATATATTTTTTTGGTCCAGTAAATCCGTTAAACCAGGGTCTGTTAAATCGAGGATTTACTGTATTTTATATTGTAATGTAAAATAACTATATAAGCAACTGATATTGACGTATACGACATATACTTTGCATTGTGTTTTCAGGAAAGTGATATTAAAATCAGTTTGTAAGAACAACAAAAGTTTTGTGTTATTTTTCAGGTGGGTTTACTTACTTACAATAACAAATTCTAAGCTTGTACACGAAATTTTAGTTATTATAATAAAAACAACGTTACTATGTTTTTAATATTTAACGACTCGAATAGGGATTATTATTCAATAAAGTAGGTGAAATAATAGGAAAAGAAGTTGGTAAATTAGTATATAGGCCTATTGTTAACTAGAAATTCCTTAAGTAAGCACTTATTATCTTACTCGAGCCTGTAGTAAGGCGATAAATTTTTATGTGCTTTCTTATTAAACATTTTTTAATGTTAAAAAAAATAATAAATTGTTTATCATTATTATAAATTTCCATTTAATTTCAAAACAAAGTCGATATCTAGTCATCTTTCTACCTTTGTCAGGAGCGCTTTCAATGGAGGTCAAATTAAACAATTCACCCCTCTCTCTCTGGATTTGATCGCTAATTCGTAAGCAACAGCTTATTTCTCCCAGAAGTAAAATAATTGACATGTTGAATATTTCTTGATTTTTCTTTATCTATAAATTAATTTGATTTGAAATTTACATTTGAATATTTTTCAATACTCATTAAAATAAATACATAGAAATTTTAATGATAAGGAAATTTTATAAGCTATTTTTTTTTTTTTTTGAGAAAATTGTGTCTTATTTGATATTTCTTTATTTGTTAATAACAGTTATAACTAAAATTAAGTTCAGTGTTATCCTGTGGGCAATTGTGGGGCCCCCATCGGTTGTAGGGCCCCGAATCAATCTTTTATAAGAAAGTATTTCGCCCCCCAAAAAAATTCCCCCAAGAAACATATCTGAAATCAACATTGTATTGTACACGAGGCCTAATTCAAATTTGTCTGGGCCCCATGAAGATATTACGCGCCTCTGTTAATTAGGGTCTCGTGTAGTTAATGAAGTGTTTCATTTAATAAATATAATGTATTTGTAACAAATGTACTCTACTATTTTCCTATTTTTATCTGGGAACCTCTCTAAATTGGACACGTTTTTGTGGAACTATTAGAGTCCGTATTAGAAAGGTTTACTGTATGCGTGCCATTTGAAATGAAAATGTTTGAAGATAAATAAATTTTACACAATTATCCAGCTTTATTTGAAAATTTAATGTAAACATATTCGTGTTTTCGTCGTAAATATTTCGTCCAAAAAAAAAAAAAAATGCAGTAATCCTCACGTAAATTCACGCCTTAAACTTGTTCTGTAATTAAAAATATGAAAAATAGAGGTAAATTATATTGTTATTTATTTAAAATTTTTATAAGGGACTTCAAAAATATGCTAATTTTAATAGAAATTTTCATTTATTTTTGTTATTATTGATTGGCGGTTGGAGAAAAATCAATTATAAGTTACTTAAGGCAATCAAATTCGAGAGATTTATTTTTGTTTCATTTCCTCTCTTAAATCTCTTTCTACTTTTAGAAAAATAATATGATTCTAAAAACATTTTGGCTTCGATCTTTGAATTAATGAGAACTTTTTTTTTTTTTACGGATTAAATTGAAATGCCGACAAGATTCGTACAACTTCAAATTTTAAGCTTTCATTTAAAAACTGTAGTGCAGGGGTCCTCCTTTAATGAAATAAGGAACATTAAAAAGATGTTTCGTAGATACAACGAAGACATTAAAACATTATGAGCAATTATAAATTAAATGTTGGCATATTTAGCTATGAAATTTTATTAATCTGCACGTAAAAATGTGTATAAAATCGCAGATAGATATGCTTTAACGCATTGTCTAAGTTACAGAAGTATATATGTAATTTTTATTACAGATAGAATCTTTGTTCATATCGAAATATCATTCACATAGAAACAAATTGAAAATGAGAAACCACAGAAATAAAAGCAACAGCAAAAATAATATAACAGAAAATAAACACGTAAAAGACTTTTAAAGTGGTAAAAATATTTAATTTAATAATTATAATTAAGAAATTACAAATGCTCATAATGTTAATATTCAATTACAAATAAGAATAACTGAAAATCACATAGATTATAAATTATCTTTATATACTTTATAGCAGGGTATTTTTTCAAATTTTACTATCCTAGGAATTTTATAAATTTATTTATTCAGAAATTAACATAGAAAATTAGTTATAACCGAGAAGATTGCTAAGAATTAAATGGCACGTGTAAATCAATAAGAGAAAGAAGCGAGGAGGAGAATACGATACGTTAGAAATTGTTGCGAGTCATTTTCCCAGTGTTTAGAGAGAATACATTCAACAACAGAACTATAAACTATCGGAGAAATGAAAATATAAAATCACTTAAACACGCAAAATATTCAAAGATCTTTGAGAAGTAAATCGTACGATTAAATCTATATTTAGACTTAGAGCGGAGAGATTACTCCTATATTTTATATTGAATTTCGAGACCTTATATAAAAGAGAAGATTTCAAATGTGTAATATATTAAAGTAATTTGAATGTTGCTAAATATATTTCGCTTAATTTTATAGGTTTATTGCCTTCTCTGCGTGCTATCACAATATCAAATGATTCAAAGCGGACACGGATTAATCGAATTATCCATCGACCAGGTAATATTTTATTTACTTTATAAACTTTAACGGCATATCTTTATATACATAAATTAATTATCTTAGGAAAGTAATTAAGTTGGAGATGTTCGTAATTAGTATAAATATCGCCCTATTATTTATTTATCTTCAGAGACAGCAGATGCTTCGATGCGCTCCTTCATCCTATAACACGTCGACTCGCACTCCATCCACCATGACATCCACCTTAACAGATGAGGGGGTGCAATCGTCCGTTTATCTCGTCCCCCCTAATCATCGCCGACCGTCTTTTTGTACCGGTTAAACAATTACTGTATCCGGAATTGAGTACAATATCCGAAGAACAACAATACAATCCCGATCCTATCAGAAGGAAGGGAAGCACAGATATTAGTTCGCTGAGAGACAGGAGACCTCTTTCACCCAATCAGATAGAATTCTGCCCCTATAGAAGGCTAAGTTTAAATGTCCCATATCGCCCTTCGGCTTCTACGGGGAATAAACTTGTACAAGTACAACTGTACTCCCCCGGAGAAACGTCTGTGGATATGTCGGCCGTCGAACAACAAAACGGATCTCCCACCTCCGTTTAGAAGATGCAAGATGGTGGCAATAAGCAAAAAGAATCGTGGGAAATTGACGTCTTTATAATGGATAAAGAAAAAGATGGGCGAAAACAAAACATTTGCAATATTTGTATTGTATATTTTAATATATACGTGTTTTGTAAAAGTCTATATTTCCCGTCCTATAACGGATAATCGAGAGTCTGTGATAACAGATGAGAAATGAAATTTTGAAGTAATCATATCAACTTTAATCATTTTTTTAAAATAATAATGATGATAAAACATATGCGGGCTCTGTCAAATCGATTTATTGATTGGGATTCGAAGCATCGCTATGTGTATATATACACTTATAAACCAAAATTATTGGCTTATATATATACTGTATATATAATTATATATATATTTGAAAGAAAAATTAAGATTACAAATTCTAAATTGATGAGAAATTTTTAATAAACGGAGCAAGTTTTTTCATGTAAACGGTTGATTAAACTAATAAAAAAAAATCAGATTTTCGATTTTTGTCAAGGCAAATATTTATTCTAATTGTGGAAATGCCTTCTACTTTAAATATTTATGTCCACGATGCAATATCGTCATGTTTTACATGATATACCATTGGAATATCCTCTTTGCATTTATATTGTCAATCGATTGTAAGGAGAAACCGATTTTTTTTCTTTCATATATTTTTTTGTAAATATACGTATTTTTCGGTAAAAAATTCGAATAAATTTTTTTGTTGTACACCCTCACCTGTAAATTGTTTTAATTCTGAAAATTCAGAATTAGCTTGACATTTTGCGTTAAAAAAAGCATAAGTTTCTTACGGTTTTATAAGAATTATCGGCTTATCATTTAATTTTTATTAAAAACTTGAAGTGTGTCTGTGACTAGGAGAAACGAGATGCTTTTTGAATTTTACAGATTGAAGTTAAACAAATTTAAAGAGTGAGTGAAACACGTGCCAGTGACAGGTAATCTATACGAGAAACACTTCAATGAGCCACTTTTTTATCCGCAACACTCGATTATTAATTAATTTGCCATTATAAATGCCCGTGTCTTTAAAACAATATGTTTTTTTTCATAATAATAACGTAAAAAATATAGTTATATTTTATACAAAGTCATATTTTGGGACGGAATAAAGGAACGTTCGTTGTTAATTTCGAAAATTTTCGTAAAAAATAAGGCTTATGGTCTTAACAGCTGAATCGAGAAGCATTAGAAAAAGACAAGAGGATAATAGAAGCTTCAACAAATATTGTGAAATGATGACCAAAGTACCGGAGGGATTCTTAATAAAACAGAACATTTCTTCAGGTTAAAAGATCAAATATAATACAACAAAAGAAATAGAAAAGCGAAACGAATTAGTTTGTTCTTCAAAATAAAGATGTACGGAAAAAACACATTAATTAATATTTTAATTGGGATGCAATTTGAAAAAAATGTAGACCTATAAATTCCCACTGTTTATCCTTCCTTAATCTCGAGAATAGAGTTAAATAGACGAATATATGGGAAACTTAGAGGCAGGAGGCCCGATTAACTATATACGAATTCCCAATTTGCAACGGAAGTTACGTTATTTCAATTGAAAAATTTTCCCCTGAAAGATGACCGGCACGACTCTGTTGTTATCAGGAAAAGTATGATTTACAGGGGCAAACCACTACTAATTTGAGGTGGAGAGCATATATTTTAAATTAAATAAATTTAAAGAAAACATGATTAAAAATTGTAGCCAGGCATTGTGATTATGTCACAATAAATAATTGCTCGTTTGATTTTATGAGAATGAAGTAGCTAACATCTTTAGGTGTAAAGATGTTAGCTACACCTAAAGTTCTGTAAATAATTTAAGCAAAAATTTTAAAGTTAAAAATATTAAATTTCAACCTAATTGATGAAAGATATGTTATTAAATTTTCTTCTTTTTGAAAGTATATGCTTACATTATGTTGTTATAACTAAATTTCGTAATAACTTTACATTAATTTTTTATATTAACTAACATTTTCAGCTTAGTTTAAAGCTATTATCAGGCTCGAACATAAACATAGCAAATGTTTAATGCTGGAATAATGCAAAGATGTATTTTTCATTATTATTATTATTATTAATAAATTCAGTATAAATGTATAGAAATGTATAATTAAATTTCACTTTTAGATAATGTATTTACTGTATAAATAATGTATATACATAATTAGGCAAAAGTTATATTTATGAATAATTGAGAAATAAAACCTACACACCTACAAAATAACGACATTTTTAAAAAATTTAATTTCATTAATAAACGTAAGAGTTAGTTTGGTTTATATAACATCTGTTCGAAAAAGTATCGATTAAATAAAGTGATATTTCTGATTCTGAAAGGGCAAACGACTACAATCTTTGAAGCTTTAAAAAAGAATTTCTTATTCTAAATTAAATTTGCCAAGAAATTCAGAACCAATATGACTAAAAAATAAGATCTTTTTCATTTTATTATATAAAATAGACGTATTTCGACGACAAGAGTAAGTATATACTTTCGACATTTCTGGAATTTTTGGAGGAAAGAAATCTTGGAAAGTTAAGATGGCGACGATATAAATAGTTTATAAAGAAGACACGATATATAGAACTTTCTTTTAATCGCACCATTATTACTTTTTCTTTACTTTATCACACTTAATCATCTTTAATGCCAATGGTTTCAATCGCATTAATAGGATAGAAACAATTTTTCATCTTATCAGCGAAAAGATAATCATCCCTCTTCTCTTCTCTCTTCAACAAAGAAATTATCTCTATATTATATATATATATATATATATATATATATATATATATGATAAAATTTCTACAATTTTTTAAAGAAAAAAACTTTAAACTTTAATAATAAAGAATAAAACAAGAAGCGTAAATGTGAATAAATTGGATTTTTTCCTGCTGTAACTCGGGGGAAAAAATTTCAAGTTGCAAAAGTAATTTGTAAATATTTAGTAAATAATAGGATTAAGTAAATCGTTTTACAATAATTCGTTTTATTTCGTGACTTCTTAACATAACATGTCAACAACATTACTCCATCGATTGTATTATACGCGATTTTTTCCATCCTTTCTATTTTAAAAAAATACTGTATATGAGAATAAAAAACAAAGTCCGAAGGCAAAAATCCCAGATGGAGAAAAAACAAAGAACATCTTTAACTTCCTAAAGTCTTTGTTTTTCTTTTATAAACTATAACATTTCTTTTTTTTATTATATATTTTTCCTTAAATCTGACTGCGATAAGGGACACAAAATCAATGTTAGAGATACAAAAGACGGCCAATAATGTTTATTCTGTACAGAACAATTTTGCCTTTACATCCGAGGATTAAGTAGGATTACGGAGTATGTAGAGAAGTCTTCTTTCAATCTTTTTATGTGTAAAACCCTTGGCATGTAAGATACAATTGTCTCCAATGCCAATTCTAACTTATAAATAAATAAACCGACAAAATTCTAATTTATTATACATTCTATTTAAAGTGTGTTCTTAATTAATTTACCAGAAGAAAAATTAAAAAAATATTGATTAATAACTTATAATAATAAGTTTATTGATCGAAGTAGGATTGGTAAATTAAATTAAATTCGACCGCAAAAAATAATAATTAAGCAATGTAAAAAAATTATAATTTATATTTTCGACGTCTTTAGAGAATTGGAAAAAATTAATGAGAATAAACGAATGATTATAATAGCAAATTTTTCATTAAACAACTTTTTGAACGATGATTATTATGAAGGAAATTTCATCTTTACCAATTTTACTAGAAGCAATATTTATAATGATTTTAAAGCATTTTTCCCCTCTTTTCTTTTTTAAATTCTTCGTTAACTTTGTGATTAGATAACGTATTTTATCTTTGAAAGTAACAAGCGAGTGATACATATCAACTTGTATTCTTTTTATTTTTGTATTTTTTCTCATTAACTCGAATTAATTACAAAACAAAATATGCAGACATTTGCACGCAAAATTTTCTTCTATCTTGTTTTAATTTTTAGAAATCATTTAGAAAAGTATAAGCTACTATAAAGTTAAAGGAAAAAATTTTGTATGTATATTTATTGAATATGTTTCTTTATACATAACAGAAATTGGTTCGAAATTAATTCAAATACGTAAAGGAACGGGTGATAAAGGCAAAAAACATGGGTGAAGGCAGATTTACCTCCTGTCTTTTTCAATCGTCTTTTCGGTTCATCATTTGAACATCCTTTTTAAAATTTATTCTAATTAAAGCCTATTCAATTTTTTAAAATGCCTTTACTCTAAAACTTCGACACGCATAAATATTTTCAAAGCTAATTATGCCTAGCTTACTGTATATGATACCAAAAGGATGAGTTCCATCCCTGGTATAACGTCTCTGTGTGCAAAGTATCGTATTAAAATATACAAAAAATCAAAAACAAAATATATTTGAAATGTAAGCTCTGCACTCCTAACAAAAATTAAATAAATAAATAAATAAATAATAAAAATAAAAATAAAAATAATAATATTTCAATTACTTTTGTTGAAAAATAATCTTCCGCTTGTAAAATATCAACGAAACAGAACAGAAGTGAAGTTTGTACAGAAAAATGCCTGAAAAGTTTGAATTTTATATATTTGTTTAATAAATAAATAAATAATGCTTTTAATCGAACAATTTTTTTTACTAAAGAATGTCCTTTAAAAAAGAAATATTTTGAAAATTGAAACTGTAGAAGTGAATATTTCTTCACTTGGGAAATTCCGGATGATTTTTCTGATGTTAACCGCCTTAAAAAAATAAGATGAGTTTCAGCAAGACTAAACTTTTTACTTAAACATCGTTTTGCCGAAGGTGTTCTTCGTGAGAAAAAAGACGAAGAAAATTTAACCATTCTGAATGCATTTACCGTACAAATTCTTCAAGTAAAATTCTTTTTTTTTCCATTGTTAAAGAGTGGAAAAAATCGGGATGATGATGTTACTTCATCTCTGCAAAGAATGGAGCTGGTTCCTAATGATAAACTTCTATGCAAGAAGAATTTCTTGACGTTGACGGGAAAGTTCTCCATCCTAACTTATCTCAAGTAAAACAGGGAATTTATAAATAAAGAGAAGCACGATTTATTAATTAAATCATTTCAAAATTATGCTATATTTATTTATTTATTTGGTGAAAACAAAAAAGAAATCGAAGAATTTGCATAAGCAATAGAAAATGCAAAATTTATATTTTGGTGGAAAAAAGTGAGATGCCACCAAAAAGTGATTAACTTCTGAAACACAAAGACACTTGATGGAAACAGTTGCCATGGTAACTTAAGTATATTGATCCCATGACCACGTGGTCGTATATAAACGCATGCGCTTTACGATATTTAGGCTTGTTCGCTCCATGTTTCGGAATAGGAAAAATATTTGTAAAGTCGTTACATGAATTGGTTACGAAGAAGGAAGGAAAAACATGGCGATTCTCCACTCTTGCTGTTGCTGGAAGTCCGTCAGGAGGGGAAGTTTTGCTAGTGGAATATTCACTCTAGTAAGAACTCTCTTCTTTATAAATAGCAATGACCTTTCCGTAGGGTCACTTCTAAGATCGGGATCATATTTATATAAGTTTATTATATAAACGGCATAATACGTAATTTAGAATAAATCAGGCAATCTACTTTCTCATAAATTTTAATCATTATTTTTTTTTTAAAGGATAAACTGCGCTCTTTCAGCAAGATTTTAAACTTCATTCTATCGTTTCACGGCTCGATAGATACCGTACAAAATTAGTTGATGATGATAAATTTGATTTATTTTCCTAAATTACAGTAAGAGGATTACTAAAATAATGAAAAATTTAAACAACTTCCAGCACATTCGACTATAAGTTTGAGCAAACTTCAACTGAGACCTATCTAATTTACACGTAGGAAAATTAAAGGAATCAATTAAGCACTACACGTCAACGTAATCTAACGGTCGAATAGTTACAAAAATTGGCATTTGCTGTCATCTTGATGGGTTTTATTGTTGTTTCCTGATTATATATATCGCAAGTATAAATTATAATATTGATCATCTCCCTCTAGATGAGACATTGACATCATTTTCTTCAATTAAAAAAGAAAGAAATATATATATATATATATATATATACAGCAAACAGCTAATTAACTAATAACCTTTTAAAAAATCATCTCTCTTAATTTATAAATGCTAAAATATTTAAACGGTGGTTAAGAAGAAAATTAATTTTAAATATTTACAAGAGGGAAGCATCTCTCTTGCAAACTTCTTTAAATATTTATTCAAAAAAATATAATATAATTCTTACAAAAAAAGTTTTTTTCTCCTAGAGCTTTTATAGAAATGAGAATCGTGCTTTTAAAAACACATTTAAGATATGTGTTTATATAGAAACGTGCACTTGAAAATAATTTTAAATAAAAGTTCTATGTTTTTTTCCTAAGTTATATGCAATATTTATTTTTATTTTTGCATGGAAAATAAAGTGACGAAACGTATGAAAATTAAACTGCAAAATATAACACAATATACTTATATAAATAATTTTATTGAAGGGTTATCACACACTTGAAAGATTTAATGCCTTATATGCTTCCTAAAATGCATTTAAAATTATATATTACGTATTTATATAAGCATATTGTGTTATATATTTAAAAAGGGATCAAAGGTTAATTGATATAAAATTGTAAAAAAATATTTTAAAAAGATATTTAGGAGCGATTAAGAGAGATATTGTAAAGGTTTTTCCTTTAAAAAAATTAAATAAAACGAAAGGAAAAAAACAGTTTTAAACGCAATTAATAATAGTTTTTATTAAATTTCCATCGCGTATAATATATTATTTTCTAACATAAGTGTTTCATCTTAACATCAGGGATTCTACACAGTCGTCTTAACAGCTGGAGCCTTTCACATCAATACAGTTCTTCACTCTCCAGGTGAGAATATTCTAAATTTAACATCATTATAATGGTTTGATAATAAAACAAAATTATTCATTTAGATCTTTAAAACCAGACTTAGTCATGCCATTTATATTTGTCAAGTTGGACTGTTCGCAATTTTCGCAATGACTCCGTTCCAAGTCATTTAATTACAGTTTATTAAATTTAAAAATAATAGAAGAATAATAATAGCATTTACTAGCCGAAAACAAATTAATTTACTATAAAAAAAATCATAAAATTTATTTTCTTCACACTTTTTTCGAGGGTTTAAAACCGAAAAAAATGATAGGATAGATTTGTCGTGTTCGTTTCTAAATCGATTCGCAGATGTTATATCCTTTTCAAATTGAAATTCGTTGAAAGAATATTAAATTACATGTATGCAAGATTTAATTTCTAAGGGTTACAAGAGAATTTACTAACATACGATTCTTGATTCGTGTTACGTTATCTTTCTAGGTTAATCACATTTAATGCATTTTTTATAGGGATTTTCAAAAGTTTATGGGGTATACACGAACTTAGATAGCTGAAAAATTGTTCCAATGTTTTTTTTCTTTTTATACGAACAAGACACTCGTAACCATTGATTTTTATAGCAAAACTGATGAGATGAAAGAATGATATAAGTCTGAGAAGTGACAAAATCCCAATGAAATGTTGTCGCTAAACA
Source organism: Centruroides vittatus (assembly GCF_030686945.1). NCBI lineage: Eukaryota > Metazoa > Arthropoda > Arachnida > Scorpiones > Buthidae > Centruroides > Centruroides vittatus. The sequence continues at coordinate 1,757,050 of NW_027120684.1, read as the reverse complement.
CAATAAAAAGTTTCAAGTTGTTTGGAATAAGAACTTTTCTACGATTTTTCTGGATTTGGTGGTGCGAAAAATTGGGAGATTCTTTGACATATTGCTTCGGTTAGGGCTTTATTTTACATTGGATATACTAGAAACAGATAAAATATGTACGATAGAAATTTCAAATGATACAAAGAAAAGTTTATTGGGCTACAATTTGAAAAAATTGTAGACCTATAACTTCTCACTGTAGTCTATCTATCCGTTTGGCTGTCCGTCTCTTTCCTTAATCTCGAAAACAGAATAAGATAGTTGAAAGACGAGATCAACTACGGAAACATTAGGCGCAGGATGCCCCGATTAACTATATACGAACTTCCGATGAAAACCAGAAGTCACGTTATTTCAGTTCAAAAATTTTCCCCCGAAAGGTGTTAGATAGATGACCGGCACGATTCTATTGTTATCGGGAAAAGTATGATTTACAGGGGCAAGCCACTACTAATTTAAGGTGGAAAGCGTATATTTTAAATTAAATAAATTTAAAAAATATGATTATTAATTGCAGCCCGGCATTGTAACGATGTCACAATAAATAATTGCTGGTTTTTCTTTTATTTTTTCAAAGATCAGAAAAACAGGTGAAGAAATTAACTTGTCTAGATTTTTGTACGAAGAGTATTCAAGATGTAATTAAGCTCAGAACATTTATTTCATCGTTAATTAATTAACTTGCTATTATTTTCTACGGTAACATTACGCGAAATCAGATTAAACGGTGGAATATTAAGGGAAAAATAGCATGATATTCTATCCCAAGGTTAATATTCCTATAGGAAATCTATTATAGGTTAACTCGGATATATTTATTAGTTTAGATTATCACGATAGTAGATAATGTAGGAAGCTTTGTAATTTACTACTATTAAACTTTGCTAGTTAGTTAGTAAACTAGTTAAATTACAATAGATTTAGATTTTAATTTAAAATTATTCCAATACGAGCTCGATTGTCAAAATAAATAAAATTTGTTTTAAATTTATTAGGCGATAAACTGAATATTACGTGTACAACATAACATAAATATCGAATTTAGGTCATAAATTTTTCGAATTTATATAACTTTATATTGATTTTGACATATTTACGGTTGTTTTTTTTATTAAAAGAGTAACACAAATAACAGGTAAATTTATAGTTTTTTTTATAGACAAAAATAATTATATATATATATAATATTTTCTTGTTTTAATGATGTAATATATAAATGTTATCAATATAATAACAATTACATATAATATACATATAACAAATACATATAAAATAAATTTATTTAATTATTTCATTTCAAAGAATACATTAGAGAAGCCCTATAACTAGGGTGATCAGGGTCCTGCCCCCAGATGAGACAGAGAAGCAACTACTCAGGCTCTAAATTGGAAAGAAAGGATACTAAAAGGGAGCCAGTTTATAGAAATATAAGTACATTAGCGCCAAATTTTAGACAGTGCTAAAATTAACGGTTACGTCCCGGTTTGTCTGGGACAATTCCCGATTTCTCCGGTTTTTAACTCTCAAAAGCAAAATAAATTTTTAAATAGAACCATTTTATAGGTCAATTGTATAAATGATTTTAAAAAAAAAAACCATTTTTTATTTAAAATCCCGGTTTGGAGATAAACAATACGTTTGCTCTATCTCAGGTATAACAGATTATTGATGGTCACCCCATAGATAAAAAGTATTTCTAAACAAATTTTATTGTTTTTCCTTTTATTAAATCATGAAAAAGTTTTAAATATTTAATACTAGACATTTTAATTATAACAATTTATATAAATGATGTTAAATTTTAGAGATTTGGACTGATGAAATATTGCAATATTTCTTACATTTGATACCTTAAATTGTTATCGAATTTTTTATTTTACATAAAATCTATACTTACGTAAATCCTTATTTAATTATTTATGTTCTTTGACGATTTCAGATAAAGAAAATAACCAGTTCAAAGAAAGATAAAGCTGAATTCTTTTGTTTTATTATGTTTTTACTTAATTTATGTCTAAAACCACGTTTTCTCCCTCAACGATCCATCGTAAATTATGAAAAAATAAATTTAAAAACTCGAATGAAGTATAAGGGCTTGTATTATTATTTTTATTATTACTTAACAATTGAATTACGTAGAATATTTATTAATATTTTATTTTCTATTAGAAAAAATAGCATTAATTTATAGGGGATAGCAACAACTAAGGGTCCTTTCGACGATCCTATATAAGAGAATACATGCAAAATTAATATACAACCGAAATTAATTTTCTAAATTATTATTATTAGCATATTATATTACGATGAGATCGTGTATTAACTTACAACATTTCCCTATATTCCAAGGAAAAACTTTATTAAAGTCGATATAGTTCATAATTAAATGCAAATTTAGTTTAATATACTAAGACAAATTTCAGATATGGTGTCAGTTAATTTAATTACTTTCAGACTTATAATATTGACATAAATAAAATTTAAAATATACGAATTAATCTATCAATTGTGGAAGAATTATAAACAGGAGATCGAGATCTAAGTTAAGAATATTTTTATTTCCGTTTTAATACAAGAAAAACAGAATAATCGAGCAATAAATAGCTAATAAAATATTATAAATTCGCTCTTTACTCAAGTTACTTGCATATTTTTGAAGTGAACCATAAAAAGTTAATGGAAATATTAATTTTTTTATGAAATGAAATGCCACTCGAAGCATAAATTATAGCGTTAAAATATTATATTAGTGTTCAAAAACGTTTTAAAAATTCATATAATTCATATGTGAATTTTTAAAACGTATAAATCATATAAAAATTAAATAAATGTACATGGTTAAATTAGATTAATTTGTTGTTTAGTATTAAACATAATCTGCGAGTTATGGTGCGTATCTCATCCAGGTATAACATTATTCATCTTCGTTTTCTATTAATTAATCGTCTAATTACAATCAAATCTCGATATTGCGCCTTCCTACATATAAATCCTCTTAAATCACCAATGAATGTTTAATAACAAATATTTCTCATAAATATTAACACAGAGAGACTCTTCGTTATCTGTGAATTATTGAGTTTATAATTTTGCATTTCAAAACATCGTTATCACCAAATCACACGATTTTCACTTTTAAGCTATTGTAGACCTCATCGTCATATATAATTCGTATTGTTTGAGCACGTTTATTTAACGCCACACTCGATTTAGCGCTAATTAAAAAGGCGAACGAATGCTGACAATAAATCGAAGTTTATTGAGATAGATTCGATTCCTATCAGGGAGCCAAAACATTTCGTTTTAACGTTCCGAATTATAGTTTTAATTACAGAATATATGAAGTTATAGTTAAAGAAATAATAATTGGGCTGCGATTTGAAATAATTGAAGACATAAATTCCCACTGTCTATCCTTTCTTAATCTCGAAAATGGAGTTAAATAGATGAAAGTCGAGATCATATATAGAAAGCTTAGAGGCAGGAAGCTCGATTAACTATATACGATCTTAAAGTTTACAAACGGAAGTCACATTATTTCAATTTAAAAATTTTCCCCTGAAAAGGGTTAGATAGATGACCAGCACGACTCCATTTCTAACGGAAAAGTATGATTTACAGGGGCAAGCCACTACTAATTTGAGTTGGAGAGCATATATTTTGAATTAAATAAATTAAAATCATGATTAAAAATTGCAGTCTGACATTGTGACAATGTCACAATAAATAATCACTTGTTTAATTATATAAATAATCAACAATTATTAGTAATAATAAGCAGTTGTTCACAATTTAATATATTTAAAATATTCGAATAATCCTAAATATCCTCACGCACTATCGTAGTAAATCAAGTTTAGATATCGTGAGAAAGGATGATCAATATTAGTTTTAAAAATGACGAGAATGTCAAGCGAGTTAAATTTAAGGACAGGAAAAAAAATTTAGAACCTGGTACCTAAACAAACTTTCATTTTAATAAAACTTGTTGACGCGGCCTTGGTTTTGTTATTAAAAATAAAGAGAGAGAAGAAAAATATATATTAATATCCTACTGACAGAAATATAAAAATTTCGTTTCATAAATATTTTCTTTGAAGTTCAGATAACAAAGCTAAAGTTAATTCTAGTTAAATAAAGTTTATATAATATAATATAATATGTTATGTATATAATAAAAAAGTTGATTTGTTATTTTCTACAATGCATTTTCTAAGTGGAAAAAAATGTGGGTATAGGATTTTATTTTATTTACTTCCAAAGGAAAGGGAGTTATGCTTCAACGAATATCGAAGTAAGGAAGTCTACTTGCTGGAAAATTCAGTTTTGAATCCACTACAAGTGTCCGACTTGCTGGATTTAAGGAAATAAAAAATAAAAAAATAAAAATAAAACAGAGAGAGAAAGAACGATAACCATTTATCGTGCTTCAAAAATTGAAAGATGTAGAGATCAAGTTGGAGAGATGTTGCTATTTTTTTCAATAGTTACAAACTCTTAAAATAAATCTTTAAACAAATTCTAGATAGAAGAAAGCATTGATATAAAAATTACTGAAGGATATTCTTTTCTGTTTGTGTTTTATTAAAACGGATTTATTCCATTGATCGTTTCGGTCAGAGCAAAAGTGGCGGATGAAAGAAATTTCGAAACCATCGAGAGGGGAAGTTAGGGATTTTTCCTCGTGCACGGAGAAAACTTAGGGGTCTGTAGTGGTTCCTACCCCCTATAAAATTAATGTTATTTTTACTACAGAAAATAAAATTAAAGAGGCTCATTAAAGAGCGAAAGAGAGCCTGCTTTATCTCTGGCTCCAGTATAAGCTCTCGACGGTCCTGGTCTGGGCAAAAAACATTGTAATCCGGGCAATGGCAATTTATATCTTCATGGGGTTCAGGCGGATTTGAATTAAGGGCCCCGAGTACAGTGAAGACTTCAGATATTTTACGTTGGGGAAATTGTTTGGGAAAAATATTTTCTCATAAAAAATTAGTTTGGGGCCCCAAGCATTGCCCTTTTTACCCACTGAATCCGGAACCCCAAAATGAATTAATTTTGTTATACGCTACAGTCTTGCTAATCCGGCTCCTTAATAATTCAGCATACAATAAACTTGTAACATTATATTTACTAAAGAATTAAACTTACGATTTGTGTCAATGTCACATGTATTGTAATGTATTGTACAGTAAATAATTTAACAAACAAAAATAGTGCAGCTCCAAAAATCTGGTATATTGTTTAGATCTATATACAAAGTAATCTGACATCTCTCTGTGCACGAAATGGCCGGATCAGCAAGAATCTAGTGTGTTTAATATTGGTCCTTCTTTATACTTTTCGCTGTACACTTAAAAATTGAATTCACAAATCGAGTTTTGGCCCATCTTCAGGTAATAAGTTAGTTTTCCTAGACCTAAGTCTGGCTTTGTTCGTAAATTTGGCACAGTGGCATATTATAGTTTTATGGGCTACCAGGCAAATTTGTATTAGGGGGTCCATAGTACAGTGTTGACTTCAGACATTTTTCTTCGGGGGATTTTAGAGGGGAAAATATTTTCTTATAAAAGATTAGTTTCGGTCCTCCTGTTGATGGCAGACCCCCAGGCAATTGCGCTTTTTGCTCAAAGGATAACGCGTCATTGTGTTAATCAGGTAAATTTTAAAGCAAGTTTTAGTTTTAGTTGTCAGTTAGCAAATTGCATCGAATAAATAATTTGAAACAAATTAATCAACAAATCATTTTTCGCTTGGCTAAACTTAATTTTTAAAAATGAAACTTTGGTTAAGGAATAGGGTCCTTGTAGTCTTTCTACTCGGTTTCCTATACTTTAAAATTACATAATGTCATGTGTTAATTATAAATTTTGCACTTAATAAAGCCGCATTCACTTACGGTTGAGAAGTTATTACAAATGATATCAAATATATGTTGACAGCAATCTAAAGTTTAAAGTATAATTACATTGCAGGCAAATCATTTTAGATACTAAACATTGTCACGTTTTATTTGTTACATTTCTTTTGTTATTAATTTGAAAAATTATTTTTATTCCTTTAGAATGTAGCTTCTACGTATGTAAACATCATAAAACATCAAATGTAATTATTTAATTTTTAATTATTAATTTCCTTTTGTTTACAAAACTTCCGGGCATTTTATTAATGAAGAAATGCACACATCGATCCCATCACTTACACTCTTAATTATAATTATGATAAAATGCATATTTGCTTTTGTTTAGTAGATATTTTACGTCGAATGTTTGCAGAATAAACTAAAATTATTATAAAATTGTATACAAATATACTTACATTTTACGCTCAAAATTGTCTAGTTCTTTAAAATTATAATTACAAAATAAAGTAAATAAATGTAATTTTTATATAATTAAATAGCTTACAATTTTAAAAATAAGCGTATAAATAATGGCATCTCTTCAATTACCAAAGTTTTTACTACTCTACGAAGCATTAATAATAAATAGTTAAGTAAAACAATAAAGTTTTATCTAGAATATATTAAAAATAGTTAGATGCTTATGGAAATTGGGCTTTTCCGTGTGAAGTTTCTATCCAGTAGCCATTAACTAATAGAATATATAGGCTATTATTATTATTAATTATAAATATTTACGTTAAATTCATCTGAGAGTATCGTCATTTTACTTCGTTTAAATCCAAAAACATAAATCATAACTATCGAGTTTAATGGCAACAAACTAAAAGTTATACTTTTAAAATTAATTTAGCAATTTCACTATTTACAATATTTTCTCACTACAAAAGGAAATTTATTTAATTTAAAATATATGCTCTCGATCCCAAATTAGTAGTGTCTTGCCCTGTACATCAAACTTTTCCTGATAACAACAGAGTCATGCCGGTCATCTATCTAACTCTTTTCAAGGGAAAATTTTTGAATTGAAATAACGTGACTTCTGTTGCAAACTGGAAGTTCGTATATAATTAATCAGGCCTCCTGCCTCTAAGCATAGAAAGAAAATATAGTTTTGAATTAAGTACATACTACAATTTTTCTGTAGTAATATATACTAATTCTATATAAAAATTAACATATGCACGATAAGCAGAAGTTGCAAGTTCGAGTTCCGCTCCGGGCCGATCTTTTTACAATATTTTAAAATTAAATTAATAAAATTAATTAATTAATTTATAAATATTATATTTAATAAGAGATGGCGGCCTGCCTCCTGCAAATTGCTAATTATTTAGCCTCATAGTCCGATAAAGAATCGGTTGTTAGTTTGGTTATTTGAAGTAATTATTATCGGATTAGTTGTATTTATTGGGCTGCAATTTGAAAAAATTGTAGACTTATAAATGTCCACTGTCTGTCCTTCCATACTCTCGAGAACGGTGTTAGATAGATGAAAGTCGAGACCACATATGGAAATCTTAGGGGATGAGGCCCCATACGGTAACGTTATTTCAATTCAAAAATTTTTCCCTGAAAAGTGTTAGATAAATGACCGGCATGACTCCTTTGATAACGGAAAAGTATGATTTACAGGGGCAAGCCACTACTAATTTGAGTTGGAAAGCATATATTTTAAATTAAATAAATTAAGAATATGATTAAACATTACAGCCCGACATTGCGACGTTATCACAATAATTTCGCTCGTTATATAAATAAAATTTGCAGTCATGTTCTCAATTTTTCACACTTTAACTGGAGTAATTTGTTCTCATTCTTAAAAATAATAAAACATGAGTGCAAAACGTAAAAGATCAATAATTGTATAAAATTCTACCTTCACTTATTTGTAATTAAACTTATTTTATATCTTAAAACGTATCTAAAAATGGCATTGTACTATCAATAAATTATAAAAAATAAAACGAAATATTTCGGAGATAATTGTTGATATTATTAAATATTTAATTTTTGGAGAATTGTGAATTTGGATCAAGGCCGAGACATCCGTTTTAAGTTCGATTTTCTTAATTATAAATGAAATTTAAAATTATCAGCGAAACAACAAAGCATTTTCGAGACAAAGATGCAATTATAAGGAGATGAAAGGAACGTGTAAATGAATGCAGAAATCTGTTTGAATGATATTTATAAACTGTTTAAATGTGACAAGAGAAGGAATTAAACTCTTCAGAAACTTGAAAAAAATAAGTTAATTTATTTTATAAACTCGATATCCTCAATATTTTAGTTAAGAAAGAATACATAATGGCAGCCTTTTTATTCCACACGGTTCATGGAGTTAAAATATTTGATGCCACATACGATACATATTTATCGATTAACTGTGAAGAAAAGCTCTATTATGAAAGAATTTAATTTCTTTTGTAAATTATGCGTTTGTGTATTCGCTACAAAAAGTATATGTTATTTAAATTTTGTCAATAGAAGTAAAATTCTTCAGCTCCACTCCTCACATTCAATGGTTGTTGTCGACCAAATTTCTTGTTTTCATATCACTAACAAACCAAGAGGTTCTCCGCTTACGTCAGGATTTATTCGCACCAATTTTAGTGTCTGGTATATTCTCTATCGAAATAATATTCGCCTTTTTCTTCGGGGAAATTGGCTAGAACTAAAAAATTTACATGGCAATCATCTGTGCGCTTCCAGCAAAACAAATGGCGCCGAGCGATCAAAACTAGCATTTGTTATTTGTATAGAAGTATACAGATCTCCTGTTTGAATTTGTTTTTTAAATTCTTCAAATAATTACGCCATGTACCATCAAAATTTAAGTTTTGTTTTAGATTATAATAGGAATTTTGAATGAGAAAAACTCTCCTACGATAATTTTTGATTAAAGTCATAACTTTCTGAGAAAGGATGTGCAATATATATATATTCTTCTCCTTAACAAGATATGCAGACAAAACTACAGAAACAGACTAAAACTTTCATGTACAGTAAATTCCTTATTATTTATTGATGCTCCTTATTGGATTTTGACGGTTAGGATGGTCGGCAATACATGCTTTCTCTTATTATTATTTAATAATAATGAAAATAAAATGGCAGAGTTTTTCCAGTTTTACGAATTTAAATGTTTTGAATCGATTTTTCTTTTATTAAGTGGTACATTGTTTAGAATTTGAAACATTTAAATTGGATTAATATTTATTAGAAATTTCATTTCTGCTAGACTAAACTTACGAATGCTTCATAAAATATTTACGTATTAATCCTTCCTATTTAATTGTTTTATGGTCATTTCTTAATTTTCAGACGAATGCATTATCTTGTAATTATTATTGATTATACGGAGCGATTCGAAAAGGACTTTACCACTTTGAAAGCGTATAGAATTTTTAACAAAAGACTTACAGAGCCGATTGAGGGGTTAATTTATAGCAAAACACATCAAGTTCTTCTCCAAATAGTCATTTCGGTTCGATGTGAGCGCCATTGATGATACTGCAGACAATCCGTCTGAATTCAATTTCTTGCCACGCTCGAATCAACATATCTGTCGTCACCTCAGACACTGCAATAATGATTCGAGTTTTGTGCTCACCAGATTTGCAGGTGAACATTAGATCTTTAATGAAACCTCCCCAAAAATTGAGAAGTGTCAGATCTGAGGAAAGGGGTGACTATGCCATCGCTCCTGCTCACCCATCTACTGACTTGGGTATGTGAAGTTTATTGAGGAAATCCCAAACATCTGTACATTATTAAATAAATTTGCTACTATGGAAAACAAACTTGATACGTTTTACTATAAATTAACACACCAACCAATTCTGCAAGTCTTCTAATTAAAATTCTGTGCATTTTCAAAGTTCCAAAGTCCTTTCTGAATCACCCCGCATATATCGTATGTAATATAATATCGATTTTTTATCTTTCAATTCGGAATTTAATAATTTTATACCTTTATCTACAGTTACTGTTATCAACTGCAATTTAAATATTATATACAGTTTCATATCGTGTAAAAATTTCAAAAGTTAAGTGATGTTCACCTAAAAATAGTCATAGACTAAACATTAAGGATAACAACCTCCGATTCATTTTTTTACACGTTAATTTGAAAGCCAACTAAATATTTTCCATAACATTTATAAAATATTAATCAGTAAAAACGTGTAGAATGTCGTCATTGAAATATCTTCTTAAGGTTTAGTCACGTCCGACTAAACTTTAATAAGACTTGGCAAACATTTTAATTAATTTTAAAAGATAAAAATTTTTTAATCTATTTGAAAACGAAATCTTTTACAGAGTTTATTCGGACGAAACTATCTGAAGATGATTTTATAAAATTGTTGGAATGTGTAACTAACATTTAATAAATATCTAATTGATTTCCTAATTAAAATGTAAAGTGGCACTAAATACAAGTTGCGAAGTTTTAAGCTAATTAGAATGAATATAACAAACTTGTTTGAAAGACAAAATATACTATTTTTTTATAAAAAAATCTTTATTTAGTTTGTAATTCTGAACATTTAATAAATTTGTTTAATTAATCTTCATATAAATTTCGATTAGAACTCATAACACCAATCGACACAATCGCACGTAAAATGACTTTTGCTGCGATTATTTGCGATATTTATTAATTAAATCGTTATTATTGTTAATCAATATCGATAAATATGAAAATAGTAAAGACTTTTTCCAAAATTATTGGGCTGCAATTCGAAAAAAATTGTAGACCTATAAATTCTCATTGTCTATCCTTCCTTAATCTCGAGAGTGGAATTAAATAGATGAAAGTCGAGACCATATATGGGAAACTTCGAGGCAGGAGACCCGATTAACTATATACGAACTTCTAGTTTGCAACGAAAGTTACGTTATTTCAATTGAAAAATTTTCCCCTGAAAGAGGTTAGATAGATGACCGGCACGACGCTATTGTTATCAGAAAAAATATGATTTACAGGGGCAAGCCACTACTAATTTGAGGTGGAGAGCATATATTTTAATTTAAATAAATTAAGAATATGATTAAAAGTTGCAGTCTGCAGATAATTTTTGCTCGTTTATTATTTAATTTATAACATGATATTTTAATAAGAGGTGGAGAATTAACTAATAATTCAAACAAACTCGTAGTATACTTTCACTAAAGAAAGAAATTCATTTTAAAATGTTAGAAAGGCCATTTAGGAAATATTTGAGGTAGAAAGTTAAATTATAAAATACTTATATGCAGGGTCACACTTTGGTGTTTACTCTAAGACAATTTTCTAGACTATTTTAAAAGAGGACTTTCCAAAAAGATAGCTCTTTCTCTCTTCTCTCCCTTCTGAATCGTGTCAAGCCATGCATTAGTAAGGTGAAAATGCAAACAAAAAATAGCACGTAAAGTGCTCTTCTCTTAAGAGGCATAAAATGCAACTAAAAACACTTTTCAATTTGCCAAACCATTTAATCGAATCTTGATCATTTACTTTGTTGTTTCGAGGAGATAATTATAGATGTTCTGTGACAATAAATTTATTTAGAGTTTCATTTATTATAAGTGTGGTTGGCATAAAAACAAATAAATAAATCAATAATAAAAATGAAAAAATTCAATATTTAATGAAGGATAAAAATCAAAATGCCAATTAAAAAATATATATTTCTGTTTGTATCCTTGTTTACTTAGGCCTTTGTTTATTAATAGGATTTATTATATGGTGTAGTTTCCGATTAGCAAATACAGGAGATCAAAAAGTCAAAAAGTCAAAACAAAATATCTTTATTTTTACCTGTAATAAGTCCTATTGATAAACAAGGTCCAAGCAGACAAACATAAAAACAGAAACTGATAAAAGTAAGGACATAAAGGTAAAAAAAAAAATAAAGTAAAATATATATATATATATATATATATATATATATATATATATATATTCAACAAGCTTTTGCAGCAATTCTGATGGTAATTTTATTTTTGAAAGTCACTTTTGCAGTTACCAGTGAGCGAGTCAATAAAAGCACTAATTGTGAGTTTGCGTCTAAATCACGTGATGTTTTCTTCACGTGCCTAACACCTAAATAGGGGCCAATTAATCATAGAAAGTCCTTTCGGGAGAAACCTCCTCCTTGGCAGATCGCCCATGTGTTGCTTTGCCCTGTATCATCAATTCAATCCAATCTAGTTTTGCAGAAAGAAAAAGAAATACCATTCAGCAATACAATATAAATATTAAAATTAGAATGTTTGTATAACACTTTGTTTTGATATTTCTGAAAGAAAAGATAAGTTATATATAGAAACTAACGACTCGATTTTTTCATTATTATAAAAGACAAAAATGGGTCGATTCTTTATTCTCCACAAACAATAAATGAATGGAAAATAATTCAGCTCGATTCTCATTCATTACAGCGCTTATGAATGTAAGTAATAACTTTTGCAAATTTTAATTAGAGGCATATCAAAACTTTTACACACAAAAAAAAGTTTCCCAAGTTGTATGAGGTTGAAGCTGTTTTTATTCTTTTGTATGAGCGATTCAAGAAAAAAGTAATAAAAATAAAAATAACATTTTAAAAAAGATATTAGAAAAGTATTACTTAGTTTTGCAAAGTTTTTATTTTTTATGATTATGAAAGAAATAAAGCGCTTATTGCCTAACTTATTAAACTACAGCTTGTATTATCGTGTTTCAAATTATTAATTGGGATCTTACCAGTATTCGGCTGGGTAAAACCACTGAACTCTGGTAGTTGATCGTGGGTTCGCACCTCACCAAAGTCTGACCACGTGCAGTTTTCCGAGATTTCTTCATATAAATAGGGACTAATTTCCCATAAGTACTTTGTCATGGGTTCGCGCCTCACCAAGGACTAGGCACATGGAGTTTTCCGGGTTTTCTTCACACCCAAATAGAGTCTAGTTTCCCACCAGAGGCACCCTCTTTCTTGGTGGATCTTCCACTTGTTGCATTGTCTTATCCATCCAATCTTACATTAATTAGGATTGCCCTTTAGCTGTTCAGTTAATCAATAGACGATATGTATACATCATTAAGATATTCCTACTACAATATATATATTTTAACGTTGCATGTTTCACGTATTGACCGATACGGTTAACGGAATATTGATTTATTCTTTATAAATGCAACGTGTAAGTTTAGAAACACTAATCATGCAGATTTCATCTTGTTAAAATGCTTGAATGCAGTTGTAATATTCTGCATAATCTATTATCGGACATATTCATTTTCCTGTCATTATTTTTCTATCAAAAAAAATAATAAATTTTTTACCAAAAATCTATAAAATTTTAATATTTATCCAAAATATTTCTAAGGTAATAAACCAGCTTGTAAAAACTACCGAACGGTGACGTAAATTATTCATTTTTTTTTAGGGGAAAAAAATATTTCAAAACGTCTTAATTAAGATAATATGGAAATTTTCGCCAGAAAAAATTTCAATTTAAGGCATTTGGGAGAGGCTTGGATTAATTTTTTCTTCTCTCTTGGATTTAAGTAACGAAAATCGAACGTTAGAAAAATAAATTTAACCAGAAAAACCGGGGAAAAAAGGTTATAAATATAGTTTAATCATTCAAACTAAACTATTTTTGATTATAAATTTAAATTATTCATTGAAGTTTAATTTTGTAATCGATTCCAAGCTTTTTTAAACGAAATTTTAAAAGCTAATTACTGCTATCATTAACTCTTACAAATGCAGATTCAAATGAATAGAAAATTTCCTCTTTTATGTTCTATTTAATCAACATTTCCCTCATTAAACTTTTAAAATATTCAAGAAACAAGAAGAGAGAAAAAAAATCATTTTAAAAATATTTTTCGGATGAAATTTAAACTTGGGAGAGGAACTTTTTTTTGTTTTGATAGACTAACAACAATATCAATTTCCCATATTCCGAAGATATCAATTGTGTCAACTTCCTATACGTAATTCGTCTAAACTTAATATAGTAGTTAGTATTTATATATTTTATGCTCCTCTTTATTCAGATATCCGACTTAGAAAATCTAATCTGCGTCAAATGTTCCAGGCAGCGGTGACAAGTTGACAGGATTTGAACCCAAATGCTCTTGAAGTTAACCAAAGAAGACGTTGAGCGACCACACTCCAATCCTGATGGAATATTCGATTTTGTATTACTGCCCGGTTTTTTCCCCGACTTTTTATCTTTTCTCCTCTTATCACTTTTTTTTCGGCTGTCAAAAAGCCCGAGGAGAACATTTTGAACGTTTTCTTTCGTATTAAACTTGATCAGAATCGGTGATAAAATATCCTACAGTTTTTCAATTTCCGGATGGTGTTAAAAGAAATTAATTCCTTTTGCATCTATGTCCTTAAATTATTTTAAGTTTTCTTTATATATTAACCACGTAGACATTGTTTATAAATAAGACTTAATATACTGGTGTGGTTTCGAATTAGCAGAAAGAAAAAAAAAAAAAAGGAAAACTTTAGTAAAAAATGAGACAAAATATTTTTACCTGTATAATAAGTCCTATTTATAAACATGGATAAATAGGATACGTAAATAATATATAAACAAAATTAATTAATTTCTGCTTTTGGCAATCTATGTGTATAATCGAGACGAGTTGATAATAATAATAATAACAATAATAATAATAATAATCAGCGCAGAGCCCAAACGGTTAGGAGTTGAAAGTTGAAATTTGGTAAACAGTTAGGGCACGTCACGAGGACGCTCACTAAGGGATTTTTCGAAATTCCTCCCCACGGGAGAGGGACAGGATTAAGTCTTAAGACTTCCATCAACAATGGAAGTGTTAAGTAACAATGGAAGTGTCAACAATGGAAGTGTACGTAACAATGGAATGTTAAGAGAAAGCGACGTGCAAGTCGCAGATGCAGTTTTTTTTTTCGTTTTTGCGGGAAATCGAACATATTTTTAGACCCATCTAAAATTCTCTAATTAGTCCGGAAACAGGGGGACCCAATTCTTACATTCTGTGAAAACGGGTAAGATTGACTATAATGTAATAATCTTAATCTTCGCTAACGTTTGCCCGAGCAACGCCGGGCCTACCTGCTAGTTATTAATAAAATATAAAAGATAATATTAACTTTTAGAAATAAAAACGGTACAGAATTATTTATATCGAATATTTACTAAATTAATACCGATAATTTGCAATTTCTCGAAGGTATGAAAAGATTCGTTTCTTTTTTTTTTATTATTATTAACAAACAAAACTCCCGAAAGAATATTTAAATCCTTTGATAAAAGGTATTTTAAGAAGAATGATAAAAAATGAACAATTTTCAATAGAAATCCAATAAGGTCACTAAAGAAAAGCAATTGAAAACATCCCAGACTATGGAAATTCCACCTCGAATTAATTTCTGTTTTTTAATCTCCAATTTCTTGTTTTTAATTAATTCTTATATATATAGGCCTATATATATATATATTCGTTCGGTTGATAACAATCTTTAATATCAATAGAAGAGTCAGAAAGTAATTTTACTTCAGAAAACTCTATTTACAATTCTCTGCAAAGAAGGAGGTAAAATACCCCAAATGAATCGCCTTCAGGCAACCTATTTATGTTTATAAACTAAATTATCGATGAAACTAGAAATAAAATATACATGTATGTATAGTTTTCTAGAAAAGAAATTTCTCTCTTATTATTTTTGTCGTCGGATCTATTAAATGTATTAAATAAAATAATAGTAATAATAATAATTTTAAAAAGTTCATCAAACCGCAATATATTAAAAGAAAATTATCCATTCATTTATTTACCTTATTAAAATAACGTAGTGAAATATAATATAAAATATTTTTAAGAAAATGTAATTTAATTGCTTTAAAAAAAAGAAAAATTAAGTCATTTAGTATAATTTACTAACGACTTTGCACAAGAGAAAAGAAAACGAGACGAAGAAAGAAGAATCATTTATTTTTTTTTTTAAAGATAAATGAGTTTGTGTATTCAGCCTCCAAGTCCTGCCTTAAATTTGATAACAATGATAAAATGATCATTAAGATAAAACTGATCGTTTCATATTTAACATTCAAAGATGGATAAACTGTAAAGTTCGCAGATTTACTGCTGTTTTAATAGGATGCAAACTCGGAATATATTGCCTGAACTTTATGCACTGTCTTTAACATGCAATACGCATCTTTATGCTATATTTTTTATCATTAATTACCTTCGAGGTAACTCCTCTTTAACTTTATCCGATTAAGTTTTATTATGGCAAGGTATTTAGGGTCCGCGAATGGAATAAATATGCCATTTCTATTAAAAAAAAATTCGAAGATATTTTCATTTATTTATCTCCTTTCAGACTTAGATAAAGGATGAGTGCATTTGTGCCACCGTGGTATTATATACCAGTTTATTGACAGTGTAATGGATATTCTTGATGGAACGATATATCTTCGATCGAGATAGTTACATCATATTCAAAATGGTGAATGGTCAACTTTGTTATTGTTATTTATTCCATACGTGCGATAAAGAATACGATTTCACACAGACTATTGAATATTTTTGGACGGATATAAAAAGGAATTTTCTTCTTTTTCTTACACCAGTTTATTATTATTTTAATCAGACTTAAATTCGTTGTAAACCTATGAAAGGATAGTTTACAAAATGGCAATTTAGCTTAAAACTTAACAATAAAAAAATCAGTAAATTAGCTTTTTTAAAATTATTTTTCAGGATAATTGCTTAATACTGGATAATGAATATCTCGAATTACAATAAGAAACTCTAAAGGATACATACTTAAAAATATGCGACACGGGTGCGAATTTTATTAAGCTACAATTTGAAACCCATAAATTCCTACTGTTGTCCGTTTGTCTGCCGTCCTTCCTTAATATCGAGAACGGTATTAGATAGATAAAAATCGAAAACAGATATGGAAAGTTTAGGGACAGGAGACCCCGATTAACTGTATATGAATTCCTGATACAAATCGGAAGTCATGTTATTTCAATTCAAAAATTTCCCCCAGAAAGGAGTTACATAGATGACTAGCATGATTTAATTGTTATCAGGAAAAGTATGATGTACAGGGTCAAGATAATATTAATTTGAGATCGACAGCATATATTTTATTTTATTTATTTATTTATTTATTTATATTTTTATAAATAATATTCAAGTAAAAATATTTCAATTGAATATCAGGTATTTTAGCAAAATGGAAAATAAAACTGATTGATGCATTTCTGTTTCAGTTCTGTTTGTCTTCAGCTTGTTCATGTTGATCATTTCTGGATTCTGTGTTATTTCATCGGTTTTGCTTTTGGTTGGATTATGCGCGGTAAGTTAAGCAGTCGAATAGGACTAGATCAATAGAAGCAAAGTTTCCTTTGTTTACCCCTCGTGTTTCCCTTTAATTCATTACTTTCACTCCACTGATGAATCGCGTTCAATTCAATATTTATAATAAAAAGAAGAGAAACAGATGCCGAATTTCTGATTTCCTTCCTTTCTTCCTTTTATAATCCCCCACTTTTAGGACAATCGCCTAATGTTATTGCCTTGGATCGTGTCTATTTCTATGACGACTGTCTTGGATCTCGTCCTATCTTTTTACTTAATTAGCGAATCGGTAAGTAATTCGACTTTTTTATCGTAAAATTTAATTCTTTTTATCGTTATATTTTTAATCTATAAGCTTTTAAAGACATCGAAAATGTGGCCATTCTGGGAAAAAATCTTTAAATGTGAAATATAATAAAAGCTTTAAGAGAAATGTATTACTAAAAATAGAGTCGGAGGAGAGTCTAGTAAAGCAGAATCGTATATATCATCGCGTATAACGCATCTCGAGCAAAGAAATGATAAAATTGGATGAAAAATAAATCGATATATTTAATAAATAGTTGGTTAAGCAATGGAAAATAATTAATTTGGAACTAAGATGTTTCCAGAATCTTTTTAAAATACAATTTTTTTAAAAATGTGAAATTTCTGAAGAAATAGCTTAATCGATTGAATTTAATTTAACTTTTCAACTTGGATGACATTATTTTAAATACGAGACTGTTAATTGAACTCGTAATTGGAATTATTATAAATACGGGCTTGGTAAAGAATGCGTGCTTCTAAACAGCTCTAAATTTTGTAATTATCAATGTCACATAATTTAATTTTTTTTTAAGTAAATGCCTTCTTCTAACAGTTTCTATAGTGATATTTCGATCTATTTTCTTTAGCAAATTGATCCACTTCTGATGTTCCTATTCGCTCTCGACTTTTTAATCTGTTGTTTAAATGTGAGTGTAGAGTATCGAATTTTATATTATTAACGATTATATTCACTTTATAATAATAATAATAATTGCTAAATTTTTTACTCGAAGATATACTGTTTGTTGTGCGTTGTCTCGCAATACCAAGAGTATCTTGCTGGTAGAGGAAGAGGTGGTTTAGCGGCTAATATACAGGTAAAAATCGATAAATTTTAATAATGCGTCAACTATAAAATAAAATAACCTTAATCTACTTTAAAAATACGCAGAAGAGACTAAAAATGTCTTTATTTTTTTCGCCATTGCAGAGATGACGTTTTATTTATTACAGGCTATGACTCTGCAAAATTATACAAAACAAGTTCATCAGTGACAAACCAATACTTAAAAATACAGAATACCTTTTAAAAAATGGCATGTTTTTACAGGTTTAAAAAATACGTATTTTTTGCATAATTTTGCATAATAAAAGATCGTCTCTGCAATGGAAGACTGTTGTTCCCGGTGAAAAAAAAACCGACGACATCTTTAGTCTCTTCTACGTATTTTTATAAATGTGTAAAAATAGTCAGCCATTTTTAAAAAGTAACCTTAATCTATTTTCCTAGCCAATACCGATCGTTAGATTTCAACACAGCTCGGAAAAGGAGCAGCAACTATCGATAAAATTCGATAAGCAAATCCATTCGGTTGATCATCTGGCGGCTCCTACTTTCAGCATCTCATCTAAGTCAACAGAACTGAGTTCCTTATCTTTTGATCCAAACGAAATAGAAAGAAGCGAATACGAAGTATCAAGACTCAGTCCTAACCATTTACAAAGTGGTGAGTTATGATATACACTTACCAACAAACAGATGGTGGGTGATATTCTTGATTTAAGAGATCTCCATTGAAGGCAATGCATTATCTTAACTGGAAGAAATTACATCTGGCAAACTTTTCGGTATATTTATTAAAACGATGAAAGAAACGAGTAATTATCCGAGTAAATTTTCGATAAAATAAAAAAAAAGTTTAGAATATATCTATAAAGTTACTGGCAGTTTACCGTTACGACCTATAAAACTGAATCATCGGTTAAAGAATGAACGTTTTAGATAATAAATTTATCGGTTATGGACCGTTCGCGTATGTATATACTTTTTTATAAATGTATGCATTTTATTTTAGAGCATGTTCTTTTAAAGTAGAACTTATTCTGTTTAAATTGTATACCTCGAAATGAGCGGAATGTCTAAATCCATTATATTTTCTTGACATAAATCTATCTAAAAATGAGAAAGTTGTTCTTTGCTCTGTCATAAATTTTTTTCGCTCGACATTTATTTCCTAAATACATATATTTAAAAAAACAATGCTGAAACTAAGTTTGGAAACGACTTACTTTCGATAAAAACTTTTAAAAAATTAACAATTGTCATTCGAAGCTGAAAATAAGTTGAATCGTTTCCAATTTCGTAATAAATTCTACTTCGTTGAGCTGTAATTTGAGAAAAAAAACTGTAAGTCGAGACCATATATGGAAAACTTAGAGGCAGGAGGCCCGATTAATTCTATATAAACTTCCAGTTTGCAATAGAATTTACGTTATTTCAATTGAAAAATTTTGCCCTGAAAGAGGTTAGACAGATAACCAGCAAGACTCGATTGTTATCAGGAAAAGTATGATTTACAGGGGCAAGCCACTATTAATTTGCGGTGGAGAGCATATATTTTAAATTAAATAAATTAAGAATATGATTAAAACTTGAAGTCCGCACATTGTGACAATGTCATTTTCGATTAATTTAATTTGATTTAATTTAAAAATATAACAAATTAGTAAATAAAAAAATGAAATAATGGAATTATTTTGATTTTATTTTTTTCAGAAAACGAGAATCAGCAAACCATTACGAGCAGGAATAGTTTACTTTTGTGCCCTGGCTATCCATGAAAGTAGCCTTTTTAAATCCCTAAAATATTCGTATTTTTGTTTAAAACAGTTAAAAAATCGAGCTTGTTAATAAAAATCATATTTGACCGAGACCAAGATGCGTAAGCTTTATAAATTCATCAAATTGTTTGTCCTAGAAAGTTCGAGTGCATTGTTTCGAGCATTGTATTTTCTTGTAGGAAAATTAATAAATCAATGGAGTTCTTTTTTATATAAACAGTTCTGGTTTATCTCTTCGTTATTCATCTTATAACCGTTAAAATGTTTATTCTTCCACAAACTACATCTTTACTTTAGCTTTATCTACTCAAAATTCCTCTTATATCACCATTTAAAGTTTATATGTCATCGTTACGTAACTATGCAGCCCATTTTATGGTTTAGAAGAGGTTTAGCTTATGTCAGAAGACTCGTACGAGAGTGTTGTTCGAGATTTACTATCCATCGAAGGAAAAGGCTCGGTTACATCACATCGATTCAGTATATCTGTCGCCGAAGAGGAATTCATCGAAATCTATTACCAATTTTTTGTGGTACTGATCGAATTTTCAACACTAGGCCAACTCATAAAAATGCCAAAAACATTAAGAAGATCGTTAATCAAAGCGAATCTGGCTCCTGACAAGCGTGAAGAAGCAATAAATATTTTTTTCCCCACGAAAAATAAGTTGTAACACTTTGAATTTCAAAAATATTAAAGAATATACTTCGAATCTTCTTTTAAATTTAATTATACTTTATATTATCTCAATACACTGGAGACTATTTTATTTTCTATGTCCGTCAAGTGAAACCACTGTGTTGATTTCATTTCGGAACTAAGGATACTTAAAAATCAATAAATGAATTCTCTGACACTCGATAACGAATATAAATTATTTGTAACATTAATGGCGTGTTATTTTAAATTCTTTTGACATTTATCAGTGTTTAGATAAAAAAAAGGTTACCTAATCCTCAGAATTCAGCCTGAAAACTTTTAATTTAAATTCGTAAAAACTAGAGAAGCCGGATTAACGGAACAAAGTAACTAATTTATATAATATCACGCGATATTGTTTACAAATAAATATATTTGTGTCCAAGCTTTTCTATAGATTTACGTTAGGGACATTGCTTTTTATTCCCATCCAAATTAGAAGTGCAATCAGATAAAGAGTTCTTAAAAATATTGCCCGTAACAGACAAAAGCACTCTCTATCCATTAGTTCTTGTTAGAAGTCGCTAAATGGATTACTAAAGGTTCTTTACGAGATTCTAAAGCAACAATGAACTTTGCAGAACTACAAAAAATTAAACTTTAATAAACAATCTCGAATTTCCTCTAGGGCTATATCCGCCATCCTTATTCAAGAGAAACTAGAAGTGTAAAATGGTAAATATATATAAAATTTTCTTAACTTTATAGTAAATATATCGGTATCAGATTTCTCTTTTTATTCTAACAGTTAAGAATTTGTATTCTCGAAATGACACAATCAAGAGTGGATCCAGAAGACGAAGTTCACCCTCCTGAGATTCCTGCTAACAGGCGCTTTATAATGTTTTCAATGATAAAAATACTATAATATAATGTAAGAAATGTTTGTTCAGTTTATGTAGTTTATTTTATAAAATTGTGAAGTAATAAAACTTTTATATATTGTTTATTTTTTACGCGAATTAAAAAAAAATTCCCCTGAGATTTGCTCCAATCTCCGTCACTGTCGGAGCTGCAGTTCAATAAATGATTTACTTAAAAAAAAAAAAAACTGTGTGTGTGTGTCTATCCTAAAATAAAATATGTAAGATGAACATTTATTTATAAAATTAAATATTTTTAATACGCAAAACAAGATGGAAGTTTATAGTCACCGATCACCAGACATATAAGATATTCGAAATGAAAATGCATAAATTAGGCGGAAACGAGAAAGTGTGTTATAATGGAAAGCATCTTCGGGGGCGTCATTCTCGTTGTCAGATCCAATTATATACAACGTGCATAATTGCCCGAGTTTCAATTTCCAAATGACTGCATTTTCCAATTTTCAAATTGTATGTGAATAATTGATGGCATCTGCTCGACGGATTGGAAATAAACAGATTAAACAATACTTGGCATACTTTAAATTTGCATTGGTGCATACTGTGTCTATGGAAATGCGTATAGAGCATTTATTGCATAGGATAAATTTAATCAATTATCGACTGTTATTTTGTTATTTTACGCACAATTTATTCAACTATTCTTCTAAGTTATTGTTATATAATAGCTACTAAAATTATAAAGGATTTAAGACGTACATAGATGCTGTTAACTCGCAGTTACTAGTCATTTTACATGAATTATTCTCGATTAATAATGAATTAATTTATTATAATTTATATATTTGCATACAACAATTACAATTACGATCACGATCGTTCTATAGTATAATTTCTGTATATAAAAAAATCAATTAATTAATTATCATTAAAAATATTCAATCTAGAATTATGGATTTGATATAAATCTTATATAATTTTTTGCGAAATAGCACGAATATTTTATGTAGATAAATGTAGAAAAAAGATTTCGTTTTATTCAATTTGAAAAAGTAAAACAAAAAATTATTTTATGGATCGTCAAACATTATTATATAAATATAAATTCTATTCTTATTATGGTAGCGGCCGAAAGGCCAAGATGATTAAGGCGTAAAACTGCCGCTTCTGAGGATCCGGGTTCGAATCCCGACGGATCGAAAACCCAAGGAAGTTTTCGGGGGTGGACCCCGTCTCTCTCCAAAGCCTGGGCCTTTCGATTACATGCCTGGTTGAGCCTGAAAGCCTGAAAAAAGGCGCTCATAGGACGAAAATAATCAAAAATATAAAATCCGTATTATGATTTCAAATATGGAAGAAAAGTATTGATAATAGAGATGGGAGTTTACTCGAATAATAGAAAGTATAACGTTAATAAAAAAATAAATTCGAATACTCCGAATACCTCCAATATGGCGTTATACGTATTGACAATGCCTCTTTGACAGGTTGGATTGGAGACAGGAAAAAAAGCAGACTACATCTCGAACGTGTCCAAATAGTTCTTTTCTTAAATAAAAATCTGCACTAGGTTAGGTTCAAATTATTTTATATTTATTATTAGAATTAATAAATATAAAATGATTTATAAAGTAAAACAATGTAATTTAATATTTTAAAATATACTTCATCGTGAATAAAACACGTTCAAAGTTATTGTATACGCTTCCAATTGAACATGCATATTCACTGAGAAATGTGTACAATAATAAATTTTTTAAATGACTTTTAAGAGATTTTCCAAATAAAACAGACTGAAAAAAAAACATTATTATAATTTTCTTTTACGAAAACAAATGCATTACTTTAATAGAATTTCTTTCTTTACGTAAAGATTATCGATTATAATGGAGATAGATAACTGCAATATTTCCGCTTCAGATATGGAAATTTTGATTAATACCTTTTAATCTCTACATTCTCCTCTTCTGCGATTATAACTGTTGCTATGGAAACTTGCAATGTAAGCGATTTTTCTCTTAATCTTAATATTAAAAAATATATTATATATATATTGGTTGTACTACGATTTTAAGTATTTATATTAATGAGTTTAATGCAATATATTGAACTATCAACAAAGCGAATCAAATGTATCTTTTGAAATATTTTCGAAAACATAATGACTCTCTCTCTCTCTAAATTCAGAAGTTATTTTTTATAATTTCCAGTAACGAGTTGCTTAACTTTCCCGGTAACATTTAAAACTGCGCGTGTGGCGTCATCTGTTATCATATTTTATTACTAAAAACTTTTTATATATATTTTTAATTATTATCCTATTTTGAGGATAGGAATGGATTTTATAAAAAAAAAAAAAAAAAAAAAATTAAACGCTGATAAGGAGTAAAATCGTCATTAAATCCTATCCTACTCGAGATGCGATACAAAATCCCTTCTATCTCCCCACCCCCTCGACCTTTAACCACCAAAATTTAATAGCGTCAATCCCCTTAATACATAAACCTCCCTGCAAAATTTCAGAAAATTTCGACAAAAACCATAGGAATTATTAAGCTTCAAAGAGGGTGGACAAAATCGTGCACTCCACACACACTAACATCCCATTTTGAGGTCCCATGAGTCAAAGAATGTAAAAAATCTGGATTATATAACAGAGCCGAAAAAGTAATAATATAATAACTGATAATGTCTTTATTTAAATAATTTTATATTTTAAATCATCCTTTCAAGATTTTTTAAACTATTGATAAAAACATCTAGAGAGAAAGTTAAAAGAAATTCTACTTACAATTTCTTTTCTCTAGATAGAACATTGTAAATTTTAATGATTTTTTTTCAAGTATTATGAATGATTATTAAACGTTAAGATATGTTTTTTTTTTTTTTTTTTTTTTTGTCCTGACTTGTCACACACCAATCTGATTTAACGATCTCTTGCAGAGAAAACGATTTCTAAAAACCAATGACTCTGCCCGGATGGTAATCAAAACGTGGTAAATGGATCTTGTAGTAGGAATTGTATCCATTCATCATATAAGTCTGAGAATTATCCCTTTGAGCTATATAACTTATATATATATATATATATATATTTCCTCCTAACGATTCCCTAGGCTTTATAGCTAACTCGAGTAATAAGCTGAATGTAGGGATGTTATGTAATCCTTATTCCAGAACAAGAATGATGAAAGAAATCCCTCATCTCATTAATGTTGATAGCAGTTTTTTTCTTCGTCGTAAAGATGTTTAAAAATATCAGTTTAAGTATTTTTCTTTTATACTATTATAAGCTGGACTCCTCTCAAATGTTATTGTCCTAATTGATAAATATTACAATTTTTCTCTTAATCTCTCAAGTTTAAAATGGAATGAGTTAATTTAGTTACAATTTAATTATTTATGGTTACAAGTATTTAAAGTTTTCTGCCTTTAAATAACGTATTTATTAAAAAACTTTGCTATCTTTTTAGCGAATTGAAAAAAATGTTGATGCAAATTGAAAACATGAAATCAATGAAAACATCAATAAAAGTAGATTCTATATACATAAAAAAAGTACATTAATACATGTTTAATACTGTCTTTTTAAGGACCAGTGGTGCAGCTAGGAGCGTAGGTGAGCCCAAGCAAACTATGTTTACTTTACCACCTCTATACCATTGCGAATGGTATAGAGTTGTGTATAGATGGAGAGTATATTGTGTATACGTGTGTATAAATGTGTTTGTCACATTCGAATTTTTCTCTATACTTATTTGTTGTTTTTTTTTTTTTTTTAATTTATTTACAAAGATAAGGGGGCACAGAGTTCCTGGTTATGCTACTGTTGAGGACTTAAATATCAGCTGTTATTTATTTGATTTCTGTCTTTTAATATGAAAAAACTAAAACATTTCCTTGAATACAAAAACATTTTTTGAGGAGAAAACATGGCGGAATTATCCTATAATAAGTAGCTTTAGGTGTCTTCATACTCTGGGGACGAAAGTAGTTACTCGCGCCATCTGATATTAATTAAACGAAACTACAATACGACTACAATGGCTTCTTACAGCTCGCTGAACAGAAAATGAAAACATATAATTTAATTTTACATAATTAAAGAAGAAAATTCTGTACAATCACAAAAGCTTTTAAACAGGAAAATATTATTTTCTTCTATTAAAAATGTAATTTGTTCCTCAATCAACTCAAACGAAATTTATTCCAGGAGCCTTCAATGAATACCAAAGATTTAAATTTACTAATAAAAATATTCAATATACACCGAATATTCGATTAATTGTGTGAAATTAATAAATACAATACATGAATAATATGAGTAATATTTAAAATAATTTCTTATATAATAAATTTCATTAAATTTTTATATCTAACCTAAATTTGAAAATAGTCTCATCTGCTGTGCTGATCACTTTGAAATGATGAGCCTCAGTGCACTCAGTTACCCTATACATCTTCATATAGTGACAACACAGATTGCTTTACTTTTATCTTTGATGATAGGAAAAAAAATATGAAATACAGTAGAGCGTCGATAAGTGGAACGTCGGTAAGTGGAATGGCCGGAAAGTGGAACGATTTTCAGTCGGACTGTGTCGTGCTGAATCGAATGTTTTTGATACTAAATTTACTTCTAAAGTATAATTTTCATGTTTTTTTATATTCTTTAATATATTTATTTTGTTTGTACAAAATGCAGAAATAATTTTTAACGATACGATAGCCTCGATGATTATTATAAAAATTTTCGTTAGGCTTAAAATCGACGAAAATTCAACACGAAAGCGACACGCAACGGAGAAAAATTCAACAGGAAGCGATACGAAACGGAGAAAAATTTCAACATCGGACAGGTTAATGTATTTTTTCGCACAAAGTCGGAAACTGGAACAAATCATTAACTGGAAGGACCCCAGTCCCCAATTGGTTCCACTTATCGACGCTCTACTGTACATTGTTTTTGTGGGCGAGGTTCCAATGCTTTTATAATAAAGTCAAACTTAAATGTAAATTTTTTCGAATTAAAATTTATTGTATCTTCAGGAGATTTAATTTGACCACACAACAAACGAGAACATGCATTGTGATTAGATTTTTTTACGCGATGTGTTAATGTATGATAAGGTTAGCTGGCATGAATGATCTTAATTTACCATGAAAACCACAAAATTTCAAATCAGATTCGATACAGATTATTGTGTACTTATCTAAACTCAAATCTTGCATCGAGTAAGTCAAAGATTGTTACATTTTCTTGACCATAGCAATTTACATTGGACTATATTTTTCACAAATTTCAACACAAGATACAAATTACTGCAGTCTGTCTATGGAAAGAATAGACTTGAGAGCAACGTTAAGCGTGATGGAGGAAGAAACGTGAAGTATCTTGCCACAACTGAGCGATCAATGGCTGATGCCCAAGTTGATTCTTTCCATAGACAGACTGTAGCTTTAAATTCTCTCTCCTTTTGATAGACTTGACTCTTAATGATCGACAGTTTGTAATAAAGCCATTAAATTAGCCAATCTTTCACGAGAAACAACTCCCATCGTAAAAAGGCGCCTATAACCAACGTGAAATTTTCACCCTAGATAGAGAGATCATGTAAAGAGAGAAACAAAACGTCTATCAGATGCATACACCAAATGAATATCAACATTTAATTCCGGAATACTTTGAATAAGAGGAAAAAATAACTCAGATTTTGTCGAAGTATTCCATGGCAGGTATATTTTCGGAAAAATACAGGATTTTATTTTTGTAGTTTCACTTTCTAGATAAGAGAACGGTTCTTTTATTTTCTTGCCTTGTGGGTACTAAGAGAACTTTTTCAATTAGGCTACCGTATTTTACGGACTATAAGAAGCACTTTTTTCTTCGAAAATTGTCTCCAAAATTCAGGTGCGTCTTATAGGTATTTTTTTATAAATTGTTTAAAAATTAAGGTGCGTCTTATAGTCCGTAAAATACGGTATATGGATTCGGCCAGATCGCAACGGAGAAGGACTGGGACAGACCCAGGGGCGCCGTATATTGGGGCACTTGGAGCACACGCCCTATTTTCGTCTCAATTGCCCTTTTAAGAGTGTCCCAAACAACAGGAAATTTGTGACTCCTAGCTTATTCTGCAAATATAAAAGAAACTAACGAACAATATTTGTCCATTGACCCATGCAACTTCGTCGTATTTTGACCAAAACCCCATTCCTTGTTTTCGAGGCCAAGTTAGCCCCGAGTCACTTGTGAGCGCGTTTCATAGAGTTTGAAGCTCCTTGTGTAATTATGAGACCCTTTTTCATAGCCTTTTCATAGCGTGTACCCCTTCTTCAAAGTCTGTGGACGTCACTGGCCAGACCATTCCCGAAACATTCTGATACAGGATCGGTTAAATAGAGAAATGAAGCCATTAGTGGTGCAATGTGAATACCATTAATGCAATCTTAAAATACTTCTATTAAGTGTTACCTATATTTTATTAAAAATAAGAAACAATTATTATGTATCCTGGCTCGAATCATGGCAGATTAGGTGTTTTCTAGGAAAACGAAACTGAGCTCCGCGGCTTAGAAAACTGAAACTGTGCAATCAAAGGGTTTATAACAGATCTTAATCTAAAATTTAAAAAAAATGTCGCAGAGATCAATGTAAATTGACAGCAATCGGAAACTCGATTGTCACGTACCACGCGACCAACTTACAACCGACTTGGCAAACTTTAACCTGGAATATTTCGGCTCTTAGATCGAATTTCATAATTTCGAAGTGGCCACGACATGGCCCTTGCCGAGTTGTACATATCTACGAAAAATCACGTTCAGTGGTCGTGCGGTTGCGTTAAACTTAGATCACAGACAAAACTTTGACTTACTCAAAGCTCTGCTTACGCTCCCTCAATCAAATTTTCTGGTGTCTAGTGGCCAAGTGAATAAAACAACCGATCATAAGCAGGTTGATTGTGGGTTCGTACTTGACCAACGAACTGGCCAGTGAAGTTTTCACGGTTTTCTTCACGTGTCTAACACCTAACTAGGGACCAGTTTCCCACTGAAAGCCCTCCCGAGAGACATCTCCCTTGGTAGATACCCGTGTTGCATTGGCAGTAGTACTTGTGAGTTACCGTGCAAATACCATGTTGCATTAACGATACTTGCGCAATACAAAAACAAAAATTTTTAATCCATCAATTTCACGAGTTACTTTTTTATTAATCAAAGAACCGTTCAAATAGGGTAACTGTACCAGCAATTGACATTGCCAATTACTGCATTTAGAAATTAATAATTTTAAGATGAACTATTTAAACGTGAACTGTTCGGCTGCATCATCTACTGTTAGAGAATTAAATTAATAAGGCTTTTTGTATAAAGAAAAGTTTATATATTTACGTGTTTCTCAACATATCAAACATAAAACAGATCTAAACTAAGGTACTGTAACTGTACCAGTTAATGGTACAGTTGCAGCACCTTAGTTTATTTACTAAAATATTAAAATTCTGACAATGTTAATATTTATTATTACTGTAATATACATCAATTTTTTAAAATTCTTAATGTAGTACTTGGATGGTGACAAGGTATACTACAGAACAACCTTATAAATGTTTTATATTCAAAGTACGGTACTTTTGTCTACTTTATTTAAGGCTTTCTCAGTTATAACAACTTCTAATTGATCGGAATTTCATAAAACATTCAAGAGATGTTTCTTTTTAGAAACAACTTTCAAAATTTCCAGGACGTTTTTGAAATTTACGCTCTAATATCTTATAACTGACGAAGCTCTGAAGCTCTAAAGAAGACCCACTAGTGGTCCAAGCGATCTTCTTTTCCTGAACACTGGGAGTTCGGTCGTAGGTTAGCGCCTCACTCGGACGGGCTGGCCACATGGAGTTTTTTTGGGTTTTCTCCACGTCTGTAACGCCTAAATAGGGGCCAGTTTCCCTTAAAAAGACCACCCGAAAGGCATTTCCCTAGGCAGATCGCCCAAGTGTTGCGTTGCCTTAACTAAACAAACAAACGAAGCTCTAAAAAGAATAAGAGAAAGTACTGCTCTATTATGCATTAAGTTACATATTTGTTCACAATGTCAGGATCATATTTGTTCACAATGTCATATTTTTGTAGTATGAATATGACATTAAAATGTAACAAATGCAATTTAAATTAAAATACTAGTTTAATAGGCTGGCCACTTTTTATCCTGTAGTTCATGATAGTTATTTTCCATTTGAAGTGATCTTCTCCATACAATATACAATACCAATTTAAAAGCTTTCTTGATCTTCCACGTTAATTTCTATGCCTCTTTTTTTTTTTTACTTTTTTGCCACGTAGAATTTATGCCTTTTCCATGTATTTAAATTAAACGCAAGCTAGCTTTTCTGGAAAATAGGTTTCATCAGTGAAATTGGTTCTATGGCAAAATGTATTCACTAGAGACATACTATAACGCCAAAAGATGTGATCGCAGAACCTCTGTGAACATGAAAGAAATCAAATGTTATCGTTAAATTCATAAAATAGTTGAAGTAATGAAATGGAATCACTATAGACATCGAATGACTATCTAACAATATGGTCTGAACATCTCTGGATATAGGAAATGATTCGTATATCCAACATGTGGGTAAATGGGCGTATTCATAGGGTACGCAGAGAGAAGCTTCACTCCCTTCTAGTAGCTTTTTCTAAGGTAAACCCAGGTTATTTCGGGTATGAAAAAATTTTGTAATCCTTTCGGCAATCCCTCTAAAGATTTCTGGGTCCGCTTTTGTCGATATATGTCAGTTTTGGGAACAAAAGTGGTTTCTTTCTTCATAGATACGATCATTTAACTTAAACCTGAAATATCAATTAAGCAAAATTATGCTTAATTAATGTTTCCGGATAATTGTTATCTATATTAAATTTTAATATATAGTGGACAAACAGTACGTTGTAATCTACGTAATAAATTGATAATTTAGAACGGCACGATTTAACCGGATTCGTGTGAAAACGGATATATCAAATGCTAGGGGCGGATGTAACAGATGCAATGCGATACGTCGATATCATTCGAGATTCGTGATAATATAATTATTATTCCACTAAGAGAAATAAGATAACATCATTTTAATAAGAAAAAAACAATCATTACTTGGATTTAAAATAATTCGTTATTTATAAGAATATGAATTTATTGAATAAAAATGATTAAAATACATAAATAATAATAAACAACCATACTTCCCCTTACAATTTTTATGATTTAATTACTACCCTTTCAAGTTTTCATTGTGAAGTCTATTCACTTTGCCAGACCACCGGTGCCAAAGTGGATATTCATATACTCAATTCAACATTGAATAATATGCTTTCATATGAAAAAACATTTATTTATTCCAATTCAGTCTACATCTATAACAATTATTTTAGCATAATTACATGCCAGGATCATAAAATTTCTCTTTATTACTCCATAAAAGAAACTATCTGCTATTTTAATATAAACCGAAGTTATAAAGTTAATATAATGCAATAAAATTAGAAAAACACACAATTGTATTTATTAAGGTTTAAACAAAGCAAAAAGTAGACAGTAATTTACAATCATATATGAATAAATAATTGTGATTTACCCACTTTTTTTTTCTGGTGTGTCAGTTCAAAAGTTTAAATGTGGCCCTTACATAGAAAAAGGTTGCCCACTCCTGGTTTAGACTGTACTGTATCTCCTATTAAATTCATACCAGGTGTTCTCACCACTTATTAAAATTTTATTTGTTTGATATACAAACTAAGGAGCAACAGTAAATCCATTTTTATCTCAGAAAAGGCTATTCTAACAGATAAATTGGACTATGGAGCCTTTTTTTCAGGCCAATAGTGAGTTAGATTAAGTCCACAATAAAGGACAGGGTGGTGAGTGATGGTATCCCGAAAAATTTCCTAGTTTTTTCGACCGGACTGGATTCATTTCCAGAACTGACCACTAATAGTTATTACAGGTGATAAATGGTTTTATCTAGTCAGTCATGGTAAGTGTTAATAAAAGATATCTGTTCAAATATTTTTCAGTTAGTCCCTCCATTTGGGTCCTTCTGGATCTGTTACTGACTGGAACCTTAGTAATTTGGATTTGAAATTTTTCCTAAAGTATGCTAGATGATCAAACATAATTGGATTCAGGGTACTACACTGCCCAAATTTAAAACCATTTTAATTAAGCAAGTATTTCTCTAACAGTGTAATCTGCCATAGGAAGCTTGTTAATTAAAATTTGTGTGTGAACAGTAACACATTTAGGTATTCTACAGATATAATCTAATTATACTGAGATAGAATAATCATTAAAGATAATTAATTAATATATGCCCAGTATATATTATCAAAAACACTAAGTACTTTCTCACAGAAACAAACAGATTACAAGATAAATTTTTATGATAAGAATCAAGTTCTTACATATATATATCTGATTTTACATTAAAAGAGTTACTTGGAAAAATTTAACCAACGAAAATGATAAAATATATTTTATTCTTTGCTTTGATAATTGTAGCCATTCAGGTACAGTAGAAAAAATCATAATATATTTATAAAATTTAAAATATTTTAAATAAAATAATAATATGTAAGATTTTAAAATATCTCTGCAAATATTCATTTATAGTATTTTTATAGGCAATTGAACTTAAATCTTGCCATAATGCAGAAGATTGTGAGGAGACACAATGTTGTGTGTTGATGACCTTCCAGAAAGGTTTTTGCAGGGATAGACCAAAAGAAGGTAAAGTATGAATAACAAAAAAATTGCATTGAGTAAAATGTAGGAATCCTATTTATATTTTATTTGTTCCAGGTGAAAAATGCGTAGGTATCGCAGCCGAAGTATCAAATAAAGATGCTTACAGATTTGGATGTCCATGCACAGAAGGTTTTATATGCAAATCGGAAGGAGTAAGTTCAAGTTTTTAATTAGTTTTTTTTAACTTTAAAAATATTTTCAATACAAAAATTTACTTTCAACATTATTTTAAAAAATAAATAAAAAATTTTTAAATTGATGTTTTTTCAGACGATAATGAAGAAACACAAATGTGAAGCAGAGTGAAAGATGGATTTTAAGTCAACATGAACTGTTCTTATATACTTATAAACATATTTGTAATGCTTAATAAATAAATTTTACAAATACTTTATTAAACTGTATGTAAGATATATACTTTAAATGGCGACATAATAGAACAAGTACTACTTATAATCCAATATACAGTTCATTTCCAAGGTGTTTTTACAAAAAACAAAGTTGTATTTTTGGGAATGCTTCTTACAACATAGTGAAATAATATAAATTCTATTTTTATAATTACTGGGCTAATAAGACAATTGGAAGTATTTTTGTAATTCCATAATTATTTTTAACTGACTATTTTCATGATAAAATAAAACCTTTTTCTAACGAGTTTTGTTTAATCATTACAAAAGGATCCTCTTGCCGATTTTACTGTCCAAGTCCTTACAATTTCATAATGTAAACATGATTTTAATTCTGCTCAGGCCTAAAGCCATTTAAATGTAGTTATGAGATTTACATACAAAAGTATCTTAAGTATTAGTTTTACTGTGAGTGAACTTTGTATATTCCAGCAACAACTCATTACATATGTATTCAAATTTTGTTTTTTTACATTTGTCATAAATGAATAACAAGTGCATTAATCTTTAAATAAACATGAAACATTTAAATATAGCCATGTACAATTACAAAATAAATGTACAGGTATACCTCGGATTACCGTCGTTTCGAGTTAACTCGTTCTTGATTATACATCGTTTGTCAAAAAAAATATCAACGAAAAAATAAAAATCAAGTTTAAATCATTTTATTCGACTTTAGTCCGTTTATTATATGTCTGTCCGTCACAAATATTGAAGTTGTAATATCACTAGAAAAGCGTTAAAAGCACATAAAATCATGTTACTGTACAACAAATAGGAATAAAAGTATATAAAATCATATTAAAATACGTACATTTACAGTAAATGTTAATACTGTACATCATAAATCCCAGAGAACGAAATATGAAAACATCTGTGACTCTGTGTTGTCGTCTCATTTAGCGGTCTTTATTGGTAAATTTAACGTAAATTAGTTTATTTTCTACTATCGCAAAATATTTTTAATAACTGTATTTGTTATTTAACCTTACAAAATAATTTTATTTTATAATGTATTAGAGCAAACCACATTAACAAATAAAGAGTCTACAATGTACTGTAAACACATACA
This sequence comes from Centruroides vittatus, assembly GCF_030686945.1. Classification (NCBI taxonomy): domain Eukaryota; kingdom Metazoa; phylum Arthropoda; class Arachnida; order Scorpiones; family Buthidae; genus Centruroides; species Centruroides vittatus. The sequence continues at coordinate 1,723,078 of NW_027120684.1, read as the reverse complement.
GTACATTTACAAGTATGTATGTACTGTACATGTATTCATAAATTTAAATAAATTTTAGTTTTTAATATAGTAAAGAAAAAAAAAACTATTTGGTTGTAAGCTTAAAATAGATTCTTATTAACCATATATTATTAAAAATGCATTAATAGCGAAGTTGAGGTCGAAGTTTTCAATGCAAAAATGTCTATGTCGGGCGTTTGGTGCCGCTTTCCTGTAAGTCTAGAAGTTTGGCAATGGCCTTTGGAATGTCGAGCCTGATTCCACCGACTTTCCAAACACCATTGCCAAACTTCTAGGCTTACAGGAAAGCGACACCAAACATCCGACATACACATTTTCACGTTGAAAACTTCGGCCTCAACCTCGCTAATAAATAAAATACAGAACTGGGAATGGTTATTTGTGGTTTGCCTAGTGACAAGTAAATTCGATTTAAGTCGCCTCTCCTGGAACCAATTACCGACATAAAGTGAGGTATTAGCTTTACAATATATGACAATTATTAAAAATATATAATTTTAGAATCAATTTTGTTTTGATTCTAATTATTAAATGCAAATTTTCATTAGTTGGAATATAAGTTATAAATCACTGCTTACAGAAACACTCCTAGAGATTCAAAAAATTTACAGAAAGTTTACATATTTTGCATTTTATCCTGGAACCTATCTAGGATTAGTCAAGTATGAAGATCAATAGATATAAACTATAATCTAATAGTTAGCTTTGAATTAGAACAACAATACAGATAATTTTACAATTGAAATTACTATATCTAATTCCCTTCAGAAAAACTATAAAATTAAACAGTAGTTAATTTTTAACAGTAAATGAAATTGTGTAAATATTAAACAGATTCAAATGGATATTAAAAAATATGATTACTTGGCATAGAAATAGCAAATAGTAGTATGAAATTCTTTTTGTAAGTAAATAAAAATTAAATTGAGAATGTCAAAAAAACTGAAAAACTTCTCATGATTATTTCTTTGATTAAAGGTTCTGGAATCAAACAACACGAATCCTAAAGTTTGCTTTAAAAAATGAAAATTTATAAATGTTTTCTGATAAGTTTTTTTTTCCATATATTTGCATTATTCAACTTAGGTGTAATCTTAATTAAAATGTCCACTTTGATTGACTTTTCAAATTTAATTTTATAAAATAACAAATTTATAATTTGAAATATCATTACTACCAGTACTAAGAAACAATAAGGTGAATGTAGTTGAAGATATTTTTAAATTAAAATGAAAACATTTCTAATACACTGTATATTTCCGCAGATAAGATGACCTTCAGATAAGACGAGGTATAAATTTTCGTCAAAGTTTTATAGTTTTAACATATATCTGTCCTATAAGATGACCCCCAAACTATCAACGGCCTATGAATTTAGTTTAGATCGGCGATCATCATCTGGATAATAATACTGTATAGCGTATACGGAATTATGTCCTATTCGTAATTTTTCGAATGAACAAATTTTATTTTCTGTCTTGCTATTGTTGCAAACAATAGCAACTGCCTTGCTATTGTTGTCATAGTAGTTATCTGGCACTTATTCGGGCATTTGGGTAATGATCTCGACTATTCACAAAAACGTCGTATGGGTTATTCTGTTTTGTGGACATGCGCTACTCTCTACTAGTAAATAATTAGATAAAATTTCGGCATTTGGTTGGTGTTTAGCTTTAATTACGGTTTGTCCGTTTTTTTATAATGGTTTTAATTTATATAAATTTCAATCTAATTTTTTTGTATCTGTCCTATAAGACGACCCTGGATTTTGGGGGGCCTTTTTTTATGATTCAACTATCGTCTTATCTGCGGAAATATACAATAATTAAGTTTTAAGTATTTACACGATGTTTTATTAATGCTTAAATGCCAAGATATCCAGAATGAAGATTATTGAAAAACATTATTGACAAATTTTCGAATTTTATTTTTGATTATTAAAAATTTCGTTGAGCAAATACAAATATAAAAATTAACAAATTCAGTTTTAAAAACAAAGGAAAACCTATTCACAAACATAAAAAACATATATTAAAACAGTCATTATTAGTTATATTTTCCATTTACATTTTATAAAATCTGAAATAAAATATTTACAAATGTGCAGGGTGTAAATACAAGTATTGTATTTGACTACATCTCACATCTGCTAAATAGTACAGTAATTTAAATGTAGCATATGGGAGAGAACCAATGTTTGTGTCTACATGCTGTATACATTTATGTATCGTAGAATTATCAATTTTAAGTTACAGATAAATACTTCCATCTTTTATTTGTTTATCATATATTTTTGTTCTTGCTGGAGATTTTGTGTTAAACAATGATGACTGTGGTGTATGGAGTTTACTCATGCCAGTTTTCAGTCCCTACAGATTTCAAATTAATATTAAAATAGTTAAATTACTTAAAAAAAGAAAAAATATATTATTACATAAATTTTATATTTAGTAAAATTAAAAAGCATATACACATGTGCATGTGTATATACATTAGAGAGAGAGAGAGAGAGAGCGTGTAACTATAAATATACCATATCTCAGATTCTAAGGTTATGTAGTACAGTACATAGTGGAGCATCAAGTAAAGAATCAAACAATAGTCTAGCAGAGCACCAATACACAATTTGTTGTAATAAATTGAGCCAGTTGTGTGCATAGTGTTTTCCTCAGTCCTTAAGTGCATATAATAGGCAAGTCAAGCAATATTTTCTAGGCAGTTTGTCACTGCTCAAAACACTTTGCTTTACATGATGAATATAAAAAATTCAATTAGTAAACTTTTTATTTATGGCGTTGTCCATCTATTTGATTTTATCTCTTGGTAAAATCAGAGACTGCAATACCATACAGAGCTTTGTCTAACATAGTAGTTATCTGGTCAATTGTCAGGATATCGATTCCGGTGCCCAGATTTTCATAAGTCTTTGCTCAAACAAAAAAGGCACTAAAATGATGATTGAATGTAAACATTAATTATCAATTATGAATTTAATTTACCTTTTGATAAAAATGCAATAAATATTATTAAATTATCAAAGTTGCTTGAAATTCGTCAAAATGTGAAATTTTAAATAAATTTATTTTTAAATTTGAAAAGGATTAAATGCAAATTTATTTGAAAGACAAAATATTCTAGGGCAGTGATGACAGTGAGAATTTAATCCTATGAAAAAATCCAGTACCATGTTTCGGTGTGATGGAGCAGACAGAATTTTATAGATTGGGGTGCCAGTCAAGTTTGCCCTTGTAGCTTTAAAAGCTTATGATACCATAACCGTTTTATTTTAGATAAACTGCAGAGAGCTTTCTACCACACATTCTTCTGTTACAATGCACTGTTAACATCAAACAGCGGTCCTGTTAAGGAATGGCAATTCTTGGATGTCCATTTCTTAGTTGCATCTAACAGATTGTTCTTTGAAATCTGGCCCAAAGTCTTGATATGTTATGTGGCACATTCAGAGTCATTTGTGACTGACCTACTTTTAGCCTTTTAATAATTCTTCCTTTTATAAAATCATCTATGGGTGGCATATTTGTAGAATTATCATTGTCAGTATCATGCAAAATAGTAATAAATTGTCCTAGATGGTTAAACTGTTATATTCAGGGCCAACTGTGCTGTCTCTACTGTTAAAACTGATATATTTGTTGTAATTGTTGTCATATTTCATCCACAATTCTTAGTATCAAAGAAACATTTTTACTACTGGTATCATGTGTAGTTTCCATCCACTCCAATCTGTTTTGTTCTTGTGTAATCATTCCATCTCATTTTAAATACATACCAATAATTTGGTGAAAATTTCTGGATTTTCAATTATTTGTGCTCATAATCAAAAAGAATTTTAAGTCTCAGTTCAAGCTCATCCATTGTTTTTTCACCATTAGTAAGTCACGTTCTGTTCTATTTTTAAGTTACAATGACTACTAATAGAAAATTACTGGAGTTATTTATGGTTCTTGGATGTGTTTTGCACTGAATATAATTAATGTTGATTCATAAGATTCAAATGTTAACTGTAAAATACATAGAACAATTAGAAGAATTATTCTTTACTTCAGACATTGCAGACAATAGAAAAAAGATTGCTATTCTGTTAAGCAAATTTGTCCAAAACCTGTATAAATTACTGAGAAATCTTTGCCAACTCAAAAATCCACAGAAAACTTATTGAAGACTTAAAAAGAATTGTGTGTTCATATAAGATAAAGACATGACCCTACTTTGACACTGTTGTCTCTTGAATGTCAGCTGTTCAGATCACCTAGTAAATATTAAACAAATTCTTTCAATTTATGCAAAAGAAGATGTTAAAGTTAAAAAGGAGTAAATACAAATTTCTCCAGAAATTCATTAAATTGTATTTTGAATTATCTAAAGAAATTGCACCTATCCATTCCAAGCTGATCCTATTTTTAAAAGCAGATAAGCCCTATGATATCCATTTACTTTGTTCATTCTTGGAAATGTTAAATTATTATTCCAAATTTGTATCAGGCTTTCCTGAATGCCTCCAACATACTTACAAACTATTTCATAAAGGCACAGGTTAGAGCTGGACTAAGGTTCATAACCTTGCATTCCAAACAGCTAAAGAAATACTAAAAAATGTAAGCTACTTGTTCATTACAATCCATATAAAGATATTGGTCTATAGGTGTTACTTTTTTCACATTATTGGCAATATAAATTTTCCAATTCTACTTGTAAATACCACATTAACATCTACTCAATCTAGATTCTCTCAAATTGAGAAAGATGCACCTTCAATCATTTTTTTTAATAAAACAGTTTTGTTGATACCTCTTAGGTTGTCATTGTACAAAGACTAGGCTGACTCTTATAGCCAAAATGATGTCATAGCAGCAAGATTTCAGAAATGGAATATCATCCTAAATGATTATAACTTCACAATCAATTGTGTTTCCTTATAATTTCATTGTGGATTTCCTGTCTAGGACTATGACAAATAAAACCTTTGCTGACAATTCTGCTAATAAAGTGGCTACTTCCTTGTTTAGTTTACAACTTACTTCACTTCCTTTTACTAGTGAAGCCTTTGTCAAAGCATGTTGCTCACTTAACACTTTTATCACTCATAAGGCAATTAGATCTAATTAGGATGCTGTTACCAATGGGTACATTGGTATGATAGAAGACTTCATCAGCACATTTAAATCATCTATAAAATATATATAAAGAAAATACTGCAAGAATGTAATTTAAAGCATTAATCAACTTTCTATCTACTGATAGAACTACTTACTCACTACTCAACTAATAAAAAGCTTACATGAGTTTATATTTGGAAGGAAATCATGTGAAAGACTAGACATAATGTATGGTTCTGAAAAAACTTTAGTCATTTCTTTTCAAAAGTGTTTTTACAACAGACTATTGCAATTATTCATATTGGACTGCAGGTAGTTGTAAAGATTCTTTCCTGTTACTTATTTAACAAAACTTGCTAATGGTATTCAATGGAAATGACATGTTGACAAGCTGAAAAGTGTCCCAAATAATTTTGTATCTCTTGATACTTCCCTGCACTTTTGGTGTAATGATAAAGAAGAACCTCAGAGAAATAAGAATTCTTCATTATTTGCACCCCATTAGAACAATCTCCCTCATCTGAAAACCATCCTTTATTTCCTACACATTCTCATAACAAACTGGTTTCTCATTCATTACATTCTACACATCTTCAAACACCTCCTTATTATCTAAGATTACCTTTATAACCCTCCTTGAAAAAGTGGTGTAAAGTGTTATGTTGGGGCAAATTATGCTGTTCCCTGGTGCTGCAATTCATATATTTATTGTAATTGCTCTTGTTATAACTTACCCATGATTCTTAATATTAAAGAAACATTTCCTACTGGTATAATGTGTAGTTTTCATCCATTCCAATGTGTTTTATTCTTGTGTACTCATTCCATCTCATCCTTAATACATACCAGAAACAATGCCATGCTAATGCATAAACTGCTTTTGCATAAATTTGCACTTTTTAATAATATATTTAGCTAATCTTGGATATTTTTATTTTCAGAAAATGTTCATATAAGTTTTCTGTTATTTATTTTATTTGTCTTTTGCTCTATCTATGGATTGAATGATTATACTTATTTGTACACGAATGTGTATCTATATATATAATCGAGACAAGTTGATAATGATGATAATAATAATAATAATAATAATCAGCACAGAGCCCAAACGGTTAGGAGTTGAAAGTTGAAATTTGATACACAGTTAGGGTATGTCACGAGAACGCACACTAAGAAGGGATTTTTCAAAATACCTCCCCACAGGGGAGAGACAGGATTAAGGCTTAACACTTCCATCAACAATGGAAGTGTTACGTAACAATGAAATTGTTAAGAGAAAGTGCAAGACACAGATGCAGTTTTTTTTCGTTTCTGCAGGAAATCGAACATATTTTTAGACCCATCTAAAAATTCTCTAATTAGTCCGGAAACAAGAAGACCTAATTCTTGCACTCTGTGAAAACGGGTAAGGTTGACTATAACGTAATAATCTTAATCTTTGCTATCGTTACTTTTGCCGGAGCAATGACGGGCCTACCTGCTAGTCTATACATATTTTACATTATATTCATAAACCTTAACAAGAAATATTCACTTAAAACTTATAATTTTGTACATTATCTTGTATATCAGTTATTACTTACAGCTCTCCAACTATAAAAATGCATACTGGTCATCTTTCCATAATTAGGATCTTTAAAATATATACTGATTGACTGGCTTTGATCAATAAAAGCACCTCTATCTGCAGCCATTTTGATAATTACTTTTTGGGGTATTTCCCAAACAGTTCTATATAAAAGTTTCAAATCATCTGGAATGCAATCAATATTCTGGAACAAAGAGCATTATAAACACACTTATCTAGTAATATCATCTTATGAAATAATTTAAATTCATTACTTGTATTGAGCCATTATTTTCAATTATTTGATTTTTAACATCTTCATTCCATAATCCTTTATCTGTTAAATCTTTCAATAAAAGATTATTAACCACCTATAATAATAAACAAATTTCATTTTTATAATTATTATTTTTGTGAAATATCACAAATAAATAAATAAATTACACATAAAGATATCTTATTTCAGTTTAATAAGTTTGGTACTTACCTTTATTGATAGCAATAACTGATTGATATTATTAAATAGGATAAGTAAATAAGGCTACAATTAGTGAAATTCTGCTTATTCAATATAATCAAATTTCACTAATTGAATTCTGACATTAAAAAGGTGTGTTAAAACAGTTTAAAAAATATATAACTTAATTACAATATTAATTAATAATAATTAATACAGAAGTATTTGTCTGCTGTTTTTACAATATAGTCTTTAAGAATATTTAGCACATAACTGAGGAAGAAAATCAAGCAAAAAGTTGCTTAACTTTCCCGGCAACATTTAAAATTGCATGCGTGGTGCGTCTGTTATGATATTTTATTATTAAAAACATTTTATATTTTAATTATTATACAATGGCAAAAAAAACTTAATTTTGGGAGTAGGGGTGGATTTTATAAAAAATTGTAAATGCTAATAATGAGTAAAATCATCATCATACTCTGACCTACTGGAGATATGACACACAACCTCCTTTATGTCCCCACTCCCTTGACCTTTAACCCTTGACTCCTTTTATTAAAAATTAATAGCATCAATCCTCTAATACACAAACCTACCTGCAAAATTTCTAAAATTTTCAACAAAAAGCACAACAGTTATTAAACTTTAAGATCCCGAGTCCAAAAATATAAAAATCTTGGGAGGGGGTCATTTTTGCCTGATCACCATACTTTCATTCTGTTATATATAACAGAACTGGGAAAGTACAAACAGCATTAATTTAATCCCTAGTGTAAGCAAAGCAAATGACAATTGAAGCAATTAACATTTAATGTTTAAAGTACTGTTTCACTAACTAGTAAGACTAACAATGGTTACTTGTTATCAGCCACATGTTACAAACAAATCGCACAAAAAGAACTTTTGCCTATTGATTGGAAGATAATGTTAACTGTAACCAAACTCTGGTAACAATAAATGAAATTTTATAGGTGTATTTCAACTCGTGTTTTTGAAACATGCTAATTTTGAGAACATTAAATGACTGATAACAATATTTAATTAAAATAAACAGATTCTACTGCACCATAAACAATGCATATCATATAAATAAAATGTAAATTAAACATTAAAATATTTAAACTTTTATAAAGCATTCTTTTACCTGAAAGCTTCCAATTTGAGCATTCTTAGTACTGATATTATTTGTAATACAACAAACAGATTCAATATTTCCTAGAATCTCATCAGTATGATGAGTTGGAGAAAGGGTAATTAGAAGACTATTTCTTAATCCATACCTAATGAAATTGATTGTATTATTATATATAATAAAATAAAAATATTGTACAATCTATTTATTAAAAACTAATGAATATTTATATTTATATTAATTTTTAAAATAAAATCTTTTAAATTAAATTTATTTACAGTGCATAGAATATAAACGTAAAATATATACAAAACAAAAAGAAAATATACATACATGTGTAAAAATTACATATATATAAGACAAAATTATTACTGATCTCAATTATTGAAAACATTAAATGCTTTGATAAATGAAGACATAACTTAAAATGTAACTAATACTAAATTAAATTTTATAACATAGAAACTTAATATTTTTAAATTATTTGTGATTTCGTAATATCACATAAGCCTAATTTTACAATCATAAGTACCAAATAATATAACCATACTAACCATGTTGTATTAAATCTAGAATATAATTTAAATTAAAAATTCAATTAAAATCAGTAATCACTGTGGATCAGTTGTAGATTCAACACATATCTGAATTATAAGTTAACTTAGGGTACATTCATAAAGTCAAACGAGTTAAATGCATTAGTAACAAATCGTTCGAAAAGTAGTAGTCTCGCTCAGTGCGTATGCTCCGTGGTGATGACGCTTCGAACGAAACTCTAATGAAGCTCACGAAGGAAAGTTAGTTTACTTCATTAAGAAAATGGCGCCCAATGATATCAATATTTCTAAATCTACTCGAGCGTTTAAATTGTGAATTAAAAGGTGAAATGTTTGAAATAACTGTCCATCCGAAGCAATCTAAGAAAAATATTTCGGATAAGGCTGCACTAGCAACATTCGTATCCTTGATTTTAGAAACGGCCAGTTAGTTATAAACGAATTGTTCGAAAAGTCTAATGAAATAAGAATAATGATGACGTCATTCTCGTTTAACTCATTCGACTTTACGAACGTACCCTTAGTGATTTAATTTTTCTTTTACAGATTCGAGTACGCACTAATTAAATTAAAAAACAACACAGACAACAAAAGCAAACATTCATACCTTTTGTATGAAAGGTATGAGTGATTATTTTTGTAGTTTATAATGAATCCAATTTTAATTTACAGTACAACATAGAGAAGAAAAACATTTTTTTTTCTTATTTCTGACTTTTCAAGTATTTGAAACTCTTCATACATACTAAAAATGATTACTTTCTTGTTAAACTTGGCAATTCTTAGTTTTAAATATTGCTTTAATTTATTTATTTCATATTGTTATAATTTGGAAAAATAATATATTTGGCCTTTATATTCTCCCAAGCTTTAAGTTTCTGTTTTCCTTTATTTTTTAATTTTTAATGCATTTTTACAATTCACATTTACACATCAGGAAAAAGAATTACAACTAGAGATGTTACTAATACTGGTCCGATATGCCAATATAGTTATTCAATGTTCCAGATAAGAATATATCAAGAATGGTCCCTTTGTCCCTTAAAATATTAGCATTTTGACTTGGTTAATCTACTATGGAGTCAACAGAAAATGAAACTAGAATACTATAATATTACTTTTGTGTATTAATACATATGAATGATCTTGTATTTTTTTTAGATACACAAATATTATTTATAAACAGTTGTTTTATCATTCGTCCACAAAACATTAAGAATTTAAAATAGAACCTTGCACAGGACAGATGAAAAGCTAGTTACCACACTGTGTATAGCTACTAAATACATATTGTTTTTTCTAGAAAATGATAGGCATTTAGTAGAGAATTTTGCATAAGTAATGATATTAATAAATATTCATTTGTTTCATAAACTATAATCAATTTTTATTATAATTAATAAAGATTTTCGTTAAAAAGTATGAATCTAAACACTAACAGAATATGCTTAGTACATAAATCTTATTTTAAGTACTTCAGTTGTGATGGATTTTAACAAATTACAGAGCAATTTGACAGTGTGCTTGCTTATTCTGCTTGCTTATAAAAACTTTGCTGGCTGGATCCTTTTTTAATGATGGACAGGATTTAACAACCTATATTTCTGAAGTTCACTAATTTATTTTATCTTTAAATTTTAATAATAATGACTACAAACATTTCTGAAAATTTTAAATATTTTCAAGAATTTTCTGTTCTAATTCTACAAATAGTAACAACCCGTTAGCACTGTTGCTAGGCCTGGCAATATTTCAAACCAGCTAGTGATTTGGCAATAATTTTTCTATACCTTTTTAAGCATGCATGCCAAAATTTACAAAGGTAATGAAAAATTTTCTCATGTGCTGACTGAAATTTTTGGAAGCATATTTGGTTTAGAGGCTACACAATAGTACAGGAAAGTTAGATTTAGCAGATTCTCTGCTAACTTGGCAATCCTATTTGTGAGTTAATATATCACAGAGGCAACTATCTTAAAAATAGGATATTTGTTTCATTTTCTTATTACTTATTATTACTAAAACAGTTAATTATTACAATATATACAACTGAGATCTACTTAATAAAACTGTATTCTATTAAGTTAAAATATACAATTCAGCAAAGATATTGGTTATTTATTTTTTAAGGTGAATCCTGGGTTGCATGCCAGAGAAAAGTCATAGTTAAAGAGTAAGACATACTAGCTATTATCTCAACCACTGCATAATAAAAATAACAACAAACAACAAGAACTAATGTTTACTTAAAGCATAAAAATTTACATGGGTACATAATGGCATATTTGGACAAATTTGGAAGCTTCTAACATTCTTCACATTTCAATTCAAAGATATCATAAACCAATGTCAGATTAGATTGGTGAATAGAAAAAATAAAACAATTGACAATCTACATTTACAAGAAGTCTCAAATTATGCAATTCTTCAGAATAATAATTCTTATAGAAATATTATTAATTCAGAAGTAATGATAATATATATCATTGTTTCTAATTAATATAATATGTGAAGTTTATTTTACGTTATCATCATCGACGGTTATTACAATACAAATGTATTAACATTATTACAAATGTAAGCTTATATATACTGGAAGAGAAGATTGGACCAGAGGTCCAGGAAGTGTAACTGGGAACACATCCGCAGAGTAAGCAGGATTGCAGGTTCGAGTCCCACTCCGGGCCGATTCTTTTCTTTCTAAATTATTTGTGTTATTATGTCAATAATACATAATTCCTAACTTTCATCTTCTTCACTAGAAATTAAATGTATCACTTTAACAACCTATATTTCTGAAGTTCACTAATTTATTTTATCTTTAAATTTTAATAATAATGACTACAAACATTTCTGAAAATTTTAAATATTTTCAAGAATTTTCTGTTCTAATTCTACAAATAGTAACAACCCGTTAGATATGCAATTATAACATGAACAAACCAAAAAAACCCTTTAAGATGCAGTCTTTTTATTTAAACTTCTAATGTTTTCAGTCAGTTGACTGAAAACATTTGAAGTTTAAATAAAAAGACTGCATCTTAAAGGGCTTTTATTGTTTGTTGATTTTTAAGTGCAGGTAGAGAAGAGTATAACATGAACAACCATCCCTTGGCATTTACCAGGGTTCCTACTCTTCATCACTTAAATTCCCAGACATTTTCAGCTTTTCCAGTTAAAAATCTTAAGTTTCCTGAAAACAAGCTTTGTTAAACAAGCCAAAAACCACATGTATTTTTTAAAATTCTGATCATATTTGGCAAGAGGGTGCATAAAAACAAAGTGTACCAAAGGATTAAAAAAGAAAATTTTGGACTTTATGGTCTGCTAAAGTTTCTGCTATATCTAACACATAAAATCAGTTATATTTTGACTTCTGATTCATTTTAGAATGATTAGCGAAAAGTTATTTTTAAAGAGAATCATTCAAAGATCATAATGGAATTGCAGGAACAATCTATTATGATTTCAATTTTATAGAAATTTTTAAATTCAAGAACCGACTTCATTTTTTCTTTAAAGTTTTTATAGATTCTCCAAAAGGTAATAATAAAATAAGATTTACATCTGTAATGTGAATCTTATTTTATTGTTACCCTTTGGAATCTTATTATATATTCACTAGAAATTTTTGTTAGTGCAAATAAATGTTAAACACGCCAAATCAGTTAGTCATTAGTGTTATCGTATTGTCCAAGTGCGTTTTTTTTTTTTTTGTTTTGACTTGTTGATATGATGTGGTACAATTCATATAAATTTTAAACACTAGCAAATTAAATTAGTGAATATTTATATTAATAAAAATAAAAATTTTTTATTTAAAAAACAATGGAGTCAGATAATCAGTCTTTAATTATTTGTACAATTAACCAGTACACAGAAAAATAATTCTCCAATCCTTTCTGACTTATGGAGGCTAAAAAATTCCAAGACTATAATTCATTTATTTAAAACAGAATAAGAGCTGGGGTTAAAAAAGATAAAAACAAAACAGGTTAATTCTGAGAGAAAAAATTTTTTATTTTACATCATACTCAACCTAAATGCATTTTGCCTCTATTGGCCTCCTCAGTAGGGTTTCTCACGAACAGAATGTGATATAAGTTAGCCATCAGTGATAAACACATCATTCACACCACTTAGTGTTAATATGTTTAATTGCTAGTCATATAATTCTTCATTTTACGTATTAAATTGATTTTGTATGAAATCTTTTTAATAAACTTATTTAGTAAATAATAATTTAGATTTAGAGTGATATCAATTATAAATTAAATATTCTAAATGTCTAATTTATTTTTTTTTTTTAAATTTAATATTTCTCTTCTATTATCTAATGGTATGCTACTCTTTTATTTCATTTTTTCAATTTATGACTTTTTTTATGAAATTAAATTTATGGGATACCAACAGTGCCGGATTAAGCCTCTAGCGGGCCCTAGACAAAATTTAAATTGGGGCCCCATTTAAATAAGTTGCATCTAAACAAATCTTATATAATGTGACATTAGCGTAGCTAGCATGGGTGACACCCAGTGCGGATATCGTGGTGTCACCCATAACTTTTTAACTCTTTTATAAAACACAATTGAATTGTAATATCTTTGCACTCGAGCAACTTGAACGCTATATCGAATATGCGATGTCGTGACGTATAAGTGTAGATTTAGAAAATAAATCATAACCATCCATACATCAGCACTACCACGAGACGCGGCCCTAGGAATATTTCCAGATGGCGCGAGAGATCCCGTGGCGTACATTACTTCTGACGCACGGGTGGCTGTTGATTTTTTTTTTTTTTTTTTTTTTAAGGTAATGGCTAGTCGAGCAAAGCTTAGTAAGAATTGTTAAATACAGCCTTTTCTGTATTATCGAATTTCGATTCGAGTTTCGAAACCGAAACAGAGAAATCTTCTGCACTGAAGCCGGGCTCCTCCGAATTACGGGCCCTAGACATTTGTCTACTTTGCCTATTCGATAATCCGGCCCTGGATACCAAGTCTATAGTTAAAATCTTCCTTTCCTCTGTATATGAGAGAAACTTAATCCTGCATGCATTTTGGAAGGCAAAGCCTAACTTGTTGAAAAGGTATAAGGAGAATATAATATTGATGGCTGACTTATGTGAATGGTCTAGGGTCAGAAGGCAAAAACTAGTTGCAAGAATTGCCCAGGAGAGGACCAATGGCCATAAAATCTTCGTTAGAGATGATTATTATAGTAAGAATGGCATAATGTTCACATACGATATATATTCAAACAAAATCATCCAATTAGATCGTTTTTTATAAGGAACCAAGGATCTCGCACTGATAATCTGCTAGGGTTGACGAATGATAGTAAGGAGTTGTTAAATGGCTTAAGGATCATTAACTTTGTGACTTGGCGAAATAACAACCTGAATTCAATGGTGTTGACTTCTCCGGGGTTGAATCATTGTGTCGCTGCTGGGAATGCCTATATTACCTTCTGGAATATCCAAGGAATGGTTAATAAGATTAGTGACCGATCTATAAAGCATTACCTAATGTCAAATGATGTCGCTGGTATCTCTGAAACTTGGTCGATCAGTTCTAGTTTTTTGGAGAACATGGGCCTACAGGATAATTTCTGGTTAACCCATAGTGCAGCACACAAGGAACAAAGATTCGGTAGACCTGCAGGAGGTCTTTTGTTATTAATTAAGCGATCGTTTGGTTACTTAAGGTATGTACAAGTTAAACCTTGGTATATTTTTAATTTAATTGGGCTAAATCCCAAATTTCACAAATTGTGGAGAACAAGGTTATTAGGAATTATATTAGTATATATTAATCCAAATGCAAATTATAGTAATTACATCAAGGAATTGCAAATAGTAATTAACCATTGGAGTAACAGACTATTAAATCTTGGGGGGAGACTTTAATGCACGTATTGGTGAAAATATGAATGCAGTCTATCAAGGAGATAATCCGGTTATTAATAACATTAGGAAACCCAAAGACAGAGTTATTAACCCGGCGAGAGGACGTTTCTTGGAATTTTCGCAGGATAACAATTTAACTATACTAAATGGAAGAATAGCTGGGGATGTTTCGGGAGAATATACGTTCGAATCACATTGGGAAATCTGTTATTGACCACATTCTAGTCAATGAAGATAAGCTTTATTTCTGCCAGTCAATGTCAGTGGTGGACAATGATCAGTCCGATCATTTCCCAATTCAGCTAACCCTATTTGAGGGAATCAAATTCTTTATATCCTGGCAGTCAGAAGCAATTAAGATTTGACAAAATAAGAAGCCTAAGATTTAATTTACAAAGGTTAACAAGAGAAGTTCCAGAGAGGTTTCACGAAGTGTTAAATCAAGAGGATAAGTTTTCCTTACGTTACTAAAAATATATATGATAATTGTTCAAAATTCCTTAAAAAGGATAATATAGTTTTGGCTCAGTCTTTGACCAATAAAATATCACAGCAAATACATAAGGCAACAAACCAAAGTAATATTAATAAATGGGAAAAAACGGGATTAGTTTACGAAAATAATTGTAATTGCCAATATCCAAAATACTATATAGGTGAAACTGGGTGGATGTTGGAATTACATATTAAGGAACATGAAGCAGCAATACGGTTAAAATATGATGCCTCCCCGTGGTTTACCCACATAAAAAATAGCAAGTGCCAAATAGACAGGAATAATACCAAAATTTTACACTATGAAAAAAATATCTATAAATGTAAATTTAAAGAGCATGTAGAAATAATAAAATATAATAGTAATAATAATAATAATTTATTAAATATATCAAATGGAATACAGATCGACCAACAATGGTATAACCTGATAGAGGGTGCAGCATGCCAGTAGTTTATATTAATAGAATCATATTGTCATGGACGAGAGAAAACTGAACGGAAGGGATGATTTCAAATATGTATAACATATGTAGTGATTTTTAAAGAAATGTGCAAGGTTTTAGAACATTTTTATGGAAAGCCTGTACATATGTATAATTGATTGTTTTAAAAACTTTTGAAATTTATATTAAAAATAGGTTAGAACATTAATTAGATGTTATACTTTTGTAATTATTTGTGTAGTATTGCTGTAGTGCACTGTTGCAATGGAAAAAACTGTAATTTTTAAGGTGTGAACAGAACCTGAAAGTACTGTATAGGTGTAAAAGGAGTGTATGAAGAACTTAAGGTATTGGAAAAACAGTTTTTTAAAGTGTTTCTTGTTTTTTCTTCTTGTGTTAGTATTGTTACTTATACAAATTTTGTTGTATAGCACTGAAGAGGGGTCAGAGAAAATAATACTGATCCGAAATGCATTTGTAAAAAAGCAAGAAAGGAGTTTGAACCTGTTAAGCTGTGAGGCAGCCTACCATCAATTTTTCGAATTAAAGAGACTATTACTAGATCAGGATAAGTTAAGTCTGCTGGTTAACTACGAAATTTTTAATAGTCTATTAAATTCGTTTCATGCTAAATTTTGTTACAAAAGTTTGCCGCGAAGATTTATACAAAGTTGGTATGACAGTAAATGCTATTATCATAAGAAGAAAAAACAGCAAAGTTTGAAACAATTTAGAAAATCTAATAAGGAAATTGATTGAAAGAAATATATTGATAATAAAACAATTTATATCAATTTAATTAGAGCAAAACAAAGGAGATATTATGCTAATTTAAATAAGTATTTAATAGAAACCAAAGATTCCAAAAAATTTTGGGAAGTGATCAATAGTTTTCGATGACCTGTTGTTCGTTCGAAAGGGACCGTTATTATATCTTTAGTTGAATTGAATAAGTTCTTTGATAATTTTTCGACTAGAAATAAGGATAAATTGGCGATTACTAGAATGGGAAAATTTAAAGAAATGGAGATTCTGCCAAAGGAAGAGGTCTTTAATATACAAAAACTTCAATCATGTGTCAAGAAGCTCAAAATTAAATCGGCACCGGGTTTTGACGGGTTTCCTAATAAAATATTAAAACTTCTATAATACAAACAGTTCGCAACATAAAGCACCTCCGTTATACAGAAGCTTGGCATATCTGCAAAGCAAGCCAGAGAGGACAATCTATCAACTTCAGAGAGGCTAGTAAAGTACAGTAGAGCGTCGATAAGTGGAACGTCGGTAAGTGGAATGGCCGGAAATTGGAACGATTTTCAGTCGGACTGTGTCGTGCTGAATCGAATGTTTTTGATACTAAATTTACTTCTAAAGTATAATTTTCATGTTTTTTATATTCTTTAATATATTTATTTTGTTTGTACAAAATGCAGAAATAATTTTTAACGATACGATAGCCTCGATGATTATTATAAAAATTTTCGTTAGGCTTAAAATCGACGAAAATTCAACACGAAGCGACACGCAACGGAGAAAAATTCAACAGGAAGCGATACGCAACGGAGAAAAATTTCAACATTGGACAGGTTAATGTATTTTTTCGTACAAAGTCGGAAACTGGAACAAATCATTAACTGGAAGGACCCCAGTCCCCAATTGGTTCCACTTATCGACGCTCTACTGTATCTGCAGCCTGGCGCTCAGGCGATATGTAAACGTCAGAAAAGCAAATAAGCGGAAGCTTACTCGAGGACAGAACCCGTAGTTATTGTCTCTGCACAGTTCCTCTCCTTCCCTATATTCTCTGCGCCGTTCGGCTTGCACTGTATTTTATGTTTATATTTTTTAATGTCTGCAAGGAGCATACTACTTTTCATTGTCTGTTATTTATTTATTTTTATTTTATTCTCATGTATTGTGTTATTTAATACACATCAATGTAGAGATGACGCATGCAATTCTCTTTTGAATATTTTTAAAAACGATTATTCATTACTGCAGATTTTCGTTGTGTTCGATTTTGTTGGATATTTCCTGAAGAAGGTCGTTAAATACGACCGAAAACGTTCGTTTGTACCGAATAAACACGGCTGCTAATTTATAAAGTGTTATGAGTGTGGTGTTTTAATAACGTATGCAGTCTACGATGAGTTATTAAAACTTCTACCCAGTACAATTTTAAAATATATAATCAGGCAATACAATAGATTTTATGTAATGGGTGTTATTCCTAACTCATGGAATCGTGTAGTTTTTCAAATGGTGTATAAGAAAGGAGATAGAGCCAATCCAGCTAACTATCGCCCGATAGCTTTACTTTCGACATTTCACAAACTTTTTACTGCTATATTGTCTACAAGATTTAATGAACAAATTGAATATGAGAATCTGTTAAATCCAACCCAATATGCCTTCATTTCAATTGGTGGTACTCAGTTAACTTTGTTTGTTTTGTTGGCCACTATCCAGATCCAGTTATTTAAAAAAAGACACAAAATTTTTGCTTTATTTGTTGTTCTTGAGAAGACGTATGACTCAGTGAATGTTCGAGCTTTACAGAATAAAATGTTACATTGTGGAGCGGATAGTTATATGGTCAAATTGGTTGGTCTATTGTTTAGGCATTATGAGATGATCTGTAGATATAATGGTGAACAGGGATGTCTCCATTCGATTGATCGAGGCCTGTTACAGGGAGACCCTTGGTCTCCCTATTTGTTTAATTTTTATACTTATGATATCAATGATATTTTCGATAATGAGGATGACAGATTCACGATAGGTAGTACTGTGGTCCATTCTACTTCATATGCTGACAATATTGTTATTCTAGCACCAACGGCAGTCGCTCTTAGAAGGAAAATATGACTATTAACCATGTACTTTTCTCAATTGGATTTGAGCATTAATCCTAAGAAATCTCACATAATGATATTCAGGAATGGAGCAAGACTTCCTAAGAAAAATATGTCTTTCTATATTAATAATACAGAGATTGATGTGGTCAATGAAACAAAATTTCTAGGAGTAATTTTTTCACCTTTGCTTTCTTTTGAAAGACAGATTAAAGATATGATGGCCAAGGCCAATGGGTTAATCCAGGATGTTATGAAGCTGTGCACCAAGACTCATTTGGGTTCTATCCAAATTCAGTTTAACCTATTTCAGTCCTTGGTTTTTAACTCGGTGAGCTATGCATCTCCTTTATGGTGTCTCTCCAATGTTCAGAAGCTGGAAATTATACAGAATAAATTCATACGTAGGCTGTTTGGTTGGATTATAAAACCCCAAGAAGTATGTTAAGATTGGAGACAAGCAGATTTAGCCCTATGGCGCTCTTCATAAAAAGATGTATAAAGCTGATAATTAAGCTAAGAGACAGTGGTGAAATTACATTCAATCTCTTATATCAATTATATAAGAATTCCATACAGAAACCATCCAAAAGAAACTGGGTTTTTCTAATTTCTAAAATGATAAACGGTTTTGGCTGCTCGATTGAACCATTTATATTCTCGTCGGATCTTGAAGAAGAACTGTTTCAGCAACTTATTCGGAATGTACTTGATATTTCTCAATCGCGAGACATAGAAGACACTCGTTTAAGAACTATCACTAAATCGTTATAGTTCAATATTATTATACCCAAGTAATAATAGTTATATATTTTCAAATTTACCGTTTAGAATGAAGAGACTTTTTATTCAACTTCGACTTAATTCTAATAGTCTAATGATAGATAACAAACTCTATATATATGAGAATAATTTATGCTCAAGATGTCACACGTCTTTTTCCAAATTTCATCTGATTTGTGAATGTGAGAAGAGCCTAGAGTTAAGGCAGAAATATGATCTTATTGGTCTAAATGAATGTGATTCGGAGGAAGCAATGTATAGAATGTTTCATCTGGCAACATATCGATTTATTTGCAATTTATATAACTATGTTATAAAGTTTTTCAATACTTAATTGTTTTTGTAATATTCTTTATGATACATTTAAGTGGAATAACTCCCTTTGTAACAGGATGGGGCCTTGTACTAATAAATCTGATTTGATTTGAAATTAAATTTATGAATTATTCTAATGGCGTTTCATTTAAATTTATATTAGATTAAAGTAAATTCTAGTAAGAGTAATATAAACTTATATAGCCATTGTCAAAGTTTCATTTGTTTATCTTGTCATTTAATATTATTTTTCTGCTCTTTAAGCTTCTACCTCATCTCCATTTTGTTTTTTATTTTAAATTTCTACATTGTTTACACTCTATTTTAGACATTTTGAACTAAAATATATTATAATCAATAATTTCGTTAGAAAACTTAATAATAATTGTAAATAAATTACACACAATAATAAAAGCAATCTCCATAACAATTTAGTAATTATTATAAATATAACTTTGTTCAAAGGATGAAAATTTCAAAAATACTTAAATTTGAAATAAATTAGCAGATTGTAAGAATTTAGATATTGAAATGCATTCAGTTATAGAAGAGATGATAAAAATAAAATTATCATACATTTAACTGGTTTGATATAGCAATATTTAAGCACATTTCAAAAATCTTTAATTAAATATCATCATTTAATTAATTTTTAAACTTAATTGGTTACTAAAAGACATTTTATAACTTCTGAAAACAATAAATAAGTATAAAATGTCTGGAAGTATATGACATATTAAATAATTTTAAGTAAATGTTTCATAATTATTAAATAATTTAGAAAATTATTCGTATATTTAATCTGTATAAAATTATTGTTATTATTTAAACTTCACTTATTAATTTGGATTTTGGAAACTATCAAGATTATTCAAAATTAAATAATAAAAATATAATATTGAATAGAAAATTAAATTTTCAAATGTCAAATTATAATAATTTACCTCGAAATCTTTCCTTTTAAGAGAGACCAGTCCCACAGATTTGATGGAATCACATTCCACATATCAAACTGTAAAATCTACACAAAAATATATTAAGTAAATAAATGTACCTTTTACTTATTTCTAGATTACTAAATGAATTTATATTTTATGAAATACATTTTGAAAATAAAAAAATTAGTAGCCATAGAACTTCATAATTGATTATAACATAAATGAATGCTAAAAATTAATCTTTAAAAGTATTAATATGTCATCAGAGTATGCAAAGTAGACAATGCATGACCTAAAATAATGGTAAAAGTATTTATTATTGAGTTTTCCTAGCATAATGCAAATTTACCTCAATTTCTGACTTAATGTACACATTTTGTACCCTGCACCATGTGCAAGGTGCAGGTGTACATGGTGCGAGGTAAAGTTTTTACATTTCATGGCTCTTGTGGATGAGGATAGGAGTAGACACTGCCTTCATTTTCTACAAAGTTCAAACATATATGATGCATACCAGAATTACATACCATTTAGCCATAACTTCAAATCAAGTCAATTCTGAAGAAAATTTTTGATATCACTTTTCAACATAATTTCTGTCTTTGTCAAGACACTGTTGGCATCTCTTTATCCCCTTATCAAAGCATTATGTGAACTCATTTTCAGGAGTCATTTAGAACCACTAGAAAACCACCAGCAAGAGCAGATTAATTTGTATTAAACCTAGTAATAAAATGCTTTAACATATGTAAAAGTGATTTTTATTATAAAAAATGAACATGACTGTTTGACATTTATTTGGTGTAGCTTAATGATTAAAATACAAAAAAAATAAAACCTGTTTAAAACAAAAAATAATTGTACCATACGATTCCAGTTTATGCAGGTTTTACTGTAATAGCAGCACATAAGAAAAAATTAAGTTTAATTACTCTAATTAATTAATATTAAAATGAAGAACATGGATTTAGATATGATCAATTATATTGGAATTATTAAACAAAAATAGAGATTTTTTTACCGATTTCCTATAAGAACTAATTAGTCCAAAACAATGCTTGCCTTGTCAAACATCATATTTTTCCTTGTCTTTATTTCATAAATTGCTATTCAATAGCTATATCTCCATTAAATGACAATTTAAAAAACAGAGGTATTATTTTTGACTAATTAGTTCTTACAAGCAACAGTAAAACAAGTATCGCAATGCAGTTCCAGGATTGACTACAAGAATAAAAATGATCATAAAACATAAACTTAGTAGGTTAATGTAACAAACTACTTTTCAGAGACCAATTGGAAAAACCCTAACACCCAAGTACTTTTGAGCCAATCATGCTTGTCACCTGAGAAATTCAATGTTGTATGTTCTGAGCATTCCATGGATGTTCACTTGAAACTGAAGGTTGCAGTTAAGGTAAAGCTCCTAAAGATGAGCTTGACTGGCTAAAAGTATCTGGACATTAAAAAATGAAAGGTTTTCTCAGATTGGTGTCCAAAAAGTAATTTATTACTTTGACTTATAAAGTTTACAGAGACTGATTAAAGATAACTATAGTATTTAAAATATTATACATACAGCATTTATACTAAGCAACAACAATTTATTGTTGATTAGCAATATTGCTAAAATTAAAAAAACTTTAAACAGTCATTTCAAATTTTAATATTTTTGAATAAAAATTTATCATATGAGAGTATTGATTCTTTTTCTATTATGGATTATAGTAAAAAAAAAATTACTGATCTTCATGAAGTTGAAAACATTTTAGTGTCCTTAGGACATGTTCAATCATAAACCATTCTCAGAGTTAAATACACACTTATTTTTTCAAAACAAAAGCTTTCAGATAAAAGTTTAAGAGCACTGTCTATTGGCATTAATGAAATTTTGATGAGTAAAACACAAAAATAAATACAAAATATCTCATAAACACTTTTGACCACCCATCCCATATCTTGGGTCTGTATCCTTAAACATTACCAGATTTCAAAAATCAGGATTTAATCTCCCAATAAAATCACATGCTACTCTTATGCAGAATACTATGTGATGACTGAGACAAATTAATTATGTAAGAAAAATCAGGTATATGTAATTCCCCCTTACAACACCAAAACAATAATGAAAAAGTGATATATATCGAGGCCAAAACTAGAAAATTGCAAAACTATATATTAGAACATCAAGATGATATTTGTAATAATAGAATTTCCACAGAACTATCTTGAAGTTAAATCCCAGCTGCCAATATTTTTTTGATTTTAGTTTGACTATTAATTAAATATATATTTTAATATTTCACTGTTTAAATTAAATGTGTACTGGTACATTCCATGTTAATGTTAAAATTTATATCAATGTTCTTAAATTTGTTTTCATTTTGCCTGAAGAAAACATTTTATATGTCAAAAGTACTTGTAAGATATTTTGTATTTATTTTTGTGTTTTACTCATCATTACTCAAATCAAATTATTTTTATCAATTGTAAAATATTTAATTCTTTCTTAAATATTTAAAAGAAATAATGAAGTATACTTCAGTTATTTCTTTTAAATGTTTTAAATTTGTTTACATAATTTGTCATTAATTCTTATATATTGTTTTTAATGTAAACATTAGTTTACTTAATAAAATAAATTAATACAGAATTTTTGCAATTTTTTAATTAAATCCAGAAATATAACAACAAATTTAGTGAACTAAATAAACTTTGATTAGATGTTTTAAGTATTACATTTATTAAGTGATAAAATTTCATCAACTGAAAACTACGTATGATAGAAATTTATCAGTAACAAATTTCAGTTAAGTAATTGTTAATTTCTACAGATAAAACTTTTTTCGGAAATCATTTATCGTCTAATTAATGAAAAGTGTAAGAATACATATACAATGAATATAAGAAATATATATATATATATATATTATATGCTGAAAGTAATGCTAGTTAAATTTAAAAAAAACTCATTAAAAAATCTCCTTCTACAAAAATTTGTTTATTATGATGCTTTTCAATTTTGCAGTCTATTATAATCTAAATAAAACAAGTAAAACAGCAAAGCCATATTTGGGACAAGACCATGTCTCGGAGACTCACTACTAATCGGGATCACTTTGATGCTCAAGGCGAGTCTCATTCTCATTCTCCAATCTTCTTTGATATCGCTGGTTTTGAGTGCAATCGTTCAAACTTCACCGGCCTCGGCCATGACCACAAGGTCATCCATGAGGCATTTTTGGTGAAATTAACGTATCCAATTTTGAAATTTCTCTCCGTTGTGTGTCGCCCCAGGTTGAATTTTTGTCAATACCTAATGAAAATTTCCCATTTTTGAAAAAAATAATCCTAGCCACTGTATCGTCCAAATTTTTAAAAAAATTTTGCATAAACAAAATATATATATTAATAAATGTAAAAAGAAAACAAATTATATTTTGGAAATTAGTTTTAATATAAAATTATAATGACTAGCACCATCTACTTTCAAAAACATTCTGATGTGAAATGAGATATCTCAGGTCAACCAGTCATGGTGACTAGAGATATGTTGGGAATAACATGGGACAGGTAAATGGGTTTTTTCAAAGATTCATTTGTCAAATTAGCAACATTTGCTTTTCAAACTTTGCAACAAGCAACGCATGCACAAATCTTGCACTACTGCCTGTTTGTAGAGAGTGTCACCATTTTGTATTTTATTTTGACTCTGTTCTCGGTCCCGAGTACCTACAAGTCTGGTTTTTTTATGCGCGCATGATTTGGACACTTAATAATCTGTGCCAAATTTCAACTTCTGACATGTACTCTTCATACCTCTAAGCTAGTTACCCAGCCAGCAGTACAATTTTATAAACAAGACATAGTCTTGTCAAAAATGTTTTTTTAGGTATTTATAATAAATGGCAGATTTTCATTGCTTACTCCTTTAGATGCTGGAGATTCATTGTAAGTTTCATAAGATCCAAACTGCTTTGCTAATTCACAACTTGCTTCTAACGCACCGTAATAAATAGTTTCAAAAATTTGTACATTCAACTTCTGTGCTTCTTCACTATCAAAAGGATATCTCATCAGAATAAATGCATCAGCTAATCCTTGTACACTAATTCCTATTGGACAATATTTTCGAGAAAATACTTCTGTCTTTAAATAAAGAAAAAAGAATTTAATTAATTTATATCATCAAAACTTTAGTAAGAAAATTATATAATTTAATAAAAAAATATACCTCATGCAGAGGATACTGAGAGACATCTATTATTTTATTTAACGTAACAGTGATTATCTTAGTTATTTCTTTCAGTTTTTGAAAATCATAATATCCTTCTTTAACAAATCTATCTAGAGCAATAGAGGCCAAGCTACATACTGCTACCTAAAATATAAAATTGAAATACATTAATATACAGTTTTATTTTGTATTAAGATAAAATTCATTTTTAATACATGATCATAAATATTGCATATTTCACCAGGAGATAAACATAAAAGACAATTTATTTGTTTACTTTAATTCTACGTGATTATACATAATAAAAATTAAATGAAATATTAAACAATTAAAACAATCAAATTGCATTGCAATCATGATTTATGCAAAGAGTCTTCAGTGTGCACACAAAAAGATTTACACAGATTAAAACCAATTATTTCAAAAAATACATCAAAATTTGGAAGACTATGTTCTGCAAATATGTAAATGATAATCCAGCAATTTTATGTAGACAAATTATACATTTTTAAATACACATAAATCAGATAAAATTACATGAAATTTGTAAACAAATTTACATACATCAAATAAGAAAAAAAATTAAAAATTCAATTGAAAATTACCTACATAATACATATAAAAAATACAGTGATATGTAGCATTTTGATTTCTTTAGTTATGATCAATTCTGTAATGTTTTCTTTTTAAAAGCATGAATACATGATGCATTATTTTATTTTCATGTTTTTTTTATACATGTAGTGAAATGTATTAGTAGTACTTTTGTATTATAATATAACAATTTTAGTTTCAGGATTTTGTTATAATGCACATTAATGTAATGCCAAAGGAACACAGCAACAATCCAAAATAAAGAAATGACTGTTATTAAAGTGATATAAAATCAGACAATATCTTTCCAACAGGCAACAGTATTTATTATTATGTAAGAAAATAATAACAGGGTGTGTGTGTATATACATTTATATATACCTCATTTGAAGAACTGTAGGTCATCATATCAGCATCTAAACTGCTACATTTAATTGTTCCTAAATACTGATGATTAGATTTCAAATTGCAAGTATCTTTATAGAGCATGTATGGAAAACCAGTATCAATCTGACATTGAATAATTTTCAACCATAGAGTTTGTGCTTTAATTTGAAATTTGTAATTTCCTTTTTCTTCATAACTGTAATAAATAAATATATGATGTAACAGAATAATCAAATATTTATATTAGAAATAATCAACTTAAATTAAAATATTATTCCCTAATAATAATCATTAAAAATTCAAGCATTTCTAGTATTCTATTTTAAATAATTTAACAAAAGTGTATATATGTTTATATATATATATATATAACAAGTAAGATTTCCTAATATCCAGAGCCAACTACTACTCAGTCTATGGCATAGATCTATGAGAGAAGCTCATCAGCTAATGTAATTAACTGTAAAGACTCATACACTTTACTAAAATCTAGGAGATGGTTAACATGCTCTCTAGCTAATCATCGTGAAGTTCTGTTAAATATCATCATCTCATATTATTTTCATTTTAAAAAATATTGTATATAATCTTTCCTTGGGTTTTTATTTTAATTGTGTTCAAATTTCTCTGAACATTCTCCAAGGTTCATAAATATGATCTTTACAACACCAAAATTTAGAATAAGAATAAAATAAACTGTCTAATGGTGTTAAAGTTGTTTACTTGCTTAGTATTTAATTAAAAACAAGTATTTTCGGCATTACAAAATACCATCTTCAGGTTGAGTGTACACCAATTTTTTAAAAAGTATGTTAAAAACTTTTAATGTACTTCTTTTGTATCTTTATAAATTTTTATTTAATTTATAGTAACTATTAATTAAAAATTATCCAAAAAATTTCTTTTGAATTAAAAAAATCAGGTTGTGTGATATTTAAACATTTCATTTATTTAGTTGATTTTAAACATGTTTAAACATTACAGAAACACAGAAATTGATAATTATTTGGGTAAATCTAAGTAACTAATTATATAATTTTTATAATTAATTAATATGTCAGATTCTAAAACACTACTGTTAGTTATTCTTTAGCTTGAATAATAAAACATTATTATTATTATTTTATATAATTAACTTACAGTTTTTCTCTATGTTTATTTTGTTTAAACTAAAACAAATTTGAATCTTAATTTTTGTTATATTTTTGTATTTAAAGAAAACATATTAATAAAAATATACATGGACTCAGATTTCTATGTATATGCTGTTTACTAGGACCTTGTTTATTAATAGGACTTATTATACTGGTGTAGTTTCTGATTAGCAAATAGAGATTTTAGTCAAAAGTCAAATCAAAATATCTTTCAAATGAAAATAAAAATATTTTGTTAGTACATGCAGAAATCTAAAAGAATAAAGACATAGAGGTAAAAGGAATTAATACATGGACTCAATTTATTACAATTCAGTCCATGTATATTTTTATTGCATTTTATATTATGTTCATGCATAATATAAAATGTATTAATATAGTAATTGATATATTATTTCAAAATCAATAAAAATCTTTATATCACATCAACATTTAAACATCAATCACACGTAATACAATTTGACATTTATTACATCTACACATAACTTTCTAACACCTAAAGATGTGCAGGTAATGTTTTATCATCAGTCATGCATGATCAAGTAAAACTAATAAATAAGACTGACACAAAACAAAACAAAGGTTTTAAACTGCAAACATCAAAGAAATTTTGTATTGTGCTGCCTTTTATAGCTCGCCAACTGTCAGCGACAAACTGTATTGCTTGCTAAATGGAAATTTTTGCACTCCTCTCTCTGGCTGTTAATGAACTTGTTAATAGGTTTTAATCAATGGATTCCAGTATGTAATTAACCGATTTTCCTTAATTTTTATTACCCTCATGTCCATTGGTTGCACTAAGGTTGTTGTATTAGGAGGAAGAAATTCCAGCCTTATATTTTTTAGATTATCTAAATGAGGGTGTGCAGCACAATTATCAAGAAGCAACAAAATTCTCCTTAGCTTATGTTGTAATTCTACTTCCCAACTTGTAAGCCAATTCCAAAAAATTTCAGAAGTCATCCATGCATTACTATTGGTATGGTACTCTACTGGTAAACTCTCTATTCTTAACCCTTAAAGCATCGAGGCCTAGCATTTTTTCCTATGATTAGTAGTTTTTGTTTGTCATTACCTGACATATTTACACAGCATAACACAGTAATGCAGTCCATTGCCCTTTTATACCTTGACAGTGCAACGTGCTTACAACACAGGGAGCTGTCTGGCGTAGCACAAAAATAGAAGCTGATTTCATCAATGTTGTAAATATTATCTGAACAGAAATTCTCTAAAAAAGTAGGGATTTTAGTTTTTTGCATTGTTCAGTGCTTACATTATCCAAACTGCTCTTTTTGCCATGTGCTTTTTTATATTTGATATTGTGTCTCACTTTCCATTGAGACAACCAACCATCAGTTGCTTTAAAATCATTGTGGTTCAGCTTTTTAGTGATCTCCTCTGACTTCACCTTCAACACTGGACCACTGATATTCATACCTTGCTCGCTAACTAGAAAACCACTGATCTAATGCTTCTTCAACTCCTGGATCCTTTCCATCACACTTTCTTTTGGATGTTCCTGGAATTTCTTTCTGTAATTCCCACTTCTCACATAATTGATTTTCTTGTTGTAGGAGATGCGCAATGGTAGATTTTGGTACACCACTTATATCAGCAAGTCTACGATGGCTTGTATTCAATGGCTGGCTTTTAATTTTATCCAGCAAAGCAATTTTACTTGAAAGTGTAAAATCATTTCTTGGCATCTTGGCAAAGATTTAAAGTTTAAATAAAATCAACACTATAAATGAATATCACTAAGTACAATACTATAGTAACAGTAGACTCTAAAGCAGACGTATACTTGCCAGACTCACGACAACAGATAACTAATTTGAATCGTGCTAGTGTTGCTAAATATTAATGTATGTAGTGTTGACATATTTTCAAAAAATCCCTAAACTATATCAAAAGTTCCTAAATTCCTTTTCTGCTACTGTCCCAATTAAGCATTTAAATTATGTATTAGTTTATTAGTTTGGTTTCTGTTCTTTGAGATTTGGCCCAAAAAAGCAGCTGCCCCAATTAACCAGTGGCCCAATTAAATGAAATTGACTGTATTTCATTCTTTTGTGAATTGCTAAATCAATACACAAGTATTTGAATATTGCTACACTGGGCAAGTTTCTCTAAAAGAATAAATACAAAGAATCAAATAAATGATTTAATTCTCCCAATATTAGATTCAATGGATTTCATTTTCTGCAAATATGAGCTATGCAGAGTGTATGCATAGGCCACATTTTTTCTATGGAATATTAATAATTTTTGAAACTATTTAAATCAATTTTTCATATATATTTTAAACTATTAATTAAAGCTCAAAAGCCAAAGTTTTATTGACAGAACCCTAGAGTACACATAACAAAATTGAGAATTGTTGCTTTAGACAACTCTTTACAATAAACTATTTGAAAGAAATTGATTTTCTTGCCAATTGTATCTTTAGTAGCCTCATAATCTACTTTTCATTTATTAATTAAAATGACATATGCTTCATTCTTTTTGTCTATATCACTATCAAATCAAATTATTATAGAACCATTTGCTTTTACTTGCCACAGGCAAAGAAAACTAAGGTGTAATTTTATAAATTTTGTAAAATGCCACAAGATCAATATCGTACATCTGACTAAAAATGTAAAAATGAAAATAAGATGTCAGAAAAGTAATTGTCAGCACTTCAAGAGAGGTATGATACCACTAATAGATATCACAATACTGAGAGAAAATTGACAGATAAGATGGATGAGCATCTACATGCAAGGATTTGTATATTTATTTTCTTGAAAACAATGCTCCAGCTCATCAGTCTTTTCATAAAGTGTCCAACCTCATTTGGTTCTTGCAAGGATTTGTCTGATCTATCTGGCAAGATAAAGCAAGACTGATGATAAAACATTACTTGTAGACCAATCTTTAAATCTGATAGTAAAAAATAAATTAAATTATATAAGTCAAGATTATTAATATAATTAAGTCTATATTTCACAACAATAAAAAAACTACTGTTTATAAAGTTGTTCAAATTTTTCTCCCCAGACATCGGATAAACCAGGTGATTCATGTGGACACATAAGAGACCAGATATCATTTTTTTCTACTCTTTCCATAAAAAGATCAGGTATCCATAGTGCAAAATTCATGTGATAAGTATCTTCATTACTCTTCTTCATATTTAAAAATTCAAAAATGTCAGCATGCCATGTTTCCAAATAAATGGTGCATCCTGTTGAATGCTAGAAAAATTAATGTTTGTTTATAATATGATTTATATAAAACAAATGTACGTTACTGTAAAAGTCCAAAGTCTATCAAGTCAGAAATTACTAGTAAATCCAGACATTTACTGATATTGAGTGGTAAAAGTTCAAAATCCCTGATAAAATATCCACATTTTAGCCTTTTATCAAGAGATGGTGGTGTTTATGTTAATTAATGAATGTTACTTTTGAAATTTTATTATACCATATATCCTATGATGCTTTAAAAATTTTTAAAACATTGTAGGATACATGGTATAATAATTATTAATGCATTATAAAAAATTACCCGAGCAAATGGGTAAATCTGAACATTTACTGGTATCTCTTGGTAAAAGCTCAAAATCTAGATATTTTACCATGGATTTCAGACTTTTACCACTCAACATCAATAAATGTCTGGATTTACTGGTAATTTCTAAGAGTTACCAGACTGGACTTTTAGAGTAATATATATACTAATTTAAAACTTATTTATTGTTACATAAAATATATCAGAAAATAAAAATATAAACAATTAAACTATAATTTAAGAACCTTATAGCCTGTACTTGAAGAATCCCTTGTCCACTAGTTTCAAAATAATGCAATTTCTACCAAGAATTGATTTAATGAAAACCTTACAAAAAACTTTATACTTTTATAATATTTTAATGTTATAAATTCTTATAACCCATAGAGTCTTTATTTCAGCAACTGCAATTTTCTTGTCAATCATACCATTTTTGGAAGGTAATCCTCTAACTGGCAAGGGATACCTGTGTATTTATTTGTTAGTATGCGGACAGACAAAAAAATTAATTAAATTTTACTAATTTTATTTTCATTATTTTATAAAAGAAAATAATAAAAATCTGACATTCAAAATTTGATGTGTAAGCTTATAATAGATAATTTCCAATTTAATTAATTGGGAATTATCTATTATAAGATATTATATTGGAAATTATTAAGTAAAAAGTTTAGCTTCGGGTTTATCAAATGTAAAGAAATACCGTGTATTCTTGTATTAGAATTTAGTGTCTACTGAAAATTCATAATATAAAAATATTTTCTCTGTATGATATAAAAATGTAGATAATATTTGAATTTGATAACAAAAAATGTTATATATGTATTTTTTTTAATAAGATTTAAGTATAAGTTTTATATACTCAAAGACAATTTTTCTGTATTTTTTCTAAGCAATTTTCAAAGTTTTAGAAATAATAATTATTTTTTTCATTTTTTTCAATTATAATCTATAGAATTTATTTTAAACAATTAAAATGCTTGATGTAATTGTCAAAATCAAGACATCCAAGAAGGTTCAAAAATAATAGCAAAATTAAAAACAAAATGATTTAATATCGAAAGATTTATTTTGACATTGAAACATCAAAAAAAGATTTTTCGTCACAGCTTTTGACATTCAAGTACTGAAAGTTTTGCAATATGAAATATCAACGTTTATTAAATTATATAAATTTAGAGATATATGCTGTTATTATTTTGTAATTTACATTTTATTACCTACATATGTTTCTAAACCCAATAGGGAAGGATCTCTCTTAAATCAATAAAGATTTATTTATTTATTTATCAAGTACATTTGGAAATATCAGAGATGATTGTATTCCACCCCCCTGATAACAAGAGATTAATGATCCCCAATAAAATAATAACAAAATATAAAAGACATAATAAAAATTAATCAACAAAGCAAAACAAAAGTTACATTATGTATTACATTAAATAGATTTACATTTATTTTTAAAAAAGTTAAAATCATGATAAAGGTATGGTTTCACAGGTAGTATGCGAGATGCTATACGGTAAAAAAAAAAAAGATCTTTGTGAGAGAGAAAGGCGAAAATATGGGATGAAGAAGCATGATGTATTGCGGGTTCTTACAGTTGGGATACGGAGACCTAACCAGTAATTTGAAATTAAACCATTGAAGTATTTAAAACAGAGAATGCGATCAAAATATTTTAAGTGATCAGACAGATTAGGAAGACCAAGGTGAACTCTTGCCACATTGTGGTTATCAGTAAAGGGTAAATTGCAGAATTTGTGTATCAGAAAATAAAGTTTATCTAATTTAGATTGTATTTTTTGAAGCAGATAAGAGGCAGCCATGGCCCTGATGGGTAATCGACTATTGACTGAAAATTAGTAAAGAAAATTGTTCTGAGTACGGCCTTTGAAGAAATATTTTTGCAAAAATGCCAGATAAAGCCACGTCTAATGGCAAGGGATTTAATAATGTGAGAGATATGATCATGGAATATTAATTTTTCATCAAATATGATACCAAGCTTGCGATGAAACCGAACATAGTTTATTTTAGAAAAATCAATAAATATGGAAAAGTGGTAGGGATTGCAAAGTAGCGAAAAGCACATAATAACAGTTTCATGGATGTTGATTTTTAGATTATAGCTGGAAAAAGTGGAACGTAGAGAATTGATAATAACCTGAAGGGAGAAGGGATCATTGGATAAAATCTTAATGTCATCAGCGTAGGCAATTACTTAAGAGTGTGAATTGATTAGTAATTTACCTATATAAGCTGAGAAAAAAAGCATGCTTAATACAGAACCTTGCGGTATGTCACAGATAGGGGAGAAAGAAAAAAAATCAAAATCACCAATGTGAATCTTACATAGCCTAGATAAATAGTAGTTGTTTAACCAACAGTAAAGAGCAGGATCTAAATCAAAATAATCACTTAGTGTCTGAAGTAGTAAATTAGGGATAATAAAGTACAAAAGCTTGGGAAATGTGCACAATAGATTATGTAGATAGATTTTTTTGTTTTCAAAATTTTGCAGAATAGTATAAGTTGTTTCAAGAAGGTTGGTGGTAGTAGAAAGGTTACAGATGACGCAGTGTCGATGAGGGGAAAATCTAGAGGTAATTCGTGTATAGATTTTATTATATAAGTAAATTTCCAAAAATTTTTTGATTGATTTATAAAAAGTTGGTTGTGTACTGTGCAGTTTAATTTTTTTATTAAAAAATATCAAAGTTTAAATAAGTTCTTACATTGAAATATTTTTGTGCAAGTTATGCCATACTTTATTCTTATTCTTTCAGTAATGAGTAATTTTGTTAGAACGTATGTTACAAGTCATGAATTTTAAGATAATGTATTTTTATAGAAAATTTCTTATAATTTTTACATTATAACAATTAATAAAATAATTTTAAAACAAAAAAACATTTAATTAAAATATTTACCTTATTTCCACATTCATCAATAAAACAAGTTGTATCATTGAAAAGCTTCAGCATTGGTAATAATCCATTTGAAGAACCACCAGTCTGGAAGAAAACAATTTAATTAAAATAATTATATACAAATTGTCAGAAAATTTAGAGAATATTAAATAAACCTACTCCGGCAATGTGTGTTCCCTTTGCTCGAATATTATGCACACTAAGTCCTATTCCAGCTGTATTCTTGGAAATTATGGCATAGCGCTTCAAAGTTTCGTATATCCCTTCTATGCTATCTTCTATTGACATTAATGCAAAACAGCTAAATTTGAAGAAATATGTAAATAATCCATTCCCATAAACTTTGAGATATTAAATTTTCAATTTTTTAAATATACCGTATATCTCGGCAGATAAGACAATAGTTGAATCATAAAAAAAATGCCCCAAAAATCCGGGGTCGTCTTATAGGACAGATATATGCTAAAACTATAAAACTTTGATGAAAATTTATTTGTTGTCTTATCTGAAGGTCATCGGTAAGATGCTAAGATATACGGTAGTCATTTTCCAAAAAATAAAATTTTAGAAAAATTATTCTTAAGCATTGTGTATCTGATTTCTTTTAAAGTAATTTAATATTATAAGAATTTGTATTAAAAATAATTAAATTATTTGTTATTGGTGTTGATATTATATGTTGCATTATTTAGTGTTAAATTATTGTTTCATTATAAAAAAAAAAGAAAAATATCAATATAAATTATTATATTAGATTTAAAACCTTAGATTAAAAACAGGATTTACAATATTTCATTTACTGCATATAAGTTAATATAATATAGCAAACTAAATAAATACACCTTTAGTAAGTAAAAGTGTCTGATGCATCTTTCCAGAGGAGATCTCTATGGTTAAAGCAAATTGTTGACTTCAAATTTGATGTACAATGCTCACTGTACAATGCTACAGTCATTGTAATCCTATTCTCAACATAGTGTTCCAGTTTAGAGCCATTGCAATCCCAGAAGAGCAGCAGACACCCTGAGCTTTAAACTTTTTTAATTTTGGCGACAGAATGTTTTCACTCTACATCTGATCATTTTGAGCATGGCTCAGAAAGATACTCTCATGAATATTTGTGCATGTGTTGTGCAACAAACCATTTCTGTGTTATTTGAACCTTTTGGAAAAATATTTCATATATTCTTACACAGCTCTGTATTCTGTAAAATGAAGCTGTTCTTCTGTAAGCTTGTAGTATCCATATCATGTAGACCTTGTGATGACAAAGGTCATCATAGACAAATGGCAAAGGTCAATCAAGGTATGCTGATCCATAACTTATTTGGACAAGATGCAATTTCACTTACAGTAATGTGATAGTTTTGCTTTGAATCATACATCTACCTCAATATGGTTGTCTGTTAATGATGTCAGATGATGGCCAGGACATTCTTGTTGACATTTGACATTGTTAAAACTTTTACTCCCACTCTCAAGTCTGTCCACCCATATGTAAACATTTTTCTGTGCCCTGCAGTGTTTTTCATACCATACTACTATTCTGTAGATTTTCCCAATTGTTCTGATAATTTCCAATAAATTTTCCACCTTCTAACTACAGAAATTGAATCACAACTCCCTGTCCACTAATGGTGCAATTTGTCTACGAGGCAGCCATATCATTTGACCAACTACAAGTGTGAGCTATGATATTTAGTAGGAGTTACAGTTCAATCAGGTAGTCTTTGTGGTCATTGCTAGTTT
This sequence comes from Centruroides vittatus, assembly GCF_030686945.1. Lineage (NCBI taxonomy): Eukaryota > Metazoa > Arthropoda > Arachnida > Scorpiones > Buthidae > Centruroides > Centruroides vittatus. Next base: position 1,687,869 of record NW_027120684.1, on the reverse strand, counting down.
GACTGTAGTGTGTTTATGGCACTCATGGTCTTATAATTTACAAATTCTTCAAAATATTTATAAATTATAAAACTTTAATGTAACATTATAAATTTTCAAATATTTTAATTATTTAAATGTCAAAATATACAATACAAAAACTATACAATTTATAAATTAGATGTTCCAGAAAATACTTAAAGAACAAATAGAACAGTTATAAATTCTCATAAATGTGATAATTGTAAAGTTTTGAAACAACAAGTAAATTAACAAGGAGAGTGAGGAATGTTTCCTTGCATGAGAAAAACTATTAATTAATTTATTTATTTACACAGAAATATGGACAAATACAAAGACAATTCCACAATAATTTTAATCTGCATTTGGTCTGATATGATGCATCAAACCTGAAAATTTTGTAAAAATTCGATAATAAATGTTTAAACTATATTTGATGATTCTAGAGTTCATAATATAGGCAAATACAAATATACCTTAACTGTTGATCCTTCAACACGCAACTATTCAAAGTTACAATGGTATCCCAAATTAAGCATTAAGCATACAGTTTAAACAAAAATCAACTACACTGCTGACCATATATGGCAACATACATACACATGACTTCATATTCTGTATAAAATACTTCATAATAGGAGAAAATTGGCTTTAGTATACAATATCAGAAATGACTAAAACAGAGTACAGGTATACCTCACTTTACGTCAGTAATTGGTTCCAGGAGAGGTGACTTAAGTCAAATTTACTTGTCACTAGGCTAAATAGGCACAAATAACCATTCTCAGTTCTGTATTTTATTTATTAGCGAGGTTGAGGCTGAAGCTTTCAACATGAAAATGTGTATGTCGAATGTTCTGTGCCGCTTTCCTGTAAGTCTAGAAGTTTGGCAATGGCCTTTGGAATGTCGAGCCTGATTCCACTGACTTTCCAAATGCCATTGCCAAACTTCTAGGCTTACAGGAAAGCGACACCAAACGCCCGACATAGACATTTTTGCATTGAAAACTTCGACCTCAACCTCACTATTAATGCATTTTTAATAATATATGGTTAATAAGAATCTATTTTAAGCTTACAAACAAATAGTTTTTTTTCTTTACTATATTAAAAACTAAAATTTATCTAAATTTATGAATACATATACAGTACACACATACTTGTAAATGTACTGTATGTGTTTACAGTACATTGCAGACTCTTTATTTGTTAATGTGGTTTGCTCTAATACATTATAAAATAAAATTATTTTGTAAGGTTAAATAACAAATACAGTTATTAAAAATATTTTGCGATAGTAGAAAATAAACTAATTTACGTTAAATGTACCAATAAAGACTGCTAAATGAGACGACAACACAGAGTTTCAGGTGTTTTCATATTTCGTTCTCTGGGATTTATGATGTACAGTATTAACATTTACTGTAAATGTATGTATTTTAATATGATTTTATATACTTTTAGTCTTATTTATTGTATAGTAACATGATTTTATGTGCTTCTAATGCTTTTCTAGTGATATTACAACTTCAATATTTGTGGCGGACAGACGTAAAGTTGAATAAAATGATTTAAACTTGATTTTTATTTTTTCATATATATATTTTTTGACAAACAATGTATAATTGAGAACGACTTAACTCGAAACGACGTAATCCAAGGTATACCTGTATACATTACTTAATGTAAATTCTATTTTTACAGTAATTATATGACCTCTCTTTCACCATCTGATGCCATGATTTCATATATTATGCCATATTAGACTTACAACGAAATGAATTTACAACCAGACATTTAATAAATTGAGGTATATCTGTATAAAAACTGATAAATTTTCAATTCAGTTATAGAAAAACAGTAACGTTTTCCATATGTTTATGCTTTTGTAGAAATATTTGTGTTAGCATCTCATTATTAACTTGGCAATTCATTTATTTAACAATAAATAAATTGCACATACATCATTATCACTTGGTTAGCATTTTTTTTTGGGTCATTCAATATTTCTTTTAGCAGACTTTAAAATTAAATCCTTCCTAAAAATTTTTCTAGATATTTTAGAAAGAATATAGAAAGAAAACATTCCTCTCAAATTCTGATGAGTTTATCTTCACATGTTGCTGCAATACCTCCATGTAAGAAAAAAGTTATCTCATGAAAAAAAGTTAAAACAAAGAAAGCAAATATCTATTTCAGATTACTTTAAATCAAACATTTAAGACTATATGCATTACATTTCATGAGCAGTACATAGAATTAATTTATGTGATGTATTAATTAATGAATTTTCTTGCATTACAGTGTTAATCACTACATAGCATTTTTTAAATAGTTTTTCTATATTGCCTACACAGTAGCCTTTACAGGCTACTGTGTTATACTAGAATACTATATATTATTAGACATAGTACTATGTACAATACTCTGTATCCATTAAATTTTTGTCATCCTTTGAGATGACCAATTTTCCTAAGTTTTGGGAGTAGTTGTCATAAAGAAGGTTTTCTGTATTTAAAAAATTCAGCAAAATGTAGTGTTAAATTCTGGGAAAAAATTTTTAATATTAAAATTAACATTAACAAATATACTTCTCCAATAACTTTAACATCTGCACTTTTCTTCATTCTTAGAGACTTGGGATTAAAACTTTAGTTTGGTTTCCAAGAAAGCAAAAATGTGTAGATATTAAACTAATTAGAATTTTAGCAAATGTCTTTTCTGGAACATCCAACATAATTTACAACTCCAGAATAAAACTTTTTTCTCTTTTATATTTTTCTATGTAATACTTTGTAAAACAAAAATTAAAAATTTAATGCTTTCTTAATTAAAATAAAAATTCTTATGTTACCTAGATAATTGCATTTTTGGTACACCGGCATAGAAAAGAGTTGAACATGAACAAATGAACCATTTTTCAGACATTAGATTATAAAGTTCAAGAACAGAAGGAATATCATCTTTATGAATTCCTATAGCTACTCTCATAAACATCTGTTGTGGACTTTCTACAACTATGTAATAGAAAGATAAAATTAAAAGTTTTTTAAATCAATAAAAAATTATCAAAAGTATTTACTTTTAATAAACATAATAAAAAATTGCAATGCATTAAATTAATAAAGAAGCTACAAAATAAATTATGTTTAAAATAAATAAATAAACTTAAAAATTTGTCATTTTACAGTTAAAATAAAGAAATTTCTATTAATTGAATCTATAAAATCAGTCGCAAAATGATAGCACCACTGTTCTTTTGAGCATAATTTTATTAAGACGACACAACTAACTGCAACTATAATTTTTATAGAAACATTTACAAATGGTTTATATATTTCAAGTATTAACTGGAAGTTTGTTTTTTTTTTCCTGTAAAATATAAAAGAAAAACAACTATTTCAATGCAATATCCAGTAAATAAACCATTTTGCAAAACCACCTTAAATACATGCTTTCCACAAACTTCTGAAACAAAGATATGTCAGTTCCTTCCCAAGCAGAGATAATTGCTTTTTCAGTTCTTCAATGTTGTTATACTGTGACATACACATGCTCAAACTTCTCCAGAGGTACTCCATAGAGTTCAAGTCTGGTTCATCCCATAAACTCCATTTTCCAAGACTCATGTAGACTTTGTAAGATGTATGATTGTTGGTCTGTTGTTTCTGATATTTTCCTGGTGCTCAAGGATGCAGAAGCGTAGCATTCTGGTGGTTGCTCCTATGTAAATGATTTCTTCCCATTAAAACATACATCATCAGGGGAAGAAATCATTTACATAGGAGCAACTACCAGAATGCTATGCTTCCGCATCCTTGAACACCAGGAAGATATCAGAAACAACAGAATTAGCCAAAATGGTGCTAAATCAGGATTATCTTGTTGGAATCAATGATTGCGATGTTTTGTAGCTGTTCTTCTGACGTAATAAAAGGTTGGTGGTATTGGGGAAGGTGACCTCATTTCACTCTCCCCTTTCAAGCACTGACCTTCTGTAAGTAAAGACTGCGTGTAATCTTTGTGCACTCTTCATTCTTTTGTTACATAACCAGTTACGCTAGTCCAACTGCCTTTTTACCAATCTTTTCGATAAGCGCCAAGTCTAACATATCTACCATTCTGGGGCCATACTAAATTGCTAAAATGTATGATTGCATTGTCTTGCTGAAATGTCTAGAATGATTCACTAATTCCCTCCTCAAATGGCAAAAGATTTTCTTCTAACAGATGTTGATAGTCAGTAACTTTCATTCAGATTCAGCCTGTAGGGAATGTGAGATTTGTTTTACCATTATAACCAAAGTCAACCAGACTATTATTTATCATCCTTGCTGTCACTTGAAAAAGATTTGTTCCTTTTTCTGAGATCATACCAGTAAACTGCCAAGCCATCGGGACCATCTAGGTTAAATTTCTTCTCATCACTAAAGATGACTCTCATTCATTCATTCTTCCAAGATATGTATTCTTTTCCCTTGTCATTTTTCTATTTCTTTGTTGTTTTTAAGTTGAGGCTGTTCTTTTTTTATTTTGTACCTTAGGATTTTTCTACAGTTGATAACTCTTGAAAAAGTAATGTGTAAACATTAATATTTGAATCACAGGACAGCTGTGCAAGGGATGTTCCCCAGAATTGAGTTTCCTGATAGCTTTTCTCTCTTGCATAGGTGTAAGCTTTCTTGGTGTAACAGAGGACTTCTTTATCCCATATAGCTTCCAAGTTTCAAAAAGTTGTTTACCACACATGGAGTACAACCAATCCTTCTTGCTATTTCTCTACATGATAATCCTTTGTTTTTTAAAAGCCATAATTTTTCCTTTGTCAAACTTGAAAAGTGCTGCTTTCCAACACATGTTAATTAAGCTATATTTACACATCAAGAACTTGCTTAATTAATTTTACTGTTGAAAATTTCATGAAAATATCTTGTTACCTAATTTCTATATTAACTCAGTACAATTTAAATGAAGAATTTTTACAAACAGATGTGGTCTTATCATTTTACAGCTGACTTCTGAGAAGTTCTTTATTTCTTTTTCCTAGTACAATTTTACAGAAAAGAGATAACAGTTACCTGTTATGTCAATATAAAAGCTATTTGTTACTGTTTCTATGAAAATTAAACTTGTACTTAGTTATGTATTTTTCATAAAAGTAAATTCAAAAAACATATAATCGTGTCATCTTGCAACTGATTTTAAATAATATAACTAAACAAAAATAACTATGTAATGAATAAAATAAAATAATATTTAATTCTAATATATAAAATATAAATTTTCTTATTTGAAAATTAATTCTATCTGTAGGAGAAATATAATTAAAATCATAAGATAAATAAAATAAAAATTAGAAAAGAATTATTGATTTAATAAATAATTTCAGTAATTAAGTAATGATTAACTATGTTAAAATGGTTAAAATTTTATTCCATACAATGAAATATAAAAACTGAAATACAGTTTTTTGAGATTACCTTTTTAAGAAAGGTTATGTCAAGATACAGATAATGTCATAAAAAATTAAATATAAAAGAAATCATTTTTAAGACAATATTTATCAAAAGGATAGGCAAAGAATTAGATGATAAGTTTTACTTATGATATCCATTGATGCCAGAGATTTGAATCCCCAACACTATATAAAAGTAATCAGTTTTAATATTTAAAATGTTTCATATAGTTTTAACTAAATCAATTTTTTTGTAAGGAAAAATATAAGAGTTTTACTAATAAAAATAACTATTTGTCAACTGTGCAAAATTTGTCCATCACTTTTAACAGAGTAGAGACAAAAGTGACACAACCTTGTTAATTGGTCCCACCTGATGTATTTGTAAACAGTCAGGGAAACAAAGGGCGTACCGTCTTTGTTATTGGACTTGTGTGTGGGCAGACAATGTGTTTGCCACACGTTAGCTTACTAGGAAAAAATGTAAACAAGTGACTGATGTTATGGTGAACTGTTTCGTTGGGAGAAAAGCCAACGTTTTGGAAAGCTTCCGATGAAAGGAAGAATCCTGATTGGTCGGAAGTTGTCATCCAAAAACTCTTTAAATAGTAAGATGGGCAAGAGGAAAGGAGAGAAGGGCAAGAGACTGATAATAAGGTAGTCTCAGGCACTTGGACAGCCTGCTGAGCGTAGAGAGTGTTCTTCTCTGATAACGATCTCAGGGACGGGTAAGTGTGGAGACTGGACGGGCCGTATAGTTGAGCCAACTCCACTAGTAGACTGAGTTTTCCCCAGAGTATAATAGTTCCTGAAGGTTAAGCTGACATATGAGATAACACCTGTTGTTATCTAGTAAATATTGTGTTTTCAAGCTTGTATATTCTACCTATTGTAAATAAACTGTAAATAGTGTATAATTTGAGTGTGGAGATGTACTTTTCTACAAACCAAAGTAAGAACATTCTCGAGTCGTAGGAATCAACTTGAGACAGATTATCGTAAAGATCTTCACTGACGCGGTAGTCTACAGGAGTATCATTGGAGATCTTCACTCTTCCTACATTTAATTTCTGTGAAAAATGTTTAGAGTTTAGAAAAAACTTAATATGGCGATTTTAAGAGGCTTCACTAGAAAATGCTCTCAATCTATATTTTTAAAGACTATAAATATATACTAATGACATCTTGTGACAATTTTTTAATAAAAAGTATTACAACACACAGCAAATTTCAAAAAATTAAAAAATAACTACATAAAGATCTCAATGTTTTAAGGAAGTTTAGGCTACAATTTTATTTTGAACCACATTCATTACAGTGTTGGGCCACATGCAGGCCACAGGTTGGACAGCTCTGCTCTACACCAACACTTAGTTGACTTTTTAGTTGATAAGGTGCTATGTGGACAATAAAATTCAATAAGACTTCCGTTTGATTGGCAAGTTTTGTCTGGTTTTGATATGACATTTTATCTTGACAGTAGCTCACAAGACATTAGGAGTAAATAAGATCTCATATTTTATAAATTAGTAGATCAGCTGATTATTTATATATCAGAGTAGGATCAATTAATTGCTAAAGTAAATATTGATTATCAGCCCATATCTCTTACAACACAGTTTTATATGAATCCTCATCAAACAGCATAGCAACCATAACTCTTGCTTTCTCTCTTCTTGATGAATACCAGAAAGATGTAACTGAACCTGAAATGACTATTACTAATCAACACTGAGATAACCATCATTGGCATCATACTAAAGAAAATGTTAGAAATAGAAAAAACTTCTCAGCATCAGATGCAGTAACCTTCAACAATACCATTTACCAAATAACATGGGCTATAAATAATTGGAACGGCACTGGACCTAAGGGCTGTAAATCAAGTATTGCTCAAGACAGACAGATATTGCAACTAGTGATGGGGCAGTGGATCAAACACCTCCAAATGGATGCATTGGACTCAATAATCTATCAAGGCATCTGTTCTCTAGAAAATAATGATTTAAAATAAAAAATCTGAATTTTAAATAAATTTACATTCATTGCCATAAGAATTAGCAGACCAAGGAGTTGTCAGAATCAAGCAAAATTGTACATGTGTGTGTGTAATGGTAATATAAGTGATTACAAAATGAAAGCAAAAGGATCATTTATTGCAGGAAAAACTACAAATGAAAGGAGGTTCTAGTATCCTGTTGGGCCATCTTTAGCATGAATACACAATGTGATACAAGACACGGAGGCATACAGGTGTTGTATGATATCCTGCAGCATCTCGAGCCACAATTGCTGAAAGTGGCCTCTAGTTTGGCCAAACTCCTAGGTTGTCCAATTTGATGTCTCAGATGATTCCAGACATCTTTGTTCAATAACAAATCAAGGGACTGGGCAGGCCAAGGAAGTGTGGCAATGTGGCAGAGGCACTCCTGTGACATCTTTGCAGTGTGTGATCAAGCACTGTTCTGTCAGAAAACAGCTCTTCAGAGCCCTTCTGTGAGAGGCAGCACATGTGGCTGCAGGATATCACTAACATACACAGGACAGTCATGGTCCCTTGGATCACTACTAGAGGTGTCATATGTGATGGCATTCTAGACCATCACACCAGTTGTAGGGGGTGGTGTGCCACTCCAAAGCACAAGCAGTTGAGACATTCACCATGGAGCCTCCAGACATGAATATGGCTGTTGTCAGTGAACAAACTGAATCTGGATTTGTCACTGTAGATGATCCAGTTTCATTCTGTTGTGGTTCAATCCTATCAGGAGAAACACCATTCCAAAGACAATGGTGGATGGATGTCAATGTCAGCATATGTAATGGCTGTCACAATACCAAATATTCCTCGTCCAGGTGCCTCAAAATGGTATGGATAGACACTGGGGCCTGTAATGACGACACAACCTGTGTCCAGACGGTTGATAATGATATTGCCAGCTCTGGGCATGCTTGTCAAAGGACCAGGTGGTCGTCTTGGCTAGTGATCTGCCCATGGTGTCCTGAGTCTGGGTGCAGTGTGTGCAAGCTCTCTCTCTTGTCCACTGGTCCCAACACCTTCTCTCAATGTTGTCAGAAAAGCCTAGGTGGCAGGTTATTTGATGAGATGATTATCCAGCTTCTCTCAACCCGATGATCTTTCCCCTCTCAAACTCAATCAAAGGCATCTCTAGTGATTGTGACATAAAGGCATTTCTAGTGATACAGTATCCCTCTGCAAGAGGTAAACTACAAACAAAATGCCTTTGCACACTTTTTTATAGGCCAAGGGGATGCACTTTAGTGCCTTCCACTAGGATTACACAATGAGTGACCATGCTATAACTCTAATTATTTCCATATCTGCTTAAGACTTATCTGTATGCCAAGTTTTGCAGTGATATGACGTCTTGGTGCACTAATTCTTGGCAATGAAGTATATATTTCAAATTCTGAAAATAATTTCAAAAATCTTTATTTCTTTCACAAGTAAATTTTGTAAAGTTAAGAAAAAAAAAAAAAATGAACAGCATTTATGAAAATGTTTAAAGGTTTTATTCAGTATGCATGTGATTCAAAATTCTAATGACTGTGACATTAAACTATGTTATATTCTCATCAAACTGAATATTTAACATGTTCTGATTAGTTGCAAAATAAACTAAAAGTAAAAAAAAAAATTACAATAAGTTTAAAAATTAAGTAATTATTCATTTCATAAAAAAAGAAATCAAAAATTTTGATGAAATTGTGATTCAGCACAATAAATTTTAAAATATAATTTTACATTTTAATTTTTCAGGTAATTTATAAAAATCTGTATGAATAGTGTTTACTTACCTTTCCCATTTATTCTGAGCAAAAAAGACTTTTCTAATGCCTATTTGTAAGTAAATTGAAAATGCATAAGCATAATATGATTTTGAAAATTACACTAAAAAAAATGTTTAAATATTTAAAAATTAAATAAAGAAATTTTTTAAATTTTGTAGTTATCTCTATTTTTTATAACCTTGTAGCATTAAAAAAGCATTAATTATTATATAACACACAAATAAACAACCGCTAAACCCGTTAAAAGTGCACCAACCTAGTTGGTGCAAGAGGTAGCCCCACTAGGTTGTATCCCGTTCGTAACGGCAGTGGATGTGTATTTATATATATTATAAAATAATTCATGCTTTTTATCTGTAATTTAGTAAATGAGAATTATGATAAAAATTTAAAAATTACATGTTTATTAGACAAATTCATTCAAGTGTTAATTAAAAGAGCAATAAATTAAAAGTATATCACACCTTTTTTTTTTAAAGAAAAGAATCATAAATCATATAACAGTAAAATGATCCCTCATGATAAAAAAGACTAAACTTTCATTTACCTTCATTGAACTAGATCAGTTGTGCTAAGCAGTAATAAACTTGTCACAATAATATATATTCAACAAATTTATTTCTGATTTTATTATTATTTTCTAACAATTCTTTATGATATCTGATGATAAAAATTCCATGTAAAACTACAGAATGATAAATTTTATCTTGAATATATGTAGATGAATTCTCTATTTAACTTAAGAAAATAATCTTAATCTCTCTAAATGCCGTAAAGGTAATGATAAGGAAATTTAGGAACTTATATACCAACATTAACAAGGAAAATTTCTATTATTTGTTTTGTAATTTTTATTTTTTTAATAAAAATATTCTAACTGCATTTGTTCAAATATGTTAAGTACTCTAAGAATATATAATTCCTAAGCTTAATACTTATGAAAAATAAGGCCATAAAGATTACATAATTAATTTCTATCATCATCAATATAAAAACACGTGTTTAAATATTAAATTAACTCACTATTTACCGTACTTACTCGCATATAAGACGAGGTTTTTATCCATTTTTCACTGCTTCAAAAACCTAGGCTGTCCTATATGCGCGAGAGAAGGATTCTTTTCGTTATTGTATCATTTTTGTAAACTGTGTACAGTCAAACCTGTTTTTGTGCAGTCTTTTTCTGTGCGATTTTTATTTGTGCGATTTGTTTTGTGCGATTTTTTTTGTGCGGTATATGAAAATTTCAATCAAATTGGAACATAATTGACTCCTGTAAAATTTTTAAAAATTCTATTGGTTGTTTTCTATGACATCAGCAGGTTTTTTCATTTTTTATTCAGAAAAATTTTTTTCTCATACGTTTATTTCGGTCCCCTCTTATTTTAATAGCATAAAAACCATAAATATTATGTTATATTTGAACAGATGCGGTAAGTTAGCTCCCCTCCAGCTTTAGACTGCAGGTGTGAAATTTCATGCCTTGTTAAATGAAATAACACTTCCTGCAGCTATATTTATCAAATAAAATCATTATTTAACGATTATTTTTAACTTTTTAATGTTAGATTCGTATTTAAGTGGAAATAATTAATTAATATAAAAATTAAAATTCTTAGAGGATTTTTTCCCTACCTCTGCACCTAGTTGCAGAAAAAGGCCCAAGGAGTTAAAAAAGCAATTCCTAGTTATTTCGTATGGTTTCGAGTTATTTTCTACGTGAGACTTTTTTTATGCGGTCCCTATTCACCGCATTAAAAAAATATTTTTTTAATTGTGTTGCGAAAACTATTTTTTATAGCCACTCGTGAAGTTTCGCGCAATTTTTTTTAATGCATTTTCTTTTATGCGGTCCCTATCCCCCGCACAAAAACAGGTTTGACTGTATTTTGCATTTTTTACCGAATTCTCACCTTCTAGTGTTTAAGAACAAAAGTATTTTATCAGGGTCGTTTGAATCGTTCTTGTGTATTGTCAGGAGTAAAGATGAATTGAATAGCAATAGGAAAAGCAAAGCTTTTGAAATAAATTCCAAAATTACATGGGATACTGATATAAGTTTTAATTCACTCCCACGTGAAAACAGATAATTATTTGGAAATTAGAATTTGAAGAAACTCAAAAGTGTAATCAACTGTTAAGAATTGGCAAAAAAGGTTCCAGATTGTCCAGCTTTACATGAACAAATTATGTTGTCGATTTTACAAGATTTTTCCTTGAAGTTTAAAATGCCAGTAATTTCTGTGGGATAATGTTTAAATATTACATGTTTATTAGACAAATTCATTCAAGTGCATCTATGTGTATTTGATATTTTGTTTTTAAACAAAATAAAATCAGAATTGTATTAATAAATCTAATTTTCTTTATTTTGATCTTTAAAGTCACACCTTGTCCTACATGCGAGATCATCCTATATTTGAATAAATACAGTATACAATTTTAAAATCTAGGAAATTAACTTATATATTCTGGATTAATATAATTAAAATTTTTATAATTTATTTTCAAAGAATTTATCCATTTACACAAAAATTCAAATACACCAAATTGTTCTAGAAGATATTTGTAATTTCTTTAACTAAATCAACAAAACAGTTCATTAGCTTTCTCAGCTAATAGTTTCATCTTATAACTATGGTTTCTCTAACAGGATTCCAGGATTCTCGCTGTTTATTAACCTTTATTCTGTGTTAAGGTTGAGGAAATTTTGCAAATAGAAAATATAATTAACTCATAAACTGTCAGAATACATTTGTATTTATTAATTTTAAGCCTGTTTATTAGTTTTTTAAATTTTTGCTTGTTATGGCATGTCACAGATTGTTAATAAGCAATATGTAGCCTATTTGTGGTAGGACTCTGAAAATTGTTTACTTTTCAGAACCTGTAATATCTTGAATAATTGTGCTGATGCTGTCTTAATTTTTAACCATGCCCAGTAGCTTCAATAACTGCATTATGCCAGACTGTGCAAATTGGGCAAGGATACAAACAAGTATAGAGTATACAAGTATGAAGTATGCAAGTATGAAGTTTTACTTCATAAACCTGATTATTAAAGCCAAACAAACTGCAAAATCTGGATATAAGCTTGATGCTATATCCAGCTATTAAAGCAGCCATATAAAGCTATTAAAGCATCCAGCTATTATTCAGGGTGTTTCAAAACTATATGTCAGAAATGTGAAAGCAAGTAGAGGGGACCTAAATAAGCAGATTTCATATAGGAATGTGGGTGCGTAAATGCAACATTCAAGTGCTAGCACATAAGGCAGTATTTACAACAGGTAAGTGAAAAGACAAGTAAAGACAAAGGAAAGCAACAATTTATTTATCAAGCAGTTTACAATAGCTGCTTGAAAGAGCGACCACCAACAGCAAGCAATGCAACATTCACAGCAGTGGTGCATGGCTTGGCATACATTAGTAAAAACATCAGACATGTCATGCACATTTCCAACAGACAATCGGGCAACCAGATCTTCTTCAGATGTTATGGGACTATTGTACACCACGCTCTTAATGTGATCCCAAAAGAAGAAATCCAAGTGCAGTGGTCAAGGAACAGGTCCGCCCTGTCCTATACAATGCTGGCTATACACAAACGTCCAGGTGATTCCTGACATTCATGCTGAAATGAGCTGGGGCACATTGTGCTGGAACCACATTCATGTGCAAACAGCTGGAGGAACATTGACCAGAAGTTCAGGTAAGACCTCTTGTAGGAAGATGCCTTATGTGTGGCCGGTTAAACGACTAGGTAGAATGTATGGTTATTGTAAACAATGCCTGCCCAAACATGTGTTCTTGTGCCATGTGGGTTATCATGAACCCAAAGGTGAGAATTATGGGCGTTAAACATACCAGACTAAGAAAAGGTAGCCTCATCAGTGAATAAAACATCTGCAGAGAAGGTGGGATTGGCTGCAGCCTGCTGTAGGTACCAACGAGCAAAGTTGACATGCAGAGGATAGTCGGCAGGGATCAATGCGTGCACTCTCTGCAAATGATACAGGTGCATTCTGTCTTCGTGTAAAGTCCTCCAAATAGTTGCATGGCTCACACTCAACACATGTCCAACAGCTCTCGAGCATGTTATAGGACTATCCTCTACTGTGCGTAATACTGCTTCTTCCACTGTGGGAAATCTGTGATATCTTTCAGTGCCCGTATCATGCCTGGAAGCATAAACTGATCCACTCGCACACAACTCCCGATGAAGACACTTGAATGTTCGGCAATCCAGCAAATTCCTACCCAGAAATCGCTCCATGTACTTGTACATCCTTTGAGCAGCCACTCCATTTCTTTGCACAGCCCCATAATGAAATGCATGTTGGCAAGCTCTGTGTTGGTGTAACGATGCATGTCGCTCAAAATCCATGTGGGAAATGACGATTCAAACCAGCAAGGCACTTTCATCTGCCGAACTCAACAGCGCCCTCTTGCAGCATTTCTGCACCCACATTCCTACATGAAATCTGCTCTACCAACCTTTACATTTCTGACAAATAGTTTTCAAACAACCAGCATATTTGAAATTAGACAAATCAAGAATACTAGACAGCAATCTCTTAAACGCATTAAAGACTATTCCATCCACATCAATTGAATCAGAAAGTACATTCTTGGTAGCAGGACTTTTCATTACTAAAATAAGAACCAGATTGAGTAATCAAATCATTGACCATCTTTGTTTTTTAAAATCTTATTATAAAAATGTACAATTAAATTTAGTATTATGTTTTACTTAAAAAACAAAAATTACCTTCTAAGTTAGAAGTTTGATCCAAGTTCATTTTTTTCTTTAAATTTTCAACTCAATTCAAAGGTATTTTTGTTTGTTGTAAGCAGTTTCCAACAAACTCTAATACCGTATTTTACGGACTATAAGACGCTACAGACTATAAGACACACTTTAATTTTTAAGCATTTTTTCTTTTTTTAAATACCTATAAGATGCTACGGACTATAAGACGCACCTGAATTTTGGAGGCAATTTTTTGAAGAAAAAAATGCGTCTTATAGTCCGTAAAATACGGTAAATGTTTTCTATTTGTGGAAATTTCTATGTAATTCAAAGGTAATTTTTAATACATATTTTATACAGCATTGTTAATATTATTATTTTGGAGGTTGCAGGAATTATTAAATTACTTAAATAATGAAAAATAAGTATATCATTCAATTTCAAAATTTATTTTATATCTTAAAAATAATTAATTATATCCTGGCATTTCCCAAAATCCTGGAAAACAGATCACTGTTTTCTTGAAATCCCAGAAGAAGCAAAGAACTGGGAAATGAGAAACCCTAATCATAACCTAGAAATACTTAAAACCTAACTCCTCAATATAAATCAAACTAAACATTTGTTTCAAGTTTATCATCATCAACATTGCTATAAGAATTCCATTTACATCTGTTATAGATTTTTATATATTATCATTGTATATTTTAATTAATTATCTATAATCATTTATAAATATTGCCTCCAAAGTAAGAATTTGAATTTAAATTAAGATATGCATCACATGGCTGACTAAACACATCACTCAGTTCTCTTTTTTAACAATGATAAATAGTGTTTGAATAGATTTACATTTTTATTAAATAATTTTATCTATGATAAAGTATAGATTCAATTAATATGCTTTTAAATAGCAGTATGATATGAACAAATTTGAGCTGATGTTACTGAAAATAAAAATGTTTTAGCAAATACTTTTGCTTGATTAATTCAAGCTTCTTCAGACAGAGAAACAAGAATTTGAAATGAGTATATTTTTAAAAAAGTTTTGAACAATAGAAAGTTAGGTTATGCTAGAAAAATTTATGCTGCTCAATTTGCCAATGTTGATATGTCTAGAAGCATATGGAAATATTTTTTCTCTCTCTCTCTCTGCATATTATCTTTTTTTCACCCCACCATGATTTAACTCTTTACACTGTTTCAAAATTTTGTTTATTTTTAAAATATGTTTCATTTCAAATCCTTGTTCTGCCTGAATAAGGTTGATTGATCAAGCAAAACATTTGCTAAAACATTTTGGGTACGTTCGTTAAGTCGAATGAGTTAAACGCATTAGTAACGAATCGTTCGGAAAGTAGTAGTCTCGCTCAGTGCGCATGCTCCGCGGTGATGACATATCGAACGAAACTCTAACGAAGCTCACAAAGGAAAGAGTTAGTTTACTTCATTAAGAAAATGGCGCCCGACGATATCGATGTTTCTAGATCTACTCGAGTGTTTAAATTGTGAATTAAAAGGTGAAATGATTGAAATAACTGTCCGTCCGAAGCAATCTAAGAAAAATGTTTTGGATAAGGCTGCACTAGCAACATTCGTATCTTCGATTTTAGAAACAGCCATTTAGTTATAACGAATCGTTCGAAAAGTCTAACGAAACAAGAATAACGATGACGTCATTCTCGTTTAACTCGTTTGACTTAACGAATGTACCCTTTATAATTTTATTGTCCTTATTTTATCTCATTAATAGCCGAGATACCCATCTTCACTCAGAAAAATGATATATTAAGGAAACTTAATACTTAAAATTCTAAATCTCTAGGAACTCACTGACAGTCTGACACAGGTAAAAATAGCAATGGTCAAATTGGTCAGATATTCACTGAATATGTTTGTTCAAATATCAGGCTGACCAATTAAATTTCATTTGACCAACTTTCACTGATATACATTTTCTCTCATTAATGACCATAACATTAGCCTGTTGAATTTAAATTTCATGGTTCATTTCACATCCATTGACTTTGAGACAAAACTTCTTTTTCATGTGAAAGACCTGATAAGAACTAGGTGTCAATTCCTTACTCTTACTAATGATATCATACTTCTATCAAAGCTTATAAAATTGATCCTTGTTCTTGTCAACACAGAGATCCACGAGTAAAACAATCAATACTAATTGTTTTTTCTTGTGTTTTGTTTGTTTTTTTGCACTCATTTTCTGTTAAGCACGTGCAATGTTTTTGTTTTTATTTTTGCCTCTATATTCCATTGTGCATGGACAATTGTGTTAGGGAGCATGGACATTGCCACTTTGACTCCATTTTATCTGAAAAATGAAGTCATGGTCCTATTTTTTTATTACATATTTGGATTCCTTATTGCAATCAATGGAAAATGGCAAAGTTTTATCAAAATTGGTTCATCAAATTTTGAGAATAAACTCAATTCTTCTAGAATATAAATTAATAAAAATTATAGAAATCAAAAAATTACCTTAAATCCAAAATAACTATAGTTGTAATCTCTTTCATACTGGATAGCTAAATTCAATTTCTGAAATTGGAAAAAAAATAAAAGAATTTTAAAAAATTATTTTAGAAGCTTATATTACAATTTTTTAAATTAAAGCTGTATTATCATATATTAATAAAAGGTATATATTGTGAAACTCAGCACTACGTACTTTGTTTACTTAACTACATCCTAACATAACTTTCTAAAAATACCATTTTGTTGAATAACTGTCAACTTTCACACCGGGAGTTAATCGTCTGGTAAGTTCTCAGCAGCTAAGTGACACTTTCTCATAACCTCCTGACCTATTGTCGCCACTAGTTTGTTCTACAATCATGTCCATTACTAGGGTTTGTAATTGTACTGCATAGGTTTGTACATCCTTGTCCCGCACCTAGATGCAAACATGAAATTTTTGCAGCCATAAAGAAATTGGTTCCCTCTCAAATCTCTTGATCATGAGTCTCTTAAATTCGTTGTATGTCTCTACCTTCCTCATCTTCGCATCCTTCCATGCAAAATCCTGGGCTATACCCGTTAATTTTAGTTTTGCAACCCCTAAGCACTGCACCTTGGCCCAATTGGTTAGTTTCTCTATTTTGTCTAGTGACTCGAAAAAGTCAGTAACCTTAAGGCCGTCAGAGTCCCCTGCAAAAGACAGTATTAAAGGAATCATGTCCCCAAGTCCACTTACACGGCACCTCCTGCTGTCTCTCCACACATACATCTTTCTCCACTGGCCTCCATCCCATTGCAATTTGTCTAAAGTTATCGCAAAATATCAATCCCACTTCTGACACCAGTGTGACGGGAAGGTCAGCATCTCTTTAGTGCCTCATCATGATAGACATCACCATGTTTTGACTGACACAGAATCTGAGACGGTGTGTTTATTCAGTCATGTGCATGGGCGCTCAGATTTGGGATGGAGCGAGAGACAGTGTACCAGAAGTGACTCACGCAGAGACTAGGTTAACGAAACGATGTTTATTTGTAAAGGACGTAAAACATTACATTACAATACATTAATTTGTATTTATATTCACTACTAGGTGTATTAAGAGACACAAGGCTTTTTTACATCTTTATTTCTGGTTCTTCCATATGCTGAAGAACCAGAAATAAAGATGTAAAAAAGCCTTGTGTCTCTTAATACACCTAGTAGTGAATATAAATACAAATAAAGAGAAGACACGGTCTCGGAATACATATTTAATACATTAGTTTCTTGATAGTAAATGTAATAGCTAAAATAGGGTTAGATAGGCCTAATTTCACGGTCCTTGAGAGAGAGTTTACATAAGATTTGCATGGCGATAAATACCTTGAGGTGATGATGTTCGAAAATAGTCTGATGCTCATTCCTGGGAGGTGTTCTTGTTCTCAATCATATAGTCATATATCTTAGTCCCCTGAGATAGAGTTTGTCTTCTAAATGCATACCTGTAGACGAGGAAATATCCATTGAACTGAAGTATCTGCAGGAACTAGGTACATCCGTTAGCACTAGATTAAGCACTAGATAAGGGATGATACTCTGTTGTGGGATTGGCGACGACTGCACTGTTGGAAGAACAGGCAACGACTGACCAAAAATTCGGTTGTTATATTCAACATGAACTTGCAACAATAGGTCGGGAGGTTATGAGAAAGTGTCACTTAGCTGCTGAGAACTTACCGAACGATTAACTCCCAGATGTGAAAGTTGACAGTTATTCGACAAAATGGTATTGTTAGAAAGTTATGTTAGGATGTAGTTAAGTAAACAAAGTATGTAGTGCTGAGACTCACAATATTATAATATTTTGCATTACACATATTACTATAATTTAACTTTACAATTTAAATTTAAAAATTGTAATAAAGTATAACAAACTATTTACTCTGCAAAGTGATTAAGTTTCCATACATAGAGAAAATGATCTTGTTTACTAAAAAAATATGCTCTATATGCAATAGCATAACCAGAAACTTCAAATAAGAGAACAAAAATTTTTGCCAGTTTTTAATTTAAAAATTTATAATAAAAATAACTACTTTTATTATTTATAATGCTTTATAAAAAGTAGGCAAGCATGTGCTTTTTTCATTTGTTTAAGTTTCTGAAATTCTCTTGAAAAAGAATTCACCCTTTGCCTCTACCTGGATTGTATCACTGTTTATAAGAGTACACATACTGATGCAGCACTTTCATTTATGGCAAATTTTTATTAATGTATCTTGTGTTTGTGCATGTAAAGCATGGCACACAGAAACATTTTTAATGTTATGTAAATTTTGTTCTTCTGAAACTGTGTTATTTAATTCTGTTAATTCACAAACTCAAGGTGCGTTATTTTTTCAACACTAGGCGATATTCCATTTTATTTAGTTGATACAGGTTACATGCATGGTACCACGTTTCGGGCAATGCCTCTCTTCAGTCAACATAGGGCTTTATCTAACACAGAAGCCATACATATTCGTAGGACAGGCACAATGCTATGCATCCACAAAGGTTTTGGAGCTTTCCTACAAATTTGTAAAATTTTTCCCTTGAATATTCTTCCTACAACAAAGCTTTTTAAAATTTCTTGTATAAATAAAAGTTTTACCAGTGCAGGATTTACCTGGGAAACAATTTCTTTACAAGGAATTCCAAAATTTCACAATAAAAGTTTTTTTTATAAAAGATTCATTTACTTTTGATACATCAATTAAAGGATAATAGGCCAATAGACCTGAAAGGTCGTATACAACAAATCGAAAAAAATGATTCGTTGTAGCTACATGCATACTGCAGGACTGGTATGCAAATGATTAAAAGAACAAACAAAGATATGCAACAGAGACAGCTGTTTATTCAGTAGTATATATGATCCGCATGGGAAACTATATAGGCCACTATATAACAAAGCATACTATCAATGAGGTGAATTAATGGTTGCCTGAGGTAACCTTGCTAAGCTGCATCCACTGCAGTGTGCATGTCATCTATGGTATGTGGCAGTAGTCTCTGGTGCAGTAGTCTCATGTAGGACAAAGCCCCACAGGTGTTTGATACGAGAGAGATCCAGTGAGGCTGCCGGCCATGGAAAGATGTGTTCAGGCTGGTAAGAATTTACCATGTGACATGCAGCTGGGCATTGTCTTGCTGGAACACTGTGTCAGATGCAGCTTGCACCAGCTACAGACTCCACAATTCATGTGATGTACTAGTCTACTGTCAGTATACCAGAAATGTGCACTGGGGCTGTCTGCTGATTGAACATGATGCTTCTCCAAACTGTGATGCCCAGTATGGGGCCACTGTGATGCTTGGAAAAAAAAGCTGGCATGTAGCAATCTCAAGGATACTGCTACACCAGTCCGTGACCATCAATCCTACACAGACAGAAGCAAGATTCACCTGTAAGCAATACTTGATAACATTCAGTAGACCAGTTGCAATGACAATGACACTACATCAGGTTTGCAGCCCTGTGTTGAGAGGTTAATGGCACTCTGTTGTTGGTTGTCTTGTGTGCAGCCTCACTTCATCCAGCCTATTGCAAATGATAATGGTGGACAAAGATGGCCCTTTTGATGGCAACAAGTGGCTTTAGATGTCATGTACAATGGTGAACAGTCCCCAATGGACCGTTCAACAAATCTGCAAGTCTGTGTGTTCTGTCATGTGCCAGTGCAATCCACTCCCTCTTTGGCAGATGTTCCTGTGTCCATCATTTCACACATTGTCAGATGATACTCATATCATGCCAACATACATGGCAACTGTATGCATTGACAAACTGAGATCACAAAGCTCCAGGATATGGTCTCTCTCCCAAGCCGTTAACTGGTGGTATTCAGTTCACTGTCATCTCTGAGGCCTTTTCTACACTTCTTCAAAAGTTTAGCTGTGGAAAACTGTCACTAAAAGCATTTGCAGCCTGAGCTGGCTGCTGGTCTTTATAGCCCAATTTTAGGTACCTCATGACTCAATGCATACTCAAACTTGATCATTTGCATATCTCTGTCACCTCTACCAGTCTTGCAATTTGCTTGTGGCTATGCACATTCCTTTGTGATGTTGTGATTTCACTTTTGAGGAGTGTACAAATGAAGTCATTTTAATGATAATTTGCATTTTTTTAATTCATTCAGTTTTTTCAAATTTTTCATTCTTAGAATTTTTAATACATTTTTATTAGCTGACACAAAGCAATCAGTTAGTTGTTGATTAATGATTATCAATCATTTCTGATTATTTATCATTATGCAATTTTAAATTTATTTTAATATTTGAACTTAAAATCACAGTATAAAAATTATTGTAATTCATTTTTATTTTAATACACACACACATAATTTAGAAAAAAAAAAAAAAGCTGGTTGAGTGCCATGTCGAAGTAGGCCAGTGGGCATTGAATGCATCCCCAGTCGACACCATGGGTAACCATTGGATGGCTGTATCTAAAGTTTAAATGCATCTGAAAGGGAAGAGTTGCTCAAAGGTCTGGGTGGCATAACTGGTCAGTGCACAACATGATAAGCAGAGGTTGAGGTTTGACTCCCACTCTGATTCTTTCATTCCAGACTATTCTAAATTATATTAAATTATAGTTTCCACTTTTAATAAGAGATGGTGCCTAACATCTACCTATAATTTCTAATCATTGTAAGCTCACCAACTTTCAGGTGGAATCAGTTAATCCCGCATCAAGAAAACTAGGGTCATCCGCAGGTAGTGGTAACGGAGACAGAAATGACAAGTGTTTTACAAAGGAAACCATTTATTATGGCAGAAGTATGCTTACATATTTGAAATGATTTACAATGGTCTCAGTGGATTGAGGTGTCTCTTGTTGTTCCTGCAGGATGTATGCAGGCCCCAGGGCAGGCGAGAAGAGTTCATTAGATTGTGGCATTGATGGACAGATGACAGAGATGTGGTGCTTGGTCCAGCAGAAGATGACCACAGGATGATTTCAGCAACACATAATTTAAAGTGTGTAATCTGGAGGGAGACTCTCTTCGACCTTGATATGTCAAATTTTATAGATTTTCTCCCTCCATCCGTATTTCTGATCGGCCCCATGTCCCCTTTCTTGCTTCCCGATTGGTCTCTCCTTTGTCTACAGGTGAGAACTGAGACCTGGTCGGGTTGCAAGAAAGGTCTGTTTTGAAGCACCTTTTTTTGTTAACTCTGATCAGAGATTGTTGATAGAACTATAAGCCACACTCTCATAATTTAGCCCATTGTTTCTGTTTTCTGTCAACTCAGAATTTTAATGATCACATGCGATGTTTCTTTAAACATTAAATCTTTCCTCTTTTCCAAATTTTTAACCTAGATCAACTGTTTATCAGCACTCATGTCAGAGTTCCATCTTCCCAGGATGACATTCTTTCCAATTGGTTATGTCATTCATCTTTATGTCGTGTTTGTTTTGACAACTAGTTTTTCTCTCTTCTCTCTCTTACATAACTTATGTGACCTTTGGTCTGACTTGGCTATAGTGTTTTCTCTTTAACAACTTGAAATTAAATTTTGATTTCAACCCATTCTGGAACTTCACATTATTAATTGTAGCATAATATTGCCCAATTAATTTGGCTGACAGTTGGATAATAAAAATTACAGCTAATACTGAAGAGCAACTAATTTAAAATCTAATAAATGTTTCTTAAACTTATTAGTTGCTATTTATGAAATTTATCAATATATATATATATATATATATATATATATATATATATATATATATTTGCATTTACTCAGACAACTGTCAAAATTTTTGGTTCATCAATCAAATTTATCAATTTCAAATTACTGTAAGTTGATAAATGTTGATAAAACTAATTTGTCAACATTATGTTTCTGGTAAAATCATTAAATAAAATAATAAAAACTATAATAATAAATTAAATCATTATTTTTGAATAGGTAAAGAAATATTGAAAATAATATCAAATCTTACTTCTGCATATTTCATTACTATTTGATAAACTTCTTCTGATATTAATGGTGTTCTGCCTTTAGAATGGGAATCAACTGCATTAAATAAATCAGTGATAACATCTGTAAAATATTTAAGATATAATTTAAACTGTGAAGATTTATTTTATCATCAAATTTCTAAATTATTATTTCAGCAACCTAGTCAAAGTCAAGTTTCAGAAAAAACAGTACTATTAGGTTACTGATATAATAACTTAATACAAATCCAAACAAGAAGCTAAATGAAAAAGTCAAATTTCTAGATAATTCTCATATTCATTATAAGATTATAATAAAATTTTGTTAGTTTGCAATGCTCTCCTCTGTTGCATTTTATAATTCTTCTTCATAAATAATTAATATTAGTTTTAAAACTTTTACTTAAAATATCTGAAGTGATATTAAATATATTTATTTTAAAAACCAATTTTATAATGCAAAAGAAAAATTAAATTAACTCAGTAGATATGTTCATATAAAGTTATTCTGCAAAGTTAATCTCTAGCTATAAGAATGGAAAATATCAGGTTAATGGCTCTTGTATATTATTTGCATTTTTACATAGCCACTCATCCTCCATTGAAGTGTGTTGTCTTTTTGTTCTCCTTTTATCAATATGATCTTCTGAGTACAATTTTATTTTTACTTTACTATCTTTGAAATATTATCAGTAGATGGGATTACAATATTTTTTTTTTAAAGCACTAATTTTGTCTTTTTCACTCAATAGAGTAACAGAAAAACTATTAAAGAATTATTACAACAGCACTATTATAAAAGACCAGATATGCTTTCAGTGATGGATGAGCAATATGTGAGCAATGTTACCTGGTCAGATGATTTATTACCAGATTTGGTCATATATATCAAGCCAGTTGGTAATTTGGCTATGAATTTTTTTCTAAACTGGCAAGTTTTCTATGATGATATAAATTTATTCATGGTATGTCTGAAATTTTCCTAAACAAGACCTGAATTAGGTATAGGAAAACTAGACAATTATAATCGCATAGGGCCTGATCTGAAAAAAAAACCCATAAATTGACTTTATTTCTTTATATTTGAATTTAGATGGTTAGTGAACTAAGTGAATATTTTTTAAACCAACAAGCTTTCAGGCATTCATTTATTATCAGTATTATCTGAAGAGTATGGATATAAGCAAGTATCAGATTAGTTGGAAAATTATTGGTATCAAATTATATTAGCAAAATTCAATATTATGTCATCTCTAGTTATACATTTAAAGAGGAATCTTCAGAAATTTTAATGTATTTCTACTTTGTGCAAATTCTCAAATGTAACACCAGGTAAATCTCACTCACTAGTTTGATTAAACAAAGGTGGCTCCTATAGGTTACTTCTATAATGAGACAGGTAATGCAGAGAGAAATTTTGTAGCGTACGGTGATGAGATTGCTACTTTACTGCTTTGTTTCCTGCACAAAGTTTACAGTAAACTGATTATAGATCATTCAAAATTTTTATTTTTATTTTTTCAGTTAATGCTTGATGTTGGAATCGTTTTAATATCATTTACACATATATTCTATAGGGAAAGTGTTGAGGGAAGTGTTAAGGATGCATGTTTTTAATGTTTTAACATTCCATAGTCTCAAATATTAATGTATTCAATGGATAAATATATGACCAAAGTAAGCTGATGTCTTCCAAACAACAAAATGTCTTCCAAGTATCAGTCTGAGATGTAGTGAAAATAGAAGTGCTATTACAGATCACAGTAAACAAATTACATTGGCTTAGATTTAGTGTTGAAGTAAATTATTAGGAAAATTATATGGATGTAATTGAAATGTTGTTATAAAATTAAAAGAATTTAATTTTATAACATTTGCCATCCTTGCTTAAATCTTAAGAAAAAAAGTTAATACAAATTTTTGAAAAGTTGGGAAAACTGTATGTCTTTGTATAAAATATTATAAAGACATGCATTACCCCAGTGTTGCTCAAATTTCATCTTTTCTTAATAAATAAAAACTTTTGGAATACTCCTAGAGGAGAATTAAATTATTATTATTAAAAGAAATCAACACTAACCAACACTGGAAGAAGAACCGTTGAGGGTTCAAAAACATTTGTGGAAAAATGTTTTTTCGTTGTTAGTTTCACACTGGTAACAGGCTTTGAAGTACGTAATTATTATTATTATATTTTTTTTTTTTAAGTGTTTTTAAAATGATGGCTTTAAGATTTAAAAATTTTAATTTAAATGATTCTATATTTTTTAATTTCAAATTAATTGTGTTTTAATAAAGGTAAATATTATAAATAGTATTTTTCTTTTTTTTTATTCTATGATATAATATGCTTCTTCAGAGAACTCAAGAACATTTGTGAATCCCAAGGATCCATCAATCACAGTTTATAAAACACAGTATTACTCAAATAATCTTAGGTACCTATGTACAAAAATTTCTATAGTGTTCAGCACTATTCTTGAATCTGTTTTCTGAGTATTTTAATTTTATTACTGATAGAAATAAGTCTGATAAATAAAATTATGATTTAATAATCATAAAATAATTCATTTCACTTACCACTAAATAACTGTTTTGTTTCCTTTTGAAGATTTGAAACAGCAATACGAGTAGCAAGAGTTGAATAATCAATATGAATAGTTGCCATACTAATTGCAGTTTCTGCTGCTAAATTGTCTAGTTCAACTGTTGTTATACCAGGATATAATCCACTTATAACTTTCATTGTAATTGCTGGCTATAATTATAATTTCAAATTTTTATATTATGATTTTAAAGATACTTCAAATAACAACTAATTAGTAAAATAACTCTATATATAACATTTTTCAAAATTTAGTTTTCCATTTAAAATCTATTATATTTTTTTACATTTATCATTTGTGAACATCTGTATTAAAGAAAAATATATATCAGTAATTTCACGAGACATTTTAAAACTGTACCAACAAATTCAGATAGATTACATTTGTGCTAGCATAAGGTTACTTAATAAATTATTAAATGACATTATTTGGCTTAAGATCGGATGGAGATCCAAGTAACCTAATTGGTGTGATAATGGCAAATGTTACATTGTTTAAAGCCCCTTTCTTAGTTGATCTTTTCTTCCAAAATCTTCAAAATGTTTGATCATTCATTAATGATTATCATCAAAACTTTATCACCATCAATTCAGATTTTTTCTCCCAGAAAGATAACAATGAAAATCATTTAACACATGGAACTGTCATATAATTATTATGAGATTTTTTAAATAAAATATTGTCTTACTTTTTAAAATTAAATTACATTTCAATATTATTTGATCATTAATTTGCTTTTAATTGCATACTTACTGGATCAATAAAGTTTCTATCTAATCCCCAGCAAAGTTTTTGGATTCTGGAACTAATTTTATCAAATAAAACACTTTCTCTACGCCCATCTGTAAATATGCATAGATATGAATCATTTTACACTGTACATTAAATAATTATTTAATAATATGAAGATGTTACAATTTAACAAACAGGATTATTCAAAAGTAATGCATAAAGAATGCTTTCATGCAGTGCTGTAACTAGGACGGTGCCAGTGGTGCCCAGGCAGAGGGCGTAGACCCTGGGAGGTGCAGAAATGACCTGGACCAAGTTTTGGGTCATAGTTACAGATGCTCGCACCGGGCGCATAAAAGTTACGATGCTGCTTTCATGTACCGTACAGCATGGAAGCATATGTACAGTACCATAACAGGCACTGTCAGAGGAACGTGTAATCATTAAATAAGCATTAAATAATTAACTGTACAGATGATTCATCTTGATGATTTACACTGTAAATTATGTTTTCCCTACAATGTACCATATGATACATAAATGCTATGCATGGAAGTATCTTCTAGTATGTTACTTTTGAACAATCCTATATAACAATCATAATTTATATTATAAAATTCACAGTTTATCTTTGGTGAAGAGAACCAAAATTTTGTTTTAGACTGAGAAAATTAAAATTTTTCAAAAATATAAAATACAAAATAGAAAAAATATCATAAAAATTAAAACAGATTTTAGAAGTGCAAAAATATCACCAAGAAACTGCAAGAAATATCTCCTTGCAGTTTCCATGAAGTATAAAATAAATAATTATTTTCTCATGCCAGATTCTTACTATATAAAAGTTTAAGAACACTGTCTATCAATATTAATAAAATTTTAATGAGTGATAGTGATTTACTAATAATAACAGTTATTATTAGTAAATCACTTAATTAATGAATATGGCCATTTTTCTCTATAATTTTATAAATCAATGTAAATCATTTATATTTTTTCATTAATTATCTTAAAAGAAAATGTTACAATATTTTTTTATTAAAAATTTTCTCTGAATATATTCTCTCGTAGAAAATAACAATTGATGTCATTTGATATGCTGAAATAATCCAAAAGAATCCATATAAATAGAAAAGACTATGAATGCTCTTGTAAATTAAATAGAATACTGAATAGAAATCAGTAAACATAGAATAGAAATCAGTAAACATAGTCATAGCTCTTTTAAAGTCATGTAATTTTAAATGCTATATTGATTGTAGAATGCAATAACAACATCTTCTAGTAACACTGGAGTGCTTAACATAAAGACACGCAGGTTATTTATTTTACGAAATATACCGTTCTGGCAGTTGTGGGGGGATAACTCTTACTTTTAGTTCTCAACATGAAGAAGGCCTCGATGGAGGCCGAAAACGTTTCTTGGTTCTCTATACAACACTGTGAAAGGTTTTAGACTGTGTCTCTGTGATTGTAGAATTTCGTCAAATGACAATTTTATGAAAATTAATTTGAAGATGTAGTTTTGTTATATTGATTTTAGAAATAAAGTAAATTCTTCTTAGTGTTAACCTCGTGAAACCCTATGCAATAATATATTTATACAACAAAAGTTAATTATAGTAAGATTTATACTGATTAAGTTAATTGGGAGTAACAAGAATAGAGATCAAGACAGTATTGAAGATCGATTTCTTAATTCCCCCATTCTTCCTATCATTCTTCCATTTGTTAATTCCAACAAAGAATGCAGCAAAATATCTGACAAGATGAATGTCAGAATTCATCAATTCTGTTGTAATTGTTGACATTAATCAAAAACAGTATTCAGTAATATCATTAAAAAAATCTTAACATTTTTGTATTTTTAAATATAATGCAAGATTTTATTTGTTCTATCAAAGTGCTTCTAAATGAGATTTCCATAATTTTAAAAACAAACAAAAAAAAAAAAAACTGTAGTATAAAATGACATTCCATACTTCCATATAATATGTTTATTGTCAGCTTAAACTTTAAATCCTGAAATTTTTGAATATAAAAATGAATTAAAGTTACTTATTCCAATTGTAGAGAACCACACTGTCTGTTATTTTCTTTCATTATATGTTTATCCGAATTGAAATCTTGCTTCAACGTAGTTGAAGATTACAATGTTTTACAAAAAAAAAAAAAAATTTGAAACTAATACTTTCAGAAACTACTCCATTCTGGAATTTTAATTTATGTCTGTATCAAATTTCATTACAGTTTGCTGATAATGAATTTAAACTTTGTTAAGTCAGAAAAAAACACATGTAACAGACTTTATTAAGATAATTGATGACTGTAGAGGAATTCTAAAGCACTCTAAATTCATGTCACAGAATAAAGTTGTTGTATCAAGCCATAAGCTAGTTCATGATCTTCCTACAAAAATAAATAAAAAACTTTAAGATAGACCTTCAGGACACAGAATAAAACTATACTATTGTAGATTTAGAGAGATTTTTTCCGACCTTGTAATGTGCCAAAGTAAATGTTTGAAAGAACTCAGCCAAGTATATCCATTAACTTTGATGGGAAGATGGGAATATGTTGCGTCTATTTAACAATGTACGTGAATTTTATGGTGTTGATGCAGTCACCTCATTCTTCTCGTTTGTAAAATGCAAACTTGTGGTGTACAAGTGCCATTGCATGTTTAATGTTGACTGATGAGGGGCCAAAAGCCCGAAACGTGTAGAAGTACCGTATCAATTAAATAAAGATGGGAAGGAAGCCACGTGTTTAATTAATAACATGATCTTGTGTCTAATACTCAAAAAACTTTAAGTTTTTTTCATATTTTATTGGAACTTCATGTTATTAATTCTTGATTACTTTAAGTCGATGTTTATGTTAACCATTATTGTATTGAATTCTATGTATTAGTTTGGAATAAAAAAAAGTCTACAGAAACCATTAAGTGGATTTCCTTGTTCAGAGTTCACTACAAAAGTATATTTCCAACCTCTGCTGTGATATCAAAAACTAATAATACTGACAGCTGACCAAAACTCCACTGTATTTCAAGTAACTTAGTTGACTTTATATCATTTGACATTTATAGATAGGCTACTTCAACTTAAAGTATACCTGTAAAGCATATCAAATGGCATCAACAGAATGCTAAAATGTATTGTTAGCATCTAAAAAGATACTAAATTTTGTCAATTTAAAGAAGTAATTCCCGATTCTGGTTTATGGATACCACATTTGAATCCTCAAGAAGTGCTTACTAGTGTACTTTTATATATATCATATCAAATCGATGGGTAATTTGATCTATATATTTGCAAAAGTAAGCTATATAAACACAGGAAGATTATGATTAAATCGCTTCATAATTTCATTTAATATATAATAAACGAGCACGTAACGTTTCAAATACCTCTTTTCACTACATACATCTTGGACTTACTCAAATGGCCTATCAATCAATCAAACATTTACAAATTATCTACAAATTTCCCGGCAAATTTTAATAACACCCTCTGGCGTCAAAAACTTTGTATTTTAAAATTTTAATATTATATTTTCAAAACAGATTCATTAAAACTTATCTATTTTTGTATAGAAATAAAATTAATTATCTGTTATAAAAATTATAATTAACAGTTTATATTATTTGAATTAAAAAAATCTATCAATAATCTTAAACACTTTTCGAGACGGCCGGATAACCGAGCGGTCAAGGTGGCAGCCTACCGATCTGGAGGATCCGGGATCGAATCCGAACGGGGCGAATAATTCCCAGGAATTTTTCAGGGGGTGGTCCGTTTGGATATGTCGGGCCCCATTAAGCTGACGCGCGGATACTGTACTTTCATTTTTCTGTGATTTCCCACTCTGTTGCATCTGTACTCGTCCATGTTCAGTACTATTTCAATTGTAAACTATTGTAATTGTATGTTTTCTCCCTGGTTGTGCCTCTGGCAGGTACAGGGAATTGAAAATTATTTTACAGTCAATAAACATGAATGAATGAATGAATGTCGGGCCCCGTCCCTCACCACCCGGTCGCCCCATTGTGGGCCTGGCCGAACCCATAATGGGCTTTCTAAAAGAAGCCCTCTTACTGCCGACAGGGCGAAAGAGTTAAAAAAAAAAAAAAAAACACTTTTTGAAACCCCCTCTCTGTGGGTGATAACAGAACCTTCTTTTTCAAAATTTTTTTTTTTTTGTTAACTCTTTTCGCCCTGTAAGCACTAGAAGGGCCTCTTTTTAGCAAGCTCATTATGGGTTCGGCCAAGCCAACAATGGGATATCCGAATCAGTAGCGTAGCGAGGGGAGTGCAAGGGGATGTATCATGCATCAGGCGCAACTCTCAGAAGGGCGCCCAAATAGTCTCCAAAAATAACTATATGTGTTTCTGGGTAAAGGAGAAGGGCGCCAATAAAGTGTCGGGCGTCAGTTATGTTCGCTACTCCACAAGACCAAATGATCAAAGAGAGGCCCGACATAACCAAATGCCTGACTACTACTAAAAAATTCCTAAGGTTATTTTTCGACCGTCCTAATATCCCAGAGCAGTAATCTAACATTTTTACGATTTCGGCAATTCGGCCCTCTTTATAAGTTATTTATACGACTGTAATGAATGTGAATATCTCGTTCGAAAGATACTTGTTTTCTTAGGTAGCGTGCAAAATTTCGGGTTTTTCTGTAAAGGGATTGCCGAAATATAACCAATTGAAAAGTGCAAAGATCTCCATAAAAGCTGTAACTTTTCTCTTTCTTATTCATTTGGCGGTGTAGATGCTCCTAGAGAAAGAACACCGCTGGCTCCACAGAGGTCATATTTTAAACTTAAGCCTTCCTCGTTATCAGTGAGGTGCTGGCGAAACTTGCGGGTGGATAAATCAAACTTGGCGGGGTCTTATCCCTTGCCCCTTATCCCCGCCTTCCAGCTGCTTAACTAAATTACAAAGGTAGACAAAATTGGGGTTTCTATGCTTGAAGTTTATTGTTTTTCCGGTTGTAAGGGACATGATAAGATCGAAATTTCCATTCATCTTTATACGAGAATATTAGGTTTTTGCGTACATATTGACGTTAACATCAATGTACGAGTATATGCAGGGAAAATCACGCAATTTGGCCAAACTCTTAATATTAACTTTCGTGGCAACGCAACAATAAAACTCTGTGTACTTACAAATTGTCAGAGTTTTATTGTTGCGAGCGGTCGTTGATTGTTAATGCGAACGGTTGGATTTTTAGTTCGTGCGGTCAAAATTTTCTCGTTTCGAGTGTTTTTCTCAGTTTTGTTTCGTTTGCGTCGATTTTATCGGTAAGTACAGACTACGATGTTTCTAATTTTACGTATTTTTGAACATTGTTAAGCCGAATATCACAATTAGTGCCAATGATTTTCCGACGAATCTCTATTTCCATAACAATTGATCGGTCTTGACAGAGACGACGGACGGGGTCTTTCCACTCATTTTCACTCTTCGTTAAGCCCAAATCCAATGGAATCTAAATTAATAAATACATTACATTGGTATTAGCGCGCTATAGTTTATATACGCATCATATCCCATATGATATTTGCACCGTTATAGTGTGAACTTTAATTAAACAGAATAATTCGAGATTATTCGTCTAAATTTTCACAAATGTTTTGTGTTAGGCAATAGACAGAACTGTACAATTTGTAGAAACTGATTTCTATAGCGAACATTAAAAATCGTTTGAAAGTTAAAATTACTATATTTAACAGAGATTTTATTATAATATTCATTTGTGACTTTTCGTTATAATTAAGACGATATTTTTAGAATTATTTTTTTTCATTAGAAATCTTACAATTTACATAAAATTAAATTTTCATAATAGTCGTTTCTTTCTTTTGCAGAATGGAAAATTTCAAGCAATTAAAGAAGTGGCGCACCTCGGCAGATGGTAAGGAGGAGGAGGAGGAAGGCTCTTGGTCGTCTTCCGTTCCGTTTCCGGTGATTCGGGTGCTCCCGAAAGATGTCGAGGAGAGCGGAGAGTGCGTCAAACGGGTGGTCGTCATTACTCCCGACGATAGCGCCTCGACTGTGGTCGACTACCTGGGACTGCGATACCCGGAAGTCGCAGAATGGACGGTGGAGTGTCGAGGGGAGTCCAAAGTGGCCGTGGAAACATCCGTCGAGCAGAAGAAACCTTGGTGGAAAAGGCTCTTCTTCTGCTGCATAAAGTGAATCTTCTCTCTTCCGAGATCACTTCCACCCACGTTCCACTTTTCACCGGATATGACTCTGCCACCCGAATACGACTTTGTCACCCGGAAATGACGTTTCACCCGACTACGACTTAATTTACTGGACTTGGCATTTCATCCCTGATTGGGTTTCTTCGTTTTCAATTGACGGACAGACATTTCTGCACTGGTTGTACAACTTACTTCGATTAGATTAAAGTCTGATGATCTGCAAAGTGACAACCAAAACGTAAAGCAATGTTTTTACCAGCTCAAAGACTCTGTTAATTGTCTATAAATGGACAAGGCAACTTATATTGTACGGACATTCACATTGTATTTAAACCGGTGTTCGACTGTCATTGTAGTCCGAACCAGAATTATAATTACTTCAACAATTCAATTTGTAAATCGAATTGTATATAAAGCTTTCATATTTAATAAATTTTAATATGAAATTTAATTTTAAAGATTGGCTATTTATCAAAATAAATATTAAAATTGCACACTTTTAGATTCATTAAAACGTTTCTACTTTTATCAATATTTATTTCCATCCCTGTCATCGTTCAATAACGTGACTATTTTTAATATAGAAACGGGCGATAAAGTAATTAAAACGAGTACCATAGTTTTGCGATGAATTGGAAAATATCGGGAATTCACCAACAAAACTGCGCTCCCGCTTTTACAACGCCGAATTAGTGAATTCCGAAGCAAAAAGGCCGTTCTGCAGTATCGCAGTCACACAGCGCCAAGTGGAAAAATTCACTGATACACGAATCAAAATTGCCGATCTCTCCCTCTATTAAACGTCTGTAGTAAATGTGAATATCTCGTTCGAAAGATACTTGTTTTCTTAGGTAGCGTGCAAAATTTCGGGTTTTTCTGTAAAGGGATTGCCGAAATATAACCAGTTGAAAAGTGCAAAGATCTCCATAAAAGCTGTAACTTTTCTCTTTCTTATTCATTTGGCGGTGTAGATGCTCCTAGAGAAAGAACACCGCTGGCTCCACAGAGGTCATATTTTAAACTTAAGCCTTCCTCGTTATCAGTGAGGTGCTGGCGAAACTTGCGGGTGGATAAATCAAACTTGGCGGGGTCTTATCCCTTGCCCCTTATCCCCGCCTTCCAGCTGCTTAACTAAATTACAAAGGTAGACAAAATTGGGGTTTCTATACTTGAAGTTTATTGTTTTTCCGGTTGTAAGGGACATGATAAGATCGAAATTTATATTCATCTTTATTCAGGGTTGTAGAGAGCTTGTATGAGCCCGAAAGTAGATCGGTGTGCTTTTTCTTTTCAGCGGGCTTCTTTTATTATATATTTTTGAACAAATGAAACACGTAGAATATTTCTTTATAAACATTTTCAATTTCTTTGATTTCAACTATTTGCTGTTAAGAATATTGGTCCAATAAAATCATTCAAACGATGCAATCGAGTTAGTGACAGTTAATAAGACTCGTGGCATTGAGTTCTAATTATGACGTAATAATTGGCAGGGTACTCGTTTTTCTTTAACACATGGCTTAACATCAGGGTTTTTCGTTTCCCTGTCTTTTCAAGCTATTTTTAAAATATACGAAATAGCTTGAAATTAAATGATATAATCATTTTTCATTTTTTAAAGTAATCTAATACGTTCTACAACCTCCAAAATCATATTAATAATGCTGTGTAAGATATATATTAATAATTATCTTTGAATTACATAGAAATGTTTACTGATAGAAAAAATGTATTAAAGTTTGCTGGAAACTGCATACAAAAAAAAAAAAAAAGACTTTGAATTGAGTTAAAAATTTAAAGAAAAATGAATTTAGATCAAACTTCTAACTTAGAAGGTAATTTTCGTTTTTTAAATAAAACATTATAAAAATTTACAATAATATTTTGTATTATAAGATTTTAAAAATCAAAGATGGTCAATACTCCGATCACTCAATCTAATTCTTATTTTAGTAATGAAAAGTCTTGCTACCGAGAATGCCCTTTCCGATTCAATTGATGTGATTGAAATCGTGTTTAATGCATTTAAGAAAAAATAGATGTTACGTGTTTTTTCACCTGTAGCCTGTAAGAGACGGCCGGATGGCCGAGCGGTAAAGGTGGCAGCCTACCGCTCTGGGGGGCCCGGGATCGAATCCGAACGGGTCGAATAATCCCCAGGAATTTTTCGGGGGGTGGTCCGTTCGGATATGTCGGGCCCCGTCCCTCACCACCCGGTCGCCCCATTGTGGGCCTGGCCGAACCCATAATGGGCCTACTAAAAGAGGCCCTCTTAGTGCCCACAGGGCGGAAAGAGTTAAAAAAAAAAAAAAGTAGCCTGTAAGATTTCTAGTTCGTTTTCGAGATCGTAGATCGTGTTCTTCTTTTGCTCTCTAGTATTCTTGATTTGTCTACCTTGGCTGCTTTAATAGCGGTATTAAGCTTGTAGCCCGATAATTCAACAGTTCGTTTGTCTTTAATAATCAGGTTCATGAAAAAAACTTCATACTCGTTTGCATCCTTGCCAATTTGCACAATCTCGCATGAGTTATTGAAGCTACTGGGCATGGTTAAAAATTAAGACAGCATAAGCACAATTATTCCAGATATTACAGGTTCTGACAAGTAAAGAATTTTCAGAGTCCTGCCACAAATAGGCTACGTATTGATTATTGACCATTTGTAACATGCCATAACGAGGAAAAATGTAAAAAACTAATAAGTAGGTTTAAAATTAATAAATACCAGTGGCGTGCCGTCATTGGAAGCGATGGAAGCGCTGCTTCCACCTTCCAATGACCTTCCCTTGTATTTTATAAAATATAAATTTTCACATTTTAACATACTTTGAATTAATTAAAATTAATATTTTATTATAACTGCATTATGTATCTTTTACAAATTTCTATACTACATGTGAAAAAAACGATAAGATTGCTATTGTGTATTCGAATAATTCGGTGGAGGAAGGAATGTCGAAACCGGGTCAGTTTCCAATCAGCCACATTATATAGGCATTGGCACATGCGGTTTACAGTGCACCAACCTCACCCGGTTTAGCTGGTAGAAGCGACACACGCGTAAAGCGTCCAATTTTATATCCCGGACCAGTTCTGAGCTGTTAGCCGCCTGCCTGTCAACTTCCAAGCAGCCAGATTATAGGCATTGGCGCATGCGCTTTACAGCGAGGTCTTCCCTCTCTGTGGGTGATAAGAGAACAAAAAAAAAGCCTGGAAAAAAAGGGTTAACTATTTCCGCCCTGTGGGCACTAAGAGGGCCTCTTTTTAGCAAGCTCATTATGGGTTCAGCCAGGCTCACAATGGGATGGCCGGATCAGTAGCGTAGCGAGAGGTTGCAAGTATCATGCACCGGGTGCCACTCTCAGAGGGGCGCCCAAATGGTCTCCAAGACAAACTGTGTGTGTTTCTGGAGGAAACACATAGTATAGAGCACCAACGTCACAGTTTAGCTGGTAGAAGCAACACACGCTTAAAGCGTCCAATTTTATATCCCGGAGCGGTTCTGGGCTGTTAGCCGCCTGCTAGATATTCGGCCACCCTCGCCCGATTATGTGAATCACGAGCAGACTAGATCAACGGCGGGCAACCCCCAGCCCGCGGGCCAGCTACGGCTCGAGAAAAGTTTCTATCCGGCCCGGAGATCTTTAATAGATTATTAAATTGGAAAAATAACTAATTAATAGTTATTATTCCAATTCTTTGTAATTTTCGAAAACGATAAGAGAAATAAATGTAGTAATTAACTTTTTATTTATTTATTTCATATTTGCAGACTAAAAAAATTACGAGTCACAAGAAGGTGTCAATTAACTACTACGGCCCGCGGAAAAAACGTAAAATTTATTCTGGCCCATGTTATAAAAACGGTTGCCCACCCTAGACTAGATTTATAACTTAACCCAACCGATAGGAGTTTACTGGCATGTTTTTATGATAATTCTATATAGTTGACAGGAATTAGAAAAAAACTCAGTTAAAATATTTGATATACAGTCAAACCTGTTTTTATGCAGGGGATAGGGACCGCATTAAAAAAAACGCATAAAAAAATATCTCACGAAACTTCACGAATGGCTGTAAATAATAGTTTTCGCAACACAATTAAAAAATACTTTTTTTATGCGGTCAACAGGGACCGCATAAAAAAAGTCTCACATAGAAAATAACTCAAAACCGTACAAAATAGAATTTATTGACAACAGATGTCAGCACTTGACTGCATCGTCTGGTCTATCGTCTGTTTTACATATTTTTGTCCAGGTGGTGTTTTGTTGACTTAAAAAGTAAATTATTTCATTTTTCGCATATTCATGCAATAATATTACTATAATAAGTGCATTTATGCTATAATAAGTTTATTTAGCTATAATAAGTCAACGTAAGACATGACGAATCGCACGAGACTAATCGCCAACTATACCGCACAAATTAAAAATTCGCATTAAAAAAATCGCACAAATAAAAATCGCAGCATAAAAAGAGTGCATAAAAACAGGTTTGACTGTATTTATTCTGCGTTTATTCTGCTCTCCCATCTTATATTACTTACGGATTTCAATGTTAAACCGGTGATATTACGATTTAGTATGTCCCATCTGTAAGGGGATGGAGAAAAAACGTGTACAATTCTAGTACAGTGTTAAAAAATTAACTGTTACTTTGGCAGTATCATTTACAACCAAATTTAATGAATGAGATACAATGGTACAAAAAAAGCTCTAGAATTTATTTTCCTTAAATTTACGATTTATATATCCGTTGTCATAAAAATTTGTCTTTCCAATGTTTTCCCAAGACTACAGATATTCAAGTACAAAGTAACTGGTTTCGACTTATTTCTACTAAGAAGTAGTTAAATAATTAAGAGATTAGGAAATGGGGACATAAATAAAACCCTGCTGAAAGAGCCAGAATTTTACTTAAACAAAAGCTTAACTGAACCAATTACTAGCTCAGTACAGTGGGGAACTGATTTCCGTGTACACCTGGTACTAAAACGAATTACAGTAGTTAGAAAACAAATGACTACTAAGTTTAATTAACAAATGTTGGTAGCAAGGGATAGCATTCAAAACGCCTCGTCTTGCTTTTGCACTCCTTTCAAAATCTGGATCATTCCCTACAATTTGATCAAAGATTTCGATTAGCATCATCAAATTTTTACTAAGGAAATCTGTAGAGAAATTCTTTGGGTTCTTCGTTTTCAGAATCACTGTTTTCCAGTTCTACACGAATTCCTTGTTCTGTCAGTTCTTGAAAGTCGTCGTTGGTAAAGCTCTCACCAGAAACCTGCAGTAACTCCCCAACATCCTGCTCGTCCACATCTCCTAGTCCTGCTGTGTCGATTATGTTGACTTTAGTCAACCTAACGATACAGCGATAGGCTCTTCTCGTTGAGAATTCTTGGATACCTCCAGCCGTAATTTCTTCCACACTCCGTTCGTGCATTTATCAGTTAATTCTTGCCAAGCGAAGCCGATATTACCTATGGCATCTGTAATGTTATATTCTTTCCAAAATTGCACCAAACAAACATGGTTTTAAGGAAATACAGCGCTACGACGAATTGCCACCTTTTGCCGATTGGTTCGTGTTTGGGAATGAATGTATTATATACGAATCAATGCTGCGATAATTTGAATCAGCATAAATTTTAAAGTTTTTTTTTTGTTATTTTAAAAGTTTAATGGTATTTTTTATTTCATTGAATATTTTAAAATTAAAATAAGAATAAATACGAATAAAGTAAAGAAAATAAAATTAGAAATGAATGAATAAATAATTTATTCGTATTTATTTAAATAAATACGAAATAACTATGTACAGAGATGGAAATCTCTGAAATTCTTCTGTAATCTCTAAAAATAAAATGAAAATAATTAAGATTTTCATCTAAAATATTTAATTATATAAAGTATATATTGAATCAATAACTATATTCTTCTAAAAAATAAATGTATATGATTGAAACAAGAATTATACTACTCTGGGTAGAGCGGTGGTGGATCTACTATGAAAGTAATAAAGCTTACGCTTCAAGCCCTCTAATAGCCGGATGGTCCCAAACAACTACATTTTCGGTATCCTGAAGCTTAAACTGTTATGGGGCCCCTTTGTTACTGGTTTTGGAGGCATAACAGTTTGAGTTGCAGAATATCAAAAATGTAGGGAGGAACTGATTGTAAGTAATTAAGTGATACTGCGAGGTGTGATTTATAATGTATCAATTATGTTATTGTCAATAATTCATATTTACATAAAGTTACTCAATTATCTTTCTCTTTCGCGAGACTACAACCCTACAGGATTTTGTCTTACAGGGGAACACATACATAATTTAGATCAGCTACCTAACTGATTCACTAAAATTGTGTTCCTTAAACACTGGTTTGGACGTATACTGTGTACATTTATCTTCGAAAGAGCGAGTCCACCGGTGGCTGAGTGGATTAAAACCACCAAACACTGGTACTGGTCGTGGGTTCAAATCGAACTTAAACAAAAATTAATTGATATATAAGAATTCAATCAATATTTTGGGATGGTATGCACTGTACTTTATCTACGTTAGAAGTGTGTTAACGTAACTGCCAAGTGTCAGGGTCAAACAGCATAGGAATGCATATCAAACAACATACTCATTTATATATACATATAAGTTAAAGATACATACCAATAGAAATTAGTTCTCTATTACTCCATGTCTTTTACAAAACTTTCTTATTTTAGCTGTCCATGGGATGTGCAGAATTTGGCTATATGTCCACATCTCTAATGCTTTGAGTTGTTTAATCATCATCTCTTTTAATATCCAAATTTCTACTCCATATAAAAGAGTAGACCATATGTAACATTTCATCATTCAGAACCTGATTTCAGAGTCCAATTGGCAATTGCAGAGGAAATGATGAACAATATGAACAATTGATGCATAATGCAGTACATAGGTCATTTTGGTGCCATATTTTGACCTCTACATTCTGCATTAGATAGAAATTTATAGTTGAATGTGGTTTACATCAGTATAACTTACTGTATTATTTATTCATTACTAACTCTCCTGTTACGATTAACAACTTAATTTGCATAAATTGCAACTTATCTGCAACATGACAAACTGAATGGAAATTATTTGTCAGACCATCATTATATTTCTTAGAAACATTTCTAGCTATAAATTTGTCTTAATCACAACAATACTGTATAATAGTTCTCTATATTATTTC
Organism: Centruroides vittatus; assembly: GCF_030686945.1. Taxonomy (NCBI): domain Eukaryota; kingdom Metazoa; phylum Arthropoda; class Arachnida; order Scorpiones; family Buthidae; genus Centruroides; species Centruroides vittatus. The sequence continues at coordinate 1,648,601 of NW_027120684.1, read as the reverse complement.
TCTATGTACAGTACTTCCTCTTCCATACTTGAAGATTACAACATAGTGGAAGAGGTTCTTGATTAGCATATTAAAATGCAATGGAAAATTGTGAAAATCCTATTAAGAACATAATAAAAATCTTGAATACAGAAAATCTGGGTTTGTTTAACAAGCTAGAAAATAAATATATTTAAAAAAGAGAAATGTAAAGGGCTTGCCTAATGCAAGAGAATGTTTTTCAGAACTTCCTAATAAGAACTACCTCAAGTTTAAATGTATAACTTTAAAAGCTTTTAACCTCATGATTTATACACAATGTCCCAGAAAATTCCTTACTATATTTATTTATTTTTAATCTACTCAGAAAAAAAAATTGTATTTATGAAATTTCCTTATGAAAACACTGCATTTTTGAAATTGAGACTAAATTTTCTCATAATTATTAAGAACTAGCAGATAAGCCTGGTGTTGCTTGCGCAAAAAGTAACGATAGCGAAGATTAAATCTTGCATGTCGTTTTCTCTTAACAATTCCATTGTTAAGGAATACATTTCTTTCATTCTTTTTAAGCATAGCGGACGTAGACATGTCTGCTATGCTCGAAAACAGGCAGTTACCATCTCCTTGTGTAGGAGATATGGTACCCTACTAAACTGCAGTTAAAAATAAAAAATTGCATCTAAAATAGTACAGTAGAAGTTGAGTCCTTTAGGATAAGCCTTAAACCTTTCTCTCTCCTCCGCAGGGGGAAATTTCAAAAAATCTCTTCTTAGTGTACACTCTTGTGACGTACCCTAACTGTGTACCAAATTTCAACTTTCAACTCCTAACTGTTTGGGCTCTGCACTTATCATCATCATCAACCCATTTCGATTATATTATAAGATTAAAATATATACACTGGTGGACAAAACTTAAGGATGAAGAAGAAATTGGTATGTATATGAAAAACTACATGTAGTTGTAGACCAAGAAGAAAACAATAGTATTGACAACATGTTCAACATGATTTAATATAATAATTATGTTCAAAGGAAGTATACAGGATGTCAAAAGAGGGTGTTTTTGTAAAAGGTGCATATTGTCCAAAGAGATGGTTGTACAAAAAATGCACAATACTTACTACAAACAATCCTTAGCATCATGTCAGTAAGGGATATGGCCACTGTGAAGTGCGATGCTACTTTGTACACGACATGGTATACTCAGAACAACATGATCCAGGAGCTGTTGTGTCAAGTTGTTCCATTCCTCTTTCACTGCACGGATGAGGGTCTCTTTGTTTGTCAGTGGATATTGTCGTCCAGCAATATGTCTCTCCAAGACATACCATACATTTTCAATTGGTCAGGAATTGGTCTGGACAGCCCATTCAGGTCATGAGAATGGGCTGGCCAGACTATGTGACGAATATCCTCACTGTCAAGACACTCCTGTATAGCTTGTGTGTGATGACAAGGAGCATTCGCATCCATAAAACGAAACTTTTCACTGACAGCACCTCGGATAAATCAAACATGTGGGGAGAAGAACTTTGTCAATGTACCATTGGCCAATCATGGTCTCTTGGTCAACCAAATACAGGTCCGTATGGCCATTGACCATGTGCCTGCCCACACCATGATGCTGCGAGTTGGATATTGATCCCTTTTCTGACTGAATACTTTTGGGACAATAAGCACTGCTAACCTCGTGCCATATCAGTTGTTGTCTAGAATCAGACAATAGACTGAATCCACTCTCATCTGAAAAGAGCATGGTAGCCCAGTCATCATTAGTCCAATTGCGATGCAGATGGCATCATTGCAAACAGGCGCTTCGGTGAACTTTCAAGAGTGGGACATACACAACAGGTATTTGAGCGTAGTCTTTTCTTTTGCAAACGTCTTGCAAGTTTTGCAGGATATCTTAGTTCCTGTAGCTGCCTGTAAGGGTGCGACTATGCAGACGCAAGCGAGCAAATTTTCCAAGCAAGCAAGAATATGTGGCGAGAAGAGGCGAGATGCGATAAATATCAAAACTGGTCAGATATGTGCGAGAACCAGAAATTCAATCTCTTCAGTATTATTTTTTGCTTCTTGCTTGTGCATGGTTTTCTTTTGCGAAAACTAAATCTCTCGCAATCTCTCGCTCGCTCTAAATTCGCATCTGCATAGTCTCACCCTAAATGACTTGCCAGTTCACCAGCTGTGCTGTGTCAGTTCCGTTTTGCTGAAAGAACAATATACTGATCTTCTTGGCACATCATACTGCTAGGACATCCTCCTCCATTGCACCTACTACACATTCTGCTAGTTTGAAATAGTCTAGAAATGATACTGTGCACAATGTTAAATTCATGCACATCTGTTACATTCCACCCTTCTTCCATGAGTAAAATCATCTAAATGATGCATGGAAGAAATGTCTAGAATTTTCTTGTAATTTCACTCCTTCCTGTTCAAATTTCACATTCAATGAAAACTGAATGCACGTGCAGATTGCCTGAAATCTCTTATCTGTGCTGTCACATGTGGAACTCAAACATTTGCATAAGTTTTACATAACAGAGTACATCATGATTTCAAGCATACTACAACAGGCTTTTATCTCACTTGCAAGTGTGCAGATCTTTGCTCAGACAACTTGTTCATCTAGGTTCTACTTTTCTTGAGTCATGGTGACATGCCTCAACTTTTCTTCAGAGGTCTGCTGTCTTTTTTAAAGCAGTGGTTCTTAACCAGGAATCTGTAGAAAGTTCTCAGAAGTCCATGGATTGGAAGGGTAAAAATCAACTAATTATTTTAATTTTCATTATCCTCTTTCTAATCAAGCATCAGTTCACATACAAAATTATGCTAATATGCTATAAATTATAGTAGTATTAGCTAGAATTAGCTAGATCTGCTTCAACAATAGAAGCAGCAGATATTTTCATACCACATTACAGTTGTTGCACATCTTGAATACCGTATATTTCCGCAGATAAGACGATAGTTGAATCATAAAAAAAGGACCCTGGATTTTGGGATTAGATTGAAAAATTAGATTGAAATTTATATAAATTAAAACCATTATAGAAAACGGACAAACCATAATTATTTACTAGTAGAGAGTAGGGCATGTCCGCAAAATAGAATAACCCATACGACATGTTTGTGAATAGTCAAGGTCATTACCCAAATGCTCGAATCAGTGCAAATGTTTGCAACAATAGCAAAGCAGAAAATAAAATTTGTTCGTTCGAAAAATTACGAATAGGACATAATTCCATATACGCTACATAGTATTATTATCCAGATGATGATTGCCGATCTAAACTAAATTCATAGGCCATTGATAGTTTGGGGGTTGTCTTATAGGACAGATATATGCTAAAACTATAAAACTTTGACGAAAATTTATACCTTGTCTTATCTGCCAAAATATACAGTAATTATTTATGCTCATTAGTATTTTGAAATTTTGTGTTATTGTGTTAAGAAAGAAGGACATATATCATTTTTTTAAATTTTAATAAATGTATTTCTATATAACTGGTTCTTTTATAACTTTATGCATTTAAAACATTATTCCAAGAAGGGATCCATTACCTTCACATGACTGGAAAAGGTATCCATGGAACAAAAAAAGTTAAGAACTCCCTGCTTTAAAGAGATTAAACTTTTGAAGTAATTTCTCGTGGCTCATAGGGTGCGGTGTATTTAACCTGCAGGTCCTCACTTTCACTATAATAGCAGCAGCAACAACAATTCATTAGGACTAATAGGCATAGTATGTTAAAACTGTAAAGTTTTCTCCTTATAATATAATGTGATATGTTTTAAATAATTTTTCTAGTAAATTTGATGTTTTGAATAAATTGTAAAAATTGTAATTAAATATATGTATATAAGTTAGATTAAATTATGTTTCTAAGAATTTAATACAACATTGTTAAATGAATTTATTTTAGATTTTATCTAAAAATATATTCACAAACAAAATTAGAAAACAGATAAACTAACAAATATAATAAACAATTGCACAAATTATAATTTATTCATAAAAATAATTTCATAAATTTTTCAATATGTTCCCACATTAAATTGTTTGTAGCATTTAATCATCACAAAACATTTAAAATTGACATGATGATAAAATTATATTTATAATCATTAACAAATACTTTTTAAACAATAAAAATCAACAATTGTAACAATAATAATTTATAGGATTTTCTAGTTTACATTATTGTTTAATGTGTTGTTATTTAAAATTGTGAACAATTGATACTAATGTTTTTTTACTTATTTTTTTAAAATTAGGTTTGCTAAGATTTCAATCATCACTAAATACTAGTATCTGTGAATGAAGCATCACAATTTAATTTACAATAGCATTAATATTTTGATTTATCAATAATTCCTAACAGTATTCCTAACAAATATATGTATATATTTTTTATGAAGCTAAATATGATTAGAATTAACTTTTTTAAGTAAAATTCTAAATGTATATAAATCTTTTGTCCTGCTTGAAATATTTTTAACTAAATTTTTAGTTTACTATGTTTCTTATTTCATATTTCTATATAAAAGACAGAAATATGTTAAATTTATCATTTAAAAAGTACAGGAATGTAGGGAAGATTAATAGTTGAAATAATTATAACAATGTATTGTAAATAGCAGTTATATGACTACAAAATACCTAATACTACTGAATTTTTGTATATTCTATCAGAGATATAGGCTAAACTAACATTTTAAAAATTCTAGAATAAACAATATCTAACAATCTATATTCCTGGATAGCAATGGCTGTAAGAATATATTCGGTATCATATTCGTAATTATATACCACTCTTTCTGGAAGAAAGACACATTAATAATTTTTTTCTTTTTAATATAAAATTATTATATTTAGTAAATATTAAGCCATTTTTAAAAACAATACAGAGAAACAGTTTTATACAGACTAATAAACAAACACTGTATATTTTCTTGTAAATAAATCTCATTAGAAGAAAATAAATCACTAACATTTTTCTTGGTCGAAATTTGTCAATTATGCATTAACACGTAAAGTAAAAAGTAAATGTTAAAAATCATCCTTGAAATTGAGGCACTTGGGAAATTTTGGAAGTGATTAATCACTAAGTCTATATCATGTAGTTATATTTTGATATTTGTATTGTAAAATTAATTTTAGCATAACAAGTTTTTTATCTTTCCTTCCATATATAACTTAAGTAAGGATCTTAAATACTGTTCGTATAATCTTTCTGAAAAGAAAGGTGCGATTGGCAAAAATCCTTCCATGAATCCAATATGACCTCCTCTTGATGTAATAACCATAGCAACGTGACTACTCTGACTAGCTTCTTGTTGTGGTAATGCTAAAAAAATTATGTAACTGTTGGTTTAAATAAAGAGAAAATAAAATCATCATCAAATGAAACTACACTTACTATAAAAGGGAGCAAACATATCATCTGCTGCATTCACGCAGAGGACAGGTCTTTTGATACCATGAAGTTTACCTCGTAATGAGGAGAGCTGATAATATTCATCGACACTACTGAAGCCAAATATTTTAGTGGTAAAGCGGTCATCGAATTCTCGTATTGTACGACTCTGTAATAAATTGAATTGCAAATGTGTAACTCTACAATTATTCTTTCTATATTGTGATGATAAATAATCATGATGATAAAATATAAATTTGGAAACATCTCATCCAAATTTATATCCCATAAATATTTGTCTACAAATAATTTTAATATTTAATTAATGTTTAAAAATATGAAATTTGATTTCGTCTTAATAATCAATAAATAATTGAGAAAAGTAAAAATATAAAATATCATAAAAATATTTCCATACTTGTAATAATTTCAAAAGTTGAAGGCTGTTGTATTTTACATTCTATGAACTACACAGAGAAATCAAAATTAAAGAATAAGTGTTCAGAGCTCTCTGTGAAAAAACTATTAGGCAAATCATAACTAAATTTTGTATATATGTGGTACTGTACAAGCTGTGACAATTTAATTTATGGAATGCACCCTGTCACTCTCCTTGTGCATTTATACACAGACTTAAATGACATTCCCATTTCTGAAAGCAGGCCTGGAACTCATTTTCTGGAATACTGTTTAGCAGCTGTCTCACATTCTGTTAAATATCAGTTATATTAAAAAATTTTTGACTTTTCAGCACAACTTTTAATTTTGGAAATAGCCAGAAATCAGATGGAACTAAGTCAGGTGAAGAGGCATGATGATCTAATTGAGTAATTGCTTTTTTGGCCAAAAAGGTCTCATAGTGGGTGCGCTGACTTGTTGCATTGTTGTGATAAAATGGCACTTGTGAGCACAGTTAGGGTCTTTTTTTTCAAACAGAATCTTCTAATCTCTACAGTACTTCTAAATAGTGTTGTTGGTTGACTGTTTGTCCATGTTCAATAAATTCTTAGACTATTTCCTTGTGATTGAAGAAACACATCAGCATGGTCTTAAACTGTGAGCATGACATGTGTGCCTTTTTTTAGGGTGAGGTGAACTGGGGGATTTCCATTGCATGCTCTGATGTTTTGTTTCTGAATCATACTGTAAGGTTTCAGTAGTGCAGTTGCTAATTTTCACACAAAATTTAATATTAATACATTACTCTAAATTTCAATCACTCATTTTTATGCCAAAGAGTACACACAGATAACTATTATCTTTCCAATAGCTAATTAACAACAAGCTCTATCAGCTTGAAATTAATGTTTGAACATGAATGCAAATGTCATTTTGATATAATTATGCCATGAACCATCCAGGAATTAAATTGTCACATCTTGTATATATCCTAAGTGTACCATTTCAATTTTCAGGAAAAATTTCACTTCAAAATTAGCCACTAGGGCAAAAGATGTCATTTTATATACATTTTCTAACAAATTTCCAGAGTAAAAAACAAAGTACAATAATTTTATAAATTTCTTTTTGTATCCTTGTCTACTTGGACCTTGTTTATTAATTATAGACACACATAAATTAAATATTATAGTTATTTAATGGAAAATATAAACAGTTTGGTTTCTTTATTGCTATAACAATGGTTAAAAGTTCTGGCTATTAATTGTAAAATTAATAAAAATTTCTTCCTCCAAATTAGAAAATGTAATAAGAAAACAACAACAATAAAACAAATTTGGCTAAAAAAAAATAAAATAAAATAATAATAATACACAGTGGAAGACAACTAAAATATAACTTTTGTAAAATTTATATTTCAATTATCTTCATAACATCTATAAAATTCAAATGTTAAAAAAATATAATTTCGGTGACATTAAAGAAAAATTTGAAACAAGTTTTTCAAGCATTTTTGAAAAATTTAAAAAATAAAATTCCTATGTTTATAGATCCCTTTTATACACTGAAAGAGAGGCAAGGATAAAGAAGGCCTGCACCTGAAATGCATATGTTTATTGACTGAAGATTCCAATGAAAAACAGTGCCAATGTATAGTTGGTTACTTAAGTATATTAAAGCTAAACAATTGCCAGATTATATTGGGCTATATTACTACTGCTATTATTTATTTATTTATATCTACATTTGGAAACATCAAAGACAGTTGATTTCCATCTCCCCAAAAAACAAAGAAAGAATCCCAATAAAATCATAAACAAATGTAAATAACAAGGTAAGTATAATACAAAGAGGAATAAATAACAAATACATTATATGTTATAAAGAATAGATTTACATTTAGTTTTATAAAATTGAAAATTGTGATATATTGTTCTACTAGAGATATATGTGAAGCTTTACAATAAAAAAAAAAGATCTGTATGAGAGTGAAAGGCAATAAAAAGAAATGAAAAAACAAAACATATTACGAGTTCTTGCAGCAGGAATGCAAAAACCTAGCCATGAATTTGGAATTTGACCATTAAAATATTTGAAACAAAGTATGTGTTCAAAATATTTCAAATAATATGAGAGATTGGGTAGACCAAGGCAAACTCTGGCAACATCAGGATTCTTGGTATATGGGAGATTACAGAACTTATACATCAGAGTAAACCTTATTTAATTCAGACTGGACTTTATGAAATACATATGGATCAGTTGTCGTCCAGATGGGTAAGCAGTAATTCACAATTGACTGGAAATTTGTAAAAAAATAGTTCTTAAGACAGAATTTGAAGAGATATTTTTACAGAAATACCATGTCTTGCCTTGTCTAATAGCAAGAGATTTAATGATGTGAGAGATGTGGTCATGAAAAATTAATTTATCATCAAATATGATGCCGAGATCATGATGGGATTTTACATAATTTATTTTAATAGAGTCGATATATATTGAAGGACAATATGGATTGTGAATAAGAGAGAAATACGTCATAACAATTTTGTGGATATTAATTTTTAAATTATAACTGGCAAAAGTGGAACACATGGAAATAATATTCACTTATAGGAAGGTAGGATCATTAGAGAAAATTTTAATGTCATTTGCATAGGAAATTATTTTGGAAGACAGTTTAGTTAATAATTTATCTATGTATTCTGAGAAAAAGAGCATGCTTAGTATTGAGCCCTGCAATATGACACAAACAGGAGTAAAAGGTAGAAAATTGAAATCACTAATCTGGATCTTACATAATCTTGACAGGAAATAGTTATTCAGCCAGCAACAGAGATCTGGGTTTAGGTCGAAATAGTCACTAAGCATGGTAAGCAGTAGATTGGAGAGAACGGAGTCAAAAGCATGGGAAATGTCAAGATATACTATGTAGGTGGATTCTTTTTTCTCAAAATTTTGCAGGATTCTGTAAGTAGTTTCAAGAAGGTTGGTGATGGTGGAGAGGTTACAAATGCCACAGTGTTGTTGAGGGGAGATTCTGGATGTTAGTTATATGTAAATTTTATGGTATAAGCAGGTTTCAAATATTTTTAACATGGCTGGTAAGATAGAGATTGGTCTATAGGAAGGATTATCTTTTTGAGAAAGATATTTATTATAGAAATTAGCCATTGCTTTGGAACATGGCTTGAGTTTAGTAGCCTAGTGAACAATTATTATTAATAAAATGCTAAGTAATTTGGAAATATAGGTAAATGTCAGGCACCACCTTGTAAATTAATTATTAAAATATTAATTTAATTATAATTATTAAATTTAACAAGAGATGGCACCTAATGCCTACCTTTAGTGCTAAATTACATAGCATTTTATTAATGTAGTAGTATAGCCCAATATATTCTATATATAAGAACAATATATTTTTCAACAGAAACAAAAGTTTATTGTTAGCACTACCATGAACAAACTTCAGAGTAGAGGTGGCACTGACAATCAGACACTTCTATCCAGAATATATATGTTTTATTATATAAAGATGTCTATAATTTTCAATTGTACTGTACTGTACACATAATCAAAACCTCTATAAATTTCTAAATTGTCACAGTATTCCAACATGCTATCTTGACATATCTTTTTGTTTTATCAAAAAATGCATAAACTTTGTGGCATATTGACTGCACCTAATATAATAATTTTGACTTAGTATTAGATGAAGTCAAAATTACCTTTTTGGATAAGTGTCACTACAGCACAAAATAAAACAACAATTACTTAAATTTGTATTGCTAGATAAACATCAAAATTGTATCTATTGACAATGAAAAAACTTATTTGTACAGTACATATGCAGATTTCATAATCATCACTTACAGTGATATTCACTAAACTGAAATATTTTTAAGGTGCATAGTGAATTGGCAGGAATTAAAAATAAAAATTTGTTATATTGATAATTTCATTATACCTACATTCATTATAACAACATTTCAAAGTAATTATTAGTCTCAATAAATGAGATATGAAATCAGAAAGTTCAAATTAACAAATTTAAACTAAAATCTATTTTTAAAGAATCTGGTAATACCTGTAATACACTTTCCATGTTTACATCTGTTTTCTCAAATTTTTCTTTGTAACTGTAAAAAAAAAAGTTACTCTCAAAATATAAAAAAAATATTTAATACATACAAAATATAAATAAAACTAAAATTAAAATAGATTATTAAGAAAGAGTTTTAATGTTATACTGACAAGGGAAACTTGGAAGTTTGTTGTTATCAATTTCAATGAAATTCTGCAGACGTGTAGTATTTACTTGTGCTTAAACTCTATCAAAGACGCAGAACCCACTATTCAGGTCATCTTCAGAAAATCAGGATTAAAGTTTTCTTCAACCATTAAGGCGTAACATGTGGAATCTTTGCTTTTGGTTTCAATCCCTGTATGCAAAGTTTTTCTTTTCTTTTTCCACAATTTCAATTTTGCATTTAGATGAGATTCCATATATATCATTCCAGTTTGCTTGTGCTGTTGTGGTTTTTATACAATTTCAAGTTTTCATTTTCACAAAAAAACAAAAAAAAAAGAAAAAAGAAAAAGAAATTATATATGTAAATGCAATAAATATTATCATAAAAACAGTTAAAATGAAAATTGCTATTCATTTGCACAATCTTCATATATTGTTTTAACAATATAATGAAAAAATAAACTTCATTAATTTTTTTGAAAATATTTCTTTTGTGTGTTATTTGAGACTCAAACCATGCATATTTTAACATATCACAAAAAACTGATGCACCCAACTGATGAATCAGAAATTGTATTTTAACAGCATTTTTTCATAAAACATTTTAACCTGTCTGTTAAAATAAACATTGCAAGGCTGACAAAGTCAAGTATGTTTTGGTGGGATAATTTCTAATCGGCAATATGGAATATCTTTGTCATCTACAAAAATTTCATCATACATTTGAGAATCTGTTTGACCACCTTTTAAATCTATTATTGATATTAATAACAACTTTTCCTTTTTTTTACATATATGAAGCCAATAAAAACCTACATCACATTAAATAATATAAAGTGTGATTATAATGCTGTTATATGCACTTTCTAAAAATGGAGTGATCAAAGTAAAAACTATATTTTCAATAACCTTAAAAATCGTACATAAGAAATTTAAAAATGGTAAGATTAAATTATAAATGTATTAAAAAAATACTTTGCATATGGGAATTGAACCCAAAAGCAAAGATTCTGCCACATGTGCCACCTTAACTAATCATGCCACACTACTACTTCATAAACCAATCTGAATTGGTATTAATGGTTGTAGAAAACTTTAATTCTAATTTTCTTAAGAATGCCTGAATAGTGGGTCCTGTGACTTTGGTAAAGTTTAAGTACAAGTAAATACTACACTTCCACAAAATTTCATTGAATTTGATGACAAAAAGCTGCTGGGTTCCCCTTGTGAGTGTCCTTGACTTATATATTGGAGTTCTGTTCTCAGATTTCTGTTGCAAGTTGAATTGATTGTAATTCAAGTATAAAAAAATAATGATGATAATATGGTGCAATTCATAAGACTGCACATAAGCTTATTTACTATATACTGTCATCAGTAGATGATTCATTTTTACACTTACCAGCTATATTCATTAGTTTGTTTACACAAAGTTAGTATTTATTAACACAAAGTTCCATAGGAAGTTAACCATATTCAAAAATATTAAGAGTATGGAATTAATTTTATTTTCTTAATTTAATATTAATTCACTTTATTATAAAATTTTACTTTTATAATAATTAGAATGATAATTTTATTTAATTATTTTAATTAAAATTATGATTTTGAAATGAGTGGTCATATCATCATATTTTGAATTTATAAATTTCAAATGATCAATATTTTAAAACATTTACTTATTCCAAGAACTAAGAAAAAATATTTGAGAAAATTTCTTACATCCTGTGTATATATAAAATTGTGTGGGTATACAGGTGTGTAGGTGTTATTTGTATTACTTAAACTCACACTAATATACTGAGAAACTTTCCTGTAATTTTAATTTACTGTTTTCAAATCAATTAACCTTTTAGTGTAAATGTAAAATAAACAGTTTAATGTTCTAATTATAACAATTTTAAAATATAATATATTTTATATGTACTACAAGTAAAACAGCAAGGCCAATTTGATACAGTTTACAATTATTTATATTTAAATTAATTGTAAAATAAAAAATAATAAATTTGTGATAGTGTAAAATTTCAATTTAAATGTGAAAACTATTTTTGTACTTAAGATCAATGTTTTCAATTTAAAGTAACAGTATTTCATCAATAATAGTAATAAATACAATAGACGACTTACGGTCGCACCATATTACATAAACTGCGAGCGAGATGTTTATTCAACATGAGATTGAGGCCCGGAATTTCTATGCTTGCAGCACCAGCATGGACATCCCAGGGTACAGATATCAACATGGCAGCAGAGATAACAGCTTTATCACCTGACTCAACTAAATACTGACCAAGAATAATTCCACCTAAAGATATTCCAGTACCAAATATAGCACTGTTAGGATATTTCTTTTGTATATATTTAAGAACTTCTCGTAAATCTCCAGTATTGACAGCACAATAAGTTTTTGGTGTCTGAAAATATAATGATAAAATTAAATTATTATTCATTATTATAATAATTTTAACATTTAAACATCAGATATAAAATAATTTTTCTTTTTTACCAACTGCATTTTTCTTTTATTTTGCATAAAATGAAATATTGTTTTAATAATCTATAAATAAAAATTTGGTTTTAAAATTATTCAAGATATATTATACTTAAAAAAGATATTTATCTTGACTGTTTAGAATCTATTTTAAATTAGTTTGAATATTAAAATTAAATAGTTATTGTGTTCAATAACTTTATTAGATTTTCAGGGATTAACCCTTTTTTCTGAGGATACATAAGTTAGTTACAAAAGTATTTATATTAATAATACGTATAATAGAAACTCGAATATCCAAATTTGATGGAACCAGAAGTCTTTTGGAAAACAAAAATTTTGGATAATTCATAAACTTGTTTGCTTTTATGTTTTGGTTGCATTTAAAATTTCATGAAAATTATATATTTTAATGTACTTACTATATTTGAAAATAAATTAAGTTACTCAAAATCTAATGTAATGTTACATATATGACCTAGTTTTTCAGCACTTCAATCTCCAGATGATATAGTACTTTCCAATTATGTGGAAAGTGTGGTCTCTGTGTATTATACTCTGTGGTACATACAATGCTACATACTGTATTTTACGGACTATAAGATGCACTTTTTTCTTCGAAAAATTGCCTCCAAAATTCAGGTGCGTCTTATAGTCCGTAAAATACGGTTTTTTTTTTTTTTTTGAAATCAGTTTCAGATAATCCAGAGTTTTGTATAATCAAATTTTTAATGTAAAGATTATTGTAAGGTAAAACATTACATATTAATACAAAATCATCACTACAAAACTACAAAAGAACATTAACTAGGAGATAATTTAATATATAATCAAATTGTAAGTAATAAAAAAAAATAAATATAATTACAAAATTAACAGGGTCATTAACACTTGGACCAAACTGAATTAAATAGGGAAATTTTAACATTATCCATTCTTTTCAATATATTGTTTTTGCTCACATCAGAGGACTAGTTACTTATAATCAAAATAAAATTTGAATCAAGTTGTAATTCACAGTAATATTAGTTTATGTATGTACATTTAAAATTTATAAATTCAAAAATATTTAAGAAGAAAAACTATATTAGTCATCTATTTAACAAAATGATAGTTCTCTTTTTTTTGTGTGTTTTGTACAAAAGATAAAAGATTTAATTTTATTAATATCTAAAAAAAAAAAATAAATAAGCAATTAATAAAGTAACTGTAATTATGTATTCACAGTAATATTAGTTTATGTATATTATGTATATTGAGTAAACTTATCAAACCATATATAGACTTCCTCAACAATTCCTGATGATATATTTAATTTATTATTATTATTATTATGTTACAAAAAATTAAAAAGTTTATTGTACTAAAAAATATACATATTTAAATAAATATGCTTTATGAAATTAAATGACTATGATGATAAAAGTGACTGATTCAATTATAATTTCTCTGTATTTTCACTTAAATTTTTTTCATTGTTATTCTATGACTCTTATTATCATTTAATTATATGATAATTTCAATATATTGATCATTTTTATGCAAATTATAGTATTATTTGTTTAATTATAAAATAAAAGGAAAAACATACAGAGAGAAGATACAAGTTAGCTGAAGAGGGGCAAATGCCCAAAATGCAATTTGTACCTTTGCATTCTAACTGAATAAAAATGAATAATCTGCCAAGTGTTTGAAAGAGATCACTTCATCGTGTCAGCATAAAGCAAAATAAAATAAAAGGTCAATCATAGAAAAAGCAACTAAAATGCAAAAAATGTACAACTCACATGTTGGTTAACTATGTGGTCACTAGCTAGAACATGGTTAAATATTGCTATCCAGAAAATACAATATGGCTAATAATAAAGTCTCAGATTTTTCATATATCATACATATGTTTGCATAAAATATAAATATAAACATTTACCCAATTTGATTATGAAGGCCAAACAATCTGCCAAATTATACTGGAGTATAATATTGCTAAACCAAACAATCACTGTAATTAATCAAGCTATTTTTTATTATTATTAATAACTAGATAGTAAGTAATTTGATATTAGAGGTAGATGTTAGGCACTCTCTCTTATTTAAGTTAATAATTATAATAATAATTTATTAAACAATTTAGAACAGTCTAGAAGAAAAGAACTAGGCCGGAGCAAGATTTGAATCCGCAACCTCCACTTACCATGCAATGTATTGCCAGTTATGCCACCTGGACCTACGAGCAATTCTTTGCTTCCAGACATATTTAAACTTAAGATATAACCATTCATCATAAGTAACTGTGAATGGTTATATCTAGGTTTAAAGTGATAACTGGTTGATGTCTGCTTAATAGGCCCTCATGATGCCATGATGGCTTATTAAAGAAATTGAAAGAAAAGTTAAAATAATTTCTGTATTGTTATACAAGGTGTTACTCATTTCTCAATATACTAAAAAATTTAATTAAATTTAACCAAAAATGCATGTTTTACACATTTTCATATGATCACTGCAAAATATGTGCATAAAATTTGCAAAATTTTGGTTACCTTAATCATTGTTTATTGCAATAATTGGTAACTAAATTTGGAAAATATTTATGTATATTATTACTAAATATTAGATTTTTGCTATTTAATTTTACATTTGTAAAAACATGATTGTAATAAAAACATTACAATACAAAATTAATTTTTCAAAACATTTTCTTAATAAAAATATTTAAGAAGAAAAACTATATTAGTCATCTATTTAACAAAATGATAGTTCTCTTTTTTTTTGTGTGCTTTGTACAAAAGGCAAAAGATTTAACTTTATTAATATCTAAAAAAAATAATAAATAAGCAATTAATAAAGATAATTTGTTTTAGATTATAGCATTATTTGCTTATTTATTAAAAACCATATAAGAGATCAATCATAAATTATTAAAGTAATTAATCACTGTATTTCTAAAAAAATATTAAATATCTCAACAGTTAACATATATTCAACTTTTACATTTTATGACTAATAAAATCTAATAAAAAAAACATTGAATTTTTAAATAAAGTTCATTATAATTAAATTCTTACTTTATAATTCTGGTATATTTTTACATAAAAAAAATTAATTCACAAACTATGACAAAAAAAGCAAGTATTTTTAATAATGTATTCTTGAAAGGAAGATATAATTTCATGATCCAATAAAAAATTGAGATATAATTTGGAATAAAATCATTTAATATCGCATTAAAAAAGTGTTTCAAAAAAATCAATTTGATTTATTAAAATAACCACTCACCAATAAGGCAACTCCTCCTCTACCACGATTATTAAAAACAACACATCTAAAAAAATACAAAATATCAATAACTCACATTTTAAAAATATGTGTATAGAGAAAAAGTTAAAATAGATATCAAATTTATATCATCTGTTAAAACAGATGGTGTAAATTTAATATTATTAAATGTATTTATTCTTAAAAGTAATATAAATTCAAGAAATCAAATAAAACTTGAAAAAAATTATTTAAAAAAATGAGTCAGTAATGGTAAAAAAAAAAATGTTAGTGTCTTTTAAGGATTTACATAAAAATAAATAATCTCTCATATATTTTTATATTAGCAGAGAACACTAAAACCAGTGTTGTATAATAACAGCATTAAAATTTACCAAAAACTTAGTCATTTTTACTTTTTGTGAATCTATTTGGTCAAATTTTTTTTATTTTTCACAAACTATAACTTGCTAGATAATGAATAATAATAATAATCTACTACCAATGGTGATTAGTGTGTTAATGAACATATTCATTATGTTATCAGATTGGAAACAGAATGATAATATTTCTTATCTTGCTACCAAACTGCTGATGAAAAGTTAAAATTATTTCATTTTAAATAGGAAATAGCAACTCCATGTTTCAATTATAACAAGAAACAGACTAAGATATATAAAAAAAAATCTATAATTTTTTTATTTTTGAAAATGTTTTAATCTATCCCAATTTATTAGCTGGTATGAGAACAAAACAGAACAGCAATTTTCAATTCAAATAAATTAAATTTAAACACTGTATTTTAATGTATATTAATCCAAATCTAAATTATATAATATCAAAATTTAATAATTAACATTTTCATCTAATAGGCTTTTAGTAAACATCACATATAATTAACAATTAATAAATTACTTTTACTCATATCTCAAGAGTTTTTACAGATTATTATGAAACATTAATGTAAAAGATATAATTAATTACACTGTATAACTATTAGAATAATAATTAACTTTTACTCCAACTTTTATGCACCAATAGCATGTTTCATACATCAATAGCAAATCTTCTGCATCTTTTATATCACCACAATTTTTATAATTTTCATCATAAATACATAATTATTCTGTAAATCTTAGTGGATCAAAATCATAAACACATTCATAGGTTTTAACATCTCCACTCCCACTTCATTAGTAGAGTCATTATTAGAGTTCATTACTAGTGTAAGTTGTAAATATATGTAAGTAAATATGGTAAAATTAAACAGTCTTTTAACATTTTCTGACTCATTTTGGCAAATTTTTTAGTAGGTCTAATGCATAAATAGATGGGATAACAGAACACTAACTGATGTCTATTTTGTTATCCATATTGTTAATTTTCTCATAAGGTCAAGCATGTAAACAGATTACACGGTAAAAAAAAACCAGACAAATTAACTTCTGTTATCCATTTTGTTAATTTATCCCAAGTCTAATATGTGAATAAGTGGAATAACAAAACACAGACTTATTAAAGTTTGTTTTCTTATCAATTTTGGATAATTATTCTAAATTTTAATACCTCAAAATTAGATTTTTTTTCAAAATACATCCCTCCCAAAAAATCCAAATCTCTTTTTTTTTCATTAAATCTCCAAAAGGAAACTCATTTTCCCAAGAATCAAATATTGGAGCAAACAGTTTAAATTCCTTTGCTTTCATAATTACAGGTAATTAATAAAAATGACATTGTGCTTGTGCCATTTGTCCTCGCATCACATGCCATTACAAACAGTTGCAAGCAGTGTCACACCACACATGGATAACAAAACAGAAGAATGTCAGTTTTGTTACACTCGTTTATATTATTTATAATAACTAAATGATTTTTTTTACATTAAATATAAATTTTATTTTGAATTAACTGATTTAATGCTTAAATATTCCAAATAACACTTTTGAAAGATAAATACAGTCGATTCCACTTAATTGGAACATGTTGGGACTAATCCATTTTGGCCCAATTAAGCGAACTAATAATAAATTCTAAAATAAAATATGTAATACATAGGTAAATAAATAAGTAGGTAAAAAATAATAATTAGGTACCTATTTTAATGCTTTATTAAACCAAAATACATAAAATATTTGTACTATAAATTTGCCAGACTCACAATGATAAATAACTGATTTGCATTACACTAGTGCTACCAAATACAGTATTAGTAGTGATGTGCACAAGGGTTGACTGTTCAATTCATTCCTGATCAAACGATCTATCCTTTCTCCCTTTTTAGTTAGAACATGTTTAACTAAAAAGGAAGAAAGGAAAGGATTTGTCCAAAAGTCACCTTACAGTCTTCCTTTGAGCACACTTGGAGATGGGCCACTTCGGCAGGAGCATCCATCGAATCTGCCAGCTCCGGATGCTGGTCTCAACAATCAGATAGCTGCTGTTCAAATCTAGGCGTAATTATGGACACAATACCTTCCAAGAAAACTCTAGCCGTCTTCCAACTCAATCCAGAGACCTCGAAAAATTGTCTGGGGATCTTTGTCCCTTCGCTTTTAAGAGGATTGTCCAGTCTAATCCAGAGCAGGGTCAGTAGCTTGCATTCAGGTCTACCTCAGACAAGATCCCCGTGTGATACATCCCACCTAGCTGACCTCTCCAGAAAAACCAAACTGCCCAAGCGAAAGACAAAATCGCTTTGTCACTGCCAAGCGTTAGGCCTACACAACATTAGTGTACATAGTGTCTACATATTTTCAGAATATCCCTAAAATATATCAAAAATTGCTAAATTCCTTTTCTGCTACTGTCCCAATTAAGCAATTAAATTATGTATTAATTTATTAGTTTGGTTTCCATACTTTGAGATTTGGCCCAATAAAGGGACTGTCCCAATTAACTGGTGGCCCAATTAAATGGAATCGACTGTATATTCTTTCTTTGTATTTAAGTATTTTCTCATATCTCTTAGATTTTCCAACACAAGGAAAAACATTTCCTTTTATATATGTCTTATGAAGAATTTTATTACCAATAATAACTAAATTAATTAATAATTCAATCATATAAGTTTAATATTAAATTTAAAATATTAAGCAAGCAAATTGTTTCATCATTATTACAATATACCATATTTACTCGAATATAAGACGATCTCGATTATAGGATGAGGTGTGACTTAAAGATCAAAATAAAGAAAATTAGATTTATTAATACAATTCTAATTTTATTTCATTTAATAACAAATAAAATATCAAATGCACGTAAATGCACACATTGTCCCGCAAAAATCACTGACATTTTAAACTTCAAGGAAAAATCTTGTAAAATCGACAACATAATTTGTTCATGTAAAGGTGGACAATCTGAAACCTTTTTGCCAATTCTTCACAGTTGAATCCACTCTTCATTGATTACACTTATGAGTTTCTTCAAATTCTGATTTCCAAATAATCATCTGTTTTCACGTGAAAATGGATTAAAATTTATATCGGACTCTCATGTAATTTTGGAATTCAATTCAAAAGCTTTGTTTTTCTAATGCTATTCATCTTTACTCAGATAATACACAAGAACGATTCAAACAACCCAGATACATTACTTTTGTTTTCAAACACCAGAAGGTGCGAATCCAGTAAAAAATGCAAATATACAGTTTATAAAAATCATACAAAAGGAAAAGAATCCTTCACTTGTGCATATAAGATGACCTAGGTTTTTGAAGCAATGAAAAATAGATAAAAACCTCGTCTTATATGTGAGTGAATACAGTACATTTTTTCTTGTTAGTAGAATGAGCAGTTAATAAATATAAACAATCTGAAAGTTCCAATAATCAACTAAATTAATTATGGCTGATAATAGAGGATAATATTGCATTAAACTTAAATTATTATTATTATTATTATTATTATATACGAATATACTTAGTATCATTATTAAATATTTCTTTTTATTGAATTCATTTTAATTCTGAATTCAATTAAATTGAATTAATAATTATATAGAAAAAATAATAAAATATAATTTGCTTTTGAAAAACATAAAACTTTGGTTAAGCATAACTAAAATAAACAAACTTACTTGCAGCCCAGTTTTTGTGCAACAGGTACAAGACTTTTAACATATTCTGTTTGACTATGACCAGTTAATCCTGGTAGAAAAAGTGCAACAGGTTGATTTCCACTATTTCCATGATTCACATAACCTTCTAACCAATCAAGTGACACAATTCCCCCATCAGGTAATTTGATTAGTTCACTATATAATAAAATTAAGAAATCAGAACAATGTTAAACATTGCAGTAATTCAAAAAAAAAAATATATGCTGTATTTAACCAATTTACATATTTTAAAACTGTCATATTGACATCACATTTCAAATAGTAGTATTCAATTTTTCAGTCCTTTTATATTCATAATTACAAATGTATTATTTTATTCCATTTAAAAAAAACTTTCCTGCCTTTTCACAAATAATGTATTATTTGTAAGTGAATTACAAATAATACCAAAAAATATATGCTTTAAATATGTATTTTATATTTCAATATCTTTAAAAGACATAAAGGATGAATATTTCTAGATGGTTATGAAAGAAAATTAAGAGTATATTAAAAAATAACTCACATTTCTATGAAAAATAAACATACATTACATAATCATAACCTTTAGATAATGAATTTATGATTTGTTTTGCTGTAGAAATTCAATTTTAATATGTAGAAAATAGTTTAGATCAAATTTATTAATTAGATCATGCATGGTTACATATCCAAACATAAATCATTCTAATTTATATAATTTAAAAATTAACTATTGTATTTTAATACAATAGATAAAAATCATAATCTTTCTCACCGATGGTAAGGTAAGTCAGGAAGCCATCCACGTAAAAAATTGGCTAATGCTGTTTGAGCGTGTGTACCAAAGCACCAAAGAGTTGGCCAATATCTTTGTTGCAGTATAGGACAATTTTCTTGCAAAAATTTTTTAAATTTTCCTTCTTGACATGCAAGAATGGGTTGCTATAAATAAAAACAAAATGATTAAAAATTGATCTAACAATATATAACAGATTCTAAAAATTAAACAAATTTAAGAGAGACTTTATTTAAATCTTAATTGAAATGTCAAAGATGTGCTTTTGTTTTTTAAATAAAAACCAATTAATATTTTATCTTATCTTTTGATTTTTTTTATCATATATCTTAAAAATGGTTAGTATTTGAAATCAAACCAACAGCTTGTAAGAATTAACGATACACCAAATTATAATACATTTTTATACTTTGATAATTTCTCATAGCTTTGGTAAATAAAATTTAAAAGTTAAGAGAAGTTACAAGAAATATATATTTAATATAAAAATACCGTACAAATGTTACATGTTTACACACAATTAACATCTTGAAAGTATTTTTAGAATTTTTTTGTAGTTTATTTAGTTATGCTGAACAGTGGAATTTGTTCTGTTCTATAGAAAAAAGTTTAAATATACATAGGTGTTTTATTACCGAATTGTAACAGTGAGTAATATCGTTGTTAAAAATATTATTATTTACTACAAATAAAGAATATTTATTAAGAACTTTTGCCCTAGTTTAAGTTTGTTGAATTCTTGATAATGAATATTTATCCAAAAATATTTGATAAACAAATTTTTTTTATTATTATTTTAATAGTTTGATTGAAGCACGTTTTAGTTGATTTTTTATAAATATTAATTTTGTTGGATTTTAATCTATATTCTGTTGTGAATTTCGGGTTTTAGTAATAAAGATATTTAATAGAAACATAAATTTTATTCATAAAAAAAAAAAAATATGAGGTTTTAATATTTTTCATTTATAATCATAACCATTACAAAATATAGCCTAATTCATATATTTAAAAAAAATTTTATTTTCAATAATACCTCTAAAAATTTCAAAATTACTAACTTCTTTAAATGATCTTAACAAATAATTCACTATATAGTAGTCGCGATTACTATAGCGGTAATCATGACTGCTATACAGTGGACTATCGGAAGATTTTCTTTTTAGATATTGTAGACTGGTTTATAATGTAATCCACATAGTACTGTGCAGTGTGGGTGGAAATAAATCATAAACAAGTATGTTTTAAATTGTACATTGTAATTAATGTCAATTTCTCTGCAAATTTGTTCTACAACAGATATCTATATATTTTTATGAGGGTCTTGTGTACCAAAATGCATACGAGTAATAAAGCTGCATTCTGATAATAGAAGTGTCATTTTGATGTTACCAGTAACAAATTATAGAACAGTTACCATCCGGTTAGGATAGGTAATATTAGTACATGAGTACGAGTAATAAGTTCTTATTTTACACTTGTTGTTTCTTTTATAATGTATCAATTATTTTATTAATGTTATTGGTTATTAATTAATGTTTAGCCAATGTAGTATGTTATTTTATTTTTACACTTATGTACCATTTACGTTTTAATTTTTATTCTGATTGGTTCGGATGTTAACGGTTTTTTGGTATTTTTGAATTTTATGCGTGATGTTCCATTTATAATGTATTCCATTTTCGTATGTTCTACCTGATGATGGTCTATTGAATAGACCGAAAACGTTCGTTCGTTACATTAAAAATCTCTCAGCGAACATTAAGGTGTTTGATTAAGTTTTTTGTTACCAGTAACAGTGTGATAAGTCTCTGTTATCTCTACTATAGTATTTGAGACATTAGTTTCAACAATTTTCAAGACAAGAAGCTATTTTATAATATTTATTGTTGTTATTAGATTATTATTCTATGTATCATCAGTAATGCCTACATCTACTGTCATATTTTAATACAGTAATAATTAAATTTTAAAAAATTTGGCAATGTTTCACTTATGTTTATATTTATAAATAACCAATAGCCCAATATATATATATATATATATATATGTATGTATGTATGTATGTATTTCAAACTTTCAGAGGAGAACCAACAGAAGAAGGGGCGTATAGAGTCATTGAAGCCCCGATTATTTTTATAGTTAGCAAAAGATAAGGCCAGTTAACAACTTTTGACTTTTTAGAAAAAACCCTTCTCTGTAATTATAAATAAGGTGTAATTAAATCGTCATGAGATTATTGTAGAATACAATAAGCAGCAGGAATTAATAATAATTAGTAATTAACTCATTTAGGATCACACTGATTTACATACATAAATGTTTTACTTAATATCTAACTATTAAATTAGCCTTTTAATAGCCTGATAATTTGGCAAATCATGTGGTTGTAATTAATTAAAAAAAAGGGCTATAGTGTTGTTGTTTCTATATAAAAATTTTTATGCCGTTGAAATATTCAAATATCCAAGCAGAATATTTTTTTTATTTTGTAAAAAACATGTACTGTACATATTTGTAATTTAAATTTTTAAATAACATTTTTGGTATCCAAGATAGGCCACTCAAATATTTAAGTTTTTGACTTAGTTGCATACCAACGAACAAGATACCAATTTTGAAGTTTATCAATAACTAGGTGAGCAACACATTCAAATTTCATCACATCTATCAAAATGTCATATCATGTAGTTTATGTGCTCTTGAAGATTGTAGTTCAAGTTCCACATGGGATAAGAAAACCTGTACAAAAATATATGATCTAAAAACAATTTTACCTTTTAATTTTATTGTTTCTCTGAATGTCATGAAAATGATTCTATGCAAAGAATATGAATTCCAGAATCTCAGTGAAGAAAACTTCACTGAGATTCTGGAATCCAAAAAGCTAAATGTAGCAGATGCTGCTGATGGGTCTCAAAGTGTGCTAAAATCAATGAAAGATCTAAGTATCTAAGATCTAAGTTTCAAAAACTATTAAAAAGTTTGCTTTATGAAGCAGTTAGTATTGTTCTTCAATTGAATACTAATCCTAAATTTATTTTGAATATATTGTTGAATTTATCAGAAATTTATAACAATTCACTACTAACAAGTTTTGCCATGAAAATTGGATAAACAACCAAAAATTCAAACAGAACAGACTTCTGATTTTTTTTACAAGTTACAATTTCACCAAGTTCTAGACTATCTCATTATTCTAATGGGCTACTATATTGATGTTTTATCTAGCAAGATAAAGTCTATAAATACAGCATTTCACCATCTGTGGAATGCCAAAGAATGTCACTTGATCTTATGGAGGCATCAATGGAATTCTTTCTCAGATCAAACCTAAGTGTCAGCACTGAGTATTATGCAATACATACATTAGATGAAAATACTCTCCAATCAGTGGCGTGCCGTGACATTTGATGATAGGGAAGCTGTGTTTCTGTAAGAAGCCGACTTTCAGGGGCAATCAGTTAATTGCGCGTCAGTGATGGTCTAGGGTCCATTCGTACGTGCGAATGACAAAAATAAACAATTTATGTACTTTAATTCTAAAATACAAATAATACATACATAATACAATTATAGAAAAACTTGTTTCTTTTTTTATTTTCTATAAATTAACTCTATTCGGCGATGTTTTCCCGCAAAGTCGTTAATTACTTTATCATAAAAGTCACTCGTCGTTGATTCCATCAACGTATTTAAAAGTTCTTTTTCTATAGAAAGCAACGCTAGTGACGACAATCTTTCCTCCGACTGAGTGTTCCTGGCGAATGTATGAATTCGCTTCATTGTTGAAAAACTACGCTCAACAGACGCACTGGTAGATGGTATTGTAAAAATTAATGATATTAAACCATATAATTCTATTAGTACGTCTTTGTTTAGGTCATCATTAATTATAATATTTTTTATGTCTAAGAGTGACTTGCCAATATAGTCCGGACACGAATATAAATATTGCAATTCACTACGTAATTTACATAAATTAAAAAATTCTCCATAAAATTTACGTAAAGCATTAAAACTCTCTTCGGGAAATTGTTTTTCATAATATTTAAAATTATTAAAATCTAAAAGTGATAAAAATTCTAGAGATTTTATGTCGGCAAATCTGTCAATACAATTTTGTATCAATGTATCCATTATTTCATAAAACAGACGTCTATATAAATCCTTTTTAGACTCAATATCAGTATGTCTCATTCCTCTTTTTGGTTGAATTTCTAAAAAAGTTTCATCTTTTTTCAAAGCGTCCCAAATCAAATCAAAATCATTTCTTTTCTGTCGTAAAAAATCAATAAAGTGATTTATTCTAGTAATACAATATGCTATATTAAAATTTTTTTTTGTAATATATCAAAAAGGATATCTGAATGTGCAAATATTTGATGAAAAACTAGTAATAAAAAGTGAAAATCAAAATCTATTAAATAATGGTATAATCCTCTTGCGGCAATTGTAGTATCAGAATCCCATTGTTCTGGACTTTCAACCATATTCAACAACAAAAGTTTTAATTCTTCTTTATACTCCATAACGCAGTTTACAATCCTGCTATTGTAATTCCATCTAATAGGTGTGGCTGAAGGAAAACGCTTATTGACTTCTAGGTCTAAGGCGTGAGATCTTTTAGAAGATTTAGAAAAAAATGAAGAAAATCCTGTCATAGTTTGAAAAAATATTTTACATTCTTTTATATATCCAACAGATTGAGAGAAAACTAAGTTCAATCTGTGAGCATAACAGTGTACGAAAATAGCATGTTTGGATATTTCTTTAATTTTAGCTCGGACACCATTATGTTGTCCGGCCATTACGGCAGCACCGTCGTATGTTTGTGCCACTAATTTTTTAGTGCATTGAAATTTGTCTAAGTAACTCTTAATGTGAGTGAATAACGAATTTGCGTCTCTGTTCTCACTCACATCAGTAAAGCCCACAAATCTTTCTTCGACGTTACCGTTTTCTTTCACGTAACGAAATACAGTCGACATCTGGGCTCTGTGGCTAATGTCCGTTGTTTCATCTACAATTATAGCAACAAATTTTGCGTTTTCAATTTCTTTTTTAATTTCTTGCAATAAAACGTTTCCTAACGAATTAACGAGCTCATTTTGAATTTTGTTCGATAAGCCAGTAAAAACTGTAAACTTCTCTAAATGCATTTTTAATTAATTATCTGACGTACTTAATAAAGAAACGAGTTCAATATAATTACCTCTGTTATTAGATTCAATACATTCCCTATGCCCTCTAAATGCCAATTCTTGCTTTGCTAAAAAGCATGTAATATCTATTAATTTAGATACAATATATCTATTAGCCGTAACTATCTTGTTATAATTTTCAATATTAATTTTATATTGTTTACTAATGTTAAATTCTATTCTATTTTGATTTCCAAATTGCTTCAATTTTACGAAAGAATCGATGTGACATTTACGATTTTCGTGTCTTTTTCTAGCTTTACTCAAATTATTTAAATCGTCAAAGCCATTCTTATTCCACACACTAATTTCATTTGAAAATAATAGGCAAGGCCAACAAAACAATTTTTGCATTTTTATGCATCCACAAAGCCATTTTACGTCTTGATAAATTTTATCGTGAAAATGTCGAACAAATTTTTTTGTCGAAGTACTTATATTTAATTTAGGCATTGGTCTTTCTCTTTTAATAATGGCTTCTTTTTCATTATATTGTCTTGAGCCAAAACTTTTTTTAAGTAAATTTTCAATATCACAATTACAGTTTAAATCGCTAGCCATGATATAAGGGCTAAAATTAAAAATAAAATTATTAAAACTTACTTAGTAAAATAAAATTTGTGATGGATATACAATTATACATACCTGGTACAAAATATTCAATTGTATGAATATACTTTTGCGAAGAAACGTATATAAAAATAACACAAAATATTGTTTATTTTTAAATATTTAAACAATCCACTGAGTTAAAATTGCTCCCTGCGAGTGGCTCACGAATGGAAACAGAGACGATTTTGGTAGGTGTACAGTGAATGCATGCATGACAAATCCCGAGGGTGCCGATACCGGTCAATGTCAAATGCCTCTTTTGTCGCATCACTAGTATATCTCAAAGGACGCGACAGGGCCATTGTAAATTTTAAACGTTTCTCACCATAGATGTAAATATGTTAAACTTAATAGTCATTTGTTTTCTAACTACTGCAATTCGTTTTAGTACCAGGTGTACACGGAAATCAGTTCCCCACTGTACTGAGCTAGTAATTGCTTCGGTTAAGCTTTTGTTTAAGTCAGCAGGGTTTTACTTATGTCACCATTCCCTAATCTCTTAATTATTTAACTACTTCTTAGTAGAAATAACTCGAAACCAGTTACTTTGTACTCGAATATCTGTAGTCTTGGGAAAAAAGTGGAAAGAAATTTTTATGACAACCGATACTTAGATCGTACATTTAAGGAAAATAAATTCTAGAGCTTTTTTTGTACCATTGTACGTCTCATTCATTAAATTTGGTTGTAAATAATGATGCCAAAGTAACAGTTAATTTTTTAACATTATACAAGAACTGTACACATTTTTTCTGCATTCCCTTACAGATGGGACATACTATAATCGTAATATCACCGGTTTAACATTGAAACCAGTAAGTAATATAAGATGGGAGAGCGGAATAAATATATCAAATATTTTAATGGATTTTTTTAAACTCCCGTCAACTATACAGAACTATCATAAAAACATGCCAGTAAACTCCTATCGGTTGGGTTAAGTTATAAATCTAGTCTAGGGTGGGCAACCTTTTTTATAACACGGGCCAGAATAAATTTTACGTTTTTCCGCGGGCCGTAGTAGTTAATTGACGCCTTTTTGTGACTCGTAATTTTTTTAGTCTGCAAATATGAAATAAATAAATAAAAAGTTTATACTACATTTATTTCTCTTATCGTTTTCTAAAATTACAAAGAATTGGAAAATTAACTATTAATTAGTTATTTTTCCAATTTAATAATCTATTAAAGATCTCGCGGGCCGGATAGAAACTTTTCGCGAGCTGTAGCTGGCTCGCGGGCCGGGGTTGCCCGCCGTTGATCTAGTCTACTCGTGATTCACGTAATCGGGCGAGAGCGGCCGAATATCTAGCAGGCAGGCGGCTAAACAGCCCACAACCGGTCCAGGATATAAAGTTAGAAGCTTTATGTGTGAAGCATCCACCAGCTAAACCGGGTGACGTTGGTGCTCTGTAAAGCGCATGCGCCAATGCCTATAATCTGGCTGCTTGGAAGTTGACAGGCAGGTGGCTAACAGCCCACAACCGCTCCGGGATATAAAGCTGTACTCTTTACGAGTGTGTCGCTTACCCGGTTTAGCCGGGTGAGCTAAACCGGGTGAGGTTGGTGCACTGTAAACCGCATGTGCCAATGCCTATATAATGTGGCTGATTGGAGACTGACCCGGTTTCGACATTCCTTCCGCCACCGAATTATTCGAATATACAATAGCAATCTTATCATTTTTTTTCACATGTAGTATAGAAATTTGTAAAAGATACATAATGCAGTTATAATAAAATATTAATTTTAATTAATTCAAAGTACGTTAAAATATGAAAATTTATATTTTATAAAATTCAAGGGAAAGTCATTGGAAGGTGGAATCGGCGCTTCCATTGCTTCCAATGACGGCACGCCACTGTCTCCAATACATCCCTTTCCTTAGATAATAAAACTATGAGTTTCATTTTGAAAACATCAGAAATGAAAAAGTAAATATTGCCATTTGCAAACTGTGTGCAGGATAGTTGCACCATCTCCAGTAACTGCTGCAAGTAATAAGTGCGTAGTAAGCAACATGAAGAAGATTTAAAATTACTTAAGATGAACAATGACAGATTTAAGACTAAACACACTCATTTTACTAGCATGTTAAAAAAACTTAGTAGGCATTCTTGGTTTAAGAGAAATGGCTAAAAAGTGGAATAAAGTGAGATGTCAAAAAATATTTTTTTTATATAATTAATAATTTTTATTTTTTGACATTTATTCTATTTATTATTTGACATTTAATAATCTGAAGTTCTGGAATAATCTTTCAAATTATTAAATTAATAATTTGAAAGATCGATGCAGAACTTCAGATTGTTAATGTGTTACATGTATACATACTTGTATGTTCTTGGTTAGACTTACTATTACTGAACATTTGTCTTTGAAAAAATTAAGCTGGGCATAAAATCTGTTATTTTTGCCAAGTATCTTTATTAAAAAAGCTTCAATTATCTTAGAAACATTCTAACAATGAAAATTTGCTTAATAAAGGTTAATAAACAAATCATACGTGTAGCTTCGGCTTTATTTAAACAGGCAAATTTGATTAAACTGCAAATTTTTGGGACAGTTGGACATTGGAATAATTAGCAAAAAATGAGATCATGCACCTCCCAGTCCTAACCTCTTCAGAACAACTGTGCTAACTTGTATTTATAAAGAAAATATGAAGTGTAAGAAAAATGTTGCTGCAATTCAAGATTTATACCAAATGAAATGAAAAAATTATACATACCAACATACAATACAGTTACATGAATTCTGTTTTATGGGATTCTGGAGTACAATAGAACAAAAATAAACTTTTTTAAAATTAAGTATTATTTAGAGTATTATCACATAAATCATCAGACAAAAATTTCAAAGCAATTCAATTTTAATGTCATGAAAAAATTATAATTTAAAACGTTAATACAAATGAATAAAAAATTAGAATATAAAATTCAAAAAAAAGCAATGAAAATAATATATATTTAAAAAATGCAAGTGTTCACAACAAAGAGAAACTCCTATTTTTTTTTTTATAATTCTGTCCTGTGAGCATTAAGAGGGCTTTTTAATCACATCTAATATAATAATCACAACAATCTAATCTGATTCAATTACTATTGCCAAATAATCTGCCAGACTATTTATCAGGCTACATTATTTTATTAAACAATCCAGCAGATTGATGCAAGTTTTAATCACATCCATTGTGTGTTTAGTCAGGCCACAATGAGAGCAGGTGGTGAGGGATGGGAATTGACATATCCAAGACAGACCAGTAAATCCCCAGAAAAATCCCCAAAGTTGCTCATCCATATTTGATTCTGGTTTCCTAGAATTGTAGACTAATGCCTTATTTGTCTTGGCCAACCAGCTATCTATGGTATTCCTGATCAGTAGTGAATTAAAGTGCAATATATAATTGTTACTTTTTGTTATCAATAATCTTTAGTACTATCAATGGTAACTTTTAATAACAGTTCTAACTAAGCTATTATTGGTTTAGAATAATATAATAAATTACTTATAACTGTTTCAATCTAACAGTAAACATTACATTGAAAAAGTTTGTGCATTAGTAACTTACAAAAATAATTTGATATTATAGTTCTTATTAATAAAAAAAATAACGACATGATGTTTTATACAAATGATGAAATATGTAGCAAATATCTATTAGCAAGTTTAGAGATTGACAACGTTTTAATAGAGAAATATTTAGAATAACTTAATATTAATAAGAATCATTATTCCTATCAATATTGCTAATATCCTAATATCAAGTTTGATGCCTCTATCTAAACTTTAAAACTGACAGTAAATCTTAAATTAATAAAAGAATCAGGATGATAAAAAGATCTTTTCAAATGCATTCTGACCACTTCTTTTCAGTGATATTCAAAGAACCTAATTGTTTTCATCATTATATGTCATAAAATCAATTAATATGATTGTAATATTCAAACAAAAGCTAAACTTAACTAAGTTCAATAGTAATGGGAACATAAAATATAAAAAAGCCATATAAGTTATTTATATTCATTTTTATCATTGCATTATTTGGTGTAATAAATCAGTTAATGTTAGTCATGATAACTTTCACAAGTTAGTCATTTAAATCATTGATAATAAAAAAACTATTGCTTATCTTTATCCTTATCAGACAATGAATAATAGCATTTACAATATTTCTTTTCCTTTTGGTTTCTAAATTATGAAAAATTGTGAAATCTTTATAAACATATAATTGAATCCATTAATATTATTTTAAACTTATATTTTACAGTTTTTGAAATTATTAAATATTATTCAAATTAAATGTTTATATTGTCTAACTATTATTATTCAGTTGAGACTTTCTTCAATGTTTGATTAAATTTAAGTTTATCATTTCTCCAATGTGCAGTTTTTAAGTTTTCATAAAATCTAGAATTTTATTATTTACTTACAAAAAAAAAAAAAAAAATATGTTTTATATATGAAATCATATATAACAATAAACAAAGATTCATAACAGTTATGTAGTCATTATTTAATTAAAAGCAAACATTTTGTAATAATTATCTATAGATAGTTATTACAAAATACGTTCCACTTGATGCAATTTGTCAATTAATTGCTAAAAGTAAAATGTATAATAAATTCAACATGATTCAGACATATATTTGTGATAAGAAGTGGTCTAAAATTAATTTTAATTTAATACAATATTATTATTGTATTAAATTATAAAATAAGAATTGTTAAATTCTGTATTTTAAATTTGTTTAAATTATTAAATATAAAATTTGTAAATATTCATATATATCAATAACATATATTAATTTTGTTATTGTATTAAATTGTTAAATTTTTTATAACTTATATTGAATATTTTCTTATTAGGGAATAAACGCTTTTTCACACTTATATTCATAACCAAAGATCAAGAGTTAAAATAAGAAGTTAACCATTAACTCATTAGTGTTGATATAGTTCACATACTAAAAATAGAGTGAATGATAATTGGTTGATTCTAACTCTTGATCTTTCACTGTGAATATGGAGTTGTTAGCTGTCATCTCTCTATCTAACTATATTGTTTTTGTTAAACAGAACTAATATATTATTTTCCAGTATTAAAAGAAATGAAAATTATAATACAGAATTTTAAAAGTGTTGATAGAATCTATGATAAATAGCTTCTAGTGAAAAAAAAAATTAAATCTCAATGTTTAAATCTATGATTGTTCTAATCTATTCATGTTATTTTTATATACTTGATTTGATTAAATAATAATGAAAGAAGTCTGTATTGAAAAAAACTTTAATTTTTTAATCAATAACACCAGGAAGCAGAAATAATTTCATTCAGTTTTTTTTTAATCTATAAATAATGTAATAAAACTAGAATATTTATAATTAATAATATATTTTTAATTTTCTAATATTTGTTCTACATTTTAAACACAATATCAATAACATTTCATAAAAACTTAATTAAACATTAACGTATTTTATAAATAATGAAAAATATTTAAACAAGCATTATATCTATCTGCTCTCTAAGCTTATTAATTTTTTAGTGCATAACCTTTAAACTTTCAAAGTACATTAAACTCGTAAGATAATCGAGATGATTATTAAAACTGTTTCGAAAGAAAAAACAGCTTAAAATTAGTTAATAAAACTCAAAGGTCTAAGTCAACTTGAATAATGAACTTTGATTGAAGTTCTTAAGATATATTTACATAATATTCAGAAAAAAATCTGAGTAGATTAGGAATCTTAAAATGGAATGTTTGTAAACATCCCATTTTAGTAGATTACAGAAAATTATTTTTAATTAAAGACACACAAAAAGAATTACAAGTGAATAGTGATATTCCACAGTGTTTTATTATAAAAAAATAATTATTCATTTTTAATTTTTTAAGTATAAAAACACATTAGAATGTTAAACCTAAAACATAATTTTAGGTTAATGTTACCTATAGTAGTGAACATGGCAGCTCCTCTCTGAAACAGTGGGGATGCACATACTAACCTAACCTAACCTATTCTAATAAATTACCATAATTATTGCCAACCAAATTATTAGAATAGGTTAGGTTAGTACGTGCGTCCCCACTGTTTCAGAGAGGAGCTGCCATGTTCGCTACCATAGGTAACATTAACCTAATTTTAAATATTTGATATATCGATAGCAAATACTTTTATAATTGCTTCAAAATTACTGATTTTAATAATATAACTTTATTAACATTATTACAAAATATAAATTTGTTTATATAAAGACATTTAGATAAATTTATGTAAACAATTTATTTCAATTTTTGATCATTTACCAATCCTAAACTCAAAACTATTTATTAAAAACTGAATGCTAGCCAATTAATTTATATAATTATAAACATTCAACAGCTGATTAGATTTCAATTTTAGAAAAATATGAAATAACTTTTGTAAATGAGCACTCAGCAAAAAAAAAAAAAAAAACTATACTTAGCTTTTCTATATATACATATGCATTTTAAGTACACATAAAAAATTTTGCAGTCTTTCAGAAACTATATTATGCTGAATTTCACAAGTACTTTGCTTTGTTTTTTTTTTTTCTATTTTTTAGAAAATTACAAAGTGTGATGTCATTTCTTTTGCCTTCTCTAAGCATTTGTATATTAAGTTAGTTATATAAAAGATAATTTCTTTACTTTTACTTGAAAATAAAATCATATATTTTCAAAAACAAAATCTGAAAAAAAATAATAATTATTTAACATTTCATAAAAAGTGTCTAAAAATGACGACAAATAGAAATAATTACAAATTTGGTAGTTACATTGAGATTAACCTGTATGTAGATTATATAAATGTTAAAGTATTAATTAATGATAATGATTTATGTACGAGAAAGTCAGAGAAGTTTAAGTTGTAAAGTTCAGATCATTATACTCATGAAAACATTACGTTAAGGTGTTAATATATAACTTTAGAAATAGATATAACACTTAGTGGTGTGTAAATGTTTGACTAATAGCTAATATTTTCAACCTAGTAATAGGTCATCTTTAGGGTAGTGATCAACTGGGTCAAAAACATTAACAATTTTCAAACATTTATGCACTGCTAAAGATATTCTGTCTGTTTATCTTATATGTTGCAATAATTTGTTTACATCAGTATAAGTTATAAACTTCCTTTCTAAAGTAGAGTATTTCTGTTCTATTTTCTTATATCATTTTGATAATAGAGTGCAAAAATATTTTCAAAAATGAATTATTCTGTATTCATATTTATA
Source organism: Centruroides vittatus (assembly GCF_030686945.1). Taxonomy (NCBI): domain Eukaryota; kingdom Metazoa; phylum Arthropoda; class Arachnida; order Scorpiones; family Buthidae; genus Centruroides; species Centruroides vittatus. The sequence goes on along the minus strand of NW_027120684.1, from coordinate 1,614,829 downwards.
GAATGTTATGCTCTTCAATCAACTTTTTCAAAAATGCTTCAGTTTAAACTCAGATCAACTACTTTCAACTTAAAAAAAAAAAAAAAAAAAAAAGGAAATAAACATTTATATTATTAATAATTTCTTAAGATGTAATTATAATTAAACACTGTTTACTCTGTATGATTTGTTTTTATTCTGAAAAATAAATTATTGATTATTACTGTCACAAGTATTAATGTATTTTATCAAAAGCTTGTAAGGGGCTTGAGGTAGAGCTGACCTCTTTTTATCTTTGCTTTTGGAACAATTGAAATACCTAACGTTTCCTCACTAATAAATAGCAGTCTTAATAATTTTATTTTTGTTAGTAAAAATAATAGAATTTAATTAATTTATAGGGATAAATTACTATGAGGTCCTTACGTTTGGGCTGAGAAAAATTCCCAGCTTCCCCTCTTTACAACCCTGACTATTTTATAGGATAAACATTATCCACAGTTCTTGTTTAATTACTATATGGTATTTATTTGCATATGGGTTACATAAATTACTTATAATATAAATTAATCATATTCAGACTTTCTTTGCTTTTTAATCTGTGAGATTCAAAAGCAAATTTTTTAGAATACTGTATATGGAAAACTAAAAATTATTCTTTTAGAAAACTATTACTAAAAGATTTGTTCGAAACTCTGAAAAAATTGATAAAAATAACAAAATCAAAGATAACTCATTTGACATGAATGGAGTTCCATATTTTACAGCATATAAGATAAAAAAAACTCTGCATCTGAGATGTAAAGTTCTCTTATAGACTAACAAATTCTCTAAACTATAGTGTAACCCAACCTAGCCCAACTCTTGAATAAAAATGTTATTGTTTATTTAATTAAACATATTCTTATTATTATTAATTTTCTTTATTTAAAAACAAAATTATTGTAAATATTAGTTAGATAATGTAAGATCAATTCTTCGTCATATGTATCCAACTCATCAAAGTTAAGCAGTAACTTTTTCTCAACACTTATATTACAGTAAGTAAGATAAGTGTTGAGAAAAGGTTATTGCTTAACTTTGAAGAGTTGGATGTATACACCTTGCTACAATAAAACCTTGTTAAAAGTCAAACTTCATTAACTTGAAGCTGTTTACAGGTCCTAAGCACAGTATATAATAAGATCTCATTAAGCCAAAATTGTTGATACTTTTAACTGTAATATATTTTCCTATATATCCATCATCCTTTGCTGGTCCATGATATTCATTTATATTCTGTGTGAATACAGACAATTAAGATAAACACCATGGCTCTATGCCAAAAACCAACACCATGTCATTACAAGTTCAACATCCTTTTACTGATACATTATTTTACTGATGCTTTGATCAGGACACAAGAGGTGCCTTGATAACACTTTCAAAACTATCATAAACTGTATACAATTTTGTAATCATGCTATGTATAGCATTCTTGAGAAACAACTTGATAATAGGAATTTAAGGCTACAGAAAAATTTGAGTAAATTACACATTAAACTTGTTAACTTGATGTCAGGGTTTTTCACAATTAAACTTCAACTTAATGAAGTTTTAATATATGTATTTACATCACATCTTACTACAGTTATTATAGTTATCTTATTATGTAGAATGGCTTAAATACATTAAATAATGTTTCTAAATATTTTGTGCTGAAATGGGGGTGCATCTTATGTCATAAAATACAGAATACAGTGTTAGTCATTGAATTTTTGGCAAAATTCAATGACTAGCACTGTATTGATATGACAAAAGAACAATTGTATCTATTTCATTATATAGTCAATTGACAATCACAAAAGAGGTGAAGAACATGTAAATTAGTTTGACTACATAAATGGTTAAGTAAAAGAAAATGCTAACAAATACTAGAATGACTGTTTTGGAGGTCATGACTGAGATGAGGTCAAATACTGTAAGAAAGTTAACAAAGAAAAGTAAAGAAACCATAACTGCAAAATAAGCTGCAGAAAAAGAAAGCAGGTGACAAATGATAAATGCAATAAAAATTTACTTTTACAAATTATATTTTTATTATTTACTTCTGAATATTCCTTCCATTACAGTTTTCATAAATATAATTAGTGTATATAACTTTTCTTTACATGAAATATTTATTTACTATGTACCTGTACATGAGTTCAAAAATCAAGCTCTATCAATCAGTTACTAATGTTTTTATCTCAAAAGATAAAAGTATTATCTTATAAGTACCTAACACTTTTGGGTGCACAAGACTGATATTCAGAAATTTCAGATAACAAGATTAGGAAAAACTTAAACTAATTCAAATTAATCACAAAACATTTTTTTTACAACAAATGCAATCTTCAAAATAAATGTAGTGTCCATAGCAACTATATCACAACAAAAAAACAAAGTTTATTATAATTTGTAAAGTTGATTTCTGTAGAAATTATTGATGCACAGTAAAAATATTGTACACCAATAAAAATCAATAAAATAGTTTTAATTTAAATAAATCTAAATTTCAAGATTTTTTGTTCTCCAAATACTGTAAAGTTTCACTTGAATCCTACGGGTCTTAACATTTTTTTAATTCACACTTATTCAGAAGTTTCTATTAAGTACTGTTTGAATAGAGAAATAAAACACTCTTCATGTTGAACAATTCACTTTACTTACTCTTTTTCCTGATTAATATTAAATTGATCTATAATTTTTGAGACACAATGAAGTGTTGTTACTAGACACTGGCAGTGGCAAATTTCTGCACAGGTGCGCCTGGGCCTTATAAATCAAGGGAACCTCAAAATTCAGCTCTCAAAATAAAAATCAGTAGTAAATTTAAAAGTAAATTATTTCTTACATCCATGGATTAGTAGATTTTTTTTTGTTTTTAACACTTACCTATTGAAACTTAATAATTCTTGTACCAATGTGTTTCAATTTTCATAATTAATACAATCTGAACATCAGTAAACTTTTAAATACAGCCAGGAAGTTGTAATTTTATATTAGTTCATTTTCAATGTTATTTCCCTACGTTTCACTTTTTTTGGACCACCAGTGTAGTTCCTACCAGAGTAAAAAACATGCACACAGAATACACACTGTAGGGTGTAAGGGTAGTGAAAATATTTAGAGGCGGCCTCAAAATTGAATTGTGCCTGGGGCCTCTCAAGTGCTAAATCTGCCACTGGATGCTGGACTTTTTCTGGATTTCAACACTGTTGATCTATGACAGTTGTTAAAAAACTCATATTTGACAATACAACTTTATATATTAAAAATAAAACTTTATAAAATAAATCACAGATAACAGTTTGTAACATATACAATTGTTTTTTTTTTACATTTAATTATGCAGATTTTTTAAAATAATTACTATTACAGACCTCTCTCTCCTCTTCTATATTATCAATTGAAAAAGACTTGTTAACAAAAAAACAATGAACTATCTTCTAATAAAATTTTTTAAACCAAGTACCTTACTACATCAATTTTTACTTATATAATTATTAATGTATTTTTAAACAAAAATATTTTTCAAATAAATTATTTTATGCCCCACGCACGTGACGTTTGCATCCGTAAAATGTCATTAGTTTCCTTTTTATAAAGAAAAAAACAAAACGGCAGTTTTTAAAACACAGCCTAAACTATTTGAAATTTTGATACGTATATATTTTCACCCACATTATATAACTTTTTCTCTTTATTTAAGAAAACACTACTACTTAATAATAATAAAAAATATGCAATATTTAACTCTTAAAAACAGATTTAATCGCCATCAAATTTTATAACCGACATAATAATTTATAACACATTAAAACGAATATTAAGTGAATAGATACGCATAAATTACTAAATCTGATCACCCGTAATTAAATACAGCAAATGACATCACGAATACCAAGATACAAAATCCAAATTAACATCTGTAAAATAAAAAAAAATTTAAAAAAAGTCATAAATGTGTAATTATGCAATAAGAAAACAATCCTGGATAATAACTTTCCAGTGAATTCATTCAAGGACAACAGGTATATTAGTATTTTGTAATAACACAATACGGATCACACAAGGGTATTGTTTAGAATTACGTCACAAATGAAATACACACAAAAGATTGTTTGAGAGAGAAATAAGTTTTATAGAAATCGGTAAACGGCAAATGTCAGATGTGCGGTTTAAATGACATAACGGTAAGCGACGAAAGGGAATTTAAATGTGGTGATTGATGAGTCCGTTTCCTAGCAATTTTATTTCACGCGAAGGAAGTCGGTTTAAGCCAGCGGACATATTATTCGTGAAAAATGATAGGAGGTTTAATTATAAATTAAAATTGAAAAAGAAAAAAAAAAGATACATTACCTTGGCTACATCGGCTAAATAATATAAAATGAAGACGATGCCAAAACTCAATATCAAAATAAGCCGAGGATTTGAATAATATAAAATGAGAGCGTAGTCGATGGTGGAATTGGTAACACTTAGCGTAGTCATCTGTTGGCGGAAAAACTCAAAAATTTAAGGATAATTTAAAAAAAGGGTAATAATCGCTCTTTTTCTCTACTTTCTGCGGAATGAAATTTACCGCAATCGCCGGTTGCATTTCGCCCGCAACGACCGAAAGAGGGCCCGTAGCGCACGTGCTGTTGATTATTTAGCGCGTAATTACTACTACTGCCACCTGCTGGAAGACAATCGAATCACACACACACACATACACGCGCACGCCAGAACGAAAGATACTTTTAATTGCAAATATTCGGTCGATTATGATTTTGTGGATTAACTGCGATGATCCGTCAAGTAATAAGTGTCTGCTTAATTATTGCGGCACTAATGCTTGCCGATAGGTATTTCGTTTTTATTGTAGTATCGACCATATGTGGTTTATTCTCTTATGAATTTACTTACCGTTTTATTAAGTTTTGGTTAAGAAATTACAGTATTAAATGCCGTAGAAAGCGTGAGAACGGTCTTAAAAGTCGTGTAAACGAAATACAAAGTAATGCTTCGACCTCGTTACAAACGCCCATTATCACGGTGGAAAACGTGAATTCGCACGAAAGGACGTTGAATTGTAATAAATTCTGCGGCCTGAACTTCTCGGTGAAAGAAGAATTAAAAACTTTCGTACGTCATATATCACGTCATTACATTCAGTGTTGGTACCATAAAACTTGTCAGAATGAAGACGTTCTTCAAGAATTTAATGACGTATTGGAAGATATCTTGGACACCGCCAACAATAATGTTATTAGAATGAATATAATTGATCTGTCCGAAAAAGTTATTTGTTTGTACGGTCGGCATTTCGATAATTATCTACGAGCTCTCGAAACGGTAAAGTCTGATTTGGGATGCGAATCTCCCGTCGATTGCGTCGGAATGGAGAACGAAATCAAGAATGCTTACAAGGTAAATTAAAGGAAATGGAAGATATTTAATTCTCTTTATTGTTTGATTATGAGTAATGTATTTGCATAGCCGATAACTTTTGAAATTAAGTTATTCAAACGACAAAATGATAAATGTATTTGTATAAAGAACTAATAAGTACGTACTACTGTAAGTATACCGATACTTATAGTCATATATTGTGTTACGAGAGTAGTCGGTGTATGGATTACCAAAATATATAATATAATTTGCACGGACTCTGAACTAATTTGGTTATTTCCTACGTTAAATCGTTAGCAATTTATGTAAAAAAGAAGTAGGTTACCCATAATAGGTAAAGAGAATTGTATGATTCCTTATAGATATTGAATTACATGATTAAGAATACAATTAGTATCTTTTTATGTACATAATATTTAATAGCTTGACTTCTTTTAATTATCTTAATAAATTGGTATATTTTACCAGTTTATTAAAGTCTGTTTCAATTGTAATAGTAAAATAGTGTGGCAATCATTTAGCATAATATATTATAGATATTGTGATAAATGGTTATAGCAATATTTACCATATTTTAAGGCCTTTAAGATGCAACTTTTGTTTAAAATATTACCCTGCATCTTATATGTGAAGTTGCCATTGCCTGTAGGCTAATGAATATTCCAAACAGCCTTTATTAGGCTACTGATAACCACCTAGCCCAACTCTTGAATAAAAATGTTATTGTTTAATTAAACATATTACTGATCTTGTTGGTATACATGCAGCTTTTGCATATGTATTCATGTAGAATATTTTAATTATAAATGATTACTTTTAAACAACATTTTCCCCCCTGAAAAATAAAAGTGTATGTTCTAGTTTTACTTTTCTTTTAAAATTAGAATACAGTAAAAAATTTGAGAGGTGAGTGCCAGAGTTGTGGGATGACTTTTAAACACACTAAATACTTTTTCCTAAACATTCTGCACTGAAATGGGGTGTGTCTTATATGCTGTGAAATACAATAATTATTTTTTGTAAGTAATTATCAAAAATAATTAAATATTTAACATAATAATAATAATACATATTAGTCTTAATACAATTAAAAATTACTTATATATTTTTAATTGTATATTTATTTATTTTAACTAATAATAAAGATGAGAGATGAGTGTTCTACTAAACTATATACAATCAAATAATAGTCAGTTAGGCTTAATTATTATATATTTGGAAATAAGCTTATGCTTAATTATGAAAATTAGATGATTTTAGTATAAAATATTAATAAAAATAAGTTCAGGCTTGTTTTTGGAAATTTATTTATTAAAAATTGTCATTCGTCTTCAAAACAAAGAAATCTTATTTCAATGATTACAAAAATAATTGTCACATTTTCTTTATTTGTACTCCAATACTTCAAATTATTCTCATTCTTGTTGATTTCATCATCATTGTTATTTTCTGATTTTTCACACAAACTCTTAAGTTGAAAGTGTAATGTTAAGTTTTTCTTATGGCACTTGTAACCATTTTGTCTATTTTTGACTTCAAAACAATTTTCCCATTTGATTTTCTTCTGAATTCCTTAACCTTTTGATGAGTTCTCCCATAAATATACATATACATGTGGTGGGATCTTTACAGTAAGTGTGTGTTTGTGTGTGTATATATATATATATATATATATACATACACATACACAAAGACTACATGGAAAATTTTTTCCATATAGTTTTTGTAAGTTTTGCAAGGCTTTCATAAAATTTTCTAGCATAAAGACTGGTTTACAGGTGGCTCTCTCTCCTCCCAGAGCCATCTGTAAACCAGTCTTTATGCTAGAAAATTTTATGAAAACATCTGCAGCACTGAACATCCGACATCCGACATACACGTTTTTGTGTTTAAAACTTTGGCCTCAACCTCGCTATTATTTTCAAATGGAGTTTTTAACACATTTTATTAATCTGTGATATAAAAGTATAATAATCATTATGATATTCTTTTAAAAAATAATTCTATTGGAATGGTGTAGTTAAGATTTCTTCCCAATTTGCACATAACTTAATCTGCTTTTTGCTTCTAGTTTTATAAAAGCTGGATAAATCTTATTCTTCTAAAAGAAACTTTTGTAAGATGTGAAATGCGATAAGAATACACAAACACGTGAATTTGATTAAAACAATTTAATCATGATAAACAATTATATACAGAAAGTTTTTTAGATTCCCTTGGTCTCTCACAGTGCCAAGTTCTCTCACTGCCTGATGGCAACAATAACCCAGTAGCTTGCTTCTGTAGTAACTACTTGCCCGACAATAATAATCAAAATATGCGCAATCCTTAACTAAATTAATCCTAAAGATAGAAAATATAGAGATAGGGAAATGAGAAGAATGAATAGGATAGTGGGTTTCCAATTTCTCGATGAAACTCCAATGCCGGCTTGTACCTTTTTTCTCAGTAGCTCTGGGTTCTTTCATGTGCTGAATATCTTCTACAATAGCTTTATCGGTCTCTCTGATTCTATCGTCCGGATCTTCACTTCATGGCTCCCTATTCAGCTCTCGTCGAATTCTGTCTCATGAACTTACTGCCTACATCCGTGCCTCTTTGTGTCCGGCAAAAGAATAATCGTTTAAGACTCCCTTTTCTACTCGTTATGTTCCTCGGAGTGCATTGTCCCACCCAACCCTCTAGTGGGTGGAAAGGGAAGAGCCCCTGTTCCCAGAAGTCAGAACAATAAACAAAGGAAGTTAGAAGGAAGGATTAAGAAGGAGAGAGAATTATTAAAACTATTAAATCTAGAATACATATATACAAAATTATATGGCATATAGCCACACTTTAAAGGTTTATATTTAGTATAGTTTTCTAACTCCAGTACAATTAATTTTTTACTTATAAACCATATTGCATCACTTTTTGATGAATGATATTAATTTTTTTACCATCACAAACCAAAAATGGTCCATTAAAACTAATTGGGCTGCAATTTGAAAAAATTGTAACCTATAAATTCCCACTGTTATCCATTTGTCGGTCTCTCCTTAATCTCAAGAATGGAGTTAGTTAGATGAAAAGTGAGACAAGATATGGAAATTTGTTTTGCTACCTTTTTTGTATTAACATGGTTGGTTCTGATTTGGCTGTTGTGTAGTTCAGACACTAATAATTCATTGGGAATACTCAAAGAAAAATTCATGATTTTTTTGGTGTGTGTAAATGGTATGCCTTTAAAGTTCACAATATAGCATGTAATCAAAAATTTTTAAACTCCGTATATACTGGAAGATTTACCAAAAACTGGGAGACCTCATATGACATGTATGCCAGAAAACATTGATGCTGTAAGACAGTGTTGGCAATACTCCAAGAATCTCAATTTGTTGTTAGGTACAAGAATCATGTAATAAATCAACAAGCAATAGTGTTCCTTTTCCCAAAGGTGGGTCAAAAGTGAGTCCAAAATTTAGTGACTCTAAATTGTTGGTCAATTTCAATTTGGGCAATTAAAGAAAGTTCAAGAAAAATTTGTAAGTCCTTTTCATTAACTTTTTAATTTACATCAGAAAAAGAACAATAAATGTGAAAAGAAAAGAAGAATAATGTGATTATAATGGAAACAAATATTTTGTTTAATGAGAAATCTGCCGATGTTTAATTGTCTATAATTTTTTTAATCTGAGGTTTATAAATAGGGCTTTTATGACTTTTAATAACAACTTTAGGACCCTGCTTTTACACTACATATGCGAAGTTTTGAAATCTATTAAATATTCTTTTATATTTTATTAAAATTGTATCTGCATTGAATATTTAGAAATCCTTTTTATACATACAGTAGGCACAATAAATGATTTTAAATAATAATTATGAAATTTCATATAGTTGACAATATAGTAAATCTTATACAGATTTTAATAATGTATATGTAATTTATATGTCAAAATTTTGAAAGTTAATTTGTAATCTTTATAATTTCTATATTCTTCTAAAATAATCTTTATTATAAAGTAACTCCATCTTAAAAGTGTGTGTACTCTACAGTGTACATTTAAATTTGTAAAAATAGTTTGAGCTTTATAGTTTATCTTACGCTAATATTTTTTATGATTTTGAAACGTTACATTTGTGTTCTGTAGAGCAAGGGTGGGCAACCTTTTTTATAACATGGGCCAGAATAAATTTTGTGTTTCTTCCGCGGGCCGTAGTAGTTAATTGACGCCTTCTTGTGACCTGTAATTTTTTAGTCTGCAAATATGAAATAAATAAAAAAAGAAGTTAATTACTACATTTATTTCTCTTATTGTTTTCGAAAAATTACAAAGAATTGGAAAAATAATTATTAATTAGTTATTTTTCCAATTTAATAATCTATTAAAGTTCTCGCGGGCCAGATAGAAACTTTTCACGAGCCGTAGCTGGCCCGTGGGCCGGGGGTTGCCCACTGTTGCTGTAGAGCTGCTTAATTTTTTCCAAAAAGTATATATCATACATCATCCTATTTTATAATTTTGTTAATTATATAACAATTTTTGAATTCAATAAAATAATGATTATAAATTTTTAATACAAAAAAAGAGAAAATTTATTTAATGAATAATTTTTTTAGATGACTCATCCAGCATTGACAGATCAAGTGACAGAATGGTGCTATTTGAAAAGTATTGTGGCAAGTATAATTGATTTGCTTTGGCCTCAAGAATTTCTTGGTTGTCAAGTTGCTTATAATATGCTAGAAGAAATATTAACTAAAAATGTTCTTTATCCATTAGTTGACATGTTTTCCAATCCTGAATGGTTAAATGAAATGATAATATTACTTTTATCTGATGATGATTTTGTTAAAAGGAAACATTTTAGTAATCGAAAAACACACAAGACTGATGATGCTGAAATATCAGAAACTGCACCATCAGAAACACGACAATTTCATAGAAAGTGTAGTGAAATTCCAAAAGGAATTTCTCATGTTTCATTTGATAATGCAATACGCTCTTTAAGTGTGCGCAGACATTCTGATAGTAATATTGGGCATCTTGAAATTTGCCAAAATACATTTAATTTCCCATTATCAGATAATTATCTTACTGTTTCTACTGATCCATATGCTTCTCATGAATCATCAAATTACTCTCAAGGAAACAAAAATTTAACAATTAACATTAATTCTCATAATAAATCCATGCAAGAATCTGACTGGGAAGTATGGAGTGGTGAATTTAATGAATATGGAGATGTAGTTAAAATTTATCCTCATGATCTTTTTAGAATAAAATCACAATCAAGCCAAAATATAGAAAATTTCCATTTTACAGAAAGTTCAAGAAAAAATAAGGATTTAGAATCTCCAGATATCAGTTTGAAAAGATCAAAAAGTGTTGATTGTCTCTCTCATTTAACCCCTCCATTATCACATGTAGTTTCGTTAAGTGGTTCTAGTTCTAATTTAGATGCAGTCAGGACAAATTTATCAAAACTAGTGTTAATGAATATGCCAGATTTGCATAGAAAAGAAAGTAATAGTACTGATGTTGAAGAAGCAGAAGAAGCAACTGAAACTGCATGGTCTGATTTATTTAGTGATATACAAATCTTACAAACAGAAAAACAGGAAGAACCTGGAAGAGGTCCATATATTTTATATTGTATTCAGGTAAATAGTATATTCAATAAATGTAATAGTATTAATGTAATGTAAATAGTGTATTAAGTAAATGTAGTAATAACTATTTTTTTTTAAAAAAACCAGAATTATTCTTTATACAAATTAAAGTGATATTTTGAAAATAATTTTAATATATACTTCAAACACAATTATAGTTTTAAAATATGAAAAGTGCAAATTATTCATGACATCTGACAAGCTAGAGATTGGAAACACAAAATAGAAAAATAATTTTGTTGCATAGCTGAGAATTTATTTTGCCATCCAATGAATAATAAGTTAAATAACATAAATTATTTTATAAATATAATATAAATGCTAAGAGCTAAGAAAAAGAAATAAAATTTTGGCATTAATACTAACAATATAAAAAAGTTTTCTTTATGATAAAAGTACCTGAAAATTAGTGTAATTATTTTATATAAAAAATGCTAGTAATAGATTAGAAGATTTTTTAAAACTGGAGAAATAGTCTCTTTTTGCACAGTAGATATGTTCTAAAGAATGCTGCATTAAAAAAATCATGTAAAAAAAGTATAGTACATACATCCTGTAAAAATGCTTGATAAGATCCACAAGCTCACTTTATTATAATGTCATTTATCATTAACAATATTTGTACATAAATATAGTAAACGTAAAATCAACATAAGTATTCTCTGATGTACGGTACATACTATACTGTACTATGTTTAAAAGATATAAATAAACTGAGTAATTTATTTTCATAATTGAAAATTAAGGCAATACAAAGTTTGAGACAATGTTCGAGTCCTTTTTCCTCTTTAAATCCTTTTCATTCCATCCAGGAACCACAGACAGCAGGCGACTTGAAGTAGAACTTCTAAAAATAACAGACAAACACTATCACTATCATTTTTAATGTATGGAAGTTTTTTGATAGTGTTTGTTATTTTTAGAAGTTTTACTTCAAGTCGCCTGCTGTTTGTGGTTCCTGGATGGAATGAAAAGGATTTAAAGAGGAAAAAGGACTCTAACATTGTTTGTATTGCCTTAATTTTCAATTATGAAATAAATTACCCAGTTAAAATAATCCTGGGCTTATGTATAATTATGTAAATAAACTCTTGATTTAGAAAGTTGTAGTTTTAAAACCACTGTTTCAATAAAAAGAGTAACTTTTTAACAATAACACAATTTTTCAAAAAAGTTCAGTTTATTTGAAAATTTTTAAATTTGTGTTTTTTTCTGTCTAAAAAAATCAATCATGTGAAAAGAGGGTTAGTTTTCCTTTGTCAACTGTGTTATTTCAGAATCACATAAAAATAAACCATGTAAAAAGAAGAATAGATGTAAAAATACTGTTATAAAGAATGATTTTTTTTATTCAAAATGAATGAAAATGAAAATAAATACTGATATAAATACTAACAAAGCATTTAATTAATTTACAAAATTAATAATTTGTTAATGGTTTTTTTTTCTTCTTTTTTTTGAAATAGACTGCTATATTACAATAAACAAACGTCTGTGAAAAATTTGTTAGCTAATTAACAGCATTTAATGTAATTCATTCAAGTAAATGAATGTGCATTCGAATGGAATAATTTATAGCTTTAAAGCAATGTTGATATTATTTTAAGTCAGGTATATGCAAATTTATAAAATTGTTTCTGAAAAATGCTAATTTTTTTCCCTCTATCAGCCATATTCATTTAGAATAAACTACTTAAAATATTTTAAAATTTAAATGAATGGAATTAGCATTATGAATATGAATTAAGTATTCGGGGAATATTGACCAGAAAAGGAAATATTCTTATATAAATATGAATACAGTCCACTTATCTTAAAAGGAATACCAATAAAGCAAATTCTCACATGAAAGTGAATTTTGCTGTTGGCCTGTCAAAATGTTATTGTCACAGTGTTAATTTGCAAATGATAAAGTGATATTTTATCAGATTTTGTAAACCAAACTGTAAATTATCTTCACAACTCCCAAGAAATAAATAACCCTACCTCCAATAATGGTTGCTTTTTATACTTCTCCAGGGTGAATAATAAAAAGTGGTATGTATTAAATGCTCCATTTTGAATAGAATATATTTTATTCTTCCAGTAAGCAAAGATTGATTTAATCTCTGATTGTAGAGCAACTCAAACATTTGGTTTTAGCAGACCATTCTTCTATAGGCTACTCAGAATATTTGAGTTAAAGTTTAAGGATGCCCATCCCTTTAAATGGATGCAGTCCCATGCAAACATGTTCTAGTTTGCATGCAACAATGTTATAATCCATATGTTACTTACTGCCTTTAAACGATTTTATACAAAAAATTATTTTCTTATGTTTTTTATTTTTTTATTTATTCCTAATTTAATTTCTTAACAGCAAACTTTATGCTGTATACAACCAGTAAACACATATTGATTATGACAGATGTCTTGATCACTGTACAGTAATTTATATTTTTAAATTTTCAGATTTTTATCTTTAAAAAAATAATGAAAAAATATTATAATACGATTGTGTTAAGATGTTTTATTTATTGTTTTAAATAATTGAAAAATTACATATATATTAGTGTTATTGTTATGAAATTATTGACTAGTTATTTATTATAAAAATAATTTTTACTTTTAATAATGAAACATTACAATACATTAATCATCAAATTTAATATTTTACTTTTAGTATAATGCTTTATTTGTTCATAATAATGAAGAAAACAATAAATCTCAGTTTATGAAGCATAAAATGACTGTTAAAAGAAGATTTCGAGAATTTTTGGCTTTACAAGGGAGATTGGAAGAAAACTCAAAATTGAAGAAATATATGAAAAGTATGTCTAAAAACAAACTTTAATTAAATAAAAATGAAAGTTTTTTTTTTATGTTATTTAATTATTTAGGAAAACTTTTGAGTAACTTTCAATAAACTTGCATATGAATTAATTTTTTACATCTTGTTTAAATTATAAATCATTGATATACAGTCTCTCCTTGACTTGCAGTGGGGGTTACATACTGAAAAACACATTGTAAGTCGAAAAGAAATAAATAAAAAATAGGCTATATGCAAGGTTATACAGTATGTAATGTTGCATATTGTACAGCATGAAATGTGAATTTGGACTATTATTGATTGTGATAGCCCAAACTCATGGGCAATTGCCATAACTGACATGCTTAGATATTATCTTAAGTTTCTCATTGACACAGCGGGATATTTTACAGTCATACTGGGCATACTGTATAACACAAGGAGATATAAGATGTAAAAAAAAGTCTCAAGAAAGATCATTAACACATCAGTAGAGCAGCTCGAATTCAAATTCTAACTGTTTTCTCGTGCTTCCACTTCACTTGCATTGGCCATTGTATGTGCAAAATATCATATATCAAAACATCATAAGTCAAAGAGCATCTGTGTAATGTGTGTGTTTCTATATAATCATGACAGTTGTAAATAAATCCTATATATTAGTTTATAAAGTAAAATACTGCAAAATTAATTTTAAAAATCAGTGAAAGGAAAAAAGGAATATAACAGTAATAAAATTTTTAGCTGTTGACCTAGCAAAGAATGTGCTATTATGGGAAAAAAATCTTTTGCGTTTAATCCAAAACTCTTCTCTAACCTTTGTATCCGGTACTTCCTTTACTGTCTGTTGCGTTTAACTTCCAAAAAAAATTGGCTATCTTTTTAAGTATAATTTTGGAAATGAATGCTTTAGATTTAGAAATTTTTTTATTTTCTTATTAAATACTAACATATTTAATACTCTTCTGCACTCAAAGCTAGAACTATTTAAAATAAGTCCTAGAAAACTGCTAGAAACAAAGTGTGAACGGTTACTTAATATATTTAATATTTGGTATTAAAATGAAAATAAATAAGTATATTTTTAAGCATTAATAGTAATATACATAAACAAGAACTCAACAAACTCAATTTTTGTTGTTCTTGTTTATTAACTGTACATACACAAAAAGATTCATTGCACAGATAGCAGAAATTGAGTAATAGATCATTTGAAAAAATACTTGCAATTACTCAAATGAGCTATAAAGTTTATAAAGCAGTTATTTAGTCCTGAAAATGGTCAAATGTGAAAAATATGCAGTAAAAATTACAAACACATAAAATATGCATTATCAGACAACATTAATTTGATCCACTTGGTTCAAATTGTGTTTATATCAAGGTTTCAACAATAGTATTTAAGGAAAAACATGCATGTGCATACATGCCTGGCTATTAGACATGTATATAACACAAAAATTATAAAAAAATAATAGACTAATTCAAATATTTTGTGTGTTTATGTGTGCACGTGCAATTTACAGAAAGACATAAAAAATGTCATCTTTTTTCCTCCTTTTTTATTTTTATCATTTCCTTATTATTAAAGGTTTAACAATTCATTGTCATGTTTTAAGGAAAATAACAGATACCTGTTTATTTTAATGAGTCCAATTTTATAAATAATAATTTATACAACTGACTTTCTAATTTAGAAATTAAAGGTCCCAATAAGTGGCTAGGGTCTTTGCTCTTTCCAATGGATAAGAAAACTGTTGAAGAACGACGACAATTTTTAGAGAAATATTTACAAGAGCTTTGTTCGTGTAAAGCCATAGCTGCATCTTCTGAGTTGCAAGAATTTTTAGCTTATGGAGGAGATGCTAGTATTGCTTATGTTAGAAGAATAGCTGAAAATATTGGTGTTCCAAGAATTGATAAAGTAAGTATTTTTTTAATATATATAATAATTTATTTATTTTATATAAAAATTGCATTTTTAATTTAAGTATTTGATATTACTTTTATATTACATAACTATTTACTACATTATAATTTACTATTGTCCTATTTATTATGAAAAACAATGAAAGAATTTAAGAGCATTAAAATAGCATTTGCATATAAATGCTATTTATTTTTATACTTTTCTTTTCTACATAACCAAAAATAAAAGTATTTATGAAAAATGTTTCTACATCATATTTTAAATGTAAAAAAAAAACTATTTTACATAAATTAATTGTAACAAATTTTAATTTAATTGTTGATAATTATTTTAATATAAGTAATTATAAATATAAAAAATTTCAATTACAATTAATATTATATATTGAGAATAGATTTACTTTCCTTCCCACAAGTTATCTGTGTTTAAAAGGCAATTTGAAAGGAGGTGCAGATTACATGCCAATTTTAAATTACAATTACAAACTAATCAAACAGCCTTTCTTTTGCCTGAAATCATTAAGACTGTCTTTAAAAATCATGAAAAATTATTTGTGCGCCACAAGCACATGCTTCTGCCATCATAATTTTTTCTGAAACCATTAAAGGTTTGTCCATGTTTTAATTGATGTTAAACATTTCTATTTGAATCTTGAAAGCTAATAAATTTTTACTAATTATTGCTTATCTCCATAATAGTGTCATTTCAAAAGAAAGAACTTTGATAGTTAAGACAATGCAATAATTAACATTCTAATAGGCCTATAAACTTGCTTTTTTTCATTACTATAGAATGAATTTTGATGACTAAAAATGATTAAATACATTTAAAACAATAGTTTTAGCAACATTTTAATGTTTGAAGTGGTCTCTTCTAAACTGTATGTCAGTAAGGTCAAAATTTCAATGGTTGCTGCAGAGGCACAGGGTATATTGTGGGCAGGTTATGTAAAGATTAATATTGCTGTCGCAGCAAGTTTTTGCGGATTATATATTATGCTGTTGTCTGCACAAAATTATGGTAATTGAAATTTTTTATCGGTTATGAGATGCTTTTAAACAGAATAACAACTTTTAATAAAATTGGTTAAAATCCTTTATTTTCTAAAAATAATTTAAATCAATTTTGTAGATGCTATATAAAGGAGTAATGGGAGCAATTGATCTGATTAAAACTGCCCTTCCTGCAACAGGACCACAAGATGAGATAAATGAGAAGCCTTTTTCAATACAGAATTTAAAAAGTGTTCCACATAAACCCTCTCTTTTTTTACCTGTTTTTGGCAAATCAAAAGCTGACAGTTCACAGCAACACATGGAAGTAAAATATGTTGATAATCAAGTAAGTAATTTTTACAAATATATATTATTAAAACATATTTTAAAAATTTATTTCTACTTTCCTGAACAGTTTATTAAAAAGCAAGATATTAAATAAGGATGATGTCTTCTCATTAAAAGAAACATATTAGTTTTAATTTATTGATACTAAATATTGTTTAGTGAAATATTTAAATTGAAGTTCCTTGATATCAAATTAATTTTTTTTTTATTAATATCAGTCTGTTGTGACTAAAACCAATTAATGGAACTTATTATACTGATTTAATTTGTGGATGAAATTAGAGAGTTTGAATCAGTCTCTTGGTTCAAATGAATAAACTTTTATTTATTGATACACTTGTATACAAATTTTTTTGTATTTTGAACCTTTTCATCTCTTTCCAGAAGATATTTTATTAGTTACATTTTTGATATACTTTAGATGGCTTATACCAGACTTGTGCATGATTCTTCTAAGTTTTTTCCCTTCTCTGAAGGAAAAAACTCCAAATATACATTGCTTGTCTCTTAATTTTTTTACTTTTCAGCTTTTTATTTCCTTTTCTCTTTTCTATTTTCTGTATTTTTCTTACTTCTGTGACTTTGGCTGTACTTTTTGCCTTAAGGAAGAACTAATGGACCATATCTTTGTCCTGTTGTATATACCAGCCAACTCCAACAATCTTTAAGGCTATAAAATAGCATTCTTTAGAGCCTTTACAAAAAGAGCCTACACCCATTGCACTAAAGCAGAACTGAATTACATTGCAGATATAGCTACAGCACATCACTACCCCAGAGACTTGATTTATAAGTTAGCCCTCAGGCATTAGACAAGGGGATCATGACCTGACTATGCCCAGAGTGGTGCTTCTGCAAATAATGCATCACTACTAGAACCTGTTTGAGATTAACTTAGACATAACTGTCATATGTTTAAGTCAATCAGATCTTTTTGTTTCTAATAGACTCCATCAGAGCACCTGGGTATATCCTATTGGATAATCTTTGGTTTTAAATTTGAATTTCTGTAGAGTTCTTCTGCACATTATATTTTTGAACATTTGAAGGCTGTGGCATTCCATTTCTCGAAAATTGCACCATATTTTTGCAATTGACCAGTGTGTTGCATGTAACCAGGGGAGAACAGAATGCCGGAAACCCTGGATTACTGGAATGCTGATTAAACTGTGATTAAAAAATAAAATTAATCAGATCTAACAAAACTAATTGTTAAAGAAAACATTCTTTGGAATACAACAAAATAATAACTTTGTAATTTGACTGACTTACAACCAGAAAGAGAGTTTTGGTTTACAAGGCAATAAAACGATTAGCAGCTTTTTGACATTAGTAGTAGTAGTTAGTGTGGGCTGCACTGACAACCTATTCTGACATTAAAAAATAACACCTTCCTTTCAAAATTTTACACAAAGTAGATCTAATCTTAATTTTTGATGTAATGCTGAGTTTCCCAATTTTAAAATAAAAACTGACATCTATGAATTTCATGTGCCTTTAGAAAGAGATATAAAACCTCACTTAAACTGGCATGCCAGCATTCCCCAGGATAAATTGACTTGTCAATTTCTACCATAAGGAAATACCTGATTTCATGGTATCCCACAGATAGACCAATATGCTGGACAATCTGCAAAAATACAGTAATCTGAAGCATGTCTTAGAAATAGATCCAAAACCATTTGGTTTTCTGGACTTTCATCAGTCTGCTGGAAAAATTTCAAGATTAGAGTGTTTTTATTTCTATATTATTGACCAGTTTTGTTGGATCCTCAACAAAACTGGGCAATAATATTTTCTAATATCTAATATTTTTTTATCTTCTATTGCATATATCCACGTTGTCTTCATCATTGATAGGAACAATAGAAAAGAACTATGGTATACTGAAATTATAAAAAGAAAATTAAATAAAAGAATTCTGGAATACTAGTTGAATATTAGAAAACAGATGTGCTCAAATACTACACTTGAGAAAAAGTTTTCAGCTAAGAAAATTTCAATCCCTAGAACAATGAATAAGAAATAAAATTGTAAACCTTCATCTTGCATTGTTTACTGAATCCTTAGAAATGGCTTTCTTCACACAAAAAGATATTTTATATTAAATTCTTTATATCAGTTATATCTTTAATATTGATATTTACTTTTTTGTATGTATGTATATATATATAACTTATGAAAAATGTAATTCTTTACAGGAACACAATCTAATACAAGAAATTGCTCAATACATAGAAAAATTTGATATAAATTCATCTGAAGGAAGTCTTGATAATGAAAGTATAATTTCAGATAGAAATCTAAATGATTTGGAAAGGAGTGAAAGTATTAATTCAATGGATATCCCTAATTTTGCTCAGATGGGAAAAGCATGTACAAAATTAAAGATCTCAGAATTTCATAATTATAATGAAGAATGTAAGTAGGGATTATAGTCGATTCCGCTTAATTGGGACATGTTGGGACTAATTCTTTTTGGCCCAATTAAATGAACTAATAATAAATTATAAAATAAATTGTAACACATAGGTAGATAAATAAGTAGGTAAGAAATGATACTAAGGTACGTACCTATTTATATAAAATACAGAAAATATTTGTACTATAATTTTGTCAGACTCACGATGATAGATAACTGATTTGCCTAATGTTGCCAAATACAGTATTAATAGTGACTTACACTAGGGTTGACTGTTTGATTCATTCCTGATTGAATGGATTTTCCTTTAGTTTAGAACATGTTCTAACTAAAGAAAGGAAAAGGTTCATCCAAAAGTCACCTTACAGTCTTCCTTTGAACACAGTTTCCTCCTTTACTTGGAGATGGGCCACTTCGGCAGGAGCATCCATCAAATCTTTTAGTTCTGGATGCTTGTCTCAATGATCAGATGGCTGCAGTCTGAATCCAGACATAATCATGCACACAATACCTTCCAAGGAAACTCTGGCTGTCTTCCAACTCAGTCCAGAGACCTTGAAAAATTGTCCGGGGATCTTTGTCCCTTCGCTTTTAATGGGATCATCTGGTCTAATCCAGAGCAGGGTCAGTAGCTCGCATTCAGGTCTGCCTCAGATGAGATCCCTATGTGATATGTCCCACTATGCTGAGGCCACCATTAGGCCTACACAATGTATTCAGTACATATTCTACATATCTTCTGAAGATCCTTAAAATATATCAAAAATTGTTAAATTCTTTTTCTGCTACTGTCCCAATTAAGCAATTAAATTATGTATTGATTTATTAGTTTGGTTTCCGTTTTTTGAGATTTGGTTCAATAAAGTGGCTGCCCCAATTAACCAGTGGCCCAATTAAACGGAATCGACTGTATGTACTTTATGATGTTTTTTATTATTGTTGTATGTTACTCTGCTATTACAGGCAAAAATATTGGATTTATTTTATTTATAATAGTGTATAAAATTTTAATATATATTCATATATACATTTTTATATATGCATTCATATCCTAACAGTGATTTGGATATATTTGTTTAACTTGTGTCTTTTTTTATATTTTGTTAATTAATATAATCTAAAAATTCTGATTATGAAAAATTATAAAGCTCTTAATGTACTTAATTTACTTATGATTATTGGAATAATATAGATAAAAAGTTATAGTTATTTCCTTAACTATTTAAAAAAAAGTCAAACTTTCTTATTAAATGTAAAGAAATTAATATTTTAGAATGATTAAATACCAGCTTTTTAGTTTTTTGAGAAATTTTGTTTTTCATCTTCCTTATTGAAGTTATTTTTAATCTTTATTAATTCTTAAAATTTAATATCATTATCAATTGTATTCAGTAAACTTTTGGTACAGTAGAACTTGGTTAAGTTCTTCAAGAAATCAATTTAAACAACTTAAATGAGAAAGTTTTCTTTCAATAATCTATATTTTAATTAACAATGATAGATTCATTATATTTCAGTGAATTAGGCTTATACAGTATCTGTTTATTTAGATATTTGTCTAATGTAGTTTGTTGATTATTTGCTGACAATATGTTTGACTAAGTGTACCCATCTGCAGGCAGCAAGAAGTAATGTGATGCAATACAACTTATGAAAATGGGTGTGGAATATTTTCAGGATCCAAAATTTCTCTCAAGCTTACAAAAAAATTTTTAGAAAATTGTTTTGTAAGCTTGAGAGAATAAAGTACACAAAATGATAAATAATTTAAATGGTATTATTTATAATTTTTCATTTTAATAATTTTGATTTTGTAACAAAACAATTTCTGATTTTTTTCCAGTTTATTAATAGCAAGGTTGAGGCTGAAGTTTTAAACACAAAAATGTGTACATTGGACATTTGGCGCTGCTTTCCTGTAAGCTAGAAGTTTGACAATGGCATTTGGAATACTGAGTATGATTCCACTGACTTTCCAAACACCATTTTCAAATTTCTAGGCTTACAGGAAAGTGGCACTGAACGTTCGATGTACACGTTTTCACATTTAAAACTTTGGCCTCAACCTCGCTAATATTTTATAAAGTTCAGGAAATTTATTAAGAGAGAAATTTAATACAGTCGAGTCCGCATAAGTTGACACCCCAAGGAGAAGTGGAAATGTGTTGAGTTATCCAATGTAACAACTAAAGCGAAGTTGGAAAAAAAAAACCACAAAACTACAATTAGGAAAATACAGTAGTGCGTTATACAGTAGTATAGACTTACAATACAATGTGTTCTCCATTTACAATTACTCTGTAGATGAAAAACTGAAAAATTTGTTTTGTGTTGTTTGTTTTGACCACTTAACTGTCTCGACTTTCTTTTTCAACGATCACAAACGCCTTGAAAACGTCATCTTCGCAATTGTCAATCGTTGGCAAGTAACGTCTAAGGATTCTTAATGCCTCTAGCGTGAGAAAATGCAAAATTGGATTCTGGTGTGACGTTGATGTAGATTGTATATTTTCTTTTTGTTTATCTGTTATTATTTTATATATAAAAATATATAAAATGTTAAGGCATTTTTATTAATATATATATATATTAATTATATATTAATAAATAAATCGACTCCCCCTCCTGAAAAAAATGAGTTTTCACCACACGTGCGGAGTGAATTCATTTTTTCAGGAGGGAGTGACAACTTATTGTAGTGTGGGACAGCAAAAGTATGTCGACTTATCCAGTGGTGACGAGTTAAATCAGTGTTTCCCAACCTTTTTTGTGCTATGCCCCACCTAAGCCTTTCAAAAATTCTTATGCCCCCTAACATATACACAATTTTTAATATTCGAAAATTGAAACGTTCACTAAAGAAACTTGAATGATTGGTTTTAGGAAGAAATCACTAGGAAATTATTGAGAAAACACAGTAAGTAAATTTTCAAAACATATAATGGAGAACTGAAATTCAAGTACAGTGTACAAAATAATTTTACTATAATATTTTAATTATTAGTAATTATTTATTATTTAAATTCAGTGAGACACTTGCTCTCGATGCTTGCTGCAGAGAGATTTTATGTCAGGTTCCAATTTAGTTAACTTTAGTCTCGAGTCTTCCCGTTTAGTTATATCCAGCTGATTTCTTTTTTTTTTTTTCTAGCAGCAAATCATTTATGGCACTAAATCCGCATTCGGATAAATATGAAGATGGAAAAGGTAACAATAGTTCTTTTGCACAATTGGTTGCATTTGGATATTTGTTTTCGGTTTCCTCACAAAGCCATGCCATTGCACCTTTTATATTAAATAATGTTTTAATTGACTCATTATTTTGCATTTCTGCGAGATCTTCTTGGTACTGCAAATTTGAAATATCAGACAAATCCACTAACATTGGCTGCATCATCCAAGTTGGGAAATCAATTTTTTTCAAATCGGAAAATCTTTCTTTTAAATCAGCCAATAAAATTTTCAGATGATCGACAATAACAAGTATAGCGGTATCAGTAACTTCACACTTTTGGAGCCAATGAAACTTATCAAAATTTTTGTTGTAAATATTTGTGACATAATTCAATAAAGGTAATGAAACCAAATATCTTCACTTTTGCATCGACAAGAATTTTGGTAAGTTATAAGTATGGCCTCACTGTCTCTCAAAGTTGATTCATCCATTTGCGCCAAGAATTGTCTTGATTTCAGCTTTTCGACAAGTTGTTTTTCAATATCCTCACTCATTTTGTCTATTCTTCTGCTAACAGTATTGTTACTTAGTGGCATAGCTTTAACATCTTTGTCATCTTTGTCCAGAACCGTTTTAAGAAATGCTGATATTGATGGTTTGATTAAATTCTTCCCTATAGTATGACTTTTCCCAGATTTAGTGATGAGTAATGAAATTTGATAACTAGCCTCCAGAGTAGATTGATAGTTTCTTTATGAGCAGCAAATAGGCATAGAGGCTTTAATGTTACTCTTTTTTCAAAATCTTTCTTCAAAATTTTAAAGTAATTTAAATCTGAATTAATATGAGCATTGTGTTTTGCCTTCAAATGTGCCTCGAGACGACCTCGTTTCATTGATTCGTTGGTCAAGCATCGTTGGCATAAAAGACAAAAAGGTGACCGTTCATCGTGGACAGCGGGTCATAAAACCAAATTTTAAATATTTCTCCGAATACTGATGAACTTTTTTTCTCGCTTGCACCACTTATTTCCTTATGGGCTAGAAAAATGTATATAAAATCAATTAGAAACTAAAAAAAGATAATATGATGTTGGATTCATGTGAAATGGTGTAGAGCTGTAGACCGACAAAAGAAACACGTTTCAAAGACTATGTGACAGTATGGTCAACAAAGTAATTTATTTTGCATAAATGTACAGGTTTTATTTTATATTCCAACTCCACTATATTATAAAATAAGTAACAATAGTACAGTGCAAACAACATATACCGTTTGCAACAATATAAAAACTATAACTAAAACTTATGTACTAACTTAAAACTAGCGATAGAAAAATTAGTAGGAAAAAGATAAGATAGGAAATAGAACATAGAAAAGATTGGAATACATGGGTTTTTTCTTGCTGAACTCTACAATCTCTGGGTAGGATACCACGTTGAACATTTTTGGAAGGTCTCTCGTTGTCGTGTTCATTGAAGTTTCTCTTGCACTTTCCTGTCATTGCCAAATGTGACCCGGAACAACACAACTCGTGTCTGTCCACCTCGACGTCTGGCAAAGAATGTCCTTTCTCCTCTTTCACCGGCCTCGGGGCCTTGTTTATCTCTTTGTTCTCAGTGGTTCCCAGAATTGTTAATCCCACCCCAAGGGAAAAGGGTTATAAACGAAAGTTCTAGAAGGAAAGGGAAACAAAGAAGAAAGAAAACTAAAACTAACTTAAATCAATATTTACAATAAATATGGCGTACAGCAGCTATACGGTTAACTTAAACTCTAAACAAGTCCATTTTGAATTGCCCCCCTTAAAGATCAAATTGCCCCCTTGTGGGGCGAGGGCCCCACGTTGGGAAACACTGAGTTAAATGGTGTCAAGTAAACCGGAGTTTTTTAACATTAATGTCTATAAGTCGGCCGGGACTACAGAAACTGACTACTTAACCGATGGTGTTGAGTTATCCGGGTATCGACTTATGCAGACTCGACTGTAAATACAGTAAAACTTGTCAATAGGTGACCACACATGGTTTTACTGTATTTATTAAAGGTTTTGACACACACTTTTTGAAAGGAACCGTGTGTGGTCATAGGTGACCACACACGGTTCCTTTCAAAAACAGGAGTCATCATAATTTTATAAGACAGATTTAATACCAATATTTTAAAGATTAATATAGTATTTGCATTTTCTCGATTATAATGCACACTTTCTTTTTTCTGGCTTAATTAATTCAACTTCATTTGCTCGTCGGTTACATGTATTATGTCATTGATATAGAAGTGCATCATATCTCTCTATCACTTCAGTTTTGGTTTTCATTAGTTTAATCTTATTTTAACTTTAAAAATACTGTATTTTTTAAATATTTAATATTTTCTTAAGTACAATAAAAAAAATTATTAATAATGAAACAATTTTATTATTTTTTTTATAATACGGGTTTCATTATATCAATTACAATCGTGGAATCAAAAAAGGAAGGTTGCCTGTAAAACTGATTTTTGCATTAATGCATTTATTGTTTTTTGAATATTTTGCGTGCGAAAATTACTTGGATATTATTTTTCTAAAAATATTGTGGAAATAGGTTGATACAGAAACTATTTATTGCACATATACTGTATATGAGCTGAAAAATAAATAAATAAAATAAATTTTATCAAATGATGAGATCAGCTGATTAATTGTATTGTGTACAATATCTTATACTCCTAAGGAAAATACTGTAGGTCTACAATACAATAAATTTTATCTACCCACAGTTAAACTTTACTGCTAATTGCTTTTGTGATAAATCATTTTCCCTTTCTCTGATAACTTTAAAATCATCTTCTAATGACAGCACTTTGCATTTCTTTTGTTTTTCAGACATTTTGGAACAAACTGAAATGAATTTCCTTTGTAGCTAGACTAATTCATTAACACCTGCACCTAATTTCAAGGGTGGGGGAAGTGCCCGAGGTGGGTTCAAACAAGAGTTTAGACTAATCTATATATATACCGTATATCTTGGTGGATAAGACGATAGTTGAACCATTAAAAATGGCCCTGAAAATTCGGGATCGTCTTACAGGACAGATACAAAAAAATTAGATTGAAATTTATATAAATTAAAACCATTATAAAAAGACAGACAAACCGTAATTATTTACTAGAAGAGAGTAGAGTATGTGCACAAAATAGAATAGACCATACAATGTTTTTGTGAATAGTCATGGTCATTACCCAAATGCCTGAATTAGTGCGAATGTTTGCAAAAATTGCCAGATGCAAGAAAATAAAATTTGTTCATTCGAAAAATTACGAATAGGACATAATTCCATATACGGTATACAGTATTATTATTCAGATAATGGTTGCTGATCTAAACTAAATTCATAGGCCGTTGATAGTTTGGGGGCCGTCTTATAGGACAGATATATGCTAAAACTATAAAACTTTGACGAAAATTTATACATTGTTTTATCTGAAGGTAGTCTTATCCGCCGAGATATACAGTATATAATCAAGATGGGTTGATGATGATAATAATAATAGGGGGGGCGCTATAGTTGCTGAGGCTGTTAGCGTGTTTTGAAGTGAAGTTGTACCTGTTGCGGCTAAGTTTGCGTAATTGCTTTTTATTATGGATAAATTTGTTAAATCTAAAGAGTGTGTGGATTGGGATAGTGCCAAAGGAAAGGAAGCAGCTTTTGAGAAGAGCGCAAGGATATTAAGAACACCACCAGGTAAACGTTTGCGGTCCTGTTCCACTGGAAGTGCTGTTAAAGCGAAAGACACTAGAAAGAATTTGGATCAAGAATTATTCTTAGAAGAGATAAGAGGTATGTTGAGTGAAATGAAGGATGCTATAGAATTAAAAATAGAGACGGAATTACATTTAGTAAAAGACAATTTTGTGGAAATGAACAATAAGATTAATATACTGACAGAGAGAATCAATAAATTAGAATCCGTGCACGACTGCGGAAACGACCGTAACAATATGCAAATTATCACTACACTAACCAAAAGAGTTAACACACTTGACAGCAATCTAAGGAAAAGAAATTTGGTATTGTTTAATGTGGAGATGAATGATAGGGAAAATCTTTTTGATACAGTATCAAAGTTAATTTGAGATGTTGTTGGTTTATCGAATGTCCTTTTTGACTGTGTCAGACTTACAAAAAATACCAGAAATAATACGATGGTTTTGGTTACCTGCATTTCCATGCAAGCAAAAAGAGATATATTGAGCAGCTGGAAGCGTAATTCTACTAAATTGGATGTTTCTGACTGGAGGAAGGCAGTGCGCATAAGGGAGGACCTTTCCATTGAATGTAGAGAGAAGAGAAAACAACAGATGGATAATTTAAGACAGGCCAGAAAGGAGGGGAAAATTGCATATTTCAAAGGTGATAAATTGATGATAGGTGGAAACATTTGCAGGGTTGACAGGGATAAAGAAGAGGATAGTTGCGTCAGTGATTCTTTTTTAGGAGTAAGCATGATTCATTAAAAGTTCTCAGTTGGAACATGAATGGATGGAAGAAGAAATATGAAATGGAGTATTAAAGCATTGTGAGAAAGTTTCATATCACTTGTTGGATGGAAACCTGGTTGGGTGAATTAGATTCAAGAAAGCCACCGACAGATGTAAGTAATGCTTATGAATTTTATAAGATTAACGCTACTAGTATATTCAATAAAGGGTGAAAAAGAGGTGGGATGGTACTGATGATTGATAAAGAATTGAAAGAGGTGATGGTTCGTCCTGTTGAAGATTGGTTGTTTGAAGTACACTGGAAAAATATTAAGTTAATTTTTGTTTATATTAGAGTAGAAGTTTATGTTAAATGTTATAAGTTACTTGAGTTATTGTTTGATTCTTTTCAAAATGAAGAAATATATTTATTGGGCAATTTTAATGGCAGAATTGGAACTTTGAATGAAATGAAGTGGGGAGGTAGTGTTTTTCCCTTGTTGGATTATAGTGTTTATCGGAACTCGCAAGGTAAATGCATCAATAAGATAGGTTTGAAGTTAGTGGAATTATGTCAAGCAAAAGGGTTGATGATTGTGAATGGTTGAGTTAAAGAGGATGTACAGGGAAAATATACTTTTTTCTCACACTTGGGTAAAAGTGTAATTGACTATCTGTGTATAAACGGTCTGGCAGCTGAGAAATTACTGTACTTTAGTATAGATGACTGTATTGAGTCTGATCATATGATGCTGCATCTTGAAGTTTCTGCCAAAGGGTTGGTAAAAAAGGGCTACTTTAGACAATTGGTCCAGTTTAATAGACGATGGAAGAAAGAATGGCAGGAGGCGTTTGTAAGTGAAATTCAAGGTATCTGTTGGGACAGGCAATTTGATGATAGCATGAGCAAATTAAATAATCTTACTGTTATGGTGTCTGGTGTAATGGATAAATTTAGATATAGAGAAAAAGGAGTTAAACACTTCTCTAGGAATAATTCAGAGTGGTTTGATGATGAGTGCTTAGAACAAAAGGCTGATGTGAAAAATAAGCTCAGGAGATGGAGGAGACTTGGAGAGGATTGGAGATTGGAAGAATATTTATTATCGAAACAAAATTTCAGAGTGCTATGTAAAAGTAAGAAACAGGAATATTTGATCAGTTTTAATCAACTGCTTTCAAAGTGTAAGTCAAGTCAAATGTTTTGGGAATGCATTCGTAAATTACAAGGTAGAAGTAAATTCTATATACTGGAGGAGATTAAAACTGAATTGCTTGTGACTTTAAAAGTTTACTGTTTAGTGATAACCTAGATAAGGAAATTGTTTGTTCGGAGATGATAACTGTAGGTCATATTTCTCTCAAAGAATTAGATATTGCTTTGAGTGAGGCAAGGTCAGGTAAAGCAGCTGGCCTGGATGGTATTCTGATGGAATGTTGGAAACTGGTAGATGAACAATTGCAACAGAAGCTGTTGGATATTTTTAATGAAGTCCTGATAACCAGAATTTACCCTGACGGTTGGAAAATGGCGAGAATATTTTCCATTTTTAAATCAGGAGATATAAACAATACAAGCAACTACAGAGGAATCGCATTGTTAAATACTGTTAGCAAAATTTTTTCAACGATCCTATGTAAAAAATTGATATTTTGGGTAGAGAGTGAGCATATTATATCAGAGATGCAAGCGGGTTTTCGTCAAGGGTATTCCACAGTGGACCATATTTTTGTTTTGTGGAACTTATTAAAAGAAAGGCTAGTCAAAAAATGCCAAAAAGTATATACTTGTTTTGTGGATTTCTGGGCTGCATTCGACTCAGTGAATCATTTGAAATTATGGAGGAGGCTTGCTGATTTGAGGTTAAGTTATAAAATATTGAATTTATTGCGATCGATGTACATGAATACGTTAGCATTTTTGATGGTTAATGGTACTACTACTGAATCCTTCCACTGTAACAAAGGAGTTCGGCAGGGATGTCCGTTAAGTCCATTACTGCTTTTTTTTTATATATCGATGGTTTGGTAAATAGATTGAATGAAATAACAAGATTTAATGGCTTATGGTTAGGCAATAATACTTATATCAAGGTTCTGTTGTATGCAGATGATGTGGTGATTATGGCTGACAGCCCATTTGAATTACAGCTGGCAATCGATGGTCTTATGAGTTTCTCAACTGAGATGGACTTACAGATTAATAATAAAAAAACTAAGATAATGGTTTTCCAAAATGGCAGTAAAAGATCAAATAAGCTTAAATGGTTTTTGGATAAACAAGAGATTGAAATAGTGGAAAAATATAAATACCTGGGCCTTTGGTTCAAATATAATCTTAATATGAAAGACCACTTTGAGATTACTGCGAGAAAAGCAAAGGGTGCTTTGGTGAAATTATCTAAAATCGTTAATATCCCAGGGTTAGCTTCATATGCTCCACATATCAGGTTGTTTGATTCAACAGTTAAATCCGTTATGTCGTATGGTGCTCAGGTCTGGGGTTTGGCTAATGTCAATAATTTTGAGTTAATTCATAGAGAATTTTTGAAGAAAATGTTGGGTCTCAGATTTCATGCATCGAATGTGGCTGTTTTGCGGGAAATTGGACGGGTACCACTGAAAATCTTTTTTTATAAAAGCAGTTCTAAAATATTATGTAAGAATATTGGAATTACCTAGGGATAGGCTACCTAGAATCAGTATCGAAAGAATGTGGATGAAAGAGGAGAGTAATTCATGGTGGCTGGATTTTAAAAATTGGCTGGAACGGCTGGGATTCGGTGATATGGTTATTGAGAAACAAAGTGATAGATGGAAAGAATGAATACCATCCATAGTATTGAGATGTATAGAACTGGAACTACAGGAAATGAAGAATGTGCTGAATAGTTCTGGGTTGCTACGATATTATCGTCTGGTTAAACCTGATTTTGGCATGGCAGGATATTAAGGGATGTTGGAATCTCTATTGCGATGAAAAAACAGATTGTGAAACTGTGGTTAAACTGTTTTATGTCAAGAAGTGCCTCTTTGATGTGTATAATTTGCAACCAGATCTGTAGTTATAGTGAATGGTGCTTCCATATGTTTAGTAATTGTGGAAATGATATGTACAGGGAATACTTAAGAATGTTGCATGGTGGTTCTAACTCCAATTTTGTGGATTTGTTAAAATTTAACAAGATGTTAAAGAAATTAGATGGTTTGAGTTAAGAGAATTTATTGTTTTATTCTTCCCCTTTTGATATTGTATTCAATTATAAGTTAAATAAATTATTATTATTATTATTAAATAATAATAATAATAATAATCACAGAGCCCAAATGGTTAGGAGTTGAAAGTTGAAATTTGGTACACAGTAGGGTATGTCACAAGAACGTACACTAAGAAGGGATTTTTGGAAATTCCCCCCTGCGAGGAGAGGGAAAGAATTATCCTAAAGAACTCAGCTTCTACTGTACTATTTTAGATTTAATTTTTTGGGATGAAAGAAGTATATTCCTTAACAATAGAAGTGTTAACAATGGTAGTGGTAAGAGAAAGGGGTGTGCAAGATTTACAGGCACAGATATGACTTTTTGCATTTTTGTGGAAAATCGATCATATTTTTAGACCAATCTAAAAATTCTCTAGTTAGTCTGGAAACAGGGGGACCTGATTCTTGCATTCTGTGAAAAAGGGTAAGATTGGCTATAATGTAATAATCTTAATCTTCGCTATCATTACTTTTTGAGCAATGCCAGGCTTATCTGCTAGTTCATTATATTAGGAGGGGGAAATGTTGAGAAGGGTTTGAATAATAGTTTAGACTAGATATATTAGCAGAAGTGGTTGCTTATTACAATTGTTGTATGTTGTTTCTGACCAAAAATTGATGTCCACAGTCACATTACACAGGTGGTCGTTTAATACAAGTAACTTACACAAAGTCTCTATGTATAAACTATTCTGTGCCAGAAATTTTTACCTGTTTTGACAGGTGCCCATCGAATGCAGATGGTCGCCTAAGCAGTTTTTACTGTATATACTTTTGTACATGGATTATACAGGATTTGTTAATGAATAATAAAAAATAATTGATTTTTTTTCCCTAGCCATGTAGATTTATGGTTGAGGATTAATAACAGAATTTTAATAATTCTGCAATTATAAAAAATATATAACTGTTAATTAGAAAAAGTAACTAATTAAAATGGTGAAGTAAAACATGTGCATAGTAAGTCAAATGTTTTATTTTTTTGTAAAATAGGGCTGGTGGAAATACAGTATTAACAATGTAAAAAACACATAGTAGATATTTTTAGTATCTGTTTGTGTGTTTTTACATTGTTAATACTGTATTTCTGCCAGCCCTATTTTACAAAGAAACATATTTTTAATTGTGAAGGGATTGTCACCTGTGGACATTTTAGACTGTTTTATATAATTTGGCAGAGGCATAGCCTCTAAAGAAATGTTGTCTCTGCTGTGGAGAATAGTTTGCTCCTGGTTTGGGATGGAGAGTAAAGAAGATATTTTTAGTATCTGTTTATGCTGTTTTATTTTGTCAATGTGCCATATGTAAGGGACACGAGGGTCAGGGAATTCATACAAAGTTATTTAGGGGAAGTCATGAGAACTAAAACAAAAATTTGAGTAGGAATTCTATATGTAGGATTTTTCACATAATCTATTCAATCTCAAAATTGTCAATACTTACTCAAACCTATTTTTCTAAGCACCTTATGGCCTTTGATAGGTCCGTTCTCTTACATTCCACATGAATGTAGACACTACACTACAATTTCACACTGAATATAACACATGCCATTACAACTTTGCATCTGCATCGTTTTACTGAT
This sequence comes from Centruroides vittatus, assembly GCF_030686945.1. Classification (NCBI taxonomy): domain Eukaryota; kingdom Metazoa; phylum Arthropoda; class Arachnida; order Scorpiones; family Buthidae; genus Centruroides; species Centruroides vittatus. The sequence continues at coordinate 1,582,804 of NW_027120684.1, read as the reverse complement.
ACAGTATGCTACCAGCATTCTGGTTGGGACACAAGGGGGTGCATTGATAATATCCTTGATAGTACCATAAACTTTATACAGCTTTTTAATCATCCTATAAACAGTTTCTTGAGAAATGGCTTGAAAGCATGAAATTTATGACCATAAGAAAATCTGAGAGAATTAGGTATTAAACTTGCTAACTTAAAACTCTAACTGGGGATTTCTCTTACTCTTCAAACATTGAATTAACAAGGCTTTACTGTGTGTTTTATGATTTCCATGAACAAAACATAGATCTACAAATACCATACAAAATTCATTGAAGATTTACAGTATCACCCATGTAGAAATATAAAAGTATTCTATTGCATATCTAGTGGAAATGCCCAATTATTTTGATGTCACACTTGGAGTATTGCATTATTTGCTTCATTATATTTGCAACTCCTCACTTAATATCATTGAGGAAAGTACAAGAACATTTATAATCGTTTTAATTATTGCTGTTTATAAACAGTAAAATTGATTCTTTGAAGTGGAAAATAAATGCTGGAGATTGCAAACATGATTCAATAAGAATAACAATAATAACTAACTTTTTTATATCTTGTTTATATCAATTAGCCTATGGTAAAGTTGCTTTTGTTATACATCATTTTGCTTAACATTGCTGTTTCCAATGTATCAATGTCATTATGTGAGGACTGTATATTGAATTCTTACATGACAAAAGTTCCTGGAATAACCAACCCTCCTTGTTTTTTTTATGAATTGCAGTGAACATGCTAATTTTATGTTTTGTTATAATAGGTGTGTTTAGTTTTTGGGTTTTCCTAGCAATTATATTTTGTGATAAATTCATGTAACTTAACTGACAGAATACTCATTCTGACTAGAATTTTCGATCAAGATAAAATTACATTTTGTTGGATTTAGGAGTTTAAAAGTAATTTTATATTGCAAAAAACTAAACTATACATCTTTCTATTGGCATTATGGAAAAAGATTTATTTCACAAGTATTGTCAACAGTATATAACTGTCCTCTTCAGGCAATGTTCTGTTGCCTGAAGAGAACATTGCCTGAAGAACATTTGAATTCAAGAATTTGAATCATACAGAACATACATTTGAATTCAAGAAATAGCACAATAGTTGCTGTTTGTGTTCTATTTCTTGATTTTACATATAACAGTTTATTGTATACAACAGTTTAATTTTAATAATTGTTAATTTCAAAACTATCAGGTCAGTCCATAAGTTCATGCGTATTTTTATCTACAAAAAAAGCAGCAAAAAATTTTAAGTAAATTTTATTTCAATCTATAATGTATTCACCATTGTTTTGTACAATTTTTTGCCATCTGGATGGTAGCTTTTTAATCCTGTCTTCGTAAAATGATTTCGGTTTTGAATCAAAATATTCAGAAATAGCCTTTTTTACATTGTTCTCGTCCTCAAAAGTTTTCCCTTTTAAAAAATTCTGCAAACTGCAAAAAAGATGATAATCACTAGGAGCAATATCTGGCGAATATGGTGGATGAGGTAAAATTTCCTTTGGTAAGGTGGAAAGGTTGTAGCTTTCAAGTTTCTGTACAGTTATTTTTGCAGCGTGTGGTCTGGCATTGTTATGCTGCAAGAGAACCTGCTTTCTGTTCACTAACAACGGTCGATTTTTTTTCAATTTTTCACTTAAACATTCTAATTGCTCACAATACATTTGAGCTGTAATTGTTTGATTAGGTTCTAACAGCTCAAAGTGAATTACACCTGACATATCCCACCAAACAGACAAAAGAATTTTTTTTGGATGCAACCTACCTTTTACAGTCGGTTTTGGCTGCTTGTTGCGATCCATCCATTGTCTTTTTCTCATCACATTATTATGGAAGATCCATTTTTTGTCTCCAGTTACCAGACTACCAAGAAAAGGTTCTAAAGCAATGCGGGATAAAAGAGACGTGCAAATGTTTACACGTTGTTGTCGGTTAGCTATTGACAGTTCATGTGGTATCCATTTTCCTAGCTTTGAAACTTTTCCGATTTGTTGTAGGTGTCTACGAACAGTTCCGTGGGATGAATTTAAACGTTCACAATTTCATCAACTGTTAAAGATGGTTCTGCTTCAACTAGTGCAGAGAGAGCATCATCATCAAAGTCAACGGGTCTTCCAGTACGAGCCTTATCCTCTACACTAAAATCATTGTTTCTAAATCTTTCAAACCACTTCTGCGCAGTCCTTGCACTAATTACAATTTGATTATGTACAGTATTTATTTTTTTTGGCTGCATTTGTAGCATTCTCACCACTTGAAAATAGAAAGTATAAAACATGTCTTTTATATTTGTGGTTACTTCCATTTTAACGAAAATAAACAACTGAAATGTTCACAATTCTGAACAGTATTATATGAATGAGATCCAATTTAACACTTCAGTGTAAAGATTATCACATTAGACTGACATTTTTAACAGCAAAACAAGATTTTTCTCAAGGTCATAAAAATGGGCATGGACTTATGGACTGACCTGATAATACTAGCTATTATTATTATTATTATTTTAATTTTTTTTTTATATCAATGAATAGATCATTTTTATTATTAGTTCCAAAATATCAAATGAAAGAGATTCTAAAGATTCTTTCATGAAGAGTTTTTGTTATTTATTTACATATTCAGCTTTTCTTCAAAATTTCTAATTATATTAATTATTAATAAAAATATATAATGTACTAATTTGTTTACTTTTATCATAAGTTAAAGAATTATTAAGATATTTATTAATACTTTTATAGAAGGAGCATCAGTAACACACACTAACTGGTTAAAAGTAATAAAGACACTCACAAACAAGACCATTTCTGAACAGATGAAAATGTTTATATGAGTAAAGTCTGTTGGGATTTTAACAGTCCTTGATGTTTATAATTGTTTTCATTTTATAGAAAGATATTGTCATATATTTGATATAATTAAAAATTGTAACAAAAACTGCTTTACTATAGTCAGTGTTCATTGTAATTTTTATTATAGTGTTTTTTGTTATATAAACAGGTTTTAATAATTTCAAATGATATATTTAATATTTCTATTTTATGATTTCAGGTGCGCAACAAAAGTTAAAATCTGAAATTCCATTAGCTAATGCTGTGATTGATTTATATATAAATTCTCTTAAGTCATTCTTTCCTTTGTTTGGGAATCCATTAATCATTGTAGGATTAAAAATTGCAATAGGAAATTTTTTAGATAAGTATGTTTACTTTAATTATTATTATAAATAATAAATATCTTTTAAAATGGAATTATTTTTTATATTTTTAAATAGCACAATCTATAAAGCACAACTAACTAATAAAGTTGTTGTTATTGTATTAAATTGTAAAATTTAGTTAAATGCCTAGTTTCATTAAATTTTCAAGAAAATTAATACATTGTTTAAAAAAGGTAAGTTCTGAAACTAAAATTTTTAAGAGGCTCTCCATAATTTTGAAAATGGAAAGCCTCTTAAAAGATCAGAATATAAACATTTTGACATAATTAAAATTTTATTTTCAATTTTTACTTGAGGATAGATAGAGCTTAAGATAACTTTTAAGTAATTTGTCAGAATCGTATGACACTCAAAAGATGATTTTTGAAATCTTAACACATGAAAAATTTAAAAAAAATGAATATGTTAATACGCTGCTTTTTTTTAAACACACTTTATTTTTATAATTGAAATGCTATGTTAAAATAAAATAAATTTGTACATTGTGTAATTTTGGCAGAATCATTTCAAAAGTGATTTTTCTCCTTTCTTTTTCTTTAATGCCAAAATTTAAAAAGAAAATATTAATGTAAAATACATTGCAAACTCATTGAGCAAATTTTATTTAAAAAAAAAATCTAGCTGATGAATTTTGCAATGATTCATCTCAGTTTCTTTAATATTTATTTTTCTGTTTAAATTATATTAACTACTCAGCAGTGAGCGATGAATATATTCATCAAGGGCGATTGTGTGGCAGTGGTGAGGGATGCATATATTCGCTAAATTCTTCTGGGGTATTGCCAAAAACTACCGCAAAAAAAAATTCACATAAAAAATGAATTATGTAACAATAAAAAAAGACTTTTCTTTACTAGACATAACTGTTTACAAAATCTTTTTCCAAAACGGTAATGAAAAACACGCGTGAAAAAATACTTTAAAAATTTCCCACATTTCTTCTCCACAACTAAGTGGTAGTGGCTGTTCCACTGTTGAAAGGTTAAACACAAACTTTGTAAATAGAAAGAACAATAATATGAAGAAGTTAAGATGCTAGAAAAGATTAAGAAGTCCACTTTTTTTATTGTAATTTAAGTGTTTTTTGGGATTACACATGCCATCATCAGAATCCAAACCCAAAATGGAACCCTAATATCAGCGACACATCCTAACGGCAACACTATTAGAATGCATTGTCAATATTACATATTGTCATTAACTATGCTATTTATCCAATAAGATATTCAGTTTATATATGTAAAGTAGTGTGATAATACAGTACATCATAAAAGAAAAAATTTCTAATGTCTTGTTTTCATACAAAAACTTTGAAATACAGTTATCCCTTATATAATACTGTAGTAAGGTTCCAAAAACAGTCCCATGTTATGCAAATCTGTGCTATATGAAACAAAGGACTAATGCTAAACATAGGGTTAGGTTCCAAAAGTTAGCAAAGGTAAACTATTCTTTTTTGCTTAATTGCAAAAAATATATTTACTCTTAATTGAGTATATTATATATTTATTTAATAAATATATAATATACTCAATATATATTTATTAAAGTACTCAATATATATTTATTAAAGCAATCAATAATTAACTAACAATCACGTATTACACGTTAATGTTAATTTTTTCTTTACTGCTAAACATCATTAAACACCAAGGAATATCATCGTCATTTGAGCTTTAATCTTAAAAACTTTTATTTCCATAATTTTGCTTAAGTACAAAAGTAAAGTTTTTTTTTTTGTTGTTGTTTCTACATAATATGAAATTATAAAATATCAAAAATCTTATATTTGTGTTTGTTTCTTCTCTATTCTCCTTATATTACAACAGATTTTCTCTTTAATACAACAAAGTTTGATTTGATTTAATAAATACTTTTTACTAAATAAGTAACCCATGATATTCTAAATATAAGCAATTTAATAGAAATAATATAAATTAAACTTCTTAATTTGTTTACATTTATTACTTAATATTTTATTTTTAATGTAATTAATGTAGTAATTTAGTAATTAGTACATGTAATTAATTAATGTAAACATTATATATTATAATATAACTCTCTATAAAAAAATACACCAAGATACATTATTTTTAGAAATTAATTTATTATATACTACTATATAATTTTTAATACTCAATATTTTATATTAATATACAGTAGTTGGAAAGAAACTTAAAAGTATATTGAAGTAAATGAAACTGATTTCAGAATAAGCAATTAACTTTTTGATTGCAGGTATTTGGAAGAGAATATTTATAGTTTGTTCAGTTTTGAAAATTGTATTAACTACTTACATCTGCTTCATTTGGTGCTATGGCCTGAAGAAGAAAGTTTACATCCAGATGAACAATCACAACAATCAGATGACAGAAGTTGTAAGACAGATGCTTTGAATGCATTAAGGTCATTTTTACCAGGTGAATAAATATTTATCTTACAAATAAAGTAAAAATAAATTCATAATACAAATTGGCATACATTTAATATAAAATTAAGTGGAGATGTATTAGTCTATTCATTATTTATTTAGGTATTAAAATATATATTGTGATGATCATTTATGATTACTTTCATTTAATATTTTGTGAGGTAAAATGAATTTAAAGATACTTTATATTAGTTTATATAAATATATTTAAGGTTAAACAATAAAACTGAATGAACAATCTATAGTAAAATGTTCATATCTTTGCTGTAACTTGGTCATCACATTTTTCATCAAAAAACATTTTATGATACTAAATAATTAATAAATAAATAAATAGTAAGTGACTAAGATAATTTTAAAAAGTTTCTGTATTTAAATAATTTTAAATAACTATTACACAATATGATCACTTTATTAGAACATGTATTCATAGAAAAACTTTAAAGTTTACATTATACTACTGTGATCAAATGTATGAGCAATGATTCATTTAAAATATGCACATGCAAGGAGAGTGCTGTCATCATTTGGTATGATTTCCATTGACATCTAACAGCAATTCATATGTCGTCATTTGTTTTTGTTTGCAAACAAATGCTTGTTTTGTGTGTAAAGAATTTTTGCACTAGCAATTTTCAAAAAGTTGAGTACAATTGAGCAAAGAATGTGCATTAAAATTTGTTTTTGCAACAGAATTACTGCTACAAAAACATTGGAAACGTTGCAAAAAGCCATTGGTGACAATAGTCTATCAAAAACAAGAATTTGAGTAGTGCAAGATGTTCAAGGAAGGCAGAGAACATGTTGAAGATAAACCATGCTCTGGTAGCCCATCCATTTCAACTGATGAACAACATTTCACTTGAGTCAGTGATCATTGTTTAACAACAATTAGGGACATTATTGAACACGTTCCAGTACCATTTGGATCTTGTCAAGCCATTTTAAAATATCGTTTGGGCTTGTGGTGTGTCATTTCTCTAGTCGTCCCAAAAATATTGAATTTTCTCCAAAAACATGTTTGAGTGGCTGAGGAAATGCTTTCTTCAGGTAAATCATTCTTAAAATGTATCATTATGGGTGATGAAACATGGATCTATGTTTTTGATACTGATCAAAAATCAAAGTTGTGTTGACTGTTTTCTTCAATTGTCATGGTGTGCATCACAAATTCCTTCCAACCTGTCAAACTGTGAACAAAGAATATTATTTGAGCATTTTCCATTATTTGCACAAAGCAATTAGTAGAAAATGATCTGGTTTTGGTGAGAAAACTCATGGATTTTGCACCATAATATTGCACTTGTTCACAATGCTCTTGTTGTTCATGAATTTTTGACCAAAAATTCATGAACAACAAGAGCATTGTGGTAATGTGGTTCTGCAAGCTCCATATTCACCTGATGTGACATCATATGACTTTTTACTGTTTCCTCAAAATTTCCACTTTTTGGTCACCATTTTGAATTGATTGATGCCTTAAAACAATATTCGTTGAGTCCCAAAGAGGTTTCATGAAAATAACTTTAAAACACATTTGAGGACTGGAAAAAATGTCTGTGTAAGTGCATTGCTGTGGGAGGGGATTACTTTGAATGAATAAATTCAAATCTTGCCTTCTGTTGAACCATTCCCAATACTTTTTGATCACAGGGATATAATTTACATCAGATAAGGTCTAGAATTAATTATGAAAGGATCAGAGCTAATGCTATTCTTGTAATTATCTAGCATGATTATTGACAAGACTATGTCTTGTTTGTAAAATCATACTGCCTGCTGTGTTACCAGCTTAAGGTATGAAGGAGAGTACAGTACATGTCAAGAGTTGCAATTTGGCACAGAGTATTAGGTACCCAAATCATGCGCGCATAAAAAAAACCAGACTTGTAGGTACTCAGGAGACCGAGAACTGAATCAAAATAAAATAAAAAATGGCAACATACTCTACAAACAGGCAGTAGTGCAAGATTTGCACATGCATTGCTCATTTAGAAGTTGGAAATACAAATATTGTGAAATCGAATTTTGACAAACGTATCTTTGCAAAAACCCATTTACCTGTCCCGTGTTATTCCCCACATATTTCTGGTCGCCACATGCTAACCTCCACCAATTGACTGGAGTTATCTCGTTTCATCATCGGAACATTTTTGAAACTAGATGGCACGTCATTATAATTTTATATTAAAACTAACTTCCAAAATATAATTATTTTTTCTTTTTGCATTTATATATATATATATATATATACAGGGTGGGCCAGCGAAAACGAAACGGCAGAGTGTTCGTGTTCGTCGAAGCAAAGCGCTCGGACAGGTCGATTTTACTCTCGAGGGGACATCTTTTGCAATAAAGTTTTTGCGATTCTGAATACAACAAACAACAATAAATTTTAAAAACTCATTTATTTTGTATTAACTAAACAAGCATTTATTTCGAAAAAAATGTTTGTTTAGTTAATATTCAGAATCGCAAAAACTTTATTGCAAAAGATGTCCCCTCGAGAGTAAAATCGACCTGTCCGAGCACTTTGCTTGGACGAACACGAACACTCTGCCGTTTCGTTTTCGCTGGCCCACCCTGTATATATATTTTGTTTGTGCAAAGTAAAAAAAATAATTTTGGACAATACAATAGCCATCATTATTTTTTCAAAAATGGGAAATTTTTACATTGACAAAAATTCAACCTGGGGCGTCATGCAACAGAGAGAAATTTCAACATTGGATAGGTTAGTTTCACTGAAAATGCATCGTGGATGACCTTGTGGTGGTGACTATGGCCGGCGAAGTTTGAATGATACCAAAGATGATACCAAACCAACGACACCAAAGATGATTGGAGAATTGAGAACGAGACCTGCATTAGCGTCAAAGTGATCCCACTTAGTCATGAGTCTCTGAGACATAGTCTTGTCCCAAATACGGCCTTGCCATTTTACTTGTTTAATATTATAATTAATTATTGCATTTATCAAAAGTACATTTGCTTTTTTAAGACAAAAATAATACTCAAAATTAAAAAAATAATTTTATTAGTTAAATTATAAATGTAGATGTTGAAAAAGGACACAATATGAGACATTTATTGTTTCTTCTAATTTGTGAATATTTTCTTATATAAGTGTACTTTTGTTTTCTATTACTTTAGTTCATTTATTGGATAGATCCATTATTGTCTGTGTAAAGGATTCTGGAGACTTCAAAAAATTTCTCTAAATAGATGATGATCAATTAAATTTAGTTTCTGACATCTTCCCCTGCAAACTATTCTGGAGAGATCAAAATAAGTGGTAATCTGAAGGCACAGTTCAGGAGAATATGGGATGGCACAAAACATCCCATCCAAATTCCAGTAATTTTTTCCGAGCAATCAAAGATGTGTGCAAGTCCACCATTGTCATGCTGGAAAGCCACACTTCTTGCTAATGTTGGCTATTTTTTTTTATGGTTGCTTTCAGATTATCAAGTTGGAGAACAGTACTTTTATGTATTAATGGTCTGGTTTTGAGATAAAGAGTTCAGAGTAGATAGTCCCCGTCGAACCCACCAAATGCACAGCATAATCATTTTTGGATGTAAACTGTCTTTTGATTGCATCATAGGGGGATTAGTTGATTTTCTCTGCACATTGTCATAAATAATCCATTTTCTGTAACTTCAAAAAGGAATCAAGATGGTTAGTTTCAGCAGAAAATCATACGGGACATTCAAATTTTCTACGCAAGTGTTGAAGTCAACAATTTGACGTCGTCAACAATGTTCCAACTCGAGTACGAAGTGCTTAGTTCCCATAGTTCCATTCTCAGCAAGATGGATTTCATTCAGATGTCTCACCAATTACCCACAATTCATTGGAAAGTAGCAGTCAACATATCTGTTGAATGCTGAGTGTGTTGAGTCAGCGTTGACAACAGTGCCACTTCAATGTTGAAAAAAGGAACGACTTTTAATGAACGTTAAAATCAGCACTGAGTCAGCATTTAAAATTGGAATGTCCCAATAGGCATATATTATGTCTATCCAATTTCTCTCACTCAGTTGACCCAAATATCATATCATATGTGTATCCCAAGTTAAGTAAATGTTCAATAACTGATACCCGAGCAATAGACACTTCTGCGATTTCCCTGGTGGTGTAATGCAATCACTGAATTAATTCACTGCATCGTCACGAACAGTCGAACCCAATATTTTGTTATGCTGTATTAAATTTATATTTTTAAATTTATTCAATCTTTTTTTTAAAAAAATCTTATTTTCATACTTAAAATTTGGAATAAAAATTTATTTTACAGATATATTGAAAATCTTCAATAATAAACTGTTTGAAAAAAGCTCATTGTTGTTGCACGACTCTCTCCAATATTCTCAGTTAAATAGGTAAATATATAAATTGTCATTATCCTCTATCGATAATTAAAAATACAACTGAATTCTCATATGTTTTTCAGGTGTCTTATTTATCATATTTTAGATCATTTAATGGATCATTTTTGTGCCAGAGATGACATTCATCTTCAATAATATGTGTATTAATGTTGTAATTGAAACTGGTCAACAACATGCACATCATATTCTGTGATAAACGTAAAGGTTTTATAAAGTATCAAGAATGCACGTTTAGAAATTTGTTTAAGAAACTGTTGTGTTTGTATATATATGTTTGATGCCAAAAATTATGATCACAAAAAAAAATAATAAAGAATTTGTTGTAATAAGTGCAATTTATTTTTTTAGTAATTTTATGTAAGACTGTAGATGTATCATAATAGTTTTCAAGTATATCTAGTAAATTGATAAGTAATGCAATAAAGTTTTAAATTTCAAATGAAGTATAATTCTGTAGTTTTAACAAATTTTATAAGTATTATTTAAAATTAACAACATTATTTTGCAATATTAAAAGTCAAATAACATTACCAAGAATCTCTAGATAAATAGTGGACCGATTGTTCTAATAACATGAAAATTTGAATTATTATTTGATAAAATAATGTAACCGGAAATTTAAACAAGTCAAAAACAAAAAGCATTCTGCCGATCATAACTCTATAAATTAGCATCAAATTTAAATGAAAAATAATGTTTTTTTTTTTTTAAATCTTTCTGAAAAGTAATAGAATTTAATAAAGCCATTTAACATTATATAAATAAATAAAATACTATTCACAGAATAACTATCATGATTAATGGATTGTTTTTATATTGGAATTTGGGAATATTCTTTTCCTAAAAAGATGCACATTACTACGCACGGTACGACATATTCCAATATTAAACATTGGTATTGAAAGAAATATTTTATCATGTAGTGTACAAGAAACGTTCATTTACACATGTAAATTTTTTCTAAAAGTATTTCCCTAAATTCATTTTACATATATGAACAAATTTTTTTCCATACAAACCCATATATATTCTAATTGAGGTTAATGTTACCCTAGGTATCGAAGATGGCGGTGCTTCCGGTAATCTCGATGGCAAGTGTGTTTAGAAATGAAATGTAGATGGCGCTGTTTGTTCTGATGGTTTTTTATGCAGATTTTTATCAAAATTCTCTGTTCTGGAAACATGAGGAATAATGTGAATTTTGATTTCAGTTATTGGTTAGACGGATGGTGCATGTTGTCAAGTGTTATATAGGTGTATGTGTTTTTTTAAAGTTTGTACAATTTTCTCTAATTTTTTAAAGTTAACGAATAGGAAAATATGGCCAATGGTAATTTCAATGTTAAATGTGTCATAACCAAGGATATGTAATCGTGAATTACGATGCCTTGAGACAATGTGACCAACACATGGAAGGCAAGGTGGACGTGAATCGCATGTTCCACCCTCTATGGAGAAGCTGCCGAAAAGGCGAGAGATGTGAATCGTAGGCTAAGTTCCTTAGAGGCTTAAACTTTTACATACATTCCAGGCAAATTCTGTTCAAATCACTGATGTATCCAATCTTGTAATTCACTATGACTAGTTATTGATGGATTTGAGGTAGAATGATGAAATTTTTATTTTTTGTTTTCGATCAAAAGTAAGGAAATGAAACCAAAGTCTCAGGAAAAAGTAAGTAGCAAATTTACGTTTTAAAAATGTTTTAGTTTAAAAAAAAGCTTAAATCTAGGTGCGTATTGGTTAATCTCGATGGTCGCCATCTTCGATACCTAGGGTAACATTTACCCTAATTGAAAATAAATTTTTGTAACAATTCAATTCAAATGATCTTCAATGACAAAACTTCAGGCTATTTCCAGTTTTTACAATGAATTAGAATTATAATATATCTATCTGTGCAATTGGATAATAATATTTTGATCTGATTGATTAAATGTAGAACTGATGCAATATCTAAATTCATGTATTCATAGGCAAATTATAGTTTTCCTACTGTTTAATTTATAGACAATTCTAATACAGTGAAAATGGTATTTTTAAATCTTTATAAAAAAAAAATATTGGTTCTTTGGATAATTTATCTATTACAAATTATTTAAGATATATAATTTTCAATTACATGTTTCAATGAGACTTTTCCTCTTCTTCTAGATAAGGTACCTTTTAAGATAGTTATATTACGGCTGATTTATACTTCATTAGAATGGAAAGCGAGGAGAAAATGATGGTAAGTAGGTTTAGCATATAACACTTCATACATTATGTGACCTGTCAACCTTTCTCATTTACCAAAAGAAAACAGAAGTAAAAGTTCTACTTTTCTCTGTTGGTAGCCTAAAATTATTTGAATCCATCAACATGGACACCGATAAATTATAATTTAATTCTAATCATTTAAATTTTAATTGAAGATATATAAATGATATAGTAGTATTTAAGTTAATCAAATCCAACAGAGGTACAGATACCTTATGCTTTGAACACTTCACATTCAAACTCCAAATTAAACGAAAATTCACTTGGGAATTCAAACATGCTTCAAAGTTCAGACAGTGCACAATGAAAAATTTGCACTCAAAGCATAAAATAAACTTCTGAAGAAAGAATACAATCTCAAATTAGCAATAATGTGTTAAATTTCACAACTTATAATTAAATCACACATCTATATTAAGTAATGACAGCTGTTAAAAATACATGAAAACTTTGTTCAACCCAAAATCATTTTTACTTATTAATTGTGGAAACAACAAGTCTATCAAGAAGGATGTAATTTCGACAATTTAGATGGAAAAGGAACTTATTGCAAAGAATGAAAGCAGTACGTGTGTGGCATCTTAAATACTGCCACCAGATCTACCAAAGTTGACAATGTGAGACCAGTAAATGCAATTTTCATTTTATTACACAGTATTTATGCATTCTATTTATTGTTAGGGCATTTATAATTATGTATATCTGCAGTGGAAAAAAATTGCTTTGGACTTCAAATGATTCAGAGTTCAAACAGCCTCCTGAAATGGATTAAATTCAAAGTACAAGGAGGCACAGCTGTGCGTATATTCACATATACACTGTATTTAAAACTTACATAAACTATTAATAATGTATTTCAACATGATCATAATCTAATTTATGAGGTTATATTCTGCACTCTCTCTTCTCAAATTAACCATCCACATACACACTTGTTTAAGACTTTTACAATTTGAGTATACTGTCAAGGCATGCTTTTGGTTATAGCTGAGGTGTCATATTATAAAGTGCAGTTACATGTATAGTTCTGAAGTTTGGATGTGGTTTTTCTTTTTTTCTCATAAGCATTTCCTTTTCTTTTCCATTCTCACAAAGTATTCTCCTAACCTTTAAACTTTGTTTTTATGAGACAAGAGGCATAAGATAACTATTAATCATTTCATGATGTTCTTTATAATATTAAACCATTAAAAGATGAACATTTTTATATACAACTAGTAACAAAGAGTCAACATAAAAATGGGAACTTTATTTTAAATCCCAACAATACTGTCACTTCCTTGAAGATTATACAGTAAAAGTTACTCTGCAAGAGCAAAATATTGGGATGTATAATACCTAATGTATAAAATCAGACTCCTCTGTTTGGAAGATTCTTCACTTTATAAATTCGTACCAGCCAGTGTTCACTTGTGTATGCTTCTTCAAGCACGTCCAATTCAAAATCTTTATTTCCAATTTCTGCATTTCTTACCCTGTCATAACCGGGTGGTTTGCCTACGGAATCAGATAATGTATGTAAGTGTTAAAAGTCATTGAAAAAGTTATGCTTCGAGCCAAACTCACCAGCTTCTGTGTAGACAGAACCAAATCTGTAATAACACATCTTGTACATCAGGCAGTTGAGCAATACGGGCGAACCGTCTCTATCGATTCGAAATTCGCCAGATGGAGTATAGTAATCTTGTTCTTTGATGTGTTTTCCTCTTTCGGTACTTCCTCCGATTCTCACCATCCATAGAAATTTATTTATATCTATAAATATTATTAGTCAATTTAAAAATACATATTAAATAAAATATATTTTTTTTTTATATATTACAACTGTAGAACTTTACAATAAAATCTCAATTATTAATTTTTGTATATTTGCATTGTTTACTAGAAAATAACTTTCTCAGAAAAATAGTAGTAATATTTTTATTCAGTTTATCTTATTTGTTAAAAGTATTATAATAATAATCTGTTAAGAAAAGTGCAGATTTTAACTTGTTTACAAAGATGGAAATCTAATAAATCCAATCATCATCAAATAACATGCAGTTTAATATAAATAATACTAATACTTATGTCGTTAACACACATACAGTTTCTTTTTTAGTGAAGTAGGTTATAATTCTACATACACGAAAAGTAAAAGGTAATTTTATGTTTTTGAATAAAAAATATTTGGGCTTGTCTATTCATTAGAAAAGTTTTGGCCTGAACAATTTACTAAATTCTATAAAATGAAAATATATTAAAAAATTAATGAATAATAATAATTTCTTCTTAGTTGTAATCTTGTTTGAATATTTTATGACTTTAAACAAGCAGTATATATCTTGTAATATTGTATGAGAAATTTCATCTGTACAGATACATACCATCTGAAGAATAACCAGTCAATCCACCAAATATAACAAGTACATAATTAACATCTAGTTCTTGCATAATTTCATAAGCCTTTTCTTCTGTAGACGCCATTGCTTGTCCTACACGGGAAATGTGGGTATTGTTCCAAGTATTATTGTCCACTAAAATTGTCCTATTGGCCATTGCTGTTATCTGATATCCATAATCCCACCAAGACATAACTTTAGCATCCTGAAATTGGATTAGCATTATAAATTTAATGTAAATTTTTATTTATGAAATATTATACTAATTAAAGTAACATTATAACATCCAATAGTTATCCTAAAAATCAAATTAATTTCAAAGCTGAGAATAGGACTAAAAACAAAGAATATCTGATAATTTTGATAACTTCTTATATAAGTTAATATAGTTTACTGTTATTAAACATAATTCAAGCATAACTGAAATGAAAATATGCAGTATTATGAATTCTGACATCAAATGAAAGAAATTCTAATTAAATCAGTCTCCAACAGATCAACTATTATTTTTCATTGTCATACATCAACTTTATTTAGTTTTTAAACTGTATTCTGAAGAAACAGAGAATATAATAAATTTATGCTAATTATGGAAATATGTAGGCTTTATAATATATAATTACTGTCAGTTGTTCCCAAAGTGGGCACTACCGTCCCTGTGGGTGGTGAACAAATCTAGGTGCTGGAGGCAGGGTACTGAACAATAACCGTAGGAGAGGATAGGGACATTCACGACCTTTCCCTTTCCTCTGTTAAAATGGGTAAGAAACATTTCATTTAGTGGTTTCCGGATATGGAGAGCAATGTATGGTAAAGACACAAATTGTGAGGTTCATAGAAAAGTTTTTATAAGAATATTTTCAAGTCTTTCTCACACAAGAGAGAAATGGGTTAGGGGCATTGGGTATAAGTTTACAGAACCGAGAAGGCAGTAGCTCAAAAATATTTTGGAATCACTGGCCTACATGATATATTATATAGACTTAGGGTGGTCCAACTTTTTAGTTTATTTTTCTGGCCCAAGATATTTGGAGCCAGATAAGTACAATTTTTTTACGAGTATCTAGAAAATAAGATATTCTCTTTGTTATTAATTAAGAATTCAAAGTAACTAGACATGAGAGTGCTGAGCAGCATTTCTAAACACTAGAAATTTTCATACTGGAGTACCTAGATAATTCAAATAATATATGCCTTTCAGCATTTTGTATCCAAAGGCAGGCAGTATTTCCAACTTTTCAAAAATTTGTATTAATTTATGTTTTTTTCTCTTACAATATAATATCCTAAGCAGATAAATATTACTACTGAATATTTAACTAATACTTTGAACTACTTTCAAGTAATTATTTTAGATTTTTAAACTGACATTAACTTACTTATTAACTTATATATATAACTTATAGCAACTTATAATATTAAAAAAACTTATAGCAAAATAAACAACAAGGCTGAAACTTCAATTAAAATTGATAAATATGCCCAACTAATATTTAACATTTATCAATTTTAACAATAACGAGGATTCATCTGATAAGCCTGTTTATCATTTTAAACGTCAAGAAGAATTTAGTTTTATAATTAGTTCCATGAAAAACTAGAATACAATATAATAATATTTACATACAACATACTAAACAATTCATACTATGAAAATGTATAAACTTTTGATTTATAATTAAAATATCATTTCTAAATGCTTTAATGAACATTTTATCTATGAAAAATGTTTGCATTACCTCGGGAGTATTATGTCTAAGCCAATAATACGCTTCTCGAAAATCGTCAAATATTATGCGAGAACCATCGTGACTACGTGCCGATAAAACAATCGACGGCGAAGAATACGCTTCCGACGTAACCCAAGTGCAATGAAAAGTATAAGTGATGAGGTAAACGGTCATAATTGTGATAAATGTCCAAGCAACCTGAAGAAAACAACTTTTAAATTAGACAGATTTATTTTATCAATATATTCTTTCTATGTAAACAATAATATGTTAATTAAATATAATAATCTAGTAATTATATTATAGTAGTTATAATATATACACTTAACTCTCATGTAAAATCAAAATCATATAAATTGAGACTAATTCATTTTCTACCAGTTAATAAAAAATGAAACTTTAGAACCTATCCTTTGTTTCTTAAACAAATGTTAAACTCAAATTTCTTTCTGTGTCATCTCTATTTGTTAATAAAGAAACAATTTTCCTTCTCTTTTTTAGCTGAAAATCTTACATCACTTTTTTACCAATTAGAAAACAAAACTAGGTTTGAATGAATAAGTTTACTGACAATGTGATACGGTCTTGTCTCGATAAAATCTGTCATCAAAGTTTAAGAAGTGTATATACTTATCTTTTACATAATGATATTTTCAGTGTTTAATGGCAAATGGAAAACTGTATCAACTAAATTAATATAGAATTTGCAAACACAATTTACAGACTTAGTATATTCAGTAATAATGTACAGTGACTCAGAATAATTTGATAAGCTTAATTTATTTAAAATTTATAATTTTAACTTAAAATTAGACATTATTTTTTAGGTTATAGATGAAAAGTAAGAATTTAAAAATCTATTGGTAAAATTCTATAATTATTAATCACTAGTTAGTTTTTGTTTTTATAAATTTAAATCATCTTTTAACCATGAATAAACATATCATTTAACACTTAAAAAAAAAATAATGTATCTTCATTACTGATAAATCATTTTTACATACAAAGTTCTTAGAACAAATTGTTAATTTTAAGTTTTTTGCTTAAAAAGTTCAAATATTATAAAAATAATAAAATTAAGATAATAAATAATGAGTTTTGTGTTATAATTATAATTACTTTTGTTAATTGACATCATTGAATTAAAATATTAAAAACTTTTCATTAAAATTTTACCTCATTTCTCATAAAATAGTTGCTTTCAAATCGCTTTGATTTTTTATCTTGCTGTGAAGAATCTAATTGTTTAGCATAGGTAGTTAACATTGACGAGACTCCAATACCAGATAATATACACATTACTGGTGCTAGTACCAACATTAATCGTACCATTACTCCCTATAAACAGAAAAATATATATATATTTAAAAAGTAATCGGAAACTATTCTTATGAAATATTTTTATCCTCCTTTGTATTAATAGCTTTTGTATAGAGTTTAAAAAATTAACAGATTTAAAAGTTATTTAAAATCCAAAATCATCACACACACTTTTTAATCATTTGAAATAGTAAAGAATACTGAATCAGTAAATAAATTCTGGAAAAAATTTAAAAAGTATAAACTACAAACATTTCATTTGCTAAAGCTGCAATGATTTATTTGCTTCTAACACAAGAATCAAGCAATACTAATCTTATTATATAATCATGATGGGTTGATAATGATAATAATAATAATAAGTGCAGAGTCCAAACGGTTAGAAGTTGAAAGTTGAAATTTGGTACACAGTTAGGGTATGTCACGAGAACGTACACTAAGAAGAGATTTTTTGAAATTCCCCCTGCAGGGGAAGGGACAGGATTAAGGCTTACCGTGAAGAACTCGGCTTCTATTATACTATTTTAGATGTGGTTTTTTGCATTTTTGATTGTGTTTTAATAGGGTATGCCTTGGGAATGCACATTAAGAAGAGATTTTTTGAAATTCCCACTGCGGGGGGAGAGAGGGAGTTAAGGATTACCCCAAAGAACTCAGTTTCTACTGTACTACTTTAGATGGCTTTTTTGCATTTATGCAGGAAATCAAACATATTTTTACACCCTTCCAAAAATTCTCAACGATATTTAGTGTTCCATCGTATATAAAATTGACATGGAGAGCACATGCACATAAGTTTGCTCTATTTGAACTCATTGTCTTAATGTTCAAATTTATATTTATGAATGATTTGGAAGAGCCAGCTTATTTTTCAAATTTAGTAAACCTGAAGAAGAACCCAGAAAGAGTTACAAAAACATTTATTATTCATCACTTAGTGGTTGCAGTGAGTCTTAATTATTGTTGTTCCAGTAGGGTAAGCAGATATCTAAAATTTTCTAATTAGTCTCGGAACAGGGGGGACCTAATTCTTGCACTGGGTGAAAACGGATAAGATCAGCTATAATCTAACAATCTTAATCTTCGCTATTGTTACTTTTTGTCTGAGCAACGCCAGATTCATCTGCTAGTAATAATATAAAACTGGCTTTAAATATAAAAACATTTATTTAAGAAATTAATGGGATCAGTAATTTCAATGATAATTATTCTGAAGATATACCAAGTGAATGAGATTAACAGAAAATAATATCAATAACGCATGAAGAATAATGTCATTTTTTAGTATAAAATAATTTAAATACAAGAACAAACAGTTTTAATTAATGCATTAACATTAGAAAATATGCATCCAATATGTAAAATTAAATATTGAATGCAATTTTTCAGTTTAACTGCAAACCAGAAAGTTCATAAATGCATTTATAAATGACAACTTTGTTTCTATATTTAAGTTTTCTTATTGTTAATTTATAATGTTAATGATTGAGAGAAAAATTTCATTTAGTATTAATTTAAATTTTTTAAACACCCATCTTAATAAAAATAAACTCAGAGAAAATTATTTATTAAAATCTCTTTGAACTTAGCAATTTGTATTTCCATAAATTAGCATTAAAACAACATTTTAAATAGTTTTAATTGTACAATTTTCTTTACCAAAAAAAAACCAGTTTATTATTTACGACATTTTATTGGCTTGAAATTGTAAAATTTACAACTCATTTTCAAAGTATAGAATTTTAAAAAATTACCGTATATTTCCGCAGATAAGACGAGGTATAAATTTTCGTCAAAGTTTTATAGTTTTAGCATATATCTGTCCTATAAGACGACCCCCAAACTATCAACAGCCTGTGAATTTAGTTTAGATCGGAGATCATCATCTGGATAATAATACTGTATAGCGTATATGGAATTATGTCCTATTAATAATTTTTCGAACAAACAAATTTTATTTTCTGCCTTGCTATTGTTGCAAATGTTTGTACTGATTCGAGCATTCGGGTAATGACCTCGACTATTCACAAAAACGTCGTATGGGTTATTCTATTTTGAGGACATGCCCTACTCTCTACTAGTAAATAATTACAGTTTGAAATTTATATAAATTAAAACCATTATAAAAAACGGACAATCTAATTTTTTTGTATCTGTCCTACACGACAACCCTGGATTTTGGGGGCCTTTTTTTATGATTCGACTATCGTCTTATCTGCAGAAATATACGGTAAATATCAATTTACATATCCTTCAATCCTAAAATTAAGGTAAAAATATTTTCCTGAACTTTTCCTTCTCTATTCTCAGTTTGATCACAATAATAAAAATCTAACAGCCTGTTTCTGAATTATTATGTCTTAAGCCAAAACTAATCATCTTATTTTGGAAACTAATTCTGGTTAAGACATACAATAACTAAAAATCTGTTCATATAGATTCAAATAATTCTTTATAATCTAGATTTAATTTTATGAAAACAATAAATTTTAGTAATGAATTTATTGATATACTATATAGTTTAAATTTTGATTATATTTAAAAATATGTCATCAGTAATGCATAAACTAAAATTTAATATGGAAAATGAAACTGTTGAGGTATATAAAATAGTGAATGAAGTCAATATAATAATTTGAAAATAACTTGAAATGTTTTTAAAAAAAAAAAACAGTGATATTTGTAAATAAAAGCACTGTAAAAGTCAATGAAATTTTTTTAGATTATTATTTCTCTTATACTGAATAACTCACAATGTAGAGTTTGGCATTAACATCCAGTGCCGTCTTTAGAACGTAAGGGCCCCGGGCCAGGATCAAGATGGGGCCCTTTTAAGGAAACAGAAACAGTAGTATATTACAGTATATTATTCCGCAGGAAGAAAGTACTGTATTCGGCCGAGGTGTGGTGAATAAGAAGTATCAAAAATTTTTTAAATTTTGTTACTCTAAGAATAACGAAAATTATTATTTTAAAAATTAAGTTAATCATTGAGTTTTTAATTTTAATCAAACTTCAGTTAACCTATTTTTTATTTGTAACTTTATTACTTTCGGACTAGGTAGTCCCCTATGGCCTGGGGGCCCTGCCCTAAACATGGCACTGTTAACATCTTGTTTCAGAAATTACAAAGTCAAGAGGTATCTAAGAGATCCATTTTCTAACTACATAACATTGATAGCACAAATAATTTCTACATTATTTTAAGTATTACATACATATACAGTAGAATCTGTTTATTTTGTAATCACAGACATTTGTGAAATCTGGAAGTTAAAAACCTAGAAATTTCTGAATTTGTTCACTCCAGTTATAAACAACTTAATCAACAACATTCCAAACCCGGGAAATTATTGACCCTCGAATGGCAACGATTGTCCCCTAACTATCAACAAACCGTTATTCCTTCGGAGCAGGTAGATCATCTTGCACGATGGTTTATAGTTAGCGTCCGAACTAGTCGTTTATTTAATATCCCGGGAACACCTATGGCCCTAATAGTGATTCGTTTTCGATCACGTGACAAGTTTTCCCATCCAAAACTTATAAAAGACGCTTCCTTCCCCCCTAAGGGGCTCCTTCGTCGCGCTTTTACGACGTGCACTACGCCATCCGCCGGACTCTCAAAAGTTTCTAAGTTCTTTAAGTGCCATTGCCCTGTCTACGAATTCAAAAGCTCTACGTGCCATCGGCCCATTAACTGACTCTCCATCAGCCAACTTTATCGTCCCTTCTGAGTGAATATCAACCTACCGGGACTTTCACCGGACTCTGTCTATTACGGACTCGTTAAGAGGTATGAGCATATATTTGTAAACTCTCTCTCTCCGGACCCCCTTTTGTTTATGAGGGTAGACGTGTAGACGTGTAGTTTTGTTCGTTTCGAGTTTAATAAATCTTGTTTTGTTATAAAATGGTGTCTTTCTTGACTGTCGGCTTCGCCTTATCGTCGGCCCCAATCCTCCTCCTCCTCCACTCGCGTAACGCGTAACGCGCCGTCTACGTAACAGCCATCCTAGACCCGAGAGTCGCCGGAAAACGAGGTACGACAAACTCTTACCTCCCCGGGATCTCACACATTGGTGACAATCGAGTGGGTTTCCGACTTATTCGGCACCCCCCCCCGATTTCACACATTGTTATCAATGTTTTAATGTTAACATCTGATATTTATGTTGTTATCACTAATTGTAGTCTTATTTGCTTACTCTCATTTAATGTTATCAGCCAATTACTGTTATCAATACAAATCTCAAAGTGATTACAATAAGTATATTCTACTGTATATGTTTTCTGTAAAGTTTTATTTCTACGTCAACAAAAAAATATTTTAAAAAATTTATCGCCGAGCTTTCCAAAAATGTATTGCATACGAAGACATAATATTTATATAAATGTAGCACAATTAATGTTACCAATTTGCTAATTTGTTAAAATATGTAATAGGTTTTATATAAATCAATTTCATGATTATAGCATGTTTATTGAATTGTAAATGTTCAATTAAACAAAAAATGATGTTTAATATAAATTATGATAATTTTATAATAAAAGATTTGAGATAAATACTTACAGCAAAATAAATGCTTGTGACTCCATACAAAATGATAAAAATATTGGCATCAGTTAATTTTGCAAAGCAAAAGTAGAGACCAACTGCAATGATAAATTTTCTTTTAAAATTACATTTATACTAAATATTTAAGTTCAAAATTGTGAATTGTCAGATATAAAAAAAAAGTGATTTTTTTTGTTACATATTTAATAATAAAAAAGCATATGAAATGCCAAAATGCATTTTCTTTGATAAAAAAAATTGTATAATAATTAACTAAAATAATATTCTTAAAAAACAGCCCATGAATAACATGGAAATTTGGTACGATTTGACAATCAGATGCAATTAACATTTGAAAAGTTTATTTAATTTCTAAAATTTCAAACTGTTTATAGTGTTTATTATTATTGTAAGGAGTCAAAATTTGCAATTAAAAAGGATGCAATTTGAAAAATTTATAGACGTATAAATTCCGACTGTCATCCCCTGCTTTGCTGTCTGTCCTTCCTTAATCTTGAGAAAGGAATCAGACCAGATGTGGAAAGCTTAGGGCAAGAAATGCAGATTAACTATATATGGCCTTCCAATTTGTACTGCAAGTCACATTATTTCAATTCAAAACTTTTCCCATAAACAGAGTTAGATACATACATAGCCAGCATGACGTATGATGTTCAGAAGCAAAACACTACTAAACTTCAAGCAGACAAATTCTATGTGCTACCCATTGCAGTAAAGACATAATGGTACATCTATTTCATGCTTTAACCCCAAATAAAAAATAGATTTTCATCAAATTAACAAAAAAATTTATCTTGAATTTTGCCAATTATGAAATTTAGAACAAAAGTTAAATTTTTAGGGTAATTTGCCTAATATCTGTTTTTATTTTAAAAGTGATATCAATTATCCCTACACAAAATATATTTGAATTATTTATAAAATGAAGCACTCAAAGAACAAAACATTTATACATTGTAAATAACAATTGATCTCATTCTCAACTGTTTGATCAGAATCAAAAATTATTATTTAATTTCCAGAAAATTATAATAATAGATTAAAACAGTTTTGAACATCATTCAAAATTATATCCTCAATACAATAATGGTTTAAAGTTTATAAAATAATTATTAGAAATAAATGAAATCAAATTACATTTTAACATATTAAAAATAAAAATTAAAAACCACTACTTATTATAAATATCATCTGCATAATACATATGAACAGTATATTAGTTATTCAAATGAATTCAAATAAAATCTATGAAGACAGCAGATGAAGGAATGAAAGATATAATACAATTGAAAATTAATACTTTTAGCAAACAAATCAAAAATTACGTAAGTCTGAACAACTCCAATATATAGGAAAAACCAATACCCAATCAGTAATTGAATAATTTATTTTTAATATAGAAAGAGTTAAAATAAAATAAAGCTTGAAAAATTACATGACAATAATCAAATCCATTAAAATAAGTTCTAAAATAATTAGAATGTAAACACATGTATCTTAATATATACAAGTTAAATTCTCGCATTAGCATAATACATAATAGGTTAAAAGACAACTTTTTAACTCACCTGGAAACATAAAGACCAAAAGCTGCAAATCAAAATAAAATGAAGACCATGAAGTTGGTTGATGTTCTGATACAGAAGCAATGATTGGAATGTTATTTTTTGCATAAGATGGATCCAGAAGAGAATAAAAACGGCCAGTCCACGGTGAGATTTCTCAATCATTAAAGATAACAATTAGATGATACAAATTTATTTGTTTTATACAAATCATTTATCAAAAAATTGATACAAAAGAAGTATATCTGAATAAACAAACTGTTCCAAAACATTCTTAATTTCTGAAAACAACTTTCTCTTAAGAGATTAAATTAATCTTTAATCTATATATATAATTGAGATGGGGTGATGATGATAAGTGCAGAGCCCAAACAGTTAGGAGTTGAAATTTGGTATACAGTTAGGGTGCGCCACAAGATTACACACTAAGAAGGGATTTTTGGTAATTCCCTCCTCGCAGGGGGAGGGAAAGAATGAAGGCTTATCCCAAAGAAATCAACTTCTACTGTACTATTTTAGATGCAATTTTTTGTTTTTAACTGTGTTTTAGTAGGGCACCACATTGTAAGCTCACCAACTTTTAGGGGCAATAAGTTAATTGTGCGTCAGGAAAACCTAGGGGCAAATTGTATGTGGTGGAGGTGGCAGGAGACAAAGATGACAAGTGTCTTACACAAAAATTTTGTCATAAAGTTAACTTACACTAGGAACAAAACAGTCTGCTTTCGAGCCGGCGTTGATTTTGACGATCGTCATCTTGTGGCAGGTCGTCCTTCAGTCAAGGTTGGTGCTGCAGCCCCAGGGCAGGCATAGATGGTGGGATGATCTTCTGGGTCACAAGATCTCAAGTCCAGAGGGGTCAGCACTTTGGAACAGTTCAGAGGGGATGCACTAAAATCTTGAGGAGAACCGATGCTTGACCTTGAGACTTGGGGGTTTTATAGAATTTTCCCCCCACATATTATCCTTTTTATTGGTCCTGTTCGCACTCTCCCTTACCCCGATTGGTCATTCTTTTGTCTCTAGGTGAAACCCGAGACCAATCTGGGTCGAGAGCTTTTGAAGTCCATTCTCATATTTTACTCCGTTATGACCCATTTCTCTGACGTCTTTGAACCTAAATGGTCTACCAGATGTTCTTGTGGCCATTTACCCCCTAACGGGTTCAGGCTTACATAACTTAACAGATGTCCCTTTTCTTGATTGTTTAGACCCAACACTTGTTTGTGAGCACCTTGACAAAGCTCCCTCTATGTCAGTTGACATTCCCCTCTGTCGTTTATCATTGTGTCACGTTTGTTTTAAAATAAGTAAGAAAGTTTCCTTCCTGTCTGGTCTACATCACCAACATGTGTTCCTGACCCGATTTGACCTCCAAAACTTCCCAACTTAGGAACTTTATAGTTATTTGTAATTTTGACTCGATTTTAGGGATTTCACAACATTTAGTAGTGTACCACGTGGGGATGAAAAAAGTGTATTCCTTAATAATGGAAGTGTTAACAATGAAAGTGTTAAAAGAAAGCGGCATGCAAGATTTAAAGGCACAGATACGGTTTTTTGCAGAAAATCGAACATATTTTTAGACCCATCTAAAAATTCTCTAATTAGTCTGGAAACAGGTGGACCTAATTCTTGCATTATGTGAAAATGGGTAAGATTGGCTATAATGTAAATAATATTAATCTTTGCTATCATTACTTTTTGCCCGAGCAACGCCAGGCTTATC
The DNA here is from genome assembly GCF_030686945.1 of Centruroides vittatus. Lineage (NCBI taxonomy): Eukaryota > Metazoa > Arthropoda > Arachnida > Scorpiones > Buthidae > Centruroides > Centruroides vittatus. Next base: position 1,557,159 of record NW_027120684.1, on the reverse strand, counting down.
TGCTAGTTAGTTAATATTTTCTATCTGCTGCTATTGAAAATAATGTATTATTTTCTTTTGTCTGGTTCTGTAAGGTACAATAATTTTATTTTCATATAAAAATTCTTTTAGAAGAAACTGAGATACAATGTAAAATTCACTCATGAATAGGATAAAAATTTTATTTATAATACTTATATTTCTAACTAATTTAAAATAGAATTATTATAAAAAGAAGTATGAGTATTATGAAATACAAAATAAATTGTTTTGTGTATTGAAATAGTTATATAAATGAATTTAAGAGTAAAATATTTTCTTCTAAACTATGTTTTTTAAATAATTACATAATGTAATAATAAATAAATCTGAATTTATATTTGCATGTATAACATTTTTTTCTTTTTAAGCAATATTTAGCAGAAATCAAGCAGAAATCCTTAATTCAGCCATTCCCAATCTTTTTCAATCCACATACTCCTTTCATAAAAATGGAAATTTCATTTTCCTTAAACATCCATTAATTGAAAAATCAAAGAATGATGTCCAATGTTTTCAATGGTTGCTTTATAAACATTGTTTTAATTATTAATTTGCAATTTAAAATACTATGGAAGTTAATTTAGTAATACAGACTTGAAGTTAGTTGATTAAATTGAAAATATTAAGGATTCAAAATTACAATTGGCAATAATAACAGATTTTTTTCGCATCTCTCTGAAAATGTTTTGTGTATCCCAGAAATAGGTTGGGAAATTGCTATCAGATTAGAGCCAAGAAAAATTAATAATTTAAAAATAACAAATAAATAAAATATAAATTTAAGGATACTTCCTGTGATTGTTAAAACAGCACCAACAACACAAGATAATCCACCAATTAATATAACAACAGTCTTGAAGAGTACTTCAAAATGTTCTTTTGGCAAACGTGCTCGAACATAATCAACAAAAGCATGTAATTGACATAAGCCGAAAACACCTAAAGCCTGTAAAAGTTTAAGTAATAAATATTACATATTCATAATATATTCTATATATTTCTATATTTGGACTTTTTAATCAAAGTGTTTTTTCTTTCTATCAATTCACAAAATGTAATCAAATCTAATTAACAATTTCAATATGATTTGGTTCAGATTAATTCTTAGATTTTTCTAAACAAATTGCATATGCAATGATCTATTCCTAGAAACGTATCGGTTAATTAATCTAAAGATAATGAATTAAAATTATACATAACCAAGCCCAAATTATTCTAAGGATGAAATGATAAGGTCAAACTATCAGGCTAAAACATGGCTAGTTAATGTTATTATTCAAATAAACAATACCGTTACACAGCGAAAAAAATATTTGCATCTGTGTATTGCAATGTTTTCAGTGTGATAGTTCTTGCAGTTATAAATCATATTATAATTTATATTATCTTCTTATTTCTAGGCTAAAATATTAATAAAGTCTATATCTCTATTTAACATAATTAATAAGCAAAGAATAAAATATTTTTCAAATATGAAAGTTCTTATTGAAAAAATGATTGGTCAATTTTTAAAAGAATCTTATTGAATAAAGAAAATTTTCCAATTGACAAGGTATAAACGACACTAACAGATTTTCATTAAATATTTTCAGTTAAAGATTATCTACAGTTTTTTTTTGGTCAATTAAATATATGTATCATATTACAGTAAAACAAAAAATGAAACTTTAAATAGAAGGAATCAAAACTGAAAAATATTAAGTTATATCTATTGACATCAAAAAATGTAATTATTTTAAATAAGTTAAAAAGTTTTTAAACTGTTTAAAACCTGAAGTTTTATATGTTAAAATCCTACAGAATTTGGTAGTAATTATGCACTCATTTCAAATTTTTGTCTGAATAGATTCAAATATAATTTTAGATTGATCACATGTTGATTAATAATTAATACTTATTGGTAAGATTGCTCAAATTTAAGAACTGGATAATTTTACACTTTGTGGCAGCTGTAATTCAAATTCGAATTTAAACACAGCATATATGAAATATCTACACTTATTATTAATCCAAAAGCATTAAAATATATTTAACACTTAAAGGTAACGAAATTTTCCTTATTAAATTATATGTAAAATTAATAGTCATTAGAAGTAATTTTTGTATAATGTATTCAATAGCATAATTTTTTATATGAAAACAATATTTAATTTAAAAAACAGAGTATAAACCTTTTAAAAATATATTATGCGAATTAAAAATCAGTTTAGCCATATACTTACAGCCATATGCTCACTTGATTGAACAGGTTGAAAACCAACAAATGATATTTGCATTGAAAGTAAAGTTCCCAAACAATAAACCTGAAAATTATAATAATTTTAGTTATAATAAATTTTAACAAAATTACTGGATATTTTAAATAAATAAAATCTAATAAAATTAATAACTAATTAATTATATCTTAGATACAAAAACATTTAAGATTTACTCACAGTACTGTATGCAACATAAATGCGATGGGAAAAACGTCCAGTTACCATTAAAGCTAACACGTGAAGAGGAATTAAGTTTATCAAAAATACATAGCCTCCCCATGAAGAAACCTAGAAATAAAATAAAAAATAAAATAAATAAAAATTAATACATAGGCCTAATCAAAGAATTCTATTCTAAAATTGTTACTTAGTATTGAAAATTTTTTAAATACATTTGATGTATCAAAAATTTGCATTTCATATATGATTCTAATTAATAAACATGTTAAGATTATTTCATTTCCTTGATATTTCTTTCTCTCTGTCTGTAAATATATTACAGAATGGGGTGCTTATGTCCATGTTCAAGTATGGATGAAAGGTTAACTTTTATAGCATAAGAGCTATTTGGCCAGCTACACCGTAATGTTCAAATATTATTAAATACTACATGTATAAATGTAGTATTTAATAAAACAAATATGATTTTATGTTAATAAATCAATAAATATATAAATAATTCTTTAAAAAATGTATTCTTTACATATTAACAATATTCTAAATTATTAGTTGAGTACAAGCCAAATTCAAATTAACAAACACTAAAATTATCGTATTCTAATTAAATTTGATTAATAATTAGACAATTTTGGTAACAGATCACTATGTTATTCACTATTATTTATTTTAATTAACTCATAAATAATTGAAAAAAAGCATAAATCTAAGCTGGCTTCAAACCTGTAACTTTTGCAACTAGGATATGTTAAGAGTTGTTTTCCAAACTATATTAAGTTCAACAGCAGCACCTGCAGACTATAAAAAAGTGGGCAGAAGCTATATAAATGAGCATCGTACATTATGCAAGAAGCTTCAAACTCTATGATTCAAGGTTCAGATCAGCACTCCCACAAGATGGTGCTAGTTGCATTGAGGACTAACTTGGCCTTGAAAACAAGGAATGTTGTGTTTGTCAACATATGATGAACAAATAACTACATAAAAATAGTTGCATGGAACAATGAACATATATCATTTATTATTTTCTTTTATATTTGCAGAATAGGCTAGAAGTCATGAATTTTCTGTTGTTTGTTGATAATGAAATAAAATTTTACTTATTTATATAAATTTCTCTTGCTTTATTACTTTAAAAGTTAAGTTAAGATTATTATAAAATTATTAAATATAATTTCTATATTATCAAAATAAAAATGTTTTTGTGGCCGTCGGCCATATTGTTATATGTATTTTAGTTATATTTTTTTATTTATCTTTATATTTGATTCTTCCGTTTTGTCATAACGTCTTTCTAGGAGCTTCTGTCTTAAATCTCATTGCCTTAAGGAGGGATTACCCCTTCTCAGAACTCTTGGTAGAACAAAGGGTAGGGGAATTATCGTTTCTCTGAATTTTTGGGGGAAACAAAAAAAAAGCAAGGACCGGAGGCAAAACTGCCAATGGAAGAATCATTCTTGGTCAAGATCTCAGAGTGGATGACAGGAAGGCATGTGGAAGGCAGTGCTCTGAACCAGAAAAAGGGACAAAGGGGACTGCAAAGCCAAGGAAAACCATAGAGGTTGAAAAGAATAGAAAGAGACAGGTCGTAAAGACAATGAGTACGAGTGGTGATCTACGAGGCACCATTTTTTTTGTTTCAAAGGAGGGAGGCATCCAAAAGCATGATATTGAAGAGACACTTTCCACATCGGTACCTACCACTTAAGAAGACCCGGGTATTTTCTATCTTCCTCTGTCTATCTGACACATTTTCCTAAGTCTCTGTTTCTTCCTTTTCTTTTTTCTTAGGTTTAAGATAGGTATAAGCTTAGTTGTAAGTCGGTTTGGTTAATACTGTATGTATACGCGCGTGTTATCTATATGCTTATGAGAGGACCATACCGTTTTGTTAATTAGTAATATTAATATCTGTACTAAAAGAACCGGTTCAAAGAGAAATAAAGGATATTTTATTTGTACATTTGTTTTATGTATTCCTCTTAATAACGTTTGTTCACAGGCATTACTATCTCTCAGTACAAACAACCACAACTTTATTATAAATGTTTTTAAAACTTTTAAAAAGATTTTAAACACTTTTTCATTTTTATATTTCTTCTTTTATAAAAACAATTATTCATTGCAAAATATTTTTCTCTTGTATCAGAAAACAACAAAACATTTAATTGATAAATAAGTTAAATTTTAAAGCAAGTTAATATTGAATTATCACCAATGAATCATTGATTAAAAAAAATATAATTTAGTAGCATGTTAAAAGTATTATGTTTAACTTTTCCATTTTGTTCACCTTTAACAGTAGCCATTTCAATGAAATTTTTACATTGAAACTAGAGTAACTGGGAAGAATTTTTTAATGCTAAAACTAAAGCTATCTACATTACAAAATACTATTAGTTGAGCTTCAGCTTTGTTTGCTCATTCATTTTTCTCATAAAAATGTTTTAATAACAAAATATAACTATCTGATTTCAAATGAAGATAAACATTTCACTTAATCCATCTTGCTTTTAAAATCTACATTTATATTTTCAAATATAATAATAAAGATTAATTTTCTTCACATTAAAAGTAATAAGTATTTCAAATAAAATTTTTGTAATTTATAAACAGTAGGTTTCTACCTGAATATTACATAAAAATAAATTTTTCTATTTGCTAATTAGATTAGAATAAAATAATTTTTAAACAATTTAATAATGCATGTATACTTACCATATAGAAATATGCTAAAGCACACATTGTGGCCCAATACATGGCACCAGTTTTAACTGCTTTAATCCACATGTAGTATGTTAGCAGCATACAAAATATAGCAATACCTTCATTATCATAAGATCCAGCTACAGATCTTGAAATGTAGCCTGGTACAATTGATATCATTGCACCTGCAACTAATCCTGATCCAGCATCCTTTAAAAATTAAAAATAAATATTATCAATTATGATAACTGATACCAATAATATAAATTCAATTATTAATTACATATATTTTACATTCATTAAATTTGTATAAAAAATAATATCACATTTTGATTTATGTTATGATAAATTTTCAGTTTAAAAATTTAGAAAGCCTGAAAATTTACTACATATAAAATTTTAACTCAGCACCCCAAGGCTCTTTTTATATGAATGAGTGGCAACTGTTTTCTGTAACGTATCTTCATTTTCTGTAGCAGAGTACCATTCATCTTCTACAGAAGTAGAATACTTCCATTATCATAAGTGTCTCACTCAATGACTGGTATTTTCCATTTTTTTTTTTTTTTGCACTGTCATGTCATCAACATTATGACTGCCCTCAGTTCAGGTTGTACCAAATAGTTTTAATGTCTGAGGCAATACCTGTGCCTAATACCTGGCACCTGATTCAATGCTAATTACAAAAAAATTCTATGGGTTTTTAAATTTACAGGCTCATTTTGACACCCCATAAACATGTCCCCACTTTGTCTCCCTTAGTATGCCCTCAATATGATAGTTACTTTCTGTCCCTCTACTACAGTATCACTTAAATTATATCTATATATACACAGTATAGCATCAATTATCCAAAACAATTTGGGACTGGAGTTGTTCAGATAATCGATTTTTCAGATAACCAATTATGTACAAAAAAAATATATTAACCTATCCAGTGTTGAAATTCATTCAAATCCTGGCATGTCCTTAAGTACCCTCTCATGGTTGTGCCAGTGCTGCCAGCTAAAACACGCACACCAACAAAAATAATATTGGAGTAGTCCACGACATGGCCAAATATTGCAGCACCACAGCACTAGCAGAAATTTAAATTTGCTGACTGGAATGATTTTGATTAACCAATGTTTCAGTTGATCGATATTTGGATAATCGATGCTCTACTGTATTTGCATAGAATCAAACATTATTTGCATAATGATCATGTAACCCAGGAGCCTCTTCATTTGAAGTTTAAAACTATTTACAAAATTATATCTATATAATTTAAAATTAAACTCATCTTTACCATCTTTACTTTCAGTATTTTTAAAATCTTCATAAGTTTCACTTTTTTTCCCATTCTTTTGGATTAAAAAACTATGACTTTCATTCAAAGTGATTCACAATTTGACTTTCATTCACAATTTTATACACAATATCATCATAATAATGCATATGTAGTTGTGATGTAGATACACGCTGCCATGTGGACTTATGAATGCACCCTGTAGAAATGCTAGACTGCACTTAAAATTACAAATGATGTAGACATAGTGATATCTGTGGAATTGTGATATACTGTACATCATTCATGTCTCTTTAGCAAGACATGTCATTGATACAGGGACATGCACAAATGACATGTATCACAATTATCACAACCACAGGTCCTGCTTTGATAGAAATATCAACTATTGATATTGCCATAGTAAACTCATGGTCATGATACTTGAGGAATGAAAAGAATTAAAACAATAAATAGAAATGAATTTGGTATAGAGGTAGGCGTTAGGCGCCATCTCTTAACTAAAGGATTGTTCGAATTATAGCCATATATTAGCCCAATTATTTAGGCATTTGTTGGTTTATTAATATATCTTCGAGCTTTGAGATGTATTATATTTATAGAATTAAAATGCTGCTAATTAACTAAACACTCAGAGAAAGAGACTAAAGAAAAAAATTAATTATAGCTGTAATAATTTGATAAAATTCAGTCTTTGTTTTTTAGGAATTATAGTTACTGTGAAAAGAATATTTTCACTCATAAAACCTTGTAGTCAAAAGAGAAGTCAAAATCAAATACAGTAATACTTCAATTTTCGTTGACTTCGGTTTTTGTCAATTTTTTTCACGAAAAATTTGTCTGTTTTCATCGATTGCCTCAAATTTTGTCAGAGTGCCCAAATAACTTCGTTGCTAATTTTGCGAAAACAAAGGGCAACCCATACGTTTTCCGGCGTTATTTCACGTTGTCTGAGCATTACCCAACAGCCCACCTGCAACAGCCCACCATTGGCCAACGGTTCCATTCCTTGAACACTGGAAGGTCGGTTGAGGGTTTGCACTTTGCCAGGATGGCAAAGCGCAAATCAGGTTTTCTCCATGTCTGTAATGACACCTGAATAGGGACCAGTTCCCTTAAACGGACCTCCCGGAAGGCATTATTCCCCGTGATACGACCATCATAAATGCATACTACTACTATTACATGACAATTACATCACACTTTACCATGGGGCAATATAGGCTAGAAGCTCGTGTCCAACTAGCTTCTACAAGACAAGACATTACCCTGTGTGTCTAGCCAAACAATTCCATTGCTTTCCTTTGGATTAGTCTTTTATATTAATTTCTTATTGCTTTTAGTATTTAACACTATACTAATTATCTATAAAATGTGTTTTTGGTATGTATTTTAGAGTGTCTAGAACGAATTAATTGAATTTACATTGATTCATATGGAAATAATTGCCTCTGTTTTCGTCAGTTTTGAATTTCGCTGATTGTTTTCAGACGGATTATCAACAGACATTTTCATGGCTGTACAGTGATACCTCGGTTTTTCCGAGGTATCACTGTACAGCCATGAAAGCAATGCTAACTAAAAGGCAAAATTGGACTTATGATGTAAGAATAAAAAGTTTATAATAAAATTTCTATTTGATAAAATTAGTTCTGTTCTTGTTCTTTATAACCTTGTCTATTTTAAATAATACTACAATTTCTATATATACATTTTATATACTGTATTTACTTGTGTATAGGATGATGTTTTCATTCATTTTTCACTGCTTCAAGGCCTAGGTCATCCTATACGTGCAAACAAAGGATTCTTTGCGTTGTGGCCAACCTGGCAACACTTCGACACGTCCCCCACATAGTCTTTGTCTCCCTCTCAAGTTCATTCTTACCACAAGCATTGTACTGTTGCTAATCCTTATACCCCAGTTCCAAATAAAATTATTTTACTTTTTTAAGATTTGTGATTATTTGGTCTAAAACCCAAAGTGTTTTTGCAACAATTTCTGTGAACCAGGTAGAGTTCATGCTGTCATTATAGGTCTATTTATCATTAGTTGGCACCTACTGTAAACAAATTAAGACACACCCCTCTTTGTTTATTGGGTTAATCCTCTTATATGTCCATCAATTAAAATTGCATTGCATCTCATTCGTCCGCAGAAAACAGTTCCTTGTTATTTATAAAATCATTAATGAAATACAGGTCACTTAGTGATGATTATAAATGTAATTATTTTGTATCAGTTAAATTGTTATTTTTAATAAATATTAGCACATTCTGAATCATTAAAAATAAACTTCTTCCAGTCATGTGCATTATAATGTTTTGATTTTGTTTTCCATATTAACATAATAATTACATTAATAATTCCATATAAACAAAATATTACAAAATGCACATATTGTTTGCCTTAATATGTGCATTTTGTAATATTTTATTTGTGATTAATAAATTAAGTGTAAATAAAATTAAAATTGTATTAATAAATTTAATTTTCTTTATTTTGATCTCTAAAGTCACACCTTGTCCTATATGCGAGTAAATGTGGTATTTATATTTATGAAAAATATATTTAATAAAAATATTATACTATACTATACTATTTAATATTATACTATACTATTTAATATTTAAATGAAAAAATATTATCTTGTGGAATTTCAATACAAACAAATATTAAAAAACTTTTTTCTCTCTTCATTAATTCAATTATAAAAAATTATAAATTACTGGTTTTATTCAAATAGTGACCACTTGTCTTTAAATTAAACCGTGAAATAATTTTAAACTATTTTTAAACTGTGACCACTATTTTAAACTGTTTATTTTCTTGACAAAAAAATAAACAGTTTAAAATAGTGGCTATAGCTATTACATAAATAAAAATCAATATTGACTGATTGAATATGATTGAAATCAATATTGAAATTTTTACAAAATCTCTAAATATTACTTACTCTGAGTTCCTTTGTAAGCAGATAAGTAATAATTGTTGTAAGACTTGAAAATAATGGTGCCAAAAATACACACACATTTCTTATGTCAATAGTGAGATTGATAAATTGTAAGACATGGTAAATAGTAGCAGATGTAATCATTAAACCTATAATTAAAAATTTTTTAGTCTCATAAAATATTATACAAATTTTAATAATTTCTTAAATAACACATTGTAATTAGTAATATTTTTATTTAAACAACAAATTTGGTATTTTATTATTCAAAGCAGAAATTTAAAGTATATCATTAAAACTATAGAAATATCCCAATATGAGAGGTTACATTCTATTTGATTGAAAAATAATAATAGAATATGACAGAGTCTTTGAATTCTTGAACAATCAATCTATTATACTTTCATAGTTTAATTATAGAATAAATTAGCACAATACAGCTTGAACCTCATGCCAAATATCACATAAAAAGAAAGTAAAAACACACTGAATGCATCATTAACAGTATTTTATTTTCACTAGCACTTTCAATAAATTTTTGTTCATCATCTTCAGACAAATGAAATTTAAAAATAGAACACAATGTTCTAATGCAAATGAAACATATATTATTTAAATACAGTTTGGCAGTCTGCACAGCTAGTTTTTCAAATGCTAAGTTCATGCATGTGCATAATATGGTCAGGGGATCTCTATTTCCAAGCCCAACACTGTGTAACAAGAGGGAAATGTCAGAGTTCTACCACCATTAACATACCTCAGACCCTTTCCATATGCATTTGCCATATATTCAGGCAACATAACTTTCTCCTGCCCCTATCTCCACTACTGAATTTGCACAGACTCATCTGCAATGATCGGGATAAATTCTCCACCTTTGAAAAATCAGGAATCTATGCTGTACTGTTGGAGAATCCTGTAATGGGGTAAACACAAGGCACACTCGGGCCACAACACGATGCTTGCTAGCTGCCTAGCTGAGCACAAGATGACATGGTGAAAGGAAAGCATATCACAGAGCTCATAAAAAAAAAAATACTCAAACAGAACTACAATCTGTTATGGATTGAAATAATGCTACTCAGACACTGAGTGACCAGAAACTATTTTTTTATATGGGAATCTCTCCTTACAACAACCTTGGAGCCATGCAACACTCCCATGCTTGACCTGCCCAACATGTGGGTTGCCCTATATAAACAGTTAAACAGTCATATACATCTGCCATCACACCTTTAACTTGGGTGTATATCCACACATGCGCTACATGACATTACAACATCTATCATAATCGAATTTTGAGCATGCTCACAATGATTTTTATTTAAATAATGTGTGTTCCATTTGCATTAGAACATTGTGTTCTATTTCTAAATTTCATTTGCCTAAAGATAATGAACATAAGTTCATTGAAAGCACTAGCAAAAATAAAAAACTGTTTAATTCCACACTCAGTGTGTTTTTACTTTCTTTTTACAATAAAAATTAGACAATTTAATCTCAAATGAATATAATCAATAATTTTTCACATAAAACAATTTTCAGTAATCTTTTAAATTTTGTTCAGATGAAAAAACAAAAATATAAATTAATAATTTCAATAATATTTTTGTACAGTACTGAAAATGTAAAATTATTAGATGTTAAATATTCAAAATTTTAAATTAAGAAATAATAATGTTATCTCACCAGGATATATAGTGCCTCCAATAATTCTTCCTAATGGATACCATGCTCTATCATCAAACCAATTGTGGAAATGATAGAAACCTTGTTCAGCCAAATAGCGAGTTGTACGATAATTAAAGTAAGGATCAAATTCGTGGATAACACTTTCAAATCTCAAAACAGAAAATAATCTGCAAGAAAATGCTAAAAAAAATAATAATAAAAACTGCATTATATATTAGATTAAAAATTATATAATTAAAATATTTCTTTCATTTTTAAGATTGTAAATGCAAATACAATGTTTATATAAACATGACTACATTATTATTGAAGTCATATTTTAGGAAGACAAGGTTGCTTTTTTTTTGGTCTCTTATACAGGTTGTTTCAAAGTAATTTAAATGATAACAATACATTCCATCAGGAATATAACATTATCAGTGATTAAATATCCAGTGAAATACATTAGAACTCAAGTTTATTTCCGAAGCGCCAAATAGTTCATAATTCTACCACAAGGTAGCAGGCACAATTTTGCATCTTACAATTTCCTGTGAGTAGGTCAATGTTGAGTATGCAATGTCAATTTCATACATGATTTCATAAAGAACCACCAGCAAAGAACTGTTTGAAGATAGTATGATCAAATCCAATGAACAGGCTGTCTTTCTAAGAATAAATGGTCTGGCAGATTTTCAACTGCTGAGGCTAAGAGTAAGAGAATTGGAGAATGTTTTCAGCTTAACCCTCAAAAATCTACAGTGAGAGTAAGCCAGAAACTTGCAATTTCCTAAACAACTGTGTGGTACATATGAATAAGTGTCTAAACATGCTGCAGCCTTATTGAGCACTGTTGCTGCAGCACCTAACACCAGCAGACCACACAATTCGCTTCCAGTTTTACAAGTTATTTCAAGAATTGAGCAACAATTAAGTGATGATGGTTTTTTGAGAAACTTAGTTCAGACTGCAGTTTTTGTTAGTGGGAGGGAGAATAAGCATAATGCTCACACTGGAGGAACTGAAAATCCTTACAAAGTTGTTGAGCATATACATGATTTGCTAAAGATAAATGCTCATTGTGTCATCTCCACATCAAAAGTGGCCCATACTTCTTTCCTGATGATACAATAACTTGTGCATCATTCTTAAACATGCTGAATACATGGCTTATGCCATAACTTGAACATGACAGTGCTGATTTTATCTACCAGCTTGATGTAGCTCCTTGCCACTACAACAATGATGTAAGAAACTCCCTTAACAGGCAGTTGCCACAATTTGGATAGGACATGCAACTAACAATGATCATCATCATCTACAGTGGCCTCCAAGGTCATCATGACCTGTGATTTTTTCTTATGGGGATGGGTATGTGAAGAACATTATATACTATCTACAAAGCACCATATCCTCAAGGTGTACATGAGTTGAAGGATCACATTTGCACTGTTGTGCAAACTGTTGATGAGAATATGTTGCAATGTGCCTGGATAGAATTAGATTACCACATTGACATTTCAGAACAAGAGAGCACATATTGAGCATCTATGACAGCTCGCTCCCATTCCCACTAACGGTTAAACTTGGGCAATTCCATTGCATATATATGAAATTACATCTTGTTCTGATAATTTCTGAAATATATATAATAATGATAAATATATATAATAATGTGAAATAATTCTAATCATTTTGAAACATCTTGTATTTATATATGAGACAAAAATTTATATGATTTATATATGCATGTCATTATGATTTAGCAAAAAACATCACAGCACAATTTTTAATGTTAGTTTTAATAGATAATTTTAATATCAACTTGTATCCTGTAATATCACAAGAAGTAAGATGTTATATAACCTATTAATACTTTCTGGTATGTAGAAAAGTCTCACTCATTAAGAAGCCATTTTTAAAGGACGAATCAGTCATTCACAGGTTTACATGTTATTCTATGGAGCTGGACAGCTTAGAGCCTTAGACAGATCTATAGTTGATGTAGGAAGTACATTTAATAAAAAAATTAACATTCTACCACTAAATAGTGCACATTTTTGTTTACTACATTGATGTTTAAATATTAATTTTTTATTACTTTTTGAAGGTAAAAAAATCCAGTCTGCACAGACAAGCACAAGTGTTAATTATATTATGACTGCATTAAACTAATTATACATGTATCAATTCAATATACACTAGCCTCCCAATCATCTAACTTAGCACATATGCTATTTATAGTGTTGTAGCATGTGTACATACTGCAATGACTAACTTTGTTTTTCTGCATTAGTATTTATCTGCAAAACTTTATTTGTTTGCAGAAAAAAGCAATGTACTTCATTGCTTTTTAATTTTTCCAATTGCATTTTCTTTTTAATATTATTTTATTGTTTGAGAAATATGGCAAGTGAAAAAAAGAAAGTGATTGTCTCAATTGAATTATTATTAATAAACATAATTTTATATTTATCCTGGTCTTCTATTAAGTTTTCACTTTAATTCACTCTCCCTAATCATTCAACATTTTTGTTAATCTGACTTTCTAATGACCTCTCTTAGATCAGATAATATATGTATACTATATTCAAATAATATAAATATGTAATAAAAAGTTTGATATTATCTTTAAATACAACTAAACATGAATTATAAGCTCTCTGTAAGCTGTTAGGAATATATCTGTTTATTAAATGAGATTACAACTATCTTACACACACATGTGAAAGAAGAAAGGCTGTACTCAAAGGTGTAGCCTTAAAGGATAAGAAAGATGGGTGAGGGAAGGAGGTTTGAAAGTGGAAGGGGAAGGACATGAGCCGCAAGAGAGACTGTTGAATAAGACAAGGTTATACAATTGTTTACGTGTGCAGAACAATTTGTATTTACAGGGAAGAAGTAGGCCCATAGAGTAATACTTTGAGGAGTAAGACAGATGAGACCACCTTGATAAAAGTTAGAAAAAGAAGGGGTGGCACTGAGAAGAAGCAATAAGGAGTTCCCTTTTGGGGGGTTCCTATTGACCCAGGAGACAAGCTGTCCGTTAGGTGCCACTTGGGCTGGTAGTAGTATAGTCCGTTATTTTCAGGTGTCCCATGAAGGTCTTGAATTCTTGATAGATGATCTGGTCCTCTATAAAGGTGTATAGTTCACAGGGCCAAAGATACCCTCGTTCCACAATAGCCTTACAAAGGTTTGCACGGTGTGTGAATGAACCGAGCAGATGAAGATTAGATGCATTGGATCTTCATTCTCATTAGTATCACAGTGGCACAAACCATTCCCCTTCCTCAAGAATCTAACGAGGTAGGCTCTGAAGTTGTCGTATACTGTTAGTATTTAGGTCATGATGTGATTGGTGATAAAATGACAGTCACTGATCCTACGAGAGATGCTGGGGATAAAGTTGTGAGTGAGATATCCTGTCAGGCTCCTATCCCACTCCTTCTGCCAACAAGACATTAGAATTGAGTACAGCTTACCTTGAACCCAAGACTGGGGGATTGAGGAGTAGCAACACACAGTGGGATAAAGAGGAGGCCTTTTTGGCCAGATTGTCTGCCTTGTCATTGCCACTGCTTCCTGAGTGACCTTTGATCCAGTAAAATTTGATATTGACAGTATTCGAGATTTTGTATAGGACCTTTAAGCTATTGTTGATTTTGGGGAGGTGGCAGTTATGCTTACGAATCTGGTAAAGGGCGATAACTATCTTACATCCAGATGATACATGGAGATTATGATAAAATGAAATGATTAAAGTTAACAATCAAAATATGAGAATATCTATCTCTAAGCCTCGATGAACATCTACGCCAACAAGAGGAAAAGTTTACATAAAATGATAAACTCGTATTACCCAACTTTCACATGTGTCCGAGGTGAGAGTTGAGAATTCTTGGAAACACATATTTGGAGCACTGGGAAAATGATGGCTAACATCTCGGATACTTGGCAAGAGTGCCAAAACGAGGCTAAAGCCTTGATGTACTTAAGAGTATCAAACTAGAGCAAGACCAAGAAAGGCTAAAAGCAAGTAAAAAGGTGACCTTTTATCTTTTATACTATATTGATATCCAATAGGATTACCGGAATATCACGCTACACATCCATCATGAGGAGGAAGTCAGGCAGTTTTTTGCAGATAGTTGAGGGAGTTACCATACTTAAACTATCGTTTTACAAGGAATTGGGTGTCCTCATTCAGCAAACAAAAAGAAGTTTCCTTGTACTTAATTTGTAGATAAAATCTCTATCAAAATTGTAACATTTTTAAACTAAATTTGTTAAATAAAATAATCTCCCAAATTCTCACAATATTAAATATTATTTACATGTAAATAAATTTAATATTTTAAGTTTAATTTACATATTTTCAGAAGTATTAGCATGGCAAATTCCAGAAAATACTTCTCCATACATATGCAAAAATAATTTAGAAAATAGTGTTCTAAATGTGCTTATTACTAAAATGTTTACAACACTGCCAGTATCTGTAGCAAGTTCAAAAAAGGGGTTTCAAAATTAAAACTTTATAGAAACATACACTTACTGTATGATGGCTCAAGAATGACTCACTGGTTTAGCAATATCTATAGGTCATGAAATTGTATCTACACTTAATTAGTAATAAATAACTATGAGTCCTCTGGCCTTATTGTTATGATTACAGATTCATCACACACCTTTCCAATTTTTATTCATTAACAGATGATATCCAAGAATGAGATTCAGCTTATTCAACAGCCCTCTTCTACATCTGGGTGCATCTACAATATAGATGAGTTATTTTCTAGGAAAACAAAATGGAGTTCCACAGTGTAAGTTTTTCTGTTTTAGCTTCACATAACACAAATGCAGTGATACACTTCTAACATTCTGTCTAAAGCAGTTTGAAACGTGCAGTTTTTGAGGAAGGATGTGCATGTCCAATGTCATAATCGACATTGGACATGCACATCCTATTAAATCTATTATTATTGGACATTCTATTAAATCTATTAAATCTATTATTATTGGACATTCTATTAAATCTGTCATCCCTGTGGGATGACAGATTTAATAGAAGTCTGGTCTACGTGGGTTCGACCAAACGCTCCCTCCATCAGCGACTCCGAGAGCACAGGTACGACATTGCCAATAATAAACTATCTTCCACACTGGCAACGTATGCCACACAGCAGGGAATCACTGCCGACCTCAAAAACGCCCGTATAATCAGAATGTCACAACACACAGACCAACTCAGAACGCTGGAGACCCTAGAGATATATAAAGCGGGTTTGCACAACACGTGCATCAACTACAAGGATGCAATCAACATCTCGCAAGCATGGAAATTTTGCTATGAGGGAATCCCACACCCACAAATAACTTAATATTGCATTAATTGTTTTAAATTTAAAGAGCGGTGAACGTAAATAGTACGCAGGCGTAGATAATAGATAATAGCTCGTGCATAATGTTCCATTTTTATCTTCCAATTTCTTTGATTTCAAAAATTGGAATAGAACTCGCTTTGGTTTCTTGGTTCCATTCACGGGCATTTGAAACTACCTTTGTGCTGTGCCTGATGAAGACCCCGAAGGGGTTGAAAACGTTAGCAGTTGTATATAAAAACACTGGATCGTCAAGGTTTTTCGTGTAAGAAAGAATTAAGTTTCATCCAGTCTACAGGAAGAAGTATAGTTGTCATAATCGACAAAAACACCACATGTACAACCATGGCCTACCAACTCCAGCAACTGATTACAACATACATATGTGCAGCAGGCCATACATGTCATAACATAAAAATAAAAAATTGTCTTAGAGATCAATTTAAATTGACAGCAATAAAAAATCTTGATTGACATGTAGCATGTAACCAGCTTATAACCAGAAATCGGCCCATAGATTTTTACATGGGAAACTTTGACCTAAATATCTTTGCCCATGAATTGAATTTCAAAATTTAGGCTTCATTGCAGCATTGGCCTTGCCTAGTTGTACATATTTGCAAAAAAAAAATCACATTTAGTGGTTGTGTAGTTGCTTTAAAATTCAATCACAGACAAAACACTTTCTGATTTGACAGCTCTGATCAATTATGTCATAGATGAATTAATTCAAAACTTCATCAAAGCAAACTTCAAAAGCAAATCAAAGTTCATTAAAATTTAAATGTATTAGTGTTAATTGCATAAAAAATTTTTAAAATGTACATAATGAGATTATTCTTTATAAATATCCACATGTTAAGGGTGTATGCATGTGCTTGTGTAGGATAATATATACAGTCAAACCTGTTTTTATGCGGGGGATAGGGACCGCATTAAAAAAAACGCATTAAAAAAAATCTCACAAAACTTCACGAATGGCTGTAAATAATAGTTTTCGCAACACAATTAAAAAAATAATTTTTTTTATGCGGTCAACAGGGACCGCATAAAAAAAGTCTCACATAGAAAATAACTCAAAACCGTACGAAATAAAATTTATTGACAACAGATGTCAGCACTTGACTGCATCGTCTGGTCTATCGTCTGTTTTACATATTTTTGTCCAGGTGGTGTTTTGTTGACTTAAAAAGTAAATAATTTCATTTTTCGCATATTCATGCAATAATATTACTATAATAAGTGCATTTATGCTATAATAAGTTTATTTAGCTATAATAAGTCAACGTGAGACATGACAAATCGCACGAGACTAGTCGCCAACTATACCGCACAAATTAAAAATTCGCATAAAAAAAATCGCACAAATAAAAATCGCACATAAAAAGAGCGCATAAAAACAGGTTTGACTGTATATATATACACAATATACAGAATGCCTAAATTTTCTTGGCCTAGGTGTCAGATATTCTTGCACCAGCCCTGATAAAATTCATTTAATGTGATAAAAGTGTACAGAAATTATTGCCATTCATAGCTGCTCCATTGTCAGGTGTTTATTGTAGATGAATAATTAACATAACAATAGTTGGCTTTTAAATAGTTCTTTGAAAATCATTATATACAAAGGAGATTTATTATTAATTCACTTTCTGATTATAAAATTAAAAATATATTAATAATCCCAGAATGAGCAGTGACTTCACAGAAAGTTTACTTCATCTCATTTTCAGAAGGAAAAAAATTAACTTACCAATTATTATTATATAGAACTTGTTTATTGCTTATTACAGTATCATATTTATTATTTTGAATTAAATTTAATAATTTTTAAGGTTATATTTGTTAACTTTATCAGCTTTTATAATAATAAATAAAAATAAAACAGTTAAAATGAATCTTATATTCTAAGTAATATATATATAAATATTGTTATAGTTTTTAACAATTTTTTAAATGTAGAGATTTAAAGTTATAATCAATAGTTTTAGTAATATGAAGAAGAAGAAAATAGAAAGAAAAATTAAATATTTTAAACAAAGATTATACTGAAGTAATACAAAAAATGACAACTGACAAAAATTAATTGTAAGTAGAAATAATTATTTACAGTTTGTGTAAAGAAATTATATTTATAATTATTGTAAATTAATTTTACTTTAGAGGGACTGAAGAAAGGCAAATGATGCAAACATTTGAAAATTAGAAAAAATTTTTAATGTGTTTATCCTGACAATGGCCTATAAATAGCCAAAAATGTTATATTTCCAATTGTTCTGATATTGAACCCTTAAGTTTAAGTGAATAAAGCAATCATTTAAATATAATTGTTTGAGATATACCAATTCAAATAATATTGAATTAGTAGAACCTTGTCAGAAATAGAAAACAGTCATTACTTCCTTATTTTTTTCAAACATATTGTTTACAAATATTAATTATTTCTATTTAAATTTGATTCTATTCAGTTAAACCATAAAAAGTCAAAGTTTATTAAAATTTTTCATACTCTTCCATTTACTAATATTTCTTATCAAAATATCAATAAATTGTCTGGAAACTCTAATCTTTTCTATACATTACATAAAAATGTTAAAAACACTTCAGACAGTATTTCCATTTGTTTGGAAGAAAGAAAATGTAGATTTATTAATTTAAATTTAATAAAAAAACTAAATATAAATTTCAGTCTGCATTTAATTTCTTTTGGGTGATATTTAAATGAGATTTAACTAGTTATATTTTACAAGGTATGTATTAATTATAAAAATATAAAATATATAACATATCATATTGCTAGTAACATTTTTGTCTTATAAATAAACGGTTAATGTTACCCTAGGTATACAAAATGGTGGCTCATCTCTGACTCCAGCATACTGAAGCGAGGAAACAGTGGGGTCGCACATTTTCTAAACCAAACCTATTCTAATAATTTAGTTGCTAATAATTATGGTAATTTATTAGAATAGGTTAGGTTTAGAAAAACTTGCGTCCCCACTGTTTGCTCGCTTCTGTATGCTGGAGTTAGAGATGAGCCGCCATTTTGTATACCTAAGGTAATATTAACCAAATAAACATTAAGTTATCACTAATATATAAAATTTATCGTAATTATAAAATTCACTATAAAACAAAAACTATTACGGGATATAAAAACAAATGTTTTTGTTACAAAATTTCTATAATTTTCAAAAAAGACTTGTTAATTATTCTTCATTCATAATTTAAAATTACATATAAATGTTTATAAATATTAACTTACATAAGATTGCAGCCATAGAAAGTATTAACATTTTTAAAAGAGTATCTTGTTTTTCTGGAGACATCCGAACCCACCATCCCGATCGTTTATATAATATTCCAGTAGTTGACATGTTGTACAATTCTATATAAATAATATATAACTTTTTAAATTATACTTTTTTGTTTAAATCAAAATTAAAAAATTCACATATATAAATTTCATTATTTTAAATTTCTAATACATAGCATAAATAGTGAAACTTATACTTTTATTTCTCATACAATTATTATTCAAGAATGAAACATCAAATGCAAAAAAGATATAATTTGATTTTATATATTTTCATAATCTGTAAACTTACGCAATAATCCTGCAACAACTTAGGAGTAAAATTTCAATCAATGTACTGTTCTAAAGCTTATTTTCATTATAAATGCAAAATGCAATTATATTTTGAATAAGCATATTTTACAATGATAATTTGTAATAACAATTATTACAAAATATCAATTTATGAAAATATTTTATTAATGAGATGATTAACACTTTTTCCATAAGACTTATGGGTTAATGTTACCTTAGGTGCCAAGATAGCAGCTCGTCTCTGATTCCAGCAAGGAAACAGTGGGACGAACGTTCTAACCTAACCTAACCTATTCTAATAATTTGTTTACTAATAATTATGGTAATTTATTAGAATAGGTTAGGTTAGATTAGAACGTGCGTCCCACTGTTTCCTTGCTGGAATCAGAGACAAGCCGCCATCTTGGCACCTAAGGTAACATTAACCGACTTGGGATTACATTTTTAAACTCAACAAAAATTATTATTTTAGATAGTCTAATAGCATAATTGAGAATTTTCAAGTTACTATTTCTTCTCTGAAATTAAAGTTTCAATAAGATTACTTTCATTAGATTTAATTTCAAAGCAGAAAAATATTTCACAAGCAAAAATTTCTAAAGTTTTAAGAATCGTTTCCTCATTACTTTCTATATCATTTATTAAGTAGAATTTTTGACTTAGAAAAAGAGATCTGTTAAGATAACAAATCTTTAATAAAGTGAATCAACAATCTATATATTAATTAAGAGAATTTCAGTTTGCCCAACTTAGTTAGAGTGAACAGTTGGGGCTAAAAAATACAGTTTGGGCATCAAATTAAAGCTCTTATCCTGTAGAGTCTACAGTGTAGACGATACCACTGAGGAGAGATTTGAGAAAAGTGCAATGATTCAGGCATGGCAAAGTGGCAAATGTACAATGTTAAGTCTATGGGACAAACATGTCAGAGTCCCACCCTGTTAACTTTATCCCAAACAATTTTTTGTGTTTTGCAGTTTCATTATTGTAAATGCTGATGTCAATAAATGTTCTAACATCATTGTTTTTATCACCCTCTCCCAACTCAACCTCAATCTCCACCCCGCCAAAAGCCCGAGCAACGTCAGCTAGTTCTTAAGAATTGAGAGTTGTTGATTCACTTTAGCATTATTTTAGATTTTGTTTAAACAGGATTTAGTCTTTAATAATACAAAATCATTATTCTTCAGAAATTTAACATATTTAAATAAAATTTAGCATAAAATTGAATTTTAAAAAATTTTTAAAGCATTAATCTTAAAATGAACAATACTGATTTGTTGTTGTTTACTATGCTATTTTGTAAATGAAATTAGAACAAAATTAACTTTTTTCAGTTTATTTCCCTAATTTCATTCAGGAAACAAGTAATTTAAAATTGTCATAACTGCACAAAAATAATAATAAATTTAAGTGAGCAAGATTGTATTCATTTTTAATATGTTGATGGAAATTAAAAGGCTAAATGTGAATAATAAATGATTATAACAAAAAGATTTTTAATCTGACACTTATTACATAAGTAATTTCTTAGGGAAAATGTTAAAAAGTAAATTATGTAGATCAGAATTGAAAATCTGCTGAATTCAATGTAGTAATCTATCTAATCTAAGCTGGAATTTATTTACCAATGCGGTTTATAACTTTCTCACATGCATCTAAGTATATACTGTATTTTGTATCTCAACACACGAAATAAAAAGAACAGATCTAATTCAATGCAAACAAAAATATTTAAATTATATAAACCTCTCAGAGCTAAAACGTTTCCGTCTTTCAAATCATATATCCTACCACCCAATCAAGAAGTCGATCACTTGGACAGTGGCACTTCAATACAACACGTGGCACATATCCAAGCCGTCCTCAGACTCCCGCAGAATAAAAACGATTTGTTATTTCATTGGCTAATTGTCAGGATATCGATATTACGTCATATTTTTAATTTTAATACGTATTAATTAAAAAATTTCAATATAATTTATTTTTATTATGATTATCATTCTTAAATCCCAATTTTATAAATAAACTGTTTTTTTTTTTTTTTTTAATTCTTTCCGCCCTGTGGGCACTAAGAGGGCCTCTTTTAGTAGGCCCATTATGGGTTCGGCCAGGCCCACAATGGGGCGACCGGGTGATGAGGGACGGGGCCCGACATATCCGAACGGACCACCCACCGAAAAATTCCTAGGGATTATTCGACCCGTTCGGATTCGATCCCGGGTCCCCCAGAGCGGTAAGCTGCCACCTTGACCGCTCGGCCATCCGGCCGCTAACTGTTTATGTTTATGGATATCTGTTACAATGGGTAGGATCAAGGGCAGTCGAGGTGGTTTGGGTGATCCGGGATCGAATCCGAACGGATCGATAAATCCCCAGGGATTTTTCGGGGGTGGTCCGACCGGATTCATTCCTCACCATCCTGCAGTTGTGGGTCTGGCTGAACCCATAATGGGTTTGCTAAATGCAGGCCCTCTTAGTGCCCACAGGGCGGAAAGTGTAAAAAATATACTGTATATAGGTCTATATAGATTATATCATTTTAATGGGTTTGAGATAGGATTTAAATTATGTTTATATCGTGGGAAATGGCCGGATGATGAGATGGGGAAGATGTATACGAGACAAAGCCATCAGTGAAAAATTCTTAGGGGTCATAGCCCAGATTCGATACCGGGTCCCTCCGAGAGATGGGCTGGCGCCTTAACCGCCTCGGCCATTCAACCGTCGCACATTACTCTGTTTAGGATAAATAAAAATTTCTATTAAAAACTGATAAACCGTGTACTCGAAACTATGATCTGGCGAACAACAAATAACGCCAAAGTCGGCTTGCCAGATTTTTACAATGCCAAACTGGGGCAAGCGATGGAGGCACCTCTAATCTCTCCTCATTACAATTCGACGTACCGGTACTAAAATCACGCAACACAAGGTTCAGTAATTACGATAAGAAAATAATACGCTATAGTTAGTCACTAACTGACTCGACACATGGTATCGGTACATTTATTTCGGTAAAAAAAAAAAATCACATTTATGTAAGTAATTGTATGTAGTACTCATCTAGTATACTGACTTGTATTCATAACAGTACTTTCGGCAATAATCATTATAAATTTAAATTAAAAAAAAAAAAAAACAATTGATCAAACTTTTAAAATTACAATAGTACACAATATTATTCGATTTTTGTACACTGCTGAAATTTGACGCAATGAAGATGGATAATAAGAAATTTTGGAAACAAAACGTTCATTTTAGACGACAAGTATTTTTCTCTCTCCGGCATGGAAATACTAGAAAATGAAATTTAATATGTAAGCAATGAAAATGAAGTGCTTTCCGAAGTGAAGTACAAATTTTAAAAAGGAATTTCAAGCAAAAGTCTTGTCCTCATTTCACCAACGGGTGGTTCGAAGCCATCTTTTAAGAACAGATCCCCTGCAATTGATGCCGACACGTACGAAAACAAATGTTTAAAGAAAATTATAATCTCTTTTCTAAAGCATCATTAAAATGTCGAATTCATCTTTTGGCCTGACAAAGCTTCGTCTCACTACGCAAATTCAATTGTGGAGTTTCTGAACGCCAAAAAAATTCTTTTGTGTCCAAAGAATTTAATCTTTCAAATCTGTCACAATGCCGGCCAATTGAGGATTTCTTTGGATATTTGACATTATTGTAAATAAAATTTATTTTAAAATAATAAAATATTAAATATTTACTCAATTTTTTGATGGAATATTTTGCTTTAAACACAGTTCATATTTTTTGTTTTATCCCGTAAGGGCCAACAAAAAAAAACAAAGATTGTGTCTTTTTGCTGTTTTTAAATTAAAATTACCATTAAATTACAATTAAAATCGATATATTACATTTATTTTCTCGAATAATTCGCGCAGTGGATGTTTTAGATCGTGTGCGAGGGCCTAGACGAGCGTAAATTGCGGGGGCCTTTTTACATACCTATATACAACGCGCAGGACCTATAGTATGGTATTTCATATTATTAGTGTTACTATCCGTCCGGTTTTCACCCTGACAGTCCGGGAATTGACTCACTGTCCGGGGGAACTATTAATTTTGTCCGGGAATTTCGTAGAAATTGTGAAATTACGATGAAACAAAGTTCTTACAAATATTTTTATAAATTTATACCATTTAAACAACGAAAGACCTCACACTCACTTTAACTCATCTGCCATTCCGCCATGTTACTCTGTTTATGCTGACGTGTGACGCGCAACCTGCCTCTCGACTTTTTTTTTGCCTGTGTTACTCCTACGCAAGTCCTAGTCCCTAGTTGTAATTAATTTAGAACCAGCATGCACGTTATTCTTCGCATTGTAAAATGACATTGAGCATGCGTCAGGAACTTCTGTTCGAACAAACCTGACTTGCCGTCCGGGTCAGCGATTTTGTAAAGGTGGCAACCAGTGGCGTAGCGTAGTGGGGGCGGCAGGGGCGGCCCGCCCCGGGTGGCACTTTTAGGGGGCAGCAAAATTTCACAATAAATACACAATACACATTACACCTGTACAATACACAATAAGGTTGATTGTTCTTTGCCGAAAAGTTCTTTAGAATTACTGTATATTTTAGTCTTTTGAATTGAGATACCTAAATAAGGGGGCGGCGAAATTTCCCTCCGCCCCGGGCGGCTGACACCCACGCTACGCCACTGGTGGCAACACTACATATTATAAAAGGTTTTTAATTTTAACAAATTCTAGATTTCTTGTGTACTAGCCACGTCATTTGTGCGTGCCCGAGTCCGTTACTTTTCGGTATTCTTTTTTGTATTTAGTATTGATCATGAAATGTGCAAAATTATCGCATATAAAAATATTTCCTGTTTATCTCACAATGGTTATGCTCAAATAATGCTTAATTAATGTAGTATTTTTATTTTTCTCATTTCTCTTTATTAGAGTTAGGGTGATGTATAAAATGACCAAGAAATTGGATGGCCTTCGGGTCGACTTTTATTGTGAAAGTCTGATCTTTTGGATCGTTGTTGGTATTTTTGCTGGCCGATCTTTCTTGTATACTATTTGTGCCAAATGTCCAAAGAAATCCTCGATTGGCCGGCATCGTCACAGATTTGAAGGACTTGTCTCAAGCTCCCTTCACTTACGTTGCTCAAAGATGTTCTAACGTTCAGCCAAATTAATGTAGGTGTAACAACTTAGTCTGTAAAGCTAGAAGCCTTTTTCTGTGACAATGCTTATTCTGATTTATCATGGTGACATTGCTTCATCCAAAACTCCTATAGTTATAGTCTTTATTACATGTTGAGTGTTATTGCCAAGTTTGCTTCTAGTATTCTTATGCCACAACTTTCAATAGTTTCCTTTATGTTTTTGCTGAGTTTTACTTTTCAACCCGGTTCCACTGGTTTATGGGATTTCAAGTATTTTTCAATCATCAATAACTTCATAATAGAATAGTTTGCATGATAATTTTATATTCATCTGAATCGCATGGTAGCCTGCAGATTTTCCTGTGTCCCAGAGAATAAACATGAAAAATTTGGTGTAGATTGGGCAAAAAGACAGAGAGAAACATTCTATCCTCTATGTAGACAATCTATATCTATATATACAGTGATAGACAAAATGTCTCAAAACATGGAAGGTCAAATTTAACACAATTCCAATACTTTCCATTGTTGTGTACACAACAGATGGGAAGGTAAAATGGGACACTTTTTCTAATATTCTATTTTTAAATAATTAGGCTTATATTTAATTAAGAGATTAAAATTGCGAAATGTCGTGTCACGTGATAATCAATTGACCAACAGTGTTAAAATGTAAAAAATGGGCTATTATTTTATAAATACTCAATATTTTTAGATAAAACCTTCAGAAGGTCCACAAGAGAGGTGGTTAACTCTTTTGTGGACCTTCTGAGAAGCTGAGCCATTAAGCATATAGATTCTTTGGAAGCGTGGTGTCATAAATCTAGGCGAAAAAAGGAAATATACCTGTTGCATAAGACCAAAATGATCAAGAAATTTATTCAAAATTTAAGATGTTTGTAGTAGTCATTGTGGACAGTAAATATTTTAAGTTTCATCCAAATTGGTTCATTAGTCTTGGATTAGGTATTAACGGTCAAAGTTGGCACTTTAACATTAGACATGTGACTGAGCTCTATAATGCTACCACACTCGGTAGCATTATAGAGCTCACACATGGTAAATGTATAATTTTCAAACATTAAGAGAATAAATACATTAGCTTATTATAAACAAAAATAATTAACAGAAATAATTTAATTAGTTGTAAAAACATTTTATTTATACATGAATTTGAATAAAAATTTTACAAAATAGGCCTACTACTTGAGAAATTATTCCATGCACTAATTTTATAATGGTAAGTTATTTTTACAAACTTTTTCTTCCTTTACTCTAAACACAATAAATGAGTACAACTTTGTTTATGATCTCACAATAGTTACGGCAGGAATAACTTTTATTTGCACTAGTAACTAATTAACATCGTATGGCTGTTCCAATAGCCATAAAACTACCAAAGGTTCCTCCACCCTGAAGCATTACTTTTCCCATATTTTGGATCAGTTCTCTTCCTCGAAGTCCGTACCTAAAAATTTGCAAAAAATATTCAATATTTTGAAAATATATTCTTAATAACTTAAATTCTATAGTTAAAGTATTAGTAGTAATTAAAAATTAACAACAATTAGCTAATAATTCTTTTGCTACAATAAATGACATTCAGAGTTTTTGTGCATATAATCTGTAGGTTATTTATGCTTAAAAGACAATTTAAAAGGCGGATGTAGGTTATGTGATATATGAGTTATATGCCAATTTTTAATTGCAATTACAAACTTGTACATATTCAGTAACAGCTGCTCCCATAGATATGAGGTAAATGATAGAATGGGTTATGCAGGAATTTTATTTCATTCTAGCAAAATTTTCTTCAGAGTGTATGCCATTTCAGGTTATACACACAAAATACAGTATATACAGAGGTATAACTACAGAGGAGGCACTTGCCTTTGGACCCATTCATGAGAATTTTATTTTCAATTAACATGGAAAATTTCATGAAAAATTTTCAATATCTATAGTATTATAGTATAGGCTCCTGTCTAAGCCAAATTTGGGGTCTCTTGGAAGTGTTTTATATTGAATATAAGGAAGGACAAAACTGGTCAAAACACTAAAACACATGCTATTCACATTAGTATGGGGCCCTTATCAAATGTAAATTCAAAAATATATTTGCCTTTTACTATTATTATTTAAAATACATTTAAAATTTTTGGTTGATTACAGCTATATAAGTTTTAGAATTCAGTTAATGTAGTACTTGGCAAATTATTGACTGCAGAGTAGCCAAATACTTACATAAAATAACTTGCATAGGAGTTGATTACATAAATACATGGTAACATACATCAGGTATTATTAATAAATTAACATAGGATGATATAATACAAAATATTATATCAATGATAAACACAAATGAACATTTTATAGATAATAAGATAATACAAATATAAAGGAATGAACACTTATGAATTAATGTAATATAAGAACATAATAATAGCAAATAACAACAATGTTATAAATACATAAACAAATACATAGATGAGATTCTTGTACCGAGTCTCTAATACATATGCGAATACATGATTACCAAGCATTGTATTATCTCTCTTATATCAGTTTTTGTAATATCCCAGTCTATCGCATTACATAGCTTTTAACAAGAAAACAGTTAACAGTAGTACAGTAAGTTAGATAGAGTTAGATAACCCTAATAAACAGGATTTAACAATTTGGAAGACTTATCACACCAAGGCCGACAGAAAGACCAGATCTTTTACAAAAAAGTTAGTCTTTAATGATCACATTTCAAATTTAGGTAAGGATGCATTTCGGGTACAAAGACCCCTCATCAGCTTACAAACATATGGCACCAACATAATAATTATAACTCTAATAGTTATATTATATTGTGTTATTTTATATTTTAACAAACTATATTTATTCTAATGAACATCGTGCCTTTTCTTTTTTATCTTGTTTATTAAAGAGTGCTTACTATTAGGAGGAGACTAAATCCAGTAAGATTTTCATATTATTATTTGAGTAACAATGCAACACTCAACAAATTTCATTTCAACATATGGTAAGGTGACAACACTGAATAGAATGTGCAATTTTTTAGTTTAACAATAGACATCGTACTATTAGAAGGCATTGTTTATCACAAAAATCCAAGATAAATTATAATATATATTTACCTAAGAGCTGAAAATCCTCCAAACAATGCTCCTGATGCCATTCCAACACAAAATCCTATGGCAAAACCCATTTTAACTCTATCCCAACAACTTGGGCCTTGTTGGTATCGACCTACTGGTACTGGCATTTTTCTATGACTAGCTGTTTCCTGTAAATGTTTATTTAATAAATTCAAAATTTTTAAAATATTAAAATAAAATTTCAATTGTTTAGATTAACAAATCTTTTTTACTACATATTTAGAGAGAGAAAGAGAGAGAGAGAGAGAGTAGTTGTTTATTATGACCAAGAAGGAATTTTATATAAAAGAAAACAAATTAAAATTATGAAAATTAATTTGAAGACACAGTCTGTTCAAAACTGGGAACCATCATTTCAAAAGGTCGGGTTGTCAAATGTTTGTATTCTGGAACACGAGAAGTGAATAAATGATGGTTCCCAGTTTTGGACAGACTGTCTTCAAATTAATTTTCATAGAATTGCCATCAGATGAAATTCTACAAAATTAAAATTACTTTTTAAAAGTATGGCAACATAATTGCCAACCTTTAATCCAAATTATATAATATTTATATTTAATATATAATTTATATTTATATTTAATTACAGGGTATAGCACAGTTATACCCTGACAATGAATCCAGCTTTATCATTTCATTATCATCATATAATTTGGGCTTGGTTTTCTATATGAATAGATTAAAATTTTATGATGTCATATTTGGCTTAGTTTTTCTATCAGATAAGTGCAAAGAGGATTAATTTCAGTAATTTAAGAGTCATGAAATAAGATTTAAATTATTATTATTATTATATATGCATATATAATAATAATAATAATAATAATAATAATAATAATAACTCTCCCGTGGTCACCACCTGGTCGTGGTGGGAGAGCCCAGTAATTTTACTGATCCATAGGGCAATGCAGGCTGGAGCATAAGCTCCTGGTAGGGACACCCATGCCAGTAAGGTCTATGGAGAGAAATGAAGCTAAGAGTGACCACGCCCACATTCTGTGGAGATATTCATCATGGTAATAACTAGATCAAAGTGTGATACCGGCTCGGACGTCGCCCGGGTTAACAAGGTCCGCGTTCGTGGGTTAGGCAGAGGCTCACGTTCGAAAAATAGGTCACAGTCTCCCTTGGTTACCGGTGGCGAAAGCAGCACCGGCCCAAGCATGGCTACTGCAATGCCCTCAACAGATGTGAGGAACCAACCCAGCCTTGGTGTTTCTGTGGCAATGCATCCACAGACCACAAAGGCTGGAAAACCACGCCAACGGATGAAATGGACAGTAGAAATGAACGAGTTTATCATCCGTACTTATTACACCATCACAAAACTCGAAACAAACATGACAGCATACAGACAACAACTACACCATAAATTCACACAACAGTATCCTCACCTCACTGTCACCGAACAAAGGGTTGTTGATCAAAAAAGAACAATTATACACAACAACCTTATTCCACAAACAACACTTGAACTTATCAAACAACAGGTTGCTGATCAAATACATCAACAGACAGAAACATGTAACATTAATGAAGATCATGTAACCTGTCAGGATAATCCAGCAACAAGCATTGATAATAACACACATACAACAATTACCACTAATGATACTACAGACACTTCCTCATCCATCACTGATAACATAGACTTGGATTTAGTTAATACGCTCTCACTTATATTTCAGGAAACACTCACTAAATATACAGGTACAGATCCCACACAACGACCACGAATACCAAAAATCAACACGTCAAAGAGAGTAGGAAAAACACTAAATTATGTAAACACTCACTTACTACCACACTACATTCATTCAATTTCTACACTTGCAGACATTCATACATTAGTTTATGCCGGGGCAGTCACAGTAGTGACACACCATGGACTGAAAGTACAATCACAGACAAATACACAGAAAACACAATTCTATCACAAACCTGCCTGGCAGAGAAGAATAGAAACACAAATAAATGACATTAGACAGCAATTAGGCAGGCTAACACAATACACTAAAAACAACATAACACCCAAATTAAGGAAACAGCTCAAAAACATTTTCAAGAAAATAAAAACACACACAAAACATGAACATCACAACACACGCATTACAGAATACATTGATACACTAAAACAAAAACTTGCTGCCAAAGCACGTAGACTCAAACGATACAAAACATGTACACTACGAAAACAACAAAATAAATTATTTACAAACAATGAAAAACTCTTTTACAGACAAATTAATAACAAAGCAAACACTGATACACAGCACAGTGGCACACCAACAGAAGAAGAACTCACAACATATTGGTCTTCTCTTTGGTCCAGTGCTGTCACGCACAATGCTGATGCAGGCTGGATCGAGGAGGAGAACAGAAACTTGCACAACATACCAACTATGCCCTGTGTTGAAATAAACATACATGATTTCCAATACACTGTTAACAGAACACACAACTGGAAGACACCTGGTGTAGACAACATTCACAATTTCTGGTACAAAAAGTTTACATCACTGCATCAGGAACTAGCTAAACACCTAACACACATCATCATCAATCCACAAGACATGCCAAATTTTCTTACTCAGGGCATCACCTACATGAAACCTAAAAACAACAATACCACAGACCCCACACAATACAGACCAATTACATGTCTTCCAACACTCTACAAATTATTGACATCCTGTATTGCAAACAAAATATACAAACATGTTGAAGAACACGACATTCTAACAGAACAACAAAAAGGTTGTCGTAGAAACCACAGGGGATGCAAAGAACAGTTACTCGTAGATTCAGTCATTCTACGGCAAGCACACAGACAACACAGAAACATACACATGGCATATATAGACTACAGAAAAGCATTCGACAGTGTTCCACACAGTTGGCTGCTACATATCCTACACATGTACAAAATACATCCATCACTCATTGCATTCTTTCAAAACACTATGCAGCACTGGAGAACAACACTACATCTCAGGGCCCATAACACTTCCATACAAACAAACCAAATTTTTATTAGGCGAGGAATTTTTCAAGGAGATTCCTTGAGTCCTCTCTGGTTCTGCTTAGCCCTGAACCCATTATCCAACATGTTAAACAACACGCAATATGGTTACAATATCAGACACGAAAAAACAACACAGTTTACACTGTCACATCTCATGTACATGGATGACATAAAACTTTATGCATCCACACAAAAACAACTTCATCAACTCCTACAAATCACACATTCATACACCAAGGACATACAAATGGAATTTGGCCTAGATAAATGCAAAACAGTTCACATAGAAAAAGGAATCCTGAAGAAAGAAGATTTTGCACTTGGAAATGGAGACATTATTGAATCCATGGAAGAGGGCGAGTTCTACAAGTATTTAGGATTCCAACAGGCCAAACTAACAGAACATACACAAATAAAGCAAAGATTAATTAAAGAATACCAAAGTAGGTTAAATGCTATTCTCAGAACACAATTAAATGCAAAACACACAGTTAAAGCAATAAACACATATGTCATCCCAGTACTCACATATTCTTTTGGAGTTATACATTGGACTCACACTGATCTTGAGCAACTCCAAAGGAAAACAAGAACAACACTTACTAAGCATAAACAACATCATCCTAAATCCGCCACAGAAAGATTAACCCTTCCACGTAAAGATGGCGGACGTGGCCTGATTGACATAGTTAACCTTCACTACAAACAAATACAGTCACTGCGAGAGTTTTTCTACAAAAAACAAGAAACATCACAATTACATAAAGCAGTAACTCTAGCAGACTCGAATAACACACCATTAAACTTACACTCACATCATATGGACACAACACAACATATAAAAAGCATAGACACCATTAAGCAATCGTGGGCTCGAAAGGCACTCCATGGCAGGCATCCTTATGATCTGGCCCAGGATTTTGTTGACAAAACTGCGTCAAACAGCTGGTTAGCTCGGGGATGCCTCTTTGGGGAGACGGAAGGATTCATGATTGCCATACAGGATCAGGTCATAAATACTAAAAACTACAGAAAACACATACTCAAAGATGCAACACTCACAAATGACACATGCAGAAAATGTCACATCATGCCAGAAACTATACAACACATCACCTCTGGTTGCAAGCTCTTGGCACAGACAGATTATTTACACAGACATAACCAAGTAGCAAATATAATACACCAAGAGCTTGCAAAGAAACACAAATTAGCAGACATCCACGAACCATACTACAAATACATTCCACAGACAGTATTGGAAAACAACATGCACAAAATGTACTACGACAGAGCCATAATCACAGATAAAACAATTTACCACAACAGACCAGACATCACACTCATTGACAAACACAATAAAATCACATACATTATAGACATATCCATTCCAAACACTCACAATATACAAAACGCATGCACTGAAAAAATTAGCAAGTACACAGAACTCGCCCAGGAAATAAGGCATCTGTGGAGGATGGATAAGGTGCTTATTGTACCTGTTGTTCTCTCCTCTACAGGTGTCATACCACACACACTACACAAAAGCCTGGGCACATTACAATTGAATAGAAACACATACATCACACTACAGAAGGCCACTATATTGAATACATGTCATATTGTGAGAAAATTCCTGAATACAGACACACACACTGATACACTTCTTTAATTTCTGTTTTGGTTACTATGCCTTGACTTTGGTCCGGCATAGTACACAGCCACCGGTGTTAACCGAGTATATTTCACTTAACCCAACAAAATAATAAT
The DNA here is from genome assembly GCF_030686945.1 of Centruroides vittatus. NCBI lineage: Eukaryota > Metazoa > Arthropoda > Arachnida > Scorpiones > Buthidae > Centruroides > Centruroides vittatus. The sequence goes on along the minus strand of NW_027120684.1, from coordinate 1,523,985 downwards.
AATAATAATGTAATAATATGTATATATTTATTTATAATTCTAAGGGGGAAAAAAATTCATACACTACTTAAAACAACCCCACTCTATGCTATTTCACTATTGAGCTCTTTGAGAATTCACATGCATCTGACTCACTTGTTCAGTCAGTCATTCATAGTGATTCTTTTTGTGTCCTTGTGTTCAATTAACTTTTATGTATAGTTTGTTATATATTTTTAGTATATTCTACCCATTATGTCAGAAGGAAAGTTTGCAAATGACAATGACTCAAAAATGCAAAGGAGAAGCATTTCTCTAGATATGAAACTATAAATACTACATCATTGAAAGCTCGTGAGCATCAAAGCTTAGTATTCAGGTGACTGATCAAATGCAACAACACATGCTTATAAAGTTCAAGTTCAAAATTGATTAAAAACAAAGTTAACTGAAATTGGAATGTTTTAAAACCCAGAATCCTTGCATTTTGGCTAATTTCCCCAATTAATAACGAAGCTGAGGCTGAAGTTTTAAACACGAAAACATCTATGTCGGAGGTTCCGTTCCGCTTTCCTGTAATCCTAAAGTTTGACAATGGTGTTTGGATAGTCAGTGGAATCATGCTCGACATTCCAAACACCATTGTCATTGTCAAATTTCTAGGCTTACAGGAAAGTGGCGCTGAAAGTCCGACGTACACGTTTTCACGTTTAAAACTTCAGCCTCAATCTTGCTAATGTCTGTAGGCATAGCCGAGATGCTATTCTTTTTTTGTACCAAGTGACATAAAATAGTGAATACCAATTGGTCTTCCCTTGTCTCCAGGTGCCAATTTGAAACCTTTCAGAGCGCAGGAGATGTTGACATCAACACTCAACCTGATAACGATCAGATAGTGGGCTATTCCTCTGAACTTTGAAACTGTCCCTTGTAATTCCAGCCTTTGGTTTTAACTGTCCCATTGGATATTCGTTAACATTTTAACAATAAATTTCGAATTTCATTCGGGTCTCACATTTACATAATTTTTTGTGCACTAATTGATTTCTGTTTTCTGAAATTTTGTAAGTGCTTTTCTGAACTTTTTATTTAAAAAAGAAACTGATAATATTATGGATCCTGAAAAGAATGGAGTGTCACGAACTGTGCTCACCATAGAAACTAAGCAAGAGATAATAGCCAAGGTAGAGAGTGGGCAGAAGATGTCTGATGTTGCTAGGCAGTGTGGCTTGAACAGGTCTACAAGTAGGGACAATCTTAGCTAAGAAAGATAATAATCAAGAATACTCAAGCTCAAGCAAAAATCACATCTGAGAAACAAAGAACATTTAAGAGCTCATAATGGAATCTGAAACTGAACAGACAACAGAAGAAACTTGGCGACATGTGATTTCTTCTGAAAAAGAGGAAGACAAAACAGACCAATGCCGACATCTGCTATTCAAGATCTTTTGAAGAAGTGGGAGGATGTCAGAACAACAATCTTAGAATAGATTCCTAAAAAGGTTGAGGTTAATAGATTTGGATATCTCTACAACAACAACACTATTAATTACTTCTGAAAAATCCTGAAGAAGAGAGAAAAAGCAAGACATTGGACATTCTTTAATGCTCCAGAAATGAAAAAAAAGCATGACTGATAAAAATGCAAGACTGTGTACATATGTATTTTTATTATTACATATAAATAAACATAGTAAGAAAGTATATAAATTTTTATTTATTTTTGAGGGTCTCCAGAATGAATTAATCAAATTCCCATAAAAATCTATAATAAATCAATAAATGGTAAAGGAACAATTCGAGTAGCAAACACTGTCTTGGAACAGATTATGTTCATTAACCGAACACCCACTGTATATATAAAATTTTCTGAAACAATGTCATGGATACTTGATGACAATGGCACCTTTACCTTACAATTTAAGTGATGCAAAGTTTAGATACTAAGTATGTTAAAGTAATCAGAAAAATCAGACATTACAACTTTTTATTCTATCATGCTAAAATACAGTTAAAATAAATTTACCAATACAGATATACCTCGAGTTACGTCATTCTCGATTATATGTCGTTTGTCAAAAAAGTATATGGAAAAATAAAAAGCAAGTTTAAGTCATTTTATTCGACTTTACATCCGTCCACCACAAATACTGAAGTCGTAATATCACTAGAAAAGCATTAAAAGCACATAAAATTATATTAAAATATGTACATTTACAGTAAATGTTAATATAATCATCATAAATCCTAAAGAACAAAACATGAAAACATCTGTGTTTCTGTGTTGTCGTCTTATTTAGCAGTCTTTAAGTGCTCATTATTGGCATTTTCCACCGTAGTTTCGACTTACGTCGCCTCTCCTGGAACCAATTACCGATGTAAGGCGAGGTATACCTGTATTTGGTGATAATCCAAAATGCAATGGCTGGATGGCTGAGCAATCAAGATGGCAGCCAACTGCTCTGGGGGGTCTGGGATCAACTCCAGACGGATCAAAAAATTCTCAGGAATTTTTCGAGGAGTGATCTGTTTGGATATGTCAGGCCCCCCGTCCCTCACCACCTAACTTCCCCATTGTGGACCTGGTCATAATGGGCTTGCTAAAAGAGGTCCTCTTAGTGCCCCACAGGATGGAAAGAATTGACAAAAAAAAAAAAAAACCAAAATGCAAGCATTTGAAAATCCATTAGTGTACATTCTATGCTTTATATGAGTTTTATTTTAAATAAAAGTATTGTTTAATTTATCAGCAGTTTTATCACAGCAAAGATTGAAAAAAGCAAATTATACACTAATTTTTAAAAACCAAATCAATGTATCTGTTTTTCTTTAAGGTAAACATGTCAATTATTTTAAAGCTACCACCAACCAAAGCCGAAATTATCGGGCTGGAAACGGCTATATTAATTATAAATTTATAATTAATATAGCCGTTTCCAGCCCGATAATTTCGGCTTTGGTTGGTGGTAGCTTTACATGTTACGGGTTGGCTGTTGTTTATTTGTCAATTATTTTTTCACAAAATCTAAAACTGACCAAAAAAGCTTTTGTTCAATTGAAAAACATGCCAATGCATTAAGCCTGTTTTGGCTCACAATATTTCTTAAAATGTTTTTATTCTTTTTAAAGTAGAAAAATTATTTTCTGCTTCCACAATCATCATCAGTGTAGTAACCAATATTTCCAATAATTTCTACAAAAATTTAATCCCGCGACTAATTGTAAATATATACAGTAGAGCAGTGTTTCCCAACCTTTTTTGTGCTATGTCCCACCTAAGCCTTTCTAAAATTCTTATGCCCCCCAACATATATGTTGAACTCTTTTGGATGGTCTCTCGTTGCCGTGTTTGTTGAAGTTTTTTCTTGCACTTAATTGTCACACTGTTTTATTGTAACCACAATAAAACCCAATCCTTTCATCAAAGTCTCTTGCACTTTCCAGTCATTGCCAAATGCAACCTGGAACACCACAACTCACGTCTGCTCACCTTGAGGTCTGGGCAAAGAATGTTCTTTCTCCTCTTTCACCGGCCTTAGAGCCTTGTTCATCTCTTTGTTCTCAGTGTTTCCCAGAATTGTTAATTCCACCCCAAGGGAAAAGGGTTATAAAGGAAAGTTCTAGAAGGAAAGGGAAACAAAGAAAATTAAAACTAACTTAAATCAATATTTACAATAAATATGGCATACAGCGGCTATATGGTTAACTTAAACTCTGGATGAGTTTCGAATTGTCCCCCTTAACAATCGAATTGCCCCCTTGTGGGGCGTGGGCCCCACGTTGGGAAACACTGCAGTAGAGCATCGATTATCCGACTCAATTGGGGACTGGGTTGGTCGGATAACTGAAAAAAAAAAGATAACAAAAAAGTGTGAAAAAATACATTATTAGTATAGTATATTAGTATATCCCATGTAATTAGTATATTGCTATTAACCTACTTCGCATTGAATTTTCATTGATGTTAAGCCTAACAAAAGTTTTTTTTAAATAATAATCGTCACTATTGTATCGTTAAAAATTATTTCTTTATTTTGCACAAAATAAATACAGAATAAAACAAACAATATATATATATATATTCAAGTTACATATTTTACATAATGTAGACCTATACATTAGAAAAAGAAGTCCAAAATTTTCTTTTGCTTCACAGCTGCTGACCCTTGTTTTTTTGCCGCTAAATGTCGCACACGTTTTAAAAACAGCAATTGGATAGAATCGTTAAATAAAATTAAGTCTCGTTTAAATACTGGCCTCCCTTTCATGGTCGAGCCAGTGTTGCCAGCTAAAACATGCAAAAATTTAACAAAAATAATATTAAAGTAGCCAAGATATAGCCAAATATTGTAGCGCCACATCACTAGCAGACATTTGAATTTGCCGACTAGAACGCGGTCGGTTAACCGATGTGTCGGTTGATCGGGGGTTGGATAATCGATGCTCTACTGTAGCTCAATGAGGTAAATCAACCAACATAAATGACAACAGCAGAAATAACAAGGAATATATGAGAACCAACTGTATAATAATAAATTAGAAACATGATTTACATGCAATATGTAAGCAAATAGCAAGGCATAAGGGTTCCCATATTGCATACAAAATGCAACTTTACCATATACATATTACTAAAAATTGAGAATAATCCATAAACATCAAAAAAGCTCCTAGGTTATATAGGATACCACTATGGAATAAGGTTTAAGAGAGAATAAGGTTCTCTCTTAAACCTTAAACCTCACAAGTTCAAGAGAGAATAAGGTTCTCTCTTGAACTTCTCATTCCATAGTGGTATCCTTTTAGTCCACTTAGATTCCACAACGAGATCTCAGAAACTGCATGTGAAAGAACATACAATAAAAACATGAAGTGATCCACTACCTTGTCCATATATGCCTCAGTAAACAATGTGAAGTTACATCAGGCAAGCTTGATACGGAAAGCCCTCCACATTAACCATATTAGGGATTTGAAAGCCCTCGAGATTTTCAAAGCATAGCAGAAAGGAAACCATATTAACTGCAAGAGTGAAAAACAAATCTCATACACATGGTTGGCACATTACAATCAGTCTTTTCAATTACCCAATCATAAATTTGTACTCCCAACCAGTTACATAATAATTTTAATTTGATCTCAACCAATGTCGTTCTCAAAACATTCCATTGTAGAACTACTTTAAACCCAAAATGAGTCTTAGACAGAGATTTAAAATGTTTTGCCAATGTACAGAAAGAACTCTCTAAAAATGCCATATTTACTTTGCATATAAGACAACTTCACATATAAAGAGGTGTGACTTTAAAGATCAAAATAAAAAAAAAATTAGATTTATTAATACAATTCTAATTTTATTTTGTTTAATCACAAGTAAAATATCAAATGAATGCAAATGCACACATTGTCCTGCAAAAATTACTGGCATTTTAAACTTTAAGGAAAATCTTGTAAAATCGACAACATAATTTGTTCACGTAAAGCCGGACAATTGGGAACCTTTTTTGCCAATTCTTAACAGTCGAATACACTCTCCATTGATTACACTTAAAAGTTTCTCCGAATTCTGATTTCCAAATAATCATCCGTTTTCACTTGGGAACGGATTAAAACTTATATCGAGGCTCCCATGTGATTTTGGAATTTCAATCTGGAATTCAATTCAAAAGCTTTGCTTTTCCTATTGTTATTCATCTTTACTCCTGACAATACACAAGAACGATTCAAACTATCCAGATAAAATACATGTTTTTAAATACAAGAGGGTAAGCATCTGGTAAAAACTGCAAATACATGTTTCACAAAAATTTGCAAAAACGCAAAGAACCTTTCACTCGCACATATAGGACAGCCTAAGAACTTGAAGCTGTGACAAATGAATAAAAACCTCATCTTATATGTAAGTAAATATGGTATTTGTAATTACTATCGGTGAGAAAATTTAGGGCTTTTAGTACCGCCAATACTATGTGGTTTGTCATTTATATTCATAATTAAATAAAATGCTAATTTCGGATAATAGAAATAAATGGAAATAAAAATGTAAGAGAGCTCACGGGTTCCCTGAAATATATCCACGGACACCAATTAAGGACCCGTTATATAAATTTCGACCGTAAATTCTTCAAAAATATAAAAATGTAGTTGTGAAATCTCATGCCATAAATAAAGTAACTCAGAAATTTCTGGCAATGTCATCATTTATACATTTGATATTTAAAACATGGGTACTTATAACATGTAACATGTATAAGGTGTTTAAATTTGTAAATCAATAATTATATACTTTTACTGAACTGCACTGTGTGGCCGTCGGCCATGATATTGTATATTTTGTATATTTTATATTGAATTAGTCTTAGATTTTCTTTGTTCCTTTGTCTAACTCTTTCTAGAACTTTCTTTGTCTAACTCTTTCTAGAACTTTCTTTTGTCTAACTCTTCCTAGAACTCTCTTTGTCTAACTCTTTGCCCTTGGGGGAGGATTATCTTTCCCTCAATAGTAAGAACAAAAGAGGGAGTGAGGCCCTGAAGCAAAACAGACAGAAAGAGTGCCAGTCTGGGTCGAGCTCTTGACGAGAGAAGGTAGCGCTCCAGATCGAGTGTCCGACGATTGGAGGCTACGAGGAGCCAAGGAATCGATAGGAAGGAATTCCTATAAGAGAACTTTGAAGGAAGTCTGGGTTGGAATCCCGAAGAGGTAGGAGCTGAAAAGGAGTGCTCCAGAAAGGGAGAAGGGTGATCTAAGAGGATAAAGTGCAGAGAGAGATCATCGAGGAAAGACGACTCAGTCTGAAAGAAAAAGATTATAGACGAAAGATCTATAAGGAAAAGGGCTACAAACGTAACAAAAGAGAGAGATCCGAAGTTGTTCCCCACCAAAAGACACATCGCAAAGAAACCCGGGTATTTCTACTACTTTTCTTATCTTTCCTTATTTCTTCTATTCTTCCAATTTCTTTTAGTTTTAAGTTAGTATAAGTTAGTGTAAGTGAATACGGTCCTCGTCAGATTGTCGCGTGTGTGCAAGATAACTGTTTTTGAGGACAAACTTTTAATTCCTGTATATATAAAATTCTAGAAGTTGTAAAGTTGGGATCCTATGTAAAGAACCTGTTCAGAGAGAATAAAACTACTTTGTATTAAGTTTTATTTTGTACCATTTCGCTCGCGGGATCGTGTACCTCTTGTTACGAACACCACAAATGGCGTCCGCGACAGGATCCCAACTGTAACACGAAGACATTTTGTCGTATATCTTTCTCCTTGTAATATCCCATTGTAATTTTAGTCTATCTTATTTGTATATATACGTATTGTAATGGCCACGAACAACCAAGTGGGGAGCTCGAATTCTGGTGAAGGTTTCGATCCGAGCCCACCGTTAGTCATTACAGGATTCTTGGGCATGATCCCTATGTTCTCTGGAACGCAGGGTGATACGGTCAACATTAAGCAGTTTTTCCAGACAATAGAAAATATAGCTAAGTTGGCCGGATGGAATGACGAGGTCAAGGTAGCGGTACTGCAGTCGCGGTTAAAAGGTGAACCATTGGCCACATTCTTATGTTTGGTAGAGCAATACCCTGGAAAATACAAGGAGATAAAATGTGATTTAATAAAATGTTTTGGGAAGAGAGAGGCTGCAGAAAAGGACTTCTTAGATAAGTTGTTAAGTTTGAAGCAAGGGCATAGCGAGTCCGTAACGGACTTCACGATCCGTACAAAGACGTTACTGGCACGGGCTACCAGGGAAAATAATAAAATAAGCGTACTGTGTGATGATATAATCTTGGAGCGATTTATAAAGGGATTGAGGGGGAACCTTAAGGCCAACGTACTAAGGAGAGCGCCAAAAACTCTGGAAGAAGCTTTCGAGGTAGCGGAAGGAGAGGAAAAAATAGAAATAGTGTGTGGTGGCAGGTTCGAACAAAGAGGGGTAAATGTGAACATTGGGGAACAATATGCCGTGGGTGCCGAAGGATGGGAAGATTCAAGAATTCAGGATAATAAAAATGAGGAAAAAATTAAGGGGTTGGAAAAGAAAATCGAATCATTAGTAGAAGCAGTGAATAAGATATTGGATAAAGGGAATCAGGATAGGAGGGTGAATGATAAAAGATGTTACGTATGTGGTGATGCTAGCCATTTTGCCCGTAACTGTCCAAAACGTAAAAGGGAATCGGTTAACCTGATAAAGGAGTGCCATACAGGCCGGCATAGCGCTCCTTGTGTAAGAATTAAGCTGGCCGACAAAGCTTTTAAGTCACGAAAAGGTCTTCCACTAATTAATGGTGAAGTTGAGGGTATTAGACTGTGCTTTCTTATAGATACGGGAGCCGAAAGGTCAGTCTTGAGTTCCACGGTAATGAAACGTATCTCCAGACAAGACATAGCTAGGGCAACTATTGAGGGTGAATTTTTAGGGATAAGAGGCATAAATGGCGAAGTAACAGAATGTGAGAGAGTTTTGTACACCGAGGTGGGATATAGGGATAAGGCATCCAAGATAACCGTAGCATGCATGCAGCTTCCTGGACACACAGAATACGACGGTATCTTGGGAATGGATATACTCGGGAGAATGTATGAAATAATCAGTAGTGTGAGAAGGGCAATGGAGGAAAGTGCAAGCAGTAATGGGGGAAGTAAAGGTGTGTACGATGATTATGCAAATGATACTATAGGTAACATGAGAAACCACAATAAAAGGTTAATGAGGTGGTCAGCGAAGATAGTGGACTGTAATGTTCAAATAAGTCACATAAAAGGGAAGCGCAATAAGGTGGCGGATACTTTATCACGGATGAACGTTAATAGCAATAGGGCTGAGAAGGTGAATAATAATGTAAGAGAGAATAAAGAACTCTGGAGTAAAGTAGTGGAATCACAAGGAGATGGAGAGTTCTTAAGGAAGACGAGGGAAAACTTTAAGGGTCATATCGGAAGGGAAGACATCAGGAAAGTTGCATATGAATTAGGAAGGCAACGTAACCTAAAAAATAGGGGAAGAGAAAACGAGGGTAGGAAGGAAAAATTATGGGAAGAAGGGCAGCGGGTATGGTTACTCCGGAGAGGGAGGAGAAAGAGCACCGGAAAATTTTCTCCAAAGTACTTGGGCCCATATAGAATAGTACGAGTGTTGGGTCCTGTAACTGTTGAACTTGGCAGTAACCGCCAAGATGAGAAATGGGTGGTACACACCGACCGGATCGAACCATGTTATGCTCCAATATATAAAGAAGGTAGGAGGAGGAACCCTCAGTATGTGAAGAGAAGAGAGTCACCCGTAAGAGATGAGGAAGAAGATGAAGATCCCACTGATTACATACGGACATGGTTACCCAGGAGAAGACCCGTACTAAATTCACCCACACAGGATGTGGAAGAGGTCGAGAACGAGGGTGCCGGTGAAAGGTGTACTGAAGATGATAAAGAAAAAACGCCGCAACACCCCTATAATACGCGTAGATGTAAAGTCAACTACCGTAGATTGCACTACGGAGTGTGACTCTTATGAGGGGGGCGTATGTGGCCGTCGGCCATGATATTGTATATTTTGTATATTTTATATTGAATTAGTCTTAGATTTTCTTTGTTCCTTTGTCTAACTCTTTCTAGAACTTTCTTTGTCTAACTCTTTCTAGAACTTTCTTTTGTCTAACTCTTCCTAGAACTCTCTTTGTCTAACTCTTTGCCCTTGGGGGAGGATTATCTTTCCCTCAATAGTAAGAACAAAAGAGGGAGTGAGGCCCTGAAGCAAAACAGACAGAAAGAGTGCCAGTCTGGGTCGAGCTCTTGACGAGAGAAGGTAGAGCTCCAGATCGAGTGTCCGACGATTGGAGGCTACGAGGAGCCAAGGAATCGATAGGAAGGAATTCCTATAAGAGAACTTTGAAGGAAGTCTGGGTTGGAATCCCAAAGAGGTAGGAGCTGAAAAGGAGTGCTCCAGAAAGGGAGAAGGGTGATCTAAGAGGATAAAGTGCAGAGAGAGATCATCGAGGAAAGACGACTCAGTCTGAAAGAAAAAGATTATAGACGAAAGATCTATAAGGAAAAGGGCTACAAACGTAACAAAAGAGAGAGATCCGAAGTTGTTCCCCACCAAAAGACACATCGCAAAGAAACCCGGGTATTTCTACTACTTTTCTTATCTTTCCTTATTTCTTCTATTCTTCCAATTTCTTTTAGTTTTAAGTTAGTATAAGTTAGTGTAAGTGAATACGGTCCTCGTCAGATTGTCGCGTGTGTGCAAGATAACTGTTTTTTGAGGACAAACATTTAATTCCTGTATATATAAAATTCTGGAAGTTGTAAAGTTGGGATCCTATGTAAAGAACCTGTTCAGAGAGAATAAAACTACTTTGTATTAAGTTTTATTTTGTACCATTTCGCTCGCAGGATCGTGTACCTCTTGTTACGAACACCACAACTGCACATGATTATGTCAGTGTAACTGTAAATGTGTGACTTATCATTAATAATTACGTAGAAATGTGTGCAAACTTATTTAAACCGAACATAAGGCTGGGTGTCATTGTCGGCAGCATAATGGATATTGATAATTATTATATTATTTGAAAAATTCACTTTTAGAAAAAATATCATTTACAATATTCTACTTACGTAAAAAAAATTAAAATCAAATAGCTAGCGTGCAAAAATAACGCGACAGAATACTCTTCTCTCATTGAACTGCGCCACCTGCATTTCAAAATAAAAATTTCATTGGTAAAATGGAATAAAATTTATTTTTAATAAATTATTAAGATTATAATGAAACATTAAACATGTTTTATTACATTATGAAATCAAATATGCTTATATATATGATTAAAATGAATTTTATAATTTTTGTAAATTCTTATAATTTCGGGTTGATAATTTTTTTTAAACTCTTTCCGCCCTGTGGGCACTAAGAGGACCTCATTTAGAAGGCCCATTATGGGTTCGGCCAGGCCCACAATGGGACGACCGGGTGGTGAAGGACGGGGCCCGACATATCCGAAGGGAGCACCCCCGAAAAATTCCTGGGGATTATTCGACCCGTTCGGATTCGATTCCGGGTCCCCCCAGACCGGTAGGCTGCCACCTTGACCGCTCGGCCATCCTGCTGTCAAAATGGTCCGTTCCGGATGTCGAACCTCGTCTCTTCTTACGTCGCCTGGCCGAATTCACGATGGACTGGATAAAAAGTATTTTTTTTTTTTTTTTTTTTTTTTTGTTACTCTTACAAGTTAGTGTCCACAAAACGGAACATAAAAATCTAAGAGCGCTAACTAAAATAACATTCAAGAGCTCTGTGGTATGTTATAGGCTAAATACCAAAAGCAAATAAAACTATATACCGGTAACTATTTTAAAATGATAAACTTTTAAAAATATATAATTATAAATTCAAAGAACGGGATCGTAACGAGAAATATTTTTGGGGGTGGTCAGTTCGAACATGTAGGGCCCAGTCATTCATTATCCGGCCTTCCCATTGTGGGCCTGGCCTAACTCATAATGTGCTTGTTATAAAAAGGCCCTCTTAGTGCCCACAAGACGAGAGCTAAAAACATGCTCGAATAACGAATTTCTTTTAAAATATAGAATTATTAAAATAAAAATAAAAAAAATGCTTTTGACAAAAGGAAAAGACACATTAAAGAGAAAACAATGGATTTCCTAATTTTGTAATTAATTCAATAACTGCAACTCTGCATTGTCAAACTTCATTTCTTTGAATTATATCGGATGTTGGATAATGTTGACACACGAAGGTATATCAAGGTCGTGTTTCCAAGATTAAAGCTAACGAAATTATTGTAAGGGTTTCAGTATTTTGAAAGAACAAAGTAAGTCACTGTTGATGAGTATAATCGCGCCGGCATTTTCGAACTCTCCGCAATACTTTGAGGCAGAAAAGATCGTTACCAAGCGACGTTTCCAGTAGAACTCAAATCCGTCCTCCACCACCTGATGGGCACGAATTATTAAGTCAAAGTTATTTTGGTTCAAAAAATTTTCCACTACATCCGCCCCGAAAGTATAGGATATGCCTCTCTCCAAGTTCTCTCCCCATCCTTCAGAATTCCTTTCCGGATCGGACCATAGAAGATCGCATAAAAGACCTTCTTCGGGCACGTCAATGGGTCTCTCCAATTGTCGGATCTGATCTAAGGACTCCAACTTGGGGCTGAGTCCTCCGTGGCAACAGAAAATCTTGTCCTCGATAATAGCTGCCACAGGTAGACAGTCAAAACACTCGTTAAATATTTTCCACAGCTTCACGCAATATTTTCTCTTGCATTCCTCGTAAAATCCGTAAACTCTATTTACGGTGATGCACTCGTGGTTACCTCTAAGCAAGAAAAATGTTTCAGGATATTTTACTTTATAAGCAAACAGAAGACAGATTGTTTCCAGTGACCAATTGCCCCTGTCGACGTAATCGCCCAGAAACAAATAGTTACTGCGAGGAGGATATCCACCCAATTCTAATAATCGAAGAAGATCGAAGTAGTGTCCGTGAACATCGCCACATATGACGAGTGGTGGTTCCAGTTCTAGAAGCATAGGTTGCTTCAGGAGGATCTTCCTGACGTCGTAACACAGTCCAAAGATCTCGTTTCCTTCAAAACTCACTTCGCTCCCTTGAGATACATTACGAAACTTTAGAAGTCGAGAGATCATGCTGTCCACGTTATAAGCGTACTCGTTCATAGTTTCGATTAACAAAGTTGGACGTTCTCTAACACTAAAAAAAATTGAATTTCCGTCTTCTTTTGTCGTTTGCCATTGTCACGTCGCTTCTTATTATTATCACATTTCTCGTAAATTTAGTGTTAAGCAATCCGAAATTCGTAATCTGTTTTTATTTTTAACTCTATCCTGTGGGCACAAACTTTTTTCTTGGGTTTGGCCAGTCCAAAATGGGAGCGACCGGGTGGGCTATGAACCTATGAAAAATTCTTGGGATTTTTCGATAGCCCGGAGACCGGGCTACCCAAAGTGGTAGGCTGATGGTCGTCGAAGGCGATGAATTTATTCTCATTATTATTCAGAAAAGAAACAGTTCTCTCCATGGCTCCATATTCTACAGCGGGGCCCCCAAACCAGGATCATTGGCCAGAATGTTGGCGGTTATTGCATGTGATGTATTGGAGTCCCGAATATACGTGTTGCGCTTTTGCGTTTTGCCCGGCGCCATTTTGTGACGTTTCCGTTCTGTTATAACGTATTGATACAGACTAATTGAGAATAATCAAACTTTTAATGGGAGAAAGCGTAAACTTTGAGTGGTTCATCAAATGAAGAGATATGGTATAAGTAAAATTTAAAACAGAATAAAACAGGAAAGGTATGTTCTAAAGACCCCTTTGCCAAAATCTTTGGATAAATCCAGCCACTTGCTACAAAATTGAGCTTTAAGTGATTCGTACTGTTTTGTGTGATTAAAAGTTAAAAATTGGGTTATTAAGACAGGATGTCACCACTTTCTATCTTCGGTCACTAACTACGATCCGCTGAGAACGAATTCGAGTCATCTTCATACAGATCGATTCCACTATACATTACCAGTCAGCATCTCGACTACACTAACAGATGTTAAATAATCTAGTAAAAAGTCAAGCAACGAGTTATTTAACTTTCCCGGCAACATTAAACTGAGTGCGGTGCCATCTATTATATTTTATTTTAAAAACTTTTTATGTTTTTAATTATTATAAAGTGGCAAAAAGCTTAATTTTGAGGGTAGGTATAAGTAAATGTCACTTGGTGCATACGTTATATCGATGCAAACGATAGCAGAGACAAATATTTAAAGCTGTGATTTGAGAGAAACTTCATTTTAGCTACTTTTTTCACTTAATCTAAAATATATATATTGTACACACCATTCTTTATAATGTTATAAATTTTACACAGGAAGAGTAATATAAATTATAATGTTATAATTTTAATTCTTTATAATGTTATAAATTTTATCAGAAGAATTTTAAATATAAAAAAAACATAATTACTCATGAATTAATTTTGTTTTGACAGTTTCCCATAAAACTCTTTTTCCGGAATACCACGCTTCCTTGCAAATCCCTTGTGTATGAGTTGACTTATTACATAAATCTAATGTGATCTAATTTTGTGAAAACAGATTGGAAATTTTTAAATATGTTCTGCTTTGACAATAGAAGACTTAAAATTTAGTAATTATAATAGTTTGCATGTGAGAAATCTTTTATTTCTAATTAAATAATTTATGTATGTAATACATCGTACATGACAAATTGAAAAAGCAATAACATTTTAATAAACACGTGCAGAGCTAAAAAATTAATAAATCAATCATTTGTACAGTACATATTGTTTGAATGAACATTTGATATGTTAACGTAAAATATTTTCACTCTATTTAGTTCTAAATAAGATTTTCGTAGTATTATACACAATGTGTTCCATATAATGGCACTCTGGTGTGGTTCCTTCAGATATCTCGCGTATTTTCAATAATATATTGAAAGCTGTGTAAAGTGTCTTCCATACCTAAAACATTTCACAATAGTATTAATACAAAATTTTAATTTTTTCAAACTTTTATTAGAACAATAACTCGTATATATTATTATTTCAATTCATTTTAAACATAAAATTATCAGTTATGCAAATAATTAATTTAAGGTATTTATTTTGATATCTTAAATTTGTATTAAAAATGTTGTACAGTAGAAATTTGTTAATCAGACGTTTTCCCAACGATTAAGTGCATTAAAAAACTGAAAACTAGTACTTGGTTGCGAGTTCGCGCTTAGTAAATGTGCCAGTTCTTCTAGAATATTCCTATCAGAAGGCACCCATCTTGGCAGATTGTCTTTATGCTGCATTGCTCTAATCCATGAATTCAATCCATTTCTCGGAGATAAATGCATTTTTCAATTTTCTCTGTGTGATTTCTTTTTGTCATTGAATAATATTTTTTTTTTTTTTTTTTTGAAAAATACCGTCAGCCATTTTAATTAAAACTGTAAATAAATTTTAGTTCTTCTCTAACGATGTCTCTTCTAATAGTCTAGTCTTGTAGAGTTCTTAGAATCCTCGTCTTATATTTTAAAAATTTTCTATTGCTGGTGTACCGTATAGGCGTAAACTATTGTAAAAAAGGTTTACATGTTTAAGTTGTTCTTAATATCTGTCTTACACAGTATAGAAATTGATTGTAAATGCACCCTCTTGGATAAATCTGCTGATGCATTGCAAGTATTTTCAAAATCTCACTTTACTGATTCGTTCGATAATATTTAAGTTTATGATTGCTTTAAAGATCATTGTTCTGTTTTTCGAATGAATTTTCATGTTATATTCTCCTGTTTAATTAATTTTACGCACTTTCGAGCGTAGTAGTCAAATTTTATGCAGCAGTGATTCTCCTTTTTTCGTCTTTTACTATTGTCTTGCTGTAATTTGCTTTTACTATTTTCTTGTTTGGACTGTAGTGAAGAAGTCTTTAATACTTTCATTTCTCATAAATATTAAAGAATCATACATAATGAAGGAAATAATTTTATATATTACATTAAACAAGATGTAATTAATAATTGCTTGTAAATTTTAAAAATTTAATTATCACTAGTTACTATTTCAAAAATTTCTGCAATAAATATACCTGTATGGGACATTTCCTCGATATGATGAAACAATCACCACAACTGAATCCAATTTTATAGTCTTCAAATTTTTTCATAAAATCTAAAATCTATTTTAAATTTTGTATGATAAGTAAATATTAAAAGTATACAATAAAATTAAGTAAAATTTTTAACGTAACCTTAATTTTATCCAGTAATGTACGTGATGCTGTAGCAAATCCTCTTACTTCCTGAAATGACTCGTACACCTGAAAATAAATGTCCGTATTTAGAACCATTAATAAAACTGCACATTTTTAACTGGTGTACTTACCGATGACACACCTTTTGATATCGAAAAAGAGAAAAGCAAGATAAAAACCGTACAAACAACGGCTATAATACAAATCATAATATGCAAATAATCAGTGAGCTCAGAAAATATTACATTGTATATGGCAACTGCTTCTAGGTAAATGCTGACTCCGTAAACGAAAAAGAAAATTTCATTCAATTTTCTGTTAATTTGATCCAATAAATTGTATAGCTCTTGATGCTTGACCATTAGAAGATCGAGATGACTTTTTGAACAGTTAATTTCTGCCTGATTAAGTTCTTCGGATACAACGTTGAATCTTTCAAAAATTGCCTTACCACCAACGATTGCTGCCAATATGGTCGATAAACCTAATGCTATTTCTAACTGTATACATGTGTTATAAAATACTGAGCAGATCAAAGCCTTGTTGAAGTTAGATTGTCGTTCTATTCGTAAACACATAAAGACGGATGTAATTATAGTAATGGATACCAAAATAATTACATAGACAACTCCAGATATTCCAAGTAAATAGATTTGATCCTTTCTCAACTTTTCTCCTTCCTCTTCATATTCTGATATATTTAGATCAAAAACGATTTTCTTATTTGCATTTATTTCTAGTATAAGTACACAGACTGTGGCAAGAAGGATAAACACTCCTCTAAATAATAGACTATAGGTTCTCCCTTTGTCATTAGCGACTGTATCGCATGCGATGATATTATCAGGACTTGCGTGGGAATTAATAATAAGCATGACAATGTGACTGAGGAAAAGTATTCGCAAGACATTTCTGTTTATGTTTCCAAATTTGATCAGATTAGAACTGCATTTATAATGTATGCAAGGAGAAATACATACATTGCCAAAAACAATGGAGAAATAGAAAATTGGACGCAGAATACAATACAAACAATGATTTTCCATTCATCCTAGATAAAAAAAACAACTACATAGTTGGTTTGTCATAACAAATAATGTGTTAAATCTACTTATTAATAACTATTCAAGGGCGTCGCCAGGGGGGCAGGAGAGGGTAGTTGCCCTCCCCTAGAAATTCGAAAAAATTATTTAAATGCTAAGATTTAATTAAAATAATCTTCTTGGGCTACTTGTAAGTTAAAAAAATGTTTCAATTGAGATATTTCTTTCCCGGTACATAGTAAATTATTAAAACTTTATGAATCGTTTTTATTTTACCTACAATATCCTCTATCAACTTACATCATCTTGCCCCCCCCGGCCCATTGGCTGGCGTCGTCCTTGAAACTATTTATAATATATTTTGAGATAAAAAGAATTTTCAATTAAAAAAATACTCTATATTATGTAATGAATCTTTCCTTAAAATGTACTATTAAAAAGTTTAGTGTATTTTCAAAGTTGTTGTTATCACGGGTTGACATTTAAACATACAAATGAGGGCATGTAAAGCGTCACGAAATGCCTCATTTTGCTTCAGGCCGGTGACTTCAACACGACGAATATTGAGACGAATTTTTGGCATTGCACCATTTGTGTGCAGGCATTAAGCATTAAAGGAAAATGGCGTAAGCCCCTTCCTTTAATAGTGGATAGTGGATATTTTTCACTTCTATACAGGTCTTCAAAAAATAATCAAACATAATATGAATTATCTTCGATAGCCCAAAGTACTTGGCTCGAGCCGAGTTCGTGCTTCGGATTGCCTCAGACTAGCATTCAATGTGAAATGGTCATGCCATACCTCATTCGTTTGCTGTATGAACTGAATCACAGGGGCTAAAAAGACAAGCTAAAAGAATTCTGACCGCTACTTTTTCAGCCAACACGTGGCCAAGGCCGGATTTACATAAGGGCATTTGGAGCCTGTGCCCAGGGCCCCCACAAAACTAAAAAAATTATGTTTTTCTATTACCGCGACAGCCTTTTTTTTAACTCTTTCCGCCCTATGGGCACTAAGAGGGTCTCTTTTTAGTAGGCCCATTATGGGTTCGGCCAGGCCCACAATGGGGCGACCGGGTGGTGAGGGATGGGGCCCGACATATCCGAACGGACCACCCCCGCCGCGACAGCCTAGTGTGGCCTAATCATGAGGGCCACAGGCAGAGAAAACCAAACCCGGGATAAAACCTATAAAACATCGGAAAATTTCGGGAAAAATTTCACATAGGTATTTTTCAGTTAAATTAAAATAATTAGTTTTACACAATAAAATATATGTATGTTTACAATAACCTTATTTTTAAATGAAATTTACAACTTCCTAGTTGGACGGCCGGATGGCCGAGCGGTAAAGGTGGCAGCCTACCGCTCTGGGGGACCCGGGACCGAATCCGAACGGGTCGAATAATCCCCAGGAATTTTTCGGGGGGTGGTCCGTTCGGATATGTCGGGCCCCGTCCCTCACCACCCGGTCGCCCCATTGTGGGCCTGGCCGAACCCATAATGGGCCTACTAAAAAAAGGCCCTCTTAGTGCCCACAGGGCGGAAAGAGTTAAAAAAAAAAAAAAAAAAAAAACTTCCTAGTTGAAATCTAATTGAAAGTACAGTATTTTGTGTAAATTTTGTAAATCATCAAATTTGCCTACTCTTACAGGGGGTCCTCATCGTATTTGTGCCCAGGGCCCCCTGATTATTAAATCTGGCACTGCACGTGGCCTACAGTTAAGTGTGAAAAACTTTATAATAGCGTAACTTTACATGAAAGAGAGCATACATTATATGTACTGAAAATGCTCACTTCTAAGCTGAAGGCGCTAAACTACATCATAATCTTTTCGTAACTATGATTCTGTGCGTGTTCAAATGTGAATCCGCTATTTAACATTCAACGTTTTTGTTTGAACAAACAGGATAGATTTAAGGGGGTGCACAGGTAAGCTGCATTACCGTCTAGGGGATTTCTCCCAGTAAAGCCGAATTTTTAGATAGTAAAATAATTTGTAACCCATATTTTCTGGACCTACTAATTTAGTATGAAAAACAAATAAACATTAATGTAAATTTAGTTTAATAGTAGCAATATTTAATGTATTTGTAGAAAACATTACAGATGACAGAAATTAAAGGAATTCTGAGCTTCAGATATCCCAAGTTAATGAAGATTTTTGGCTGTATTCTTTATCTTACATTTTATTGTGCCATAATGCTATTTTCTAAAATTATTACTTACCAGTCTTCTTGAATTAGTTGAAATGTATGTTTTAGTTCTATTTTAAATTTGGTGTTTACTTTGTTTATTTATATATACCTGAAATTTCAGTCTTCTTTATATTAATCACGACTACAGCGATTCATAAGTGATCAGTTTCTATTCTAGCAAATAGTAAACTGTTTGCTGTTATGGTAACAGGAACATTAAACTAAATAAACAATATTCAAGAAAGAATATTAAATCAGTTTATTTACTTTATTGTTGGTTTCAGCAGTGCCGTAACTAGGCACGTGAAACAGGTGCACCCCACTTTGAAGGGGACCCAAAATGCATGTATTTGTTTATATTAATTAGGTTTGGAAAAATAATAAAAGACCTAAATGCAAATTCTTGCACAGAGTGCAGGAATGGCTAGTTACGGCAATGGGTTTCATGCAGTGATGTAACGAATAGTATATTCGGCCTCAGGCCGAATACCAAGTATTCGGCCAGGAGTGTGGCCGAATATTCGACCAAACTATTCGGCTTGATTAACGCACGAAAATTGGCGCGCAAACCGCATTATGGCAAGGATCGCGCACCCTGCTCTCTATTGGCCCGCTGTCACTACGATTTTTTCTTCCAGTAGGTCTAAATTATTTAAATTATAATATGAGATGGCGCCTAACGTCTACCTCTAGTGCCAAATTGGTTTATAATTTATGTAATAGTCGGAAATAGCCCGATATGATTCGGCAGTTGTTGGTATTTTGATATAAGTTATAACTTATAAGTTATTTTATTTGCAATCGATCTTTTAACTCTAAGCACTAAAATTTTGTTTTTACTTCGTATTTGTAGACTGAATAGTACCCTAAAGATATACTTTAGTGGGAACATAAGGTCTAGTTTCTACCCAGTTGTGGAACAGTTCAAATATATTATTGGGAGTTTCTATTTGTGAAGTTTTGTGATATTTTGTTGCTATTGTTTTTGTCAATATTTTTAAAATTAACATGATTTCAAATGTTATCTTTTGTATATAATGAGAAATGCTCATTCTTTGCATATATATATAATAAATTATATATTAGTTACTCATCTTCTAGAAATAGATAAATAATTCTTTTATTAAATGTTATAAGTTTCAATAAAACGTTTCGTGAATCATTTTAAAATATCGTAAAAAATATTAAAATATACGCGAATACGAATATAACATAATTAACTAAACAATAACATTTATGCCCGATACATTCTAACCTATACGCCCGGAATTTTTCGGGGGGTGGTCCGTTCGGATATGTCGGGCCCCGTCCCTCACCACCCGGTCGCACCATTGTGGGCCTGGCCGAACCCATAATGGGCGTACTAAAAGAGGCCCTCTTAGTGCCCACAGGGCGGAAAGAGTTATAAAAAAAAAAAAAAACCTATACGCCATCAATGCCATAAGATATCAGGCTAGATAAAGGCTATATTTTTATTTAATTACGAAATAATTTAATACTAGAGTTAGATGCTATTTCTTAACTTTAATAATTATAATTTAATGTTCAGCATTAGTAAAAGTTACCAAAATGATTAATTTACTGTGTTTTTATTTCTTACTCCTGTTTTTAGGTATTCGGTATTCGGCCGAATAGCGAAAAATAAGCCGAATACCGAGTAGTAACCGAATATTCGTTACATCACTAGTTTCAGGGCAGAAGCCGTTACCATGAGCGCAACTAGCAATTATGGTAAACAAAGAACAAATTTATAGCAAAACATAACTCCAGAGACACGATAGCAGATCTAGAAATCGTTAGTTTGGAATACCGGAAAGAAACGAGATTATTCATTGTGACATCGTCACGATGCCAGGCTGGAATTTTTGATTATATTTTTATTTTATTTCCATTAAAATATATGCTCTCAACCTCAAATTAGTAGGCCGGATGGCCAGCGGTCAAAATGGCAGCCTACCGTTCTAAGGGACCCGGGATCGAAGGGAGTGGTTTCTCCAGATATGACGCGCCCCGTCCCTCACTGCCCTATTATGGGCCTAACCGAACTCATAATGGGCTTGCTAAAAGAGGCCCTCAGTGCCCACAGAGCGGAGTTACAAAAAATCTGAAGTACCCACATTACTCGAAGTGTAGCTTCGCCTTGCTCACGTTCTCTAAATCTTCCCTTGTAGGGTATGTAAACGAAATGACGAGAAATGCTGACTCTCCAATTGGCAAGCGCCAAATCCAATAGAGGGCGCTCAAGATGGCTGCCGAAACAGGTAAGCAACCGACCATGTGTTTGTTCAATGCCTGAGCCGATTCAGTTTCCATCGGTGACGATTACTGCGATGACCAAATGGAGAACAAATCATTGAATTTATAAAGTAAATAATTAATAAAAAGTACATGGCCGGCGTTATTTACGTTTAATAGATATATACAGTGGTGATATTCGAAATATTTAACAAGGGGTTCGCTAGCAGAAAATTTTTCCCTGACAATCGCCGACAAACGAAATGGAAGTTTTAAGATATTGTATTTATTTATATTCATCTTGCAACCGTATATCTAACAATCAGTGGCGTACTTGGAACGTAACGAGCCATGGGTGAAGGGCTTTTTTTTTTTTTTTTTTAACTCTTTCCGCCCTGTGGGCACTAAGAGGGCCTTTTTTTAGTAGGCCCATTATGGGTTCGGCCAGGCCCACAATGGGGCGACCGGGTGGTGAGGGACGGGGCCCGACATATCCGAACGGACCACCCCCCGAAAAATTCCTGGGGATTATTCGACCCGTTCGGATTCGATCCCGGGTCCCCCAGAGCGGTAGGCTGCCACCTTTACCGCTCGGCCATCCGGCCGTCATGGGTGAAGGGCTGGTAACGATAATATTTTAGGGCTGTCGACCTTTTTTTTTTTTTTTTTCTTTAGGCACGAGTAATCTTTACCGCGAAATGACGCTTCTCGAAATACACACGTGTCATCATCTCTCGAGATACATTATACTTTTTTTTTTCGCTGTCCATAGCGGCACACGTGTTCGACAGCCATCTTGTATTATCTCGCGCGCGTGGCATTCTGGGATCTCTCTTATGACTGGATCTACTTTGAAGAACTCTCTTGAATCGATCGCGATTAAATCTCGATTGAAACGGTCGAGAGAGATCGCACCAAGACATACTCCCTGACCTTGCTCACAATCTAGATTGAAATGCTCGGTACAAACGGGGTATAAGGCTCTAGTTTAGTAGTATTACAGAGTATAATACGCATATTTTAATATATTTAAAAAAAAAAAAAAAACAAACCCACTGAGAAATGTTCCGTGTGTTTAACAAGGTTCGGGAAACTGAAAATTTTAACAACGGGTTCGGCCGAACCTGTGCGAACCCGCCGAATATCACCACTGGATATATAATAATATATATACGACTATACAAAGATAAAACTTTGCTTCTGTCTTTCAGAAGCAAGTTTTATCTTTGTATAGTCGTATTTATATTTTTATATATTTATTAAATACATTGAATTTATGTCAAATTCTAGACTGTATCGGCGACAGGAAACGTTGTCTTTAGAAGGTGAAGCCGTTTTGGATGCTGGACACATCGTATTTTGTGGATTAAACTCTAACAACAACACTAAAAGTTCGTGTTGTTGCTTTAGTGTTGCAATCTCAGATATTGTCGTATTAATACATCTCAATTACGGGGAGAATGCACGTGCAAAGCGGGGCTGTCTGGTTTTTGTAAACATGTGATAGCCGAGCATAATACTAAAATGAAAACAAAAAACGTAAATTAACTTATATTTTCAATTAAGAATATTTTTAAAAATTTGACTGGAAAGTTATCTCGACATATGTATATGAAGATAGGAAAGAAAATAGGTAAATTTTCTATCTGCGTACAAAAACAATTTTTCGACAGGCCATGTCCATTTACAAAAAAAAAAATTAGACATTTTTTTTTTATGTGGACGGCTTCAGATTTTCAAAAGAATAATTTTCAAACTTGAATAGGAATATTACCGCTACGTCATGACTACATAATTATTATTATTTAAAAATAAAATAAAAGACTATCGTGTGTAGAATTAAAACACTTCTCACCTGTTAACGTGTAACAGGTGAGAAGTGTTTAAATATTTTAAGCAGTATGCACCATGTTCTAATATAAAAACATAACTATTATGATAAATAAAACTATGTTCAGTGTTGTTGTTAGAGTTTAATCCACAAAATACGATGTGTACAGCATCCAAAACGGTTTCACCTTCTACAAGACAACGTTTCCAGTCGGCTCCTCACCTGTTTCGGCAGCCATTTTGAGCGCTCTCTGTCGGATTTGGCGCTTGCCAATTAGCGCGATCGCCTGGTGACTCATACAGAGACGTAATCGTTGTTTTATGTACAGTACCTATACACTTTACGCGAAATGGAAGATTTCTAATGAATTATGGAAATTTTCTAAAATGGCGGAAAAAACTTTCAATTTAAAATATATTTTTGTATTTAATTTTTAAAAACTTTCTTTTTTGCGCCTTTTCGAAATTTCCACACCAAGCTGTGGAGAGCCAGCATTAAAAATGAAACTAGTCTCTGCTTATTTTATCTCACTTCCAAGAAGACATGTTGCCTGACTTCTCTAAGTCATACAGTACTTCACTTTATATTTAATCTGACACTTTTGTTAACATAATTGATCTTTTGAAATTGTATACTTTTGATTAGTTTATTGATAGTAAAGTGCGCTAATAAAATATAAGTTATTCATTTATTCAGTTCGCTATATAAAATCAATGTTTCATTAACATTAAATATTCATATTGTTTATCCGATATTAAAATGTATTAGTTTACTATACTATAATCGGTTGAAAACAAACCTATTGTGCACGTATGCATCATAAATCAATTAAATTATGAATACATTTCCATCAATGATCAAGGTCCATAAGCGTTTATGTAATTCTTCTACCTGCACATCCAAACTATTTTTATAATTCTCCCTATATATTGAATGGGAAAAGACCGAGACTGTTAATTAGATGCTGATAATTAGCTCGGATCGTGTGCTTCTCTCATGCCTTAATTTAAGAAATATTTCTATTGTCAAGGATCTTACCAGTTTGATATATCTTTTTTTTTTTTTACTCTTGTTCTGTAGGCTATAGGCTTTCTAATCGTACCCATGATGGGTTTGTTAATGCTTACATTATCAGGACATGGCTTGACAAATCCACGAGGCCACTCAATATTCTGGGAAGTTGCTTGCCTGAATTCACTTACAGTTAGTAGGATAATGCCTTATTAAAATACTCGTTCTTAGGGTTTACTTCCATAATTCTATCCGGGTCAATTCTAATTTATTTCACTTTCATAAAACTATTATTATTCATACAATAAAAACATTTAAATTGTATAGGGAAAACAGGATTCATTAATATTTACATAGGACTTAATTTCGCAGTATATTTTTTGCCATAATTTGCTTTAGTTGAAAGTTTTAACAAATACTTCCTCCAATAATTATTTGTAAAGTGTATTTTACAATATTTTCTCTAAATATGTTTTGTATTATCGATATGTCAATTATTTTTAATAATTTCGACTATTATAATTATTGTGTACAATCCTAAAATTTAGTTTTCTTAGTGATGTGCATAATAACGCGATCCAAATAACACAACTATAGTTGGTTTTTCTTTCTCGCAAAATTCTTAGATTAGCGCACAAACAATACATTTATAATCGATTTAAATATAATGTATGTAACACGTATGTTCGTCAATTATAAAATCGTTTTAACTCGTTTCTTTAAAAAATTTCATTTACCGGATAGTACATCAATAGAAGAAAATGGCGATTTTCATAAAAACAAATTAGGTGAGTAAATCTATAAGACCTTTCCTATTATCGAAAATAAAGTTGAAGTATCTGTGGGAGTTTTAAAATCAGGAGGGCAGCGGACACAGCGAATAAGACCATCTAAACTTATGAAAAGGAGAGGGAAAAAAAAGCTGTTGGAATCCTAATTGCAATTTTAAAAATAAATACACAACTCGCTAATTATCCACAAGAAATTATATTTGATTCATTTATCAGTTGCTGTGGAGTTGACTGTAATTATCTTCTATGTAAAACTCATCCGAATTTCAGTTTCCAGTGCTTGAAGCCTCTTTTCTTGCCAATTTCTTTAATTTGATTCTTAAATTTTAAGGAAAATAATCTGCAAAATATCCTTCCCGTATTTTAAAAAATATTGTATTGAAACGTTTTATCAATACAAATACATTTAATTTTTTAAAGATAAATGCCAACCTGAAAATTTCAAGATATAAATTTATAAAGCAATAAATTATATAATATTACTTATATAGAAATTATTTTCTGATTATCGTGCTTTTCTATATACTATTTAATACAAAGATCTTTTGTATATAGAATAAAAATGAATGAGTAAGTAAATAATTAATATCTAGACAATTTCCATCTAATTCAACTTTATTGTTCAGATTCAGATTTTCATTTTCCTTTCTTTGCTTTGATTTTTCGAAGATAAAATTCTAACTCCTTTCCTTCTAAGATGTAGCCATCAGCTCTTCCACACTGACCAGGTCTTGACGAGATACAGGCTAGAAAAAAAATTTTCAAATATTTTATACAACTATACTTCAAACTACAAACTTTCTAAATACCTAAGTATAACCACTGTATTATACAATTAAATTTTAATCCAGAATAAACTAGCACCTACTGAAAAATCTTGTCTTAAATGGAAAAAAAGCCTGCCAAATTTTGCTATTTAAATAGCAATTAAATGCTATACAATATAATTCTTTTCTGACTGTAAATTATGAAAGCTCAAGTGATGAAGATGAGTATTTTGTTAACAGTGTAAATTTGTTTTCTAGAATTATTTTTAGTAAATAAAATGCATACCATGTAAAAAAAACTACACTTTGTAACCTAAAAGATTTCGAAAAATTTAGTTGCAAATGAAACTGTCATAATGATTATCAGTCGTTACTGTTGAATTAAACAACAACTGACAAAAGGCAAGCATCTTCATATTTGCAACAATTTGTCCCCTTTCTAAAATTTACTACACCATTTTGTGTCTTTCTTCTTAGCTTCTAAATACCTAACAGGGTTATAACAGTGTACTATGTAAGAACAATTTAAAAACAAAAAATATCTTCAAACAAACAAATGCTAAAAAATCAAAAAGTAAAATGAATTTATTAAGATACAAGTAATTCCATATATTTATACTAGATTTATAAATGAATATTCCTTTACAGATTAAAAAAAAAGCTTTAAGTAGATGGGAAAAAAACTAAATTGGAGGCACAAGCATTAATCTAATAGCTATTATCTATATTGAATTGCAGTAAATTTTTTCAACTGTTCATCTTTTCCTTATAATTTGTAATTCTTTTTGTCACCTGTTATTTATTTTGTTCCTACCTATTTAAAATTTGTTATAGTTTTGTTTTCATTATTATAAAATGTTTATTTAAAAAAGTTCTGTAATAAAAAAACTGAATGAAATGAAGCAAATTCTAATACAAATTTGTAATTACAAAACACATTGCAACATTAAATAATATTTTTAGCAAAAATCTAATATATTTTATTTCTGGCAAAACAATTTAATTTTTGATTAATTAAAAGGTTGGTTTCTTAAATATTAGTATATTTAAAAAACTAAATTTCATTCATGAAAATTATAACTTGTATACTTGTAAGAACTTAAAAAGGTGTCCACAAAGTTTATGGACTTTGTAACAATTATGGTCACTAGTTGCAAAATTTGTTGGCGATATAGCATCATTACCTAGACCAGCATTCTTCAGTCTTTTCATATTAGCGGTCTGGCAAAAATAGAATACTTTGTGGACAAGCAAAAGGCAAAACACAAAATTTTCTTACACTTAAACTGCTTAGACATGGGTGATGCACACAACTGTCATAACTTTATTTAATCAATTGCAATAATAATAAAAAAACATAAAAAATGTTTATATTAATTACAATTTTATATTATTTTGTTATTACAAAATTTCTTGCCAGCCTATGAAATTTTTTGTGGACTTGTGCTGGTCTGCAGACCCAAGGATGACGAACACCTATCTAGACCACATTAACTTGGAGAGCTAAAACTTGAAGCATCAGATAAACTCATGAAGATTCCTAATGCTTTAACAGTATCACACATCTTCCTTCACTGTTCATTTCCCAAACTTTTTATAACCTCTTCCTCATCAATTGTTTTAACTTTTGACACATTTGTAATTAAGAAAACTTAACTGCACCCTAGTAACTTTAGACAAACTAAAATGTTTTGCAGTTTTCTTTTCCAAGTATTTGCTGCTATAGCAAAATCTCAAACTTTCTGAATATATTTAAAAAATATTTATTAATATATTTAAAATATCTGATTTTGCAGCATCTAAATATTTTAAAATAAATTCTTGTATTTAACAGTATATAAGAATTTTTTTTGGACAAAACTTGCACTGCATCTTATGTGAAGTTGTGATTCCTGTATGATAAGGAATTCCCAGCCTTCACAATTGTTTGAGCCTTGTTTTTCTTGTATGGAAGAAAGCTCATTGAGAAAGGAAATATTGTAATTTCCAAAATACATCTAACAAGGGGACCTTATGGTCTCCTGTAAGAAAATAAAGTTGTTGATTGATTGGCAATTATAGTCTGTGGATATGACAATTCCTAGAAAATTACTATATTTTGATCATATATATATTAATAATGAAGATATGAAATTAAAGCATATTATAAAGATGAAAAGGATTGTTTCAAGCATAAACTGTAAAAAGTTTAAAACAAACTGTTTCTAATAAACTGCATATACTACTCTGTAATATCTATAATCATAAATATTTTAAGCATTTCAAACTAACAATAAATAAAAATAAACAAAAAATTAAATTAATTTTATAACAAAGTTACAATAATTTCTCACCAAGCATTCGTCCAGTCATAAACTGATCTTCAAGAGCAGGTTCAACTTTAGCAATTTTCTGACGCTCTTTATATTTCTTTTCAGTCTTTTTACTTCGTTTCTTATTTAGAACTGCTTCTTCAGCCTCTGTCTACAAGTTTGAATAATAGTATAGTAAAGTAAACTTTTTAAATTTATATAACATTGAAATAGCTAAATGTAAATTTTGAAACTTACTAATTTGGCTCCCTTCTTCCTTCCAAGTGGAAGTGCATAATGAGCTTCGTACCATTGTCGGAAGGGAGTAGCATCGATCAGTACAATTGCATTCTTAACTAATGTTTTGGTACGCACTAATTCATTGTTACTTGCATTATAAACAGTATCAATTATTCTAGTCTTGCGAGTACAATCTAAAATAAAACAAATTCTACATAAATGCTAATTCAGTTACATATATTTAATAAATGAGAGAATTGTAACCTATCAGTGCGCTGTAGGATAATCATCATATTGTATATATGTAATGATATTTTCATCATTAATTAAGTTACACATCATTATTTTTATTAATGTACACTCACGCTCAGATGCCCATGCAAAATTTCCATGGTCAAGCCTTAATGCACGATACTTTTTATTCCCTCCTCTTGTTCTAACAGTGTGAATTCTACTCACTCCAATCTGAAATTAAAATAAAAATAAACTCATAAAGGCAAACAAATATTTAAAATCATATACATATACATAACATGAATAAATATATATATATCAGTTTATTTTAAAATATTCATCAATAAATTACAGATGACACGCAAATTTCATCATTTTAATTTTTCAGTTATTTCAAATCAAATGTAATGCTTCAGTTTCTATAAAATTTTGCACAAGGAAAATATGAAAAGATGCTCTAATAGTTGCAGCTCTTAATTATGAAATACTACACCCTACTTTTTTAAATTTGAAGAGTAGATATAAATTTAAATTAAAAATTAATGGTATTATGCTACTCAAATAGCACATGTGGTCAGCTTATGTATAAAAAAATTCATAATGATTTGTGAAGTAAAATTAGCCATGCTTCTCAAACCACTTTGAAGTAGCTTTGAATTTATATCTTGTTTCACAAAAATTGTTATATTATCCTAGTTTTGACATCAAAATACAATTAAAATTTTTAACATACAACATACATTTTGTATCATGAACAACAAGCACTCTTTCCTAAACTGTTATTGCTCAGAGCCTGATTTAGTAATATAGTTGGTAAAACAGGCTCTGAGCAATCAGGTGTAGCCAAAAATCCAATTATCTTTTTGAGTTTTCTCCAGGCTCCCAAAAAAGGTCATGGGTCACTATATTGGGACTAGGCTGAATCATCAAACTTTCCATCTGTAACAATGAACTTTCTAGAAAGATCTATTGGGCTGCATAAAGCATTGCAATATTGCAAATTTCATCAATATGATACTTTCTCTATAACTTTACCAAAGAAAGAAAAGTTTGCATAATGGATTTCTGAAACTGATCATGCTTGCAGTAGACTCTCTATCTTTAACAGTTGGCAATAAACTACACAAGATCCCCAATGGTGATTTGTTCAAACTGCAGAAATGTCAAGAAAAATTAAATATTGGAATAATTTTTGTTACTGGTAGGATTTATTCTTTTAGAGAATGTATATAGACTATAATTTTAAATTAAATTATTTTTGATAGGCTCACATTATGCAGAATAAAGCAAGCAGGTCGTGCTCCATCTACACAATGTTGGTGTTTCTGTTCAATTAAGATATTAAAATTATGTTTTGTGTTCCAGTACAGACATAAAACTTCTGTACTACCAAGTTACTAGTGATTTCTTGTCTGGTGTTGTTTACAAAAATGCTACAGACTATTTTGTGTTAAGTTGCTCATGGAAGTGGCATAGGAATTTCAGGAGGGAACACATTTTCAAAATAAAGAGAGAACTTTTAGTAACTTAAGATTCTCAATTTTGATACTTTCTCACATGGTTATTATCTACAACAATATCCCTGAAGGCACTAACAAAAAGGATGCTGCGTTCAAACTAATTTGTTTGCTACTTCTCACTCAAGTGCATAAAAAAAGTCGCATATCTAATGGCTATTAAATGCCCCTTACAGGATATGAATATACAAACTAATTTGTCTGTTTTGCTCCATAGTGCATTAAAACATGACTGACTGCTGGCATCAGGATGTAGCCTAAGGTAGAAGAACTGGCTCAATTGCAGTTAATGCAGCACATTATTCCTTCAAAGAAGTCTGCACACATTTATATTTTTGAATGTTTCAAACATTTTGTTAATCATTTTTATCTAAGTTTTTTAAAGTCATATATATTACTCAATACAAACAATGAAATAATTCAGTTGCTTATTAGTAACTTAAGTGATTTTATTTTAATAAAATAAACTTTTGATATTTTAAAACATCAAATTTCACAAAACTTCAGGCTTATGCCTACATAACATCTTGTAAAATTTAATAAAGGGTAAATTCTTTGGAGGATGGGGAGATCAACACAGTACAATTTCAGTAATCTGACATTTATGGAATTAAATTGTCAAATTGCTGGATTATTGGAAGTAATGTGAATTAAATTCAAATGGAAATAAACTATACATTTCATTTACACGATATTAATCAAAAATACTTATATGTATAGAATAGCAAGTAATGAAAACCAGCACATATTCAACAGCATACTGTTCAATGTGTGTCACAGTTAACTGTTGATGTGGCAAAACACAAGTTGGACTACTGATTAAAACTTCCAATCGCACTGTCGTCATTAGTAATCAGTTGTTGCTAAGTTAGTGGATTCCCACGAAATTTACTGAAAAATTGAAGTGAGAGGTACTGTATTTTTGATGGGATTGATTTTTATACAGTAGAGTGTTGTTTATTTGAATCAATTGGGGACTGGGGTTGTTCGGATAACTGATTATGTACGAAAAAATATATTAACCTATCCCATGTTGAAATTTTTCTCCGTTGCATGTCGCTTCGTGTTGAATTTTCATCGATTTTAAGTGTAACGAAAATTTTTATAATAATAATCGAGGCTATTGTATTGTTAAAAATTATTTCTTTATTTTACACAAACAAAATGAATACATTGAAAAATATAACAACAAAAAAATTATACTTTAGAAGTTAATATAGTATCAAAAATGTTTGATTCAGCATGACACAGTCCGACTGGAAAGCTTTCAGTTAACAGACATTTCAGTTGACCGGCTTTTGGATAAACAACACTCTACTGTATTTATACTGTAATGTGTTATAAGTAGGACTTTGATTTTTATGCAAATGCATATTTGAGTTGATTGAAAATCTGGGAGGTCCTACAACATAAGATTCAGAAGTCATTTAGAACCGCTGGGAGAACAAAAATTGGCATTTGGTTGATGTTCAGAAGTCATATTTTCAATATTCTGTCTATTAAAGTATACAGTACATGTTATGGACAAGTGATTAATACGGGCATTATGAATAATGACCAACAAAATCGGGCATTGTAATAAAATTTCAATAATTTATCAAATTGACTGGCCATTATGAATACTGCTATCACCTAATTGGGCAAAGTGATGATAATACATTGAAGAGTGATCATCCAACAAACGCTAGCCAATCAGAACTTACATATTAGTTGTGCATGCATATTGCATTTAGTACCAAATTTTAAACTTACGTGACCAGTAGTTAATCTTTTTTCTTTAACAAAAGAAATGTTCATGGAGGATTCCTTGATGAACATTTCTTTCATTCATATCATTAAGTGATATGAATAATCGCTTCAACAACCGATTAAACGAGTTAATCAAATTTAAAATTTGATACTAAACATGATACGCACATGCAACTCAGAGTGCCGATTGGCTAGCGTATGTTGGATGATCACTCCTAAACATATTATCACTTTGCCCAAATAGGTGATAGCAGTATTCATAATGACTGGTAAATTTGATAAATTAATCAATATTTATCACACTGCATGCCCTTTTTGGTCTTCATTCATAATGCCCAATTACTCACTTTGTCCATAACATATATAAGTCCAAAAATGCCCAGAGGAAAATCATCTCCTAGCTCTAATACAGAGTATATGTAGAAGAGTTGAGGAGATATTTTTTCAACTGATGATGATACTGTTCTCTCTGCCAGCCATGCAACAAAGCTGTTGCATATAAAAAAAGGACACAACTGCTTCACAACATAAATGCAGGATTGCATAAAGCTGCCACTGTATGGTCTAACAAAGTCAAAACATTTAAGCAATCAGATCATCAGGGTAAGTTGCAGTTTTTTTTACAACATACAAAACATTGATTGCCACCAACATTTCATTTCACAAACTCACCAGTACAATTATACCTGTGAATGAGATGGTTAGGAACTTATCAGAGCTGTAGACCATACCCATAGGAACAAAAGTCAAAAGGAACCACACTGCAACGTGTGATCTTTGCAAGTTATAGCCCCCCAAAATCAGCCTACTTCCAGATTGCATGCAATTGGGAGTGGCATTTCTCCACTAACACTATCACATTTAACTATTTAGCCCAGATAACTATGCCTGCTTTGAGTAGTCCACTGGACTTCATGGAATACTTGATGTTGTATAGTTTTAGGGAATATGGGAGCTACACGTGGAGCATCAGTCAAGGATTGCTATCACTTGTCTTGACCAACAAGGATTGTGGAGAATAGATAGTATACTGGTTCATGGTAAAAACAGACCTTTGGAAATGCTGTTTTTACCACGAACCAATCTCACATGTACAGGTAAGGTTCCATTGACTTTGCTCATACAGGAGCTATAACTCTGCAGGGATGACAAATCCCTCATTCAGAATTCACATCTTACCAACTCACCAATGTCGTGTTTAAGAATTTCCATCAGAAATATACAAATGAAAGATGTACTAGATGAATCAACTCTTCAAACTGACAGTTCCATAGAAACTATCAGCACAATCTGAACAAACAATAAAAAAATCCATGGATACCTGTTAATAAAATTACAGATGCAATAAGTGGAAATTTTGTTATATTGAAGATTGATGTGCTTGAAAATGCATTTGAAGTGCAAAGGCAGCAACTGAAAATATATATTTGCTCCATGCCATATTCCTAGAAGCTATCATTCAACCACTGGAATGCACTAAAAATTTTGTGGCCAAACAGAACACATTATAAGAGCACACATTTTCATATCTGATGCTGCTAGCTAAATGTTCAAAGCAGTCAATACAATGAGTGTTTTTATACTGAAACAATCCATTTAACCTGCTTACATATACATTTAGCAGAATTTGTGAAACTGTTCACATGTTTCCTAGTGCCAATAAATTGATTACCAACTGCAAAAAAGTCTTCATAAAGGCTCCAATATGAGAACAGGAATTTTTGAGGATACTTCCAAATGTGCCTATTCCACCAGAGCCTGAATGGACATGTCAGGATACATAACTAGCTGCTGGATTCAAGAAAAGTCAGAAGAATTTTTCAGTGACAGAATGAAAAATCTTGTTACACGTTGGGAGAAATGTGTTAGCCTTAATGGTGACTATGTTGAAAAATAAATATATAATTGTGAAGCTTAAGGATTGTACAGGTATACCTCGTCTTACGTCGGTAATTGGTTCCAGGGGAGGCGACGTAAGTCGAATTTACTTGTTTTAGTTATGACTTACGTCGTAACTAAACGCCAATAATGGAGGAAACGCCAATAATGAGCATTTAAAGACCGCTAAATAAGACGACAACACAGAAACACGGATGTTTTCATGGTTCGTTCCTAGGATTTATGATGATTATATTAACATTTACTGTAAATGTACATATTTTAATATGATTTTATGTGCTTTCAACGCTTTTCTAGTGATATTACGACTTCAATGTTTATGGCGGACGGATTTAAAGTCGAATAAACTGACTTAAACTTGATTTTTATTTTTCCATATACTTTTTTGACAAACGACGTATAATCGGGAATGACGTAACTCGAGGTATACCTGTACTTTAATGTTCCTTTTTTGCCAGATCTTGCTATTTGTTTTTGTTTGTGTTCTACCAGCATGTGTGCATTACTTTTCAGCCTACCCTTGTACAATATATACATCAAGTTACCAAAAATTCAAGCCTGAAGATGCCATTTGCATTTCAGAAGCCTCTGGAGTGCTTTGAAGATAACAGAATCAAGCAAGAACTTGACAATATTAATGCCAATTCATGTTTTCTTAAAGACACAATTACCAAGTTGGAAGGGAGACATCATCTGAATGAAACAATGTACCCAACATGGCAATTAACAAAATCAATAATCTACCCTGGACATTGTAGGAGCCACTTTGAAGGAGAAATTAAGACATATCTGATAAGAACTTTGGATGGTAAAACTACTTACTTGCATGTCATTATGTCACACTGTAGCTTCCCAACATCCACATCATGACTATCTCTCAAAGTGACTGAAAGGTTTAAAGCGCAGTGCAAATGAGTCAATAACAAAGAAAACTAGTCTCAAAATTGAGGCAAATTTTCCTGCAATTAAAGGATAGACTCAAGGTCACTCCTTTCAACAAAGAGCATATTCAACTTGTTGGATATTTTCATTCAGTGACTAGCAACATTCATGCACAGTCAATCATCAGTTTGTGGCAATCATTGGCAGTAGTCAAAAGCTAACAGTCACAAAACAAAAATCAGTTTTCATCTATATGTTGAATCTGCCACATCAACTCGATTGCACTGGACTTAAGACCTCCACATCATTTATAAATATCAGGTCACAAAAAAATGTCATCAGAGCAGAAAACCACTGTCTTAAGCCCTGGTCACACTATGCGATTTCCAGCCGCGCGGGCGACTGCAACCGCAATGGCTGTTCCCGTTAACTAGTAATCCCCCTCGAAAACCGGCGCGACTGCAACCGCAACTAGAAACAAAAAGTTTGTTCTACTCGCGACGGTTGCAAACGCGCATCCAATCAGAAAACGTCTGTGCCACGTCATACTGTGTGTTCTTTATTTGTCAACATATCTTGATTATAACATTTGTATTAACTCAGTTTCAGTACATTTAAATGCTATATTTGATAGAAATCAAATCTGAATTTATAAAAGTTATTGTTAGATTTATTGTAAAAAGTTTGATTACTTTTAATAATATACAATTGAATAAAATAAATGCTTATATAAAAGAAAAAAATATATCGATTATAAATGAATTAAATCATTCAAGCTTTCCTCTAAACAACACTTACCCTCCAATATTCACTTTTATATTGATAAATAGCATCCAAAACTTCTGGGATAATGACTAATATCGAATTATGGGCCACTCTAAATTGGTATATCAAACTACGAAACGTTTCACCTAAATTATATATAAGTATAAATTATATTCATACGGATGTATCCCCTATAACCTTCGGCATCCGAAAGCCTTAATTCATTCATCAGCTGGTGAAAGCACGATTGTTTAGCCCGTTGATTTTTATTTTGCCAAGTTTTAACCCAGCATGAACGTTTTTTCTTATTTTTCTCTTTGTATATTCTCGCCAGCTCTAACAAAATTAGCGCCTTTTTCCTTTTATTCATTCCAGAAAAGGAACTGCTCGCTATTTTAATAAGGAAAGTAGCTAAAATTCCGTAAATACTCTGAAGTAGAACGTAAAATGTCGGTAAACTCACGAAAGTAGACAAAAACAAGAAACTGTAGTTTTATTGGTTTATTATAGAGTCACGTGTTTCCGAGTTGCAACGTCAATGAACAATGTGTGACCACGAGAAGATGCGCGCGACTCGCGCTTGTTGCAGTTGCGGTCGCCTGCGCGGCTGGAAATCACATAGTGTGACCAGGCCTTTATGCAAACAACGCTGCAACAATAAAAGAAAAATCGTTCACAATTGGATGTGTATGGTAGTGATTTTCCACAGCAGCTTTTTGAGGATCTGTGGTAAGTGGGAAAATTTTTTTCATTGAAAGAAAAGATCCCAGAATGAGACAAACTTGGGTCCTACTTTCTATGCAGATAGATGTATTGCCAAGGCATCTGATCTTCACTTCCAGATTATTCTAAATTTGAATTAATTAAATTTTCATTACATCTATCTGCATAACCACCCAACTACAACCAAATTACTTTATTTCCAATTGTTAAATTAGCCTCGTTACAGTCAGATAAATAATCCAGCAATTTGTTTAGCATATCAAAAGTACTTGCCATATATACCATTATTTATATTTACTGCATTAAAGCATTTGGTAATTATAGTTTAAAAGAAATATGAATTTTTTAAATTTTTTTTTAAAAAAAGAAGGTATATTTAACAGACATTCAGAAAACGCATAACATTTTTTCAGGCGACCCATACATAAAGTGCTATAAACAAAAAATCATAAGACTACTTACTGATTGTGTCCTGTTTGAGACTCCATTGTTTAAGTTTGTTTTTGCCACAGGGCGGCACATTGGACGGCAGACACATACAAAGTGTGTCATGTGATATTTCTCAATGCCATTCAGTCACGTGACTACTCATCTCGGCCATGCCTCGCATCTGACTTCTATCATCGTGTTCTGATAACTTATTCTTCTCACAGAAGAATTTGCTGAACTTTGGAAACATCGTTAATAAACATTAAAACAACATTCCATTTAAAATATGGA
Source organism: Centruroides vittatus (assembly GCF_030686945.1). Lineage (NCBI taxonomy): Eukaryota > Metazoa > Arthropoda > Arachnida > Scorpiones > Buthidae > Centruroides > Centruroides vittatus. The sequence continues at coordinate 1,487,295 of NW_027120684.1, read as the reverse complement.
TTAAAATCAACATATAACAATGTATGATAATTTGATAAACAACTAATAATTCTACTCTCCTTTTAAATGAACTAATCTCTTTCATGTCTTAAGCAAAACTGAGTTGTATTTATTTACATCAAGATAATAGACATCTTATGTTGCATCTGACTAATATTTATCATAATATATATCATGATAGAATTGTTGTTAGCAAGCAGTTTTGCCTTTGTTGTTTCATATACAGGTGACCCAACTTTCCCACAATTCACTACTTCGCACATTTTTAAAAATTCAACAACTTTTTAAATAATTTTGTTGATAATGAAAAAATTTGCTTCCATGCATAATGCTTGTACACTACAAAGTGCAGTAGCTTGCTTTACATTCTCGTACACACGTTACTTCCTACAATAGTGCACTTCTCGGAATCCTAATCACTACTGTGTTGTTTTGAGCAAGAGGTCAAAACAGTTTCAGTCTTTCATTAGGACGTGCATCAACGTGCTGTGTGTTTTTCTAAATTTGTTTATGTTTAAATATTTCCTCCTTATAAATTGATAAACATGAATGAGAAACGGAGAAACTGCAGTGTTGATATGAACAAAAAGATATTAAGGACTCAAACTTCATACAATCAAGACAAAGATGGAAATAATTAAGCGTTCTGAAAACGGTGAATCTTTTGCTTCAATTGGACATTTGTACGATGTAAACAGATCTACGATATGTTCAATTTTGAAAAATAAGAGTAAAATTAAGGAATACATTCAAAATTGTGGAAATATATCTTCAAAGATTGTTTCCAAAAGACGGCATGTTATAGAAATCTTTATCAAGAATAAAAAAGTGTGGTATTCAATTAACTCTTGACAAGTTTATAAAAAAAGCACCCAAAAGCACTTAAACACACCACGTTAACTTCATTATGCATACATATTGATAAATACCATATTTTACGGACTATAAGACGCATTTTTTTCTTCGAAAAATTGCCTCCAAAATTCAGGTGCGTCTTATAGTCCGTAGCATCTTATAGGTATTTAAAAAAAAAAAAAAGCTTAAAAATGCTTAAAAATTAAAGTGCATCTTATAGTCCGTAAAATACGGTAAATACTTTAAAACAGTTTTTGGTGCATATTTTTTTACATCCCTCTACTTTTGAACATTCAACATTTGTACACACTTTCAGGAACCAATTATGTGTGAAAGTCAAAGGCTGCCTGTAGTCATTCATTATTTATCATCATCATCATCAGGAACATATCAGATGCAAGGCGTGGCAGAGATGAGAGAGCAGTCACGTGACTGGATAGCATCGAGAAATATCACACGACACACTTTATACGCATCCGCTGTCCCGCAAAGAAAACAAGCTTAAGCAATGGAGTCTTGAATGGGGCACAATCAGAAAGTAGTCCTATAATTTTTTGTTTATAGCACTTTATATACGGATTGCCTGGAAAAAATGTTATGATTTTCTGAATGTCTATTAAATATACAGGTATACTATAGATTACTCCCTATGGAATTTCGTGTGTTTGGGTATATATCTGAACTCAGGGGACCAAGACGAGTTCAACGATACTCTACTTTTGGACCGAAGACGAAAAATAAAAAAGTTATCATACTTTTTTCCAGCAATCGCACGATGATTGGGAGTCGCGTTGCTCTCCGCTACGTCGGCCTCGCTATCGTGATCGGGAGTCCCATGCTTGCCGTTAAAATTGCCTTTAGTAGACGTTTCCCCCTTTTTTACTTTGTTCAAAAACTACCGTGAATCGATCACTAGTTTAGCACATGGTGGCATGTGGTGGCTCCAATACGAGAGGTCAGTTGGGCTGCCATGTTCGCTGCCATAAGTAAACCTTAACCAAAATGGGAATCGCGCGATGATTGGAAGTCGTGTTGCTCTCTCCGCTCTCGTATCACGTGTTTAACGCTCCGGGAAATGACCGTAGTCCGACGTCACGGTTTGCAGACTTTACCGCAAGATGGCAATACTAGCAACTACGGTGCTGTCTGCATGAGAGCATTAAAAAAGTATGGTAACTTAAAAAGTGTGATAACTTTTTTATTTTTCGTCTCCGGTCTAAAAATAGGGTACCGTTGAACTCGTCTCGGTCCCGAGTTCAAATATATAATCAAAGTCCTGAAATTCCATAGGTAGTAATCTATAGTACACCCAAATATACCTTCTTAAAAAAAAAAATTAAAAAACTCTCATTCCCTTAAACTGTTTAATTACTAAGCATTATCTCAATACTTTTTATGTGATATCTCAGACAATATGCTATATTCCTATCTAAATCTTTACATGCTTAAAGACAATGCATTACAATAATTTCAAAGATAGTCACAAGAAAAATATAAAAATTATCAGCACCACAAATTATTTGAAAAAAAAATCATTTAAAGAAAGGAAATATTTGAAAACCTTTGTGTTTGCCGATGGTCGACCAAGCTCAAACTTCCTCTTCTTTCGAATAGGTTTGCGTTTCCCACCAGTCTTTCGACGCTTATGCCAATGGTCTCTAGAAATACCTGGTAAATTTAACAATGAAAATCTATTAAATTAACATGTATCCTTCATCTCGTCCAATTTTCACATGTTATCAACTGTTTATTACTGTTAACTTTGATAAAGTATCAAGAATTTATGGACAAATCTAGCAAGATCAATAGACTCGTGGCACATATGCAATCGAGTTATTGTTCAAATACTAAAACATCAATAAAATTTTTACATAATTCAGTAAAAATGAATAAATTAATAAGGATAACGTAAATTTACTAAGACAAATTCATTTCTATACTTTGGATTACATCGGATTGAATTCTGAAATGACTAACTCACCCATTTTAACGACAACGAGGAACGACTATGCAAAGTATGATGGGTAATACAACATTTGCCATATTCTGCCGATTCTCTCCTGACTTCACGCCAAATTTCGCGAATATGGTTATTTTTATAATTTTTTAAATAATAATAAAAATCGAATAAAATAATTTAAATTAACAATAAAAAAATAAAATATAATATCCCCTTCAGTTTTACAATAAAAATAAAAATGTATAAAAAGAAGTAAATAAATAAAATAAAAAAATACACAAGAGAGTGTATAATATTTGCGTTATAAATTGTGTTGGTTAGCGTATCCTTGACTTGTTAATTCATATGTATTTCCACGCATTGGCAAAATATTTAGTCTTTTGCGGTTAAACATTCGCTCGCTAACTTTTGCTTAAATACTTCAATTTTTGCACTGTGTATCCACGAATTGAAGAATTAATGTTTCTGACGATTATTGTTTCATTCCGTGCTATTATAGTATTTTCAATGTTAGCGAAGCAAGCTACAGCTGTATTGTTTTTTTCTATTATGTGAATCATATTTGTGCTCATGTATTCATTGAGCTTCTTGAACGAGGTACTTCAACTAATGTATGCATTGTTCATGACAATGCTATTCATCTTAGACGGTAAACTGATTCTGGCATCCTGTCTTTATCATTCCTTAAAACTCTGTATGTTATAGGGTTGCGCTTGTAAACCACCGTAGCATTTCGTTTTCTGGCTAATTCCTTCTGTGCTGTTGCCAATGCGTTAAGGTTGGTTCACATTGAGCGAAAACGATTGCGAATTTTTAAGAAGCCAATCATTTGCAAGCCAGAGAAAACGCCATCTCGTAAAACATAATGGCCTCTTCCGATATTCCGTTCTTAACCACGTTTGTTTATAGTGGCCGGATGGCCGAGCGGTCGAGGTGGCAGCTTACCGCTCTGGGGGACCAGAATCGAATTCGGACGGGTCGAAAAATCTCCACGAATTTTTCGGAGGTGGTCCGCCCGAATATGTCAGGTCCCGTCCCTCATCACACGGTCGCTCCATTACGGGCCTGGCCGAACCCATAATGGGTTTGCTAAAAGAGGCCTTCTTAGAAGAAGGAAAGAGTGAAAAGAAATCATCATCAAAGATTTCCTCATGCAAACACTACAACTATGGCAATTGTAGGTAGATAGCGACGTAGAGTTATGCAAATTAGGTTGCCGGGACCGCCGTCTTTGGTGTGTTTTGACCTTTGACCTTTGTCATGTTACAACGGGCATCGTCGGGGATGTTGTCCGTCTCGAGTTTACGCAAATTAGATCCTCCTGTCAACACGGGCATATTGTAAGGGAAGCCTCCCCTTGTGAAATTTTTACAAGGCGGTAATTGCGAGCCTGGCAAGAGAATGGAAGGAGGAACAGAGGGAAGCTATATGCCCCACAGATCCCTGAAGACAAATTGTAACATGTCTTTTTTTTTATTAGTACAGTATTATCATTTTATTTTTCTTATGCTATTCTTTTTTACTTGTATTTTCAATTGTAACATGTAGCTTTTATTTCAAATTAGATTTCCAAATGGCTTCATCTAATAAGAAAACTCATGAATAGGAACTGTCAACCTACTTAGATGACCAAATCTTCCAGCTGAATACCGGCATCAAATAAGTACTCACTTTTTGAACCTTTGTATCCGGTACTTTTTTACTTTCCAGAAAACAAACGTTTTCGGCCTCACTCGAGGTCTGCTTCAGATTAAAAGAACAAAAGAACAAAAGAAAACTGGCTTCCCAATTATTTGAATTATTCTTCGAGGAACGTTTAGCTTTAAAATACATTCGAATATATGCGTATGCTACGTAGCGTTGTCGTCTTCTTGTTCTTCGCATACATAACGCCAGGCGTATGAAAGTGCGTTGCCGTCTTTAGAGTTTATACATTTCCCTGCACGGCCGGCCCTGTATATTTCAAGGACTTCGAGGGCCCTGATGTCTTCCGTCTGAAAGGCTCTATTTATCAATCTGGCATTGGATAGGTCCGCTTTCAGGCGACTTATGCGAATTGGTTTTACGTAAATTGGAAGAAACCGTCATACCAGAGTATGGGTCCAATATAGTTATATATAAAAGATATGTAGACGACGTATTTATCCTGTGGAAAACAGAAACGAACATCAATGATTTTTTAAGTCGCATGAACAACAATCCATATGGGTTGACCCTTAAAATGGACCAAATGTCTACCACCAATGCCCACTTCTTGGATATCAATATCAGACTGAATGGAGGAAGGATTGAAACTGGTATATATTATAAATCTGGCTACATCCCATGGTTTATACCAGCAAACTCAGCCGATCCTTACACATATAAAATCGCAGCATTCCGGGGTTTAGTTAGAAGAGCGTATACGCATCCTTCCAGGAGGAATGATACTATAATTGAACTACAGAAGATAGAACGCATCGTGATGGCACATGGATACAAAAAAAGAACTAATACGAAAGTTAGCACGGGCCTATTCCAGACCACGAAATACGCAAAGTACACCCATTACTCAAAGGGCTAGAAATGAGGATCGGAATCAAGAACCAGCCAGCGGATACGCAGTTGTCGAATACAACCGGCGATTTCAGGCCTTATATAAAGAAATTACAACCAAAACTGGTACCAGATTGACATACAGAAGGTCCCCAGATATGTATAAATTGTTGCGCAACGCCAAAGACAAAATGAACCATATTCGGGCTCCAGGTGTATACAGTATTCCAGTGAGGGATGACAGATTTAGGCAGGAATTAGTATACATTGGCTCCACTAAACGTTTCATCCAACAGAGGCTCAAGGAGCACAGATACGATATAAACCACGCTCGTTACACCACCGCCTTATCCACCTACGCCACCGATCCAGAGATTCACGCGGACCTATCCAATGCCAGATTGATAAATAGAGCCTTTCAGACGGAAGACATCAGGGCCCTCGAAGCCCTTGAAATATACAGGGCCGGCCGTGCAGGGAAATGTATAAACTCTAAAGACGGCAACGCACTTTCATACGCCTGGCGTTATGTATGCGAAGAACAAGAAGACGACAACGCTACGTAGCATACGCATATATTCGAATGTATTTTAAAGCTAAACGTTCCTCGAAGAATAATTCAAATAATTGGGAAGCCAGTTTTCTTTTGTTCTTTTAATCTGAAGCAGACCTCGAGTGAGGCCGAAAACGTTTGTTTTCTGGAGAGTAAAAATGTACTGGATACAAAGGTTCAAAAAGCGAGTACCTACTTAGATGAGTTGTCAGACATAGACATACCTAGTGAGTCTGACAACAACAGTGTAGTGTTGACGTACCGGAATTTCATTCCTTTTATTCCGATTCCAATTTTGATTCAGACACCGAAGGACCTTCGACCTCCGCTGGACCCTGCTCTCGACAGGTTTCTCCTGCTTCTGATGATGAGTTGGAAGATGAGGAGTACCTTGAGGTTCTGCCACCGATCTCTCTCCGATCCTTTCCCTTTCCTAGAACAACCTGGCCCCATGCCTTCTTCTGATTCATGCTTCTCCATATAGAGTATTTTAACCTTTTTATCACTGTCTTTGCTCTCTCTTATGGTGGCGGAATCGAATAGGTATGCCAAGCAAGTCATAAATGGCATGGGGGAATGTGCCCAAATATCTCCAGAAGTGGAAACTTATCACTATTAAAGAAATTAAAGGGTTTTTAGCTTTTATTTTTTCTATGGGACTTAACCCAAAACCTAAAATCTCGGATTACTGGTCCACTACTAAACCCATGACTCTCCGTGGTATAGGGGAATGTTTAGTACGCACCGCTTTTATCACTTCTACGATTCTTCCATCTCATAGATTCTAGTAAGTTGCCTGGCTCAGGGGAATTAGGTTATGATCCATGTGCACGTTATCAATCTTTGGAGAATCATGAGAATAGGGTGGTCCGACAATATTACGTTCCTCAACAGTAAAAAAGCGTCAACGAAACATTAGTAGGTACCAAGTGCCATACCAGCCTGCGTCAGTATATGCCAAAAGAAAAAAGAAATCATCATAGATGGGGAATAAAACTTTGGATACTGTGCGACTCCGTTTCGAACTACTGCCTGTCAGTGGCGTGCCATGACATTTGATAATAGGGAAACTGTGTTTCTGTAAGAAGCCGACTTCCAGGGGCAATTAGTTAATTGCGCGTCAGTGATGGTCTAGGGTTCATTCGTACGTGCATGGTGGCGGAAGAGACAAAGACGACAAGTATCTGACAAAAATCGTTTATTTTAACATAAAATAAACACACACTATGTACGAAATAGTTTGCTTTAGGCCAATCAGCCGTTCAGTCGTCCTGGGCGTCGATGTGGTTCTTCGATGGTCGATCGAAGGTGGCTTCGGGACAGTGGCGTCGACAAGTCTGTAAGGCACGGGAGACTTCTTCCGTTGGCGTCGGGGACACGGTCTAAGTCCGAAGTGGCACGGGTTACAGGTTGGCACAATGGACGAGAAACTGTTTATTTTTGCGCGTTGACACACGGCGTTTTGGTTAATCGGAACGTTAACCGAGTGCGAGGTGTCCTCGATTGTCGGGGATTATATCAGTCTCCGTTCTTTCTTTCGTCCATTTTGATTGGTCGTTCTCTCTCAATCACGCTTCCCGAGTGGTTGGTCCCTGGTTACTAAACGTGACGAGACTTTTACCTGGAACGCGAGAAAAGTCAAAATCGAAGATGAATTCGATCTTCCACCGATCATAGAACGACTTCCTTCCGCAATTTATGGTTTCTGCCTGGCAGTTTGATATAAAGTTATAAACAATCAATGTCCGACTACAAACGATTTTTACCAATTTTTTTTAGACTAATAAATTTTTTTCTAAATTAACCGTTTTCTCGCGTTTTTCGTGACGGGTCAGACCTGTCCGGTACATGACATTTCCATAAAAGTTTTAAACAAATACTGGAAATGACAAAAATAAACAATTTATGTATTTTAGTTCTAAAATACAAGTAATGCACACATAATACAAATTCATATGACACAAACAATGATAGTTTATAAAAAAATTAAAAAAAAAGTTTTTCTAACTCTATTCGGCCATTTTTTCCGTAAAGTCGTTAATTATTTTATCATAAAAGTCGCTGATCGTCGACTCCATCAACGTATTTCTCTATCGAAAGCAACGCTAGTGACGACAATCTTTCCTCCGACTGAGTGTTCCTGCCCAATATGTGAATTTGCTTCGTGCAGGGCTGGATTTAACAATTAGAGGCCCGTGGGCACAAATACGGTTGGGGCTCCCCTTTAAAGAGTAGGCAAATTTGATGATTTAGAAAATTTACACAAAATACTGTACTTTCAACTAGATTTCAACTAGGAAGTTGTAAATTTCATTTAAAAATAAGGTTATTGTAAACATGCATACATTTTATTGTGTAAAACTAATTATTTTAATTTAATTGAAAAATACCTATGTAAAATTTTTCCCCGAAATTTTCCGATGTTTCATAGGTTTTTTCCCGGGTTTGGATTTCTCTGTCTGTGGCCCTCATGATTAAGCCACACTAGGCTGTCGCGGAAATAGAAAAAAATATTATGTATAAACATAGTTTTGTGGGGGGCCCTGGGCACCGGCCCCAAATGCCCTTATGTAAATCGGCCCTGGCTTCGTGGTCGAAAAACTGCGCTCAACAGACCCACTAGTAGATTGTATTCTAAAAATCAATGATATTAAATTATATAATTCTTTTATGTCTTTGTTCGGATCGACATTAATTATAGTATGTTTTATGTTTAAGAGTTACTTGTGAATATAGTCCGGACACGAATATAAATATTGCGATTCACTACGTAATTTAGATAAATCAAAAAATTTCCCATAAAATTTACTTAATTTATAGAATTAAAACACGCTTGAAAAAATTGTTTTTCATAATATTAAAATTATTAACATCTAAAAGTGATAAAAATTCTAAAAATTCTGTCTGAAAATCTCAATATAATTATAATTAAATATAAGTTTGCAAAGAAACGTACATAAAAATGACATTGAATACTCTTTACTTTTTAAATCTTAAAACAGTTCACTTAGGTAGCTCCCTGCCTAAGTGAACCCTTAGCCTCCACTTAGGCTAAGGGTGCGACTATGCAGACGCAAATTTAGAGCCAGCGATTTAGTTTTCGCAAAGGAAAACCATGCCCAGATTACAATTCTCTTTGGCCCTGCTTAGGATTTCCTTGCTGAAAACATGCAGTTTTTTAATATTAAACATTTAGCAAATAAACTAAAAAGTGCATCATCCCTGTATTAGAAGGAAAATAAACAAAGAATTTAAATTAAATTAATTTATTTGAAAAAATACTTATAAAAATACATATAAAGTATTCAAATATAATTTATTTGTAACAAAATTATTAAAATTTAGAGCAGAATAGTAACATACTTTAATTGCAACTTTGTAATTAATACCTTATTGAATTGATTCGTTTTTTAATGTCATTTATTATTTAAAATTTTATTAATTTGTTTAACAGTAAAAACTAAATTTATATAGCAAATATACATTAAGCACAAAAATATTTCTTTAAATATTTAACAATATTTTCTTTAAATATGTACATTATGAACGTTTAATAAATTTAACAGTTGCTTGGGACATTTTGCTTCCATAATGACCAGCCCAAAACTGAGTATCTTTTCCACTGTGAATAAATTTAATATATCTCACTCCTGGTTTGTAATTTGAAAATACATGTTTTTCCTGAAAAATTTCAATGGAAATTTTATATGAAAGTAATTATAAAATTTATCTTAAATTAATTTATTTCATTTAAATACAATTAATAAACATTTACTTTGTCAAAACATAAGTAGACATTTACACAAAAATTACTAATGCTATTTGTTTAATATCACCAATAGATAAAAATTTAAAAAAATGAGCTTTACAATCAATAGAGAAATTAATTAAACAAAGGAATTATGGAGATTTGTTGTAATTATGCAATTAAAAAAACATTTTTTAATTTAAGTTAAAAAGTTATATAACTAAATATCATTTTGCAGTCTATTTTTCCATCTAAATTATATTAAGAAAAGCAATTTTTGACAGATTAATATTTAATAATTCACATTCAACCTTTTAAAAACCAGTAATAATAATTGGGAACAAACTTTTTCGACCGTTAACTCGGTCTTCATCGGGTTCTAACTATTGAGATTCAAAACTGTTTCAGAACGTATTCAAATTTTTGAATAGAACCGTTGCGCGTTCGTGTTACGTGTTGTTGACATGCGCAATATGTGTGTCGAAAAAACGTTTTTTCGACACATGTATTGCGCATGTCAACAACACGTAACACGAACGCGCAACGGTTCTATTCAAAAATTTGAATACGTTCTGAAACAGTTTTGAATCTCAATAGTTAGAACCCGATGAAGACCGAGTTAACGGTCGAAAAAGTTTGTTCCCAATTATTATTACTGGTTTTTAAAAGGTTGAATGTGAATTATTCGCTTACACCAGTACAGAAGTCGAACCTTTAATATTTAATATTAATATAATTTTTCAGTGTTATTAGTGATGTGTAATTAAATAAGAAAATTTTGTTACTTGAGTGCTTTTCAATTGTAATTTGAGATTACAACTAAACAGCATTAATTAGCAAAGTTTTATAAACTAGATAATATTTAATAAAACTCAAACAGGAAACCAAAAAATATTACAATTGGCTTTCTACAAAACCATTAAAAAATTGCAAGATATAACAATTTACAGTGCTAATGCATACTAATTTATTATAGTACGTTGTTTGAATTAATAAGATTATGTGTAAAGATGGATTGGTGCATTAATTTTAATTGACACAAGGACCATTTTGGTCATGATATACCATCATTATATAATGAAAAAGACTACAGACATACATATACACACACTAAAAAATTTTAACTGTATTTGGTGCATATGAAACATATATACCAAATTACAGTGTATTTAGTATAAAATTTTAACATTAAAATTGCAAATTTAGCAATTAATAGGCATTTAAAAATGTATAAGTTTATTTGGTGTAAAATTTTAATGTAACTTTACAAATTTATCATGCTTTTGAAAAATATCCTGTGATTTCTTGGCAGAATGCTTAGTGACATAACAAACAAAATTGGTTCAGGGTAAATGAGAATGCATAGCAATACAAAGAAGATATTTCTGACACTATATTATGTGAATTCTCAGTCATCAAAATTTACAAAATGTTCAATTGTGTAAATTTTAATAACATTACATTTTTTTTCCATGTTGCATAAATTATGTAAATTTCTACAAATTTAATTTTTCATTTCTGTATACAATTTACTAATTATGCAAATTGATCAATACTATGTTAAAAATTGTACTGACATGTTGTGCATAATTATTAAAATTATAGAATTTTGATAACGATCAAAGAGAATAAGTGATTTTTATCTTCCATTTAAATTTACAAATGGAGTCAAGTCTACTTAACAGAGCATCAGATAAGAAAGCAGTTTGCTTAAGAGGGTACTTTCACATTTCTGATTTTCTCCTCTATGTTTTATGTGTAAAGGGATTCACATTAATAGTGATAGATAATAGAGCAGTCCATTTAGATGGGTGTTGTATGGGTAGCATTTTTAGACCAGCAGTCTGTGTAAGGGAGAACTATTGTAAGAACTATTAAGGAAGATTTTAAAGGTCTATCTTTAATTGTAGATACATCACTGCTCAGGATGCATAGCAACAGGTCTCTCTATACTATGGTATTTGTTGAAATATACAGTACAATATTTTATATTATTCAGTCAGGAGAGAGAGAAGTCTCATCTTGGCTGCCAAAAAGTTCTTACAACTATTTGTATTATACGTAAATTATTATATGTAATGCTAAATTGAATTTAAGTGTTATTTTGCACTACAGCTTCATCAATACTGTTAATAAGCATTGTTGCAAGAACTTGCTGTTCAGTTTTAGAAGCAAAAAGAAAAAGAATTCGAGCAAGCTTTTAGACCTAAGAAACATAACATGAACTATTATTTCTCATCAAATAGAATTCCTATACTTCATAGCATCACCTCAAGCCATAACAGTTGCAGTGCTCCAGCATAGATTGATAAGTTTCTTCAATTATTATATATCAAACTCATGATACCAAACTCTTGTAAAACATCTCTGCAATTTTCATGCCTATAATATGCCAACTGTTCTTAACAAGTTTGAGATATCAGGTCAGATTAGGTGTCTGACCTGGGCCTCATAGGAATTTTTTTAAAAGTGGACTAAAGTTAACAAACTATAGAGAAAGGAAGACTACATTATACTTTAATCATCATTTTGGTGCAGTGACACTGGTACAGAGTTATCTTGAACCATTTTAATAGATCTTACTAATTTCATTATGATTTCTTATTATATTAATTTCAATCTAAATATTAAAAAAATATAAATTAAATCATTTCTTACCTGACTCCATCTTTTTCCAGCCCACTGAGCTTCTTCAATTTTTCCAGAATTATATTCTTCTAATATAATACCATTTTTATCTAGTAATTTGACTTGTAATGTATATATACTGCCACAATCAAATCTAGCTGCATGACTGAAACAAATTTATTTTTAATCTATTGCTTCTAATCTGTCCATTTGCATGATGTAGTACATGATCAATATCTCCTACTGTGCAGAATTCCAAAAAAATTTTTAACCAGAAATTCTGTTTAAAAATTTTTGGATAATTTGTTGATAAATTTCCAGAAGAGGTTTAGTGTAAAATCTGTACAGTAGGATGTACTGATCATGTATTATACAGGACTATTATTATTGTACTTTTATGAGTTAATAGCTTTACATAATTTAGCTAAATATTTTCATTAAACAATAATAGTATTTTTATGAATGAATATTTTCTATGATCAATTACACTAGACTTAAGTTTTTATAATATTCTAATTTATAAATTAAAGTAATTTAAAATTCATGTGATCCAATTTTTTTTAAATATGCATTCTTGTGAGTGGCCAATGAAAAAGTTTTATGTATTATTAGATTATCATCTGTAACAAAGTAGCATTTAAGACAAACAATTCTTAGTACAAAAAGTGAATTAGACAAAGTAAATAGAACATAAAACAGAGTATTGTCAATATAATAGTCTTTAATGTGTTATTCATTTTTGTCATTAACATTAATTTTTTCAATACTAGTTTGAATGAATACATACCAATTTTATATTAATTATATTCTTTTCCCTGTATTCTAAATAATTAGAAAATCATCTGAATGTATGATTGTATGTATATATGTGTATATATATATATATACACTACATGTTTGAAGAAAACTTTTTATACATAATAGTTATATTTTTGAGACTGGTTTTTTTTTTATAAATACGAACAGAGGTATTACAGAATGTAGACTTACTTGTCAACGTAAAAAGATAAAAATTCAAAACATAAAATTCATTCAAATATATAAACAAAAAAATATTTAGAGTACAGTTAGCTGAATAACATGACTGCATTACTACTGATTATGTAACAACAGGTAAGCTATTTAGATATCGATAGAAGAGGGAAAATAACAATCACATCAAACTATATTTGAATTCTATAAATGAAAAAATTGCCTAAATAATAATCATTACATACTATAATTTCCATTTTTTCAGATGTTAAATTAGAAATTAAGACAATAAAACAAATTTAATCCCATGTATTTTTGTTAATTTTAACAAGGAGTAACATTGTGGAATTTTACAATTAGATTTGCAATGTAATACAAAAAAGTTTATAAAAAAATATGTAATTTTCTATTAAATGTTGACGTAGAAGACAAAATTTAAAACTAGATTTATCACAAACTAGATGAGGGAGACTGTTATGGTTGAGAACATCACATGAACACCTTTATATAGGATTACTCAAAAGTAATCCTGTATAGAGCACTATCAGGGAAACATGTAATTTATGGTGTAAATCATCATCAAGATATATCATAAGTTAATTATTTAATGAATGTATGACTTAAAAAAACTATAGTATTTAACCATTTTATTATGATATGACACAGACTAATTGAAACAGTATATCTTGTTGATTATGTGTTATTATGATTTAAATACATAAGTTATATGTTTCTTTGACTATGCCCCCAATATGGTCATACATATGCATTATGTGTGGAACCATGTTCTGATACATTACTTTTGAACAATCCTATATAAAAATGCTAGAATCATTACATGTGAAAAATCTAAGGATTATAATGCAGTTACTTCTTTATGTACCTTCTTTATATCATAAACAGTTTAAAATACTTCCATGTAACGATCCAAAAATAAAAAACAATTTAATGTTAAACTTATAACCATAATACACTTTAACAATAAGTAAATAAATAAAAGTAATAATTAAAACACTTCCTGTTCTAATTTATAAACATAGCTAGTTCCAGTGAAATTTAAATAATTAAAATTTAAATATTTAATAATTATGAAAATGTTGCAAGTCCATTTATGGCCCAAAAAGCAATATTTTCTTTATACAAATAATTTTTGAGAATTAATTAATGTATTTATGTACATTTAAATTCATAGAAATATAGGCAAACTTAATAAAGTTTATCAATATTTTTGAATCAACTGAAATGCAAATTCCTAAATATTTCAGCACAAGGAAAAATAAACTTACATCACTTTCTTAATAAACAGTCCAAATGACTTCTATAATTTACTTTGCATGTTTTTTACTGCAAAGAATACTCATATATTTGCATTATGTGACAAGAAAGACTTTTCTAAAATGTCAGCTATAAAATTACATATAATGTGTTCTCAAATTACATCAGTTGTGTTCTGAATAAGTCACGTGTATTAAAGTTCATGTAAGATGAACAAAATTTTGTCAATTTAGGAAATTTTATTTATATGTCAGTCAGTGGTCATATGGATATTTTCTGTAAAGCTGTAAACCAAGTAGCAGTTTAAAAATTTAATCATTATTAACAACCATAAGAACAAAGTATAGAACAATCTATACAACAGTTTTAAAAACTGTTCTATAGATTTTTCTAAACTACTGTCACGTGCAAAGCAAAAGATAATTGACAATTTTTTTAAAATTCAATCTTGCATTACATAAGAGTGACAACTAGACAACTTTAGAACATAAAAAGACCATTAATAAAAGGCAGATGGATACTGAGCTTACAAAGCATTTATTACAAGACTAATACCTATTATATTGCAAAGAGATCTCCTGTTTAAAATATATACTTGATTCAAAACAAGTTTTTATACAAAAAATCTTATTAATTACTCAACTTAATCCCATTAACCAGCCCACATTTTATCTGTCAGATCATTGGCTAACAAATTCTTAATATAATCTCATACCCCACCAACATTTGCAGTAGGATACTATTCACTAAAAATGCAGCAACAAGTTTGCTTAACTTTCTCAGTAATATTTAAAACTCCATAGAGCACCATCTTACTTAAAAATCTTTTTATATTTTAAAATAAAGCTAAACACCAACAAAATGCTGAAATTCTATCGGGCTAGTTTAAGGCTAATTACTAAATAAATTACGTAAACAATTTGACTTTAGAGGGAGGCGTTAGGCACCATCTCGTATTAACATTAATAATTATAATTTTTAATTAATTAATTTAAATAATTTAGAACCGCTGGGAGAAAATGGTTATATAACCGTCAATGTTTATATAGTTAACTTATATACGCTGGAAGAGGAGATCGGGCTGGAGGTTCAGATAGCATAACTGGCAACGCATCTGCATGGTAAGCAGGAGTTGTGGGTTCGAGTCCCGCTCCGGGCTGATTTTTTCTCCCAGCGGTTCTAAATTATTTAAATTAATTAATTAAAAATTATAATTATTAATGTTAATACGAGATGGCGCCTAACGTCTTCCTCTAAAGTCAAATTGTTTACGTAATTTATTTAGTAATTAGCCTTAAACTAGTCCAATAGAATTTCGGCATTTTGTTGGTGTTTAGCTTTAATATATCGGGTTTAGAGATGTTGTTTATATCAGTGTTTCTCAAACTTTTTTTTTGGTCCGCGACCCCCTTTTGCACTTAAAAATTTCAAAGGACCCCCGAAAAATGAGTATGTGTAGAAAAACATCCTGGAGGGAGGGGGTTAATTTAAATTCAGGAGGAGTTAACTTCTTTTGTTTAATTAATCTATTCCATGTTGAAATTTCTCTCTGTTGCATGTCACTTTGCATTGAATTTTTGTCAATGAATTTTTGTCCTGAAAAGTCAGATAACCGAAAAGTACGAAAAAATACATTATTAGTATAGTGTATTAGGCCTGGTTTAAATACTAGCCTCCCTTTCATGGTCGAGCCAGTGCTGCCAGCTAAGACATGCAAAAATTTAACAAAAATAATATTAAAGTAGCCAAGACATAACCAAATATTGTAGCGCCACATCACTAGCGGACATTTGAATTTGCCGACTAGAACACGGTCGGTTAACCGATAAATCGGTTAATCAAGGGTCGGATAATCGATGCTCTACTGTATTATAAAATAGCAAAAAGCTTAATTTTGAGAGTAGGGATGGGTTTTATAAAATAAAATGTAAATGCTAATAAGTAAAATTGTCATTAAGTCCAACCATACTCAAGATATGACACATGACCCTCCTTTGTCTCTCCACCCCCTCGACCTTTAACCGCCAAAATATAATAGCATCTATCCATCTAATACACAAAATTTCAGAAATTTTTTACAAAAAGCACAGAAATTATTAAGCTTCAAAGAAGGTGAAAAAAATTCTGTGCTATATATGGATAGAAAAATCCTCAAATTTTTTCGCATTTCTCAACATTTCAAGATCCAAAGTCCAAAAATATAAAATTATGGGGCCAGTCAAAAAATCAATTTTTTGACAGATTGTTATATATAACAGAGCAAGTATGGCAAAGCCAGGAAAGTAAAAATTATTTCAAGCCTAAAAAGGTCCCACTCCCTCCTATTAATATCTACTTATATTTATATTATCTTATTTTGGGAAGAAATTATATCATCCTTCCCAATTTTATGTAAAAAATTAATTATGTTTTTGCTTTGCAAATGACTAATTTCAAAAACTATTCTATAATTTATTTTAAAATATTTTTTCATTCTTCTGGTTGCCTGTTGAAGGATGTAACATGTTTCCTTTAAAATATTTTATATAAAATAGAGTTCAACTTTCAGTCTTTTAAAAACAACTTAATTCAATTTTAATTAAAATTCTAATTGCAAATTAAATTTCACATTTTCATTAAATATTACAATACATGCAGTTTTCAATAAAACAAATAAGATAAAAAAAGAAAACACTTAATTCTAGTTAAAAACAATATCAGCCATGTTTTAAACATAAATTTGTATTATAAGAATTATAGTTTTGTATTATCAAAACTAAAATATAATTGCCATTATATCTTCTTATAATACATAAATATATATATATATATAAATTCAAAACTTACAATTCTGATATTTCTATATCAAGTAAAGCCTGATCCAAAACTTCTGGATGAACTCCTTCTTTTATTAAATCAACAATTTGAAATTTTTCAGATAAACCATATGATGTAGCAAAACAATACTGGATACCTAAAAAAAAAGAATGAAATGTTAATAGATTATTTTAAAATTTAGTAAATAGTAGAATTTGACAAATTTTAGCTTAAGTTTAAGTTAAATTTAAGTTATACTTCTATTTTCTGAATTTCCAAACTTCAATGAAAACAAACTCTTATTAATTGATTCATAAACAATATATATTGACAAAATTAAATTGTGCTTTAAACTATATTTATACAGTAGAGCATCGTTTATCCGAATCAATTGGAGACTGGGGTTGTTCGGATAACTGATTATGTACGAAAAAATATATTAACCTATCCGATGTTGAAATTTTTCTCCATTGCGTGTCGCTTCGTGTTGAATTTTCATCGATTTTAAGCCTAACAAAAATTTTTATAATAATAATCGAGGCTATTGTATCATTAAAAATTATTTCTTTATTTTGTACAAACAAAATGAATACATTGAAAAATATAAAAACAAAAAAATTATACTTTAGAATCTAGTATCAAAAACGTTCGATTCAGCATGACACAGTCCAACTGGAAAGCTTTCGGTTGACCAGTTTTCGGATAAACGAGGCTCTAAAGTATTTGTAACAAATAAGAATTGCTATTAGTTATTAGTAAAATAAATATATAAAATAAATCTTTAAGAGAGATTTGAGGTTTTGACAGGATGATTGTAAACTAAAAGATTATTTTTTCAGTTTACAGTTTGTTACAATTAAAAATCATCATTCTTAATTTTCAAATGTATATATCTTAATGTTTTTTGGGTTATATTTGGTTTTTGTAGAGATTTGTTTCAGTATAAAATTTTAGATCTGCACACATTTACATTACATGATACAGTGAAACATCAATAACTAGGAACCTGGGATGCCCCCTAGTGGGCATTCTTTACAAATTTCATGATAATTATAAATCATTATTTAGTGTTATTAAACATTCTATAAGTATTTTAAAACAGTTTAATTTGTTTATTTACCTTTGCTGGTAACATTCACTAGGGCACCCCTAGTGGGTGTTAATTTAAATAATAATTTATATTGTTAATTAAAATGTTTGAAATATGACACACAATAGTGCCCGTTTTTGGCATACCGTTACGTGGACAAACGGACAGCCGAACGGACACGCATTCAATGGGTTATATTAATATAGATAAATGTTACAATTGATTTCATTCAATTAAAAATATTGAAATCTAATGAAGTTTTTTAGCACATTTACAGAAAAGCAAAAACTTTGGTTTCATCAGCTAAAGTGAAGATGATGTGTGACAATGTTAACATTATTTGAGCTGTATAATCAATGAATTTACCTAAAGCTATCCTCAATGTATTATAATCTAGTCTGATTCAATCTTTCTTACAGAATTTTTAAACATATTAAATTAAATTCAACATGAACTTCTAATTATTAATCTTTATACAAGTGTGGCTTTAATTAAATATAGCCTGAAAAATAATCTGGCAATTTAGTCATAAATTTGGTTCAAGACATTAAACAACATGTTAACTTAAATATATTTGTCCCGAGATTATTTACATGATTAAACAGTAATGATCATAAGAAATGACAAGGAAGACAAAACATAAATCTTTAAAATGACTGAGGAGATAATCCTACAGAAAAAGGTCAATGTCGAGTGTGTTCCTGTACATGTTTTTTATTATCTCCTTGGTCATTTTAAAGATTTACATTTTGTCTTTGTGTTGTAGACCTTGTCTTTGATTGGGTATAAAAAAACAGATTAAATTGACTCAAAAAATTTTGTATGGTCATTACTGTTTAAACAGTTAACTTATTGGATGGAGGTAGTCAGAGATGGAATGAAAAGTGCGATAAATTACTCCATGCTCTAATTTTTAGTGTAATATGAAAATATATACTACTTATTTATTTTTTACATTGATCTATTAAAAAATAAGATTTTATTCTTATTTGAGAAAGAAAAAATTTACATGTAATATGAACTGACTCCCTTTTCATTACTCCAAGATTACTTCAATCAACTACACTATCCAAGAACTGTACAGATGAGCTAAAGTAGTCATTAAATATAGTTAATTTTCTATTTAATTAATTTAAACTTAATTACTTAATTGACTAATTATATGAAACAACTTGGAAAGTTTATACATGAACTGAATATCACACAATCAGCAGTGGAATAATATATGGATGGAAATGATACTCTTTTTGGTACAATACAAAGAAATTAAAATATACATTTATTTATCATATTTTTACTCAAGATTTGTAAAAAATTGACTTATTGATGGTTTTTATAAATTTTTCTGGATAAATATTTCTGAATTTTTATAAATCAATGGTAAGCAATTGGAATCATTCTTATTGTTTAGTATTGTAATTTCACTTATGACAGCTAGTACAAAGAGCCATACAGAAATGAGTTTCATAAATATACATTAGGTTCATATTTTTTAATGAATGTTTGAATGTTTTTGAGAAAATTTCTGCTAGAAATATTTTATTCTCTTCACATAATTGTATTACTTGTTCAAAATTTTAAAATACATCATCATGTTCAATATAAAATTAAATTTTTTGAAAATAACACACAAGTATTTGTCATTTCTTGTTTTTCAGAAAATAGTTTTATTTCTTCATACTTTTTAATATTAAAATTTTAAAAATATTTAAAATATTCATACTTGTATCTGGAACAGGATCAGATCCCTGAGGAGGATTTTCAACTTTCCATCCTTCTCCGTCATTATGTGTTATTTTCCAGTAGGAAAGTCGTCCTAAAAATACAAAAAAAAAAAACACCAGTCATTCAATGTTAACATTAATCGAAAATTAAAATTAATAAAATAATAGTAAACATTCATTGATGTTATTAAAATAATATTTATTAACTGAATTTTCAGAAAATAGTTTGAATGATGATTCCTTGTTTTATATCTAAACAAAAGTCTAAAAAGTAACTTTTCAATTTATGAAAAAAATTTTAAAAAGTAATATCATTTTCTTGTGGGGTTCGGGCCGTCAAGATGTTTCTTACATACGTTTTTGATAGGGTCCTGCCACCAGGTGTGTTTTACCGGACACACCACCGATTGGGATGAAGTAAATGACTAAGGCGCAAGGGTAAGAGTCACTCTGAAGTCCAGGAATGAGCCTCTCAGGAAGAAGAATACAGAGTCAGATGTAAACAATTAAAAGGGAATTTATTAGAAAAAAAAAAAAAACTGAAAGTTCAGAACAAAGTTATCAAATCCGATTTTTGGAAATCCGCCTATCTTTATCTATACAACGAGGGGGGTGCCTAACGGGGGTATTCAAACTACGCGACTCACAACATACCATTTGAACAAGATGTCTTCTTTCATCTATTTCGACAGTTGGTCAATCTCTTGATCCTGTTTCACTCTCGCTCTTTCTTGCTTGTACTGTTCTGGTACTGTCTGGACTGGACTGCACTCTCTGGCTGCTTAAGTCCTGTGTCTGTCTGACCGCCTCTGGTTTATTCTCTCTTGTTTGTTGTCCTGAGTCTGCTCTCACTTACTGCCTGTCTTGAGTATGAGAATTATACTCTGTCTTGAGTATGAGAACTATACTGGTGAGAATCTCTCTCTCTCTGAGTATGAGAGTGATACTGTTGTGTTGAGTATGGGAATTAAACTGATTTTTGTCAGGCTGGAGCTCTCCTTTTAAATTCTTCCAGCATGAAAAGGTTCATCATCCAATGATAATCCATTTGGGGTGTCATCACCAGGTGACGATTTATTTGTGGTGTCATCACCAGGTGACGATTTATTTGCGGTGTCGTCATCGCAGCTGAGATGATTGTTCTCTGTTGTTTTTATTTGGCAATGACCTCTAGCTTTTGTAGAGTCATCATTGAGTCGATGTGACTCATCTTGTTTTTGGGGCAGTTCTCATCATTACTCATTGATTGCTTTCTCATTTTCCCTTGGCATGTTGTGAGATTTGAATAATAAACTGTTTTATTCTAATCGTTTTAAGTTAATATTAAAATTTATAAGAGGGGAGTCCCTAGATTGGTAAGATAGGCAAATTTCCTCTTACGACTTCGGTTGTTGTTTAAAATACAATTAAAGTTCACGCGAATACATAATTATCAAAAAAGGTAAAAATAAGTGATTAAGTAAATATTATTATATTACAAATGTTGTAAACAGTAGTTCACAAAATGTTAACATTGAGGTAGTTTTGGAGGAGGGAAATGGTGGTCCTCACATCTATTATCTAGGTGTATTCATCTTTAGGCCCACCAGTGGCCGAGCAGTTCTGTCACTAAACACTGGGAATTTGGTCGCGGGTTCGCACCGCACTTGGATGGGCTGGCCACGTGAAGTTTTCTGGGTTTTCTCCATGTTTGTAACACCTGAATAGGGGCCAGCTTCCCTTACAAGACCTCCCGGAAGGCATTTCCCCTTGCGTAATATCGTGCACCACAGAAAGCAACAGGGAACCACTCTGGTTGTAACTTCCCCAGGATACACCTTGGCACCTTACTAACCACTTATTAACCTGCGCCAGGTGCTCGCTGACGTCAGGATTTCTGATATGGCACACAGAGAGAGAGATTCATCTTTAATGTTTCATAAATAATAAAATATGGTAATTATTTTTGTTTATCTAATCAAAACAATTACTGCAATGTAAATTCATTTATGAAAATTTTATAAACTGAATGAATTTACATTCCATTAATTATACACAATTTGATTTTTAAACAAAAACTAATGCTAAAATATTTATTTAAATACGAATCATCAATAAATATGTTTAGGTAAAAAGTTACAGCATCTTTTTTGCATATTTTTGAAAAGTTATTCATTAAATTAAAAAACTGCTTTTACATTTTTTTTATTTAATTTTGATTTAAATCATCTTTCAAAAGTTTAACATTTTCTGAACATGTATTATTTATTCATTAAATACTCTTGAATGTTTAACACAATCAAGTACTTGAGACTCATTAAAACTATTAAAAGAAATGTTAAAGTTCAGAATTTTTCATGCTTTTCATGCTGAATTATAGCAGCATTCTGTGAAAATAAATAATATCAAAATTTATAATATATTTTGAATAATATATGACAACAAACTAACACTTTTTAAAATATTAGATTAGATTTGAGATACTTTTTGTCATCTTCAAAACTTCATACAATTTAATATTGTTACTCTAATCTCAATGAGTTACTCTTGTTTTTAAAATCATTATGGACTGTTCAATTTTGGAGACTCTAAGCAAAGTAAAGGAAATTATTACCAGTTTAACAATAATTAGGCCTATCATAAATAAGCAAAAATATCTAATTTAATCATTATTACTTTTCATTTATATATGTTTTACTAAACAACAAATCCATTTAATATGCCAAATTAAAATCTTAATGTTGTGAATATCTTATAAATTCAGTTATTTTTATGCATATTGTAAACATCTCAAAGCCTGATACTCATAATAAACCCAAACAATTGCTGGATTTAAAGTACGGTAAAGTAGCCTGATTTAAACTGGCAATCATTTGGCAACATTATTTTTCTTTTGTTTTGATGAATTAATCCACATCTAAACTAAAGTGACCAGATTTTAACATTGGTGAAGCAGGACAAAATTGACGAGGAGGGAGTGGTTGTCTTATTGAAAAAAACTGTTCTAGAGCAACAAACTTTTATCATCAATAAACACAAAAATTATATTGTATTATACTTTTTTAAATTTCAACATATGTAAAATTTACAAATATAATAAATATATATGCTATTATAAATCTTTAAAAACCATTTATTCTTTAGCATATTTCTCAGTTGAGTGAATTGTTTTTAGTAAATTGCTTTCGTTGTTTAAAATGTCATGAAATTTTTTGCAAGAACTTGTTAAATTATATTTCACACATAATATGGCTTTCAAAGTCTCAACACTTAATTGTGATTTATCAGATGTCCACACTTTATTTATGGTAGAAAAAATGCATTCAGTCCCAGCATTAGTTCCTGGTAAGGACAGCATATATTCCACAATTTTTAATGCATTATTATAAGGAACATAGTTTGTTTAAAAATGATGAAATATTTCTAACCATTTGTTCTCTGTTCAGATTTTTTCTACTTATGACAAATTATATTTTAACAATTATTTTAATCCTTCTGTATTTTTTTCTAAATAATAATAATAATATGTATTATTATTATTAACTTGTTTTACTTTTCCTCTGAATTTGCATTGAGTGTCACTTTATTATTGTAATTTATTTATTATATAATACTGTTGTAACCAAAATAAATCCTAGTCCCACCGTTAGCAATAGAATGAACAAATTGCTAGTTGCTAGCTTTCTCTGCATCATGTGACATACAATGAACAAAATGTTTGCTCATTTGAACAGCCTGTAAACACGCACTGCTCCGTTGCTGCAGCTGCATGCTCTAAACCATTTTCTGTCAGTCTTTGCCACGAACACAAAAGATTTTGTTGGCTAGCATTCTTTATTTCTGATGCTCACGCACACCTTGGTACTGATAAGTGTGATATAAAATGATCTTTACGAATCTTAAACATAAGTTTATGACACATAATTGACAAAAACTTAATCTTTCCAAAACTCTGAACTTTTTAAAATGCCGCGGGATGCGGGACAAATTGTTAAAAATCAGGACTGTCTTGCCAAAAGCGGGAAGTCTGGTCACCTTAATCTAAATTGTAATGTTATGTTTGAAAAACTTAAACCACAGATTTGAGATATTGAATATGCATTAATAGACCAAAATGTAAACAGAAAAATTATAAAAATTTTGATTGCCTGTATAGCAAAAATCCAATCAATATTAAATGCTATCCCAATCTTCAATAGGGTCAGGACTCATGAATTCCACACAGAAAAGTCTTCTTATTACTACGTGAACCATTCTTGCACACACTGATCTTAAATCTGAGTGAATGTCATTTAAGGATAAATCACTTGATAAAATTAGACAAATACTGAGGATGCAGTATCATTTCATCACAATACAGCTTGAAACTGTATAACACTCCCATACTTGACCTGCCCAGCATATGGATTGCCCTATATAAATGGTTAAATAGTGATATACATCTGCTATCACACCTTTAACATGGGTCTATATCCATGCATGCACTGCATGACATCATAACATCAAGTTGTGTAATCTAAGTTTGTGTCATGATTGTAACAGTTTTTAATTTTAATTTAAATAATATGTGTTCCACTCAAGTTAAAACATTGTATTCTATTTTTAAATTTTCATTTACTTGATGACGAACTTAAGTTTGTTGAAAGAGCTACTGATAATAATAAACTGTTAATGCCACACTCACTGAGTTTTCCTTCCTTTTAACATTTCACATCTTGAATATAACCAATGATACTATGGCCACATAAGATCTTTCATTGTCATGCTTTAAGCTGATACCAAGAGATAGGAAACCATCTATCTCGTTCAAACAGCTGTCTTCAAATAACATAGTTATCAATGATCTTTGTTTGGTATCCTGATAACATTTAACAAGCATTATCTAATAATTTAGAACAAAATGAGCAACACTTTCCCTACAATACTGTTGATCTTGTTCAGGATATGAAATTAGAGATGTTACCATCTTCCACATTCCCATTATTTAACATTAAATAATTATAATTTTAAACTTTTAAAAAATACCCCATGAAGATTTCATTTTAGATTTGTGAGTCATTCATGCACACACTGCAATGAAAGATTTTCTCCAGTAAAAAATTCAGGAGTTAATGGCCCTTTGGAAGATGCAATCCTTTTGACATTGAAAGCAAATTGACGATTGACAATAGTAGTCTTTGGCTACATAAGCAATCCAAATTTTTATTGAACTTTTTAGTTTTCATTTATGTAGCCATACTATGTAAACATTCTAAATTTTAAAAAAGTATTAGAATTTATATTTTACATACATTAATTAAACATATAAATTAACATGAAGTATTTAGAAATTGTTATTATTTGAAAATTTTTAGACATTCTGAATTAGCTATTAATTCATGTGCACCTTTGTGCCCTTATTTACACAATTTATTAGTAGACATTTACATAATAAATTCTGAATTAGCTTTTATTTATCATTTTTAATACTTTAAATTAATTCTTCTGTTTGGTATTATAATAATTCTTTGAATTATTATAATACCAAATGAAAGACTAATGATACTCTACCATAACCTGTTTCTTAACTACACAGTCAAAAATATTAATAACAAAACACATCACATGACCATTTTATTAATTATTCATTTCTTGTATATATTATTATTCATTAATAATATATACATACATATATATTATTAATAGATTATAATATTACTAGACCAGAATAACAAGTATAAAACTTCAAGTATAGCATTATGAGAATTTAGCCGGTATTACTACAGATAATAAATAAAAAACAAATAATGAGAAATTTTTCTTTTCTGTATATATATTGTCTACTTGGACCTTGTTTATAAATAGGACTTATTATACTAATGAATTTTCTGATGTGCAAGGAAAGGAGATCTTAGTCAAAAGTGAAAACAAAATATCTTTTAGGTGAAAATAAAAATATTTTGTTTCGACTTATTTAGAAGTCAAAACAAAATATTTTTATTTTTACCTAAAAGATATTTTGTTTTCACTTTTGACTAAGATCTCCTTTCCTTGCACATCAGAAAATTCATTAGTATAATAAGTCCTATTTCTAAACAAGGTCCAAGTAGACCAGTAGTCCCCAACCCTATGCCCGCGGGCACCATAGCGCCCGCCAATCGTTTTACGTGTGCCCACCGCTGTGCGACCACGATAAAAATAAAACTATTTCAGTTTTCAATAAAATGCTATGTAAAAGTTTTTTCATTTTTAATGATTAACCACTCAAAAGTAGAAATGGCGTCCAACACAGATGAAAGCACAAAGCAAAATGCGACAGATCTCTTTTTCCCCTCCGCCAAATCTTCACCAACCAAATTTCCCATACCTGAAATGAAATAAACCGGTCCGTTCTGAATATCATAAAATCAAAGTACAGATCACGAGTTACAGATGAACACCTTGACGATTGCTTACGAGCAGGAATATCATCATACTCTCCTAATTACGAATCAATGGCCAATGAAATGCAATGCCAAAAATCACATTTACTTTCAGATGTATATTTTTTATAAAGAATTTTTATACTCTGTAGATTTTGTATGCATTGTTTAGTAATTACTTGTTTTGTAAAAATTATTGTTAATAGTCTTGTGTATGTTAAATTACATTTTTGGAATTAAATGTTTTCTGTACATTATGTTACCCATTATGTGTATGTATTATTAACTATGTCCAAATATAAATTCACCTTGAAAAAATAAATGGTGCCCGTCGTCCAGCCGGTATTCTAGAATGTGCTCTTAGGTACAAAAAGGTTGGGGACCCCTGAAGTAGACAATATATATACGAAAAGAAAACTGGTAAGGACAAAGAAGCAAAAAGAATTAATATTCTAACTACAAATACTTATTTTATTACAAAATCCGGTATGTTTCGTTATTTACTTTATATCACACGTGCTTTCGAATATGCACGAGCCATGATTATTGACTAATTATACATATATAAGCAGTTTAAGATAGAAAATGAATATGAAAAATATGATTAAGAAATTGATTTATCAAAATATACTATTATCCATTACAATTTTAGTAGATGTTAATGTTTTTTAATTAGAACATAGGCATGCACATTAGTTATTCTATTTTAATATTTAAAATTCAAAAATTTGATAGATTTTAGATAATATCTATAAAAAATAATAAGAAAAATATACATATCCAAGATATTGAAAAAAATTGTTTCTGTTTTTTACATGCTCTTGTAAAATATTACTTAAATTATGACTAAAATTTATATTTAAACCAGAACTATCCTAAAATATACCAGTTCCCGATGGATTCTTGACTAGATTTCGTCCGTAAGGATTTTTTAAGTAAATATTTAAATAATAGTTATGGGGTAGCTCTTGGAAAATAATAACAGGTAAAATTCTTTTATCTCGTTCACATTTTTCCTTCCAAAGAGTTTGCGAAGTCACAATATCTCTCCATTTTCTACAAACTAAACAACAATTCTGCAAATCTTTTACCGGCAAAAAACAAAACACAGTAATTAGAATCTCTTCGGGTAGATCATCGAGTGGAAATCCGCAGGCCGGATCCTTCTTGAACATGTTTAATATGCGATGTATATTCATGACTATCTCTCACACTATTACTTTGGCATTCTAGCACAATGATTTCAATCTATTATGAAACAAATGATACTCAGTTAAATTTCACCGGTCGATAATACTGCGCGAACGTCTATGATAACAAACATGATGTCAATTTCTGCCGGGAAATTGCGTGACGTCATCTTCTACCATTCTTCTCATTCGCGTTTAATTACTCATCGATATATACGTACTGTACGTATTTTAATGAATTTACGTACAGTATATTTATACTTGTAAAGAATAATTATACGTTCTTTTATTAGTAAATATTTTATTAAGAATACTGTGCTACAGAGGCGTGCCGTCATTGGAAGCGATGGAAGCGCCTCTTCCCTTGTATTTTCTAAAATATAAATTTTCATATTTTAACGTAGTTTGAATTAATTAAAATTAATATTTTATTATAAATGCATTATGTATCTTATTACAAATTTCTATACTACATGTGAAATAAACGTTAAGATTGCTATTGTATATTCGAATATCAGTTAGGGTTGCCAACATTTGCCAACTACTCGCTTGGAGGATTGCCCCCCAAAATAAACAGTCACAATATTTGATTTATTCAACAATTATATTATCATATACGAGTACAGTATATATATTTATATATAGTATTACACAGTTAACAATCCAGCATTATTTTATATAGTAAGTATAATTGTAATGTTTCTTATTTCTTAAATTATATATATATATTTTTTTTTTTCTGATTTTGCTACTTGCAATAATTTTTTTTGGTCATGTTGAAATAAATAAGAATGAAAAGCTTCGCAGCTCATGTCGAAATTAATTCGAATGCCTAACTCTGCTTTAACGAGCTCCACTCGCATTCTACTTCTATCATTTCTCCAAGCAGATTGCAGATTCCATTATAGAAAAAATTCTTTCCACAAATGCATTGCTTACAGGTACTGTACGCTTAGAACTTTGCCAACAATTTGTTTGATTTCAGTCACATCAAGGGTTTTAAAAATAGACACCCATATTTTTTCTGTTGATAACTCCTCATTTCAAAGTTTTTCTAAATTGTTATTTTTGAATTAAAATTATTTTGTCATATAGAATATCTTCATTATAGTAATAAGTATTAAAACTTTATCACAAGAAAGGATATTTTAAAAAAATTACTTCTACAGACAATTTCAATTTTTACTTAGAAATAAATAAATTCATTTATTATAAAGGAGACAAACAAAAATTTATTTGAAAAACACAAATATTTGTTTTATTTGGGTCTCTAATTAATAAAAAAACGACGAAACACCATTTTAAAGTGCATTTTTATTCAAATACAGTAGAGCGTCGAAAAGTGGAACCAATTGGGGACTGGGGTCCTTCCAGTTAATGATTTGTTCCAGTTTCCGACTTTGTACGAAAAAATACATTAACCTGTCCGATGTTCAAATAATTTTTCTCCGTTGCGTATCGCTTCCTGTTGAATTTTTCTCCGTTGCGTGTCGCTTCGTGTTGAATTTTCGTCGATTTTAAGCCTAACGAAAATTTTTATAATAATCATCGAGGCTATCGTATCGTTAAAAATTATTTCTGCATTTTGTACAAACAAAATAAATATATTAAAGAATATAAAAAACATGAAAATTATACTTTAGAAGTAAATTTAGTATCAAAAACATTCGATTCAGCACGACACAGTCCGACTGAAAATCGTTCCAATTTCCGGCCATTCCACTTACCGACGTTCCACTTATCGACGCTCTACTGTAATATATTTACAAATAATATGTGGCCAAAAACGCAGCCAAGTCAAATTTCTGTAGCCCAAAAAGTAGCCAAAACGCCAAATAATATTTTTTATGCCAAACTGATAAAAGGATAGCCAAATTTTGCACAAAGTAGCCAAATCTGGCAACGTTGCCTATGGTAGCAAAATATGACGACCCTTCCATTAATCTCGATGACATGAGTGTTTAGTAATGAAATGTAGATGGCGTTTATCGTAATGATGATTTTGTATGCAAATTTTCAACAAAAGTTTTCGATCTGGAAATATGAGGAACAATGGCGTGCTGTCATTGGAAGCAGTGGAAGCGCCGCTTCCTTTGCATTTTCTAAAAAATAAATAGATTGTGCGATTATTTTCATATAATTAAAATTAATATTTTATTATAACCGCATTATGTGTCTTATTACAAATTTCTATACTACATATGAAAAAAACGATAATATTGCTATTGTATATTCGAATATTAGTGGTGGAATGGAAGCGCTGTATTGTCAGCTTCCAAACAGCCAGATCATACTAATTTGCGCATGCGCTTTACAGAGCATCAACCTCACCCGGTTTAGCTGGTGGAAGCTACATATATATAACGCTTCCAATTCTATCCAGGACCGGTTCTGGGCTCCTAGCCGCCTGCCTTTTAGATATTTGGTCGCCCTCGCCCCATTATGTGAATCTTGAGTAGATTTATAACTTAACCTAACCGATAAGAAATTACTAGTATGATGTTTTTATGATAGTTCTGTATAGTTGACAGGAGTTTTAAAAAATTCATTAAAATATTTGATATTTTTATTCTGCTCTCCCATCTTATATTACCTACGGATTTTAAACCAGTGATATTACGATTTCGTATGTCCCATCTATAAGGAAATGTAGATTTAAACGTGTACAAATCTTGTACAATGTTAAAAAATTAACTTTTACTCTGGCAGCATCATTTACAAAATTTAATGAAAGATGCATAAGGTACTGTACATAAAAAGCTCTAAAATTTATATTCCTTAAAGTTGCGATTTGTGTGTCGGTTGTCATAAAAATTTCCACTTTTTCCCATGACTACAAATATTCAGGTACAAAGTAAACAGTTTAGACTTATTTCTACTTAAGAAGTACAATAGTTAAATAATTAAGAGATTAGGGAATTGGGGGCATAAATAAAACCCTGCTAAAGGAGCCGGAATGGAACAAAGGTCATCACTGACGCGCAATTAACTGATTGCCCCTGGAAGTCGGCTTCTCACAGAAACACGGCATTCGCTATATTCCCTATCATCAAATGTCACGGCATGCCGCTGCTATGATGTAATAATATTAATCTTCACTATCGTTATTTTTTGCCCGAGCAACGCCGGGCTTACCTGCTAGTAGAGGGATGGCGAACCTTTTTGAGTCTGCGTGCCTTATTGTAAGCATACTTAGCTTTAAAGATGTTAATGCGTACCAAAGTCTTAGACTTCGAATAATGACATTTAAAGGGCGGATGGCCGAGCGGTCAAGGTTAGCAGCCTGCCGCCCTGGGGGACCCGGGATCGAATCCGGACGGGTCGAAAAATCCCCAGGAATTTTTCGGGGGGTGGTCCGTCCGGATATGTCGGTCCCCGTCCCTCACCACCCGGCCGCCCCATTGTGGGCCTGGCCGAACCCATAATGGGCTTGCTATAAGAGGCCCTCTTAGTGCCCACAGGGCGAAAAGAGTTACAAAAAAAATGACATTTAAAGAAATTAAACGAATACGCTTTAATTCGATTAAATGTAAAAAATCTGATTGAAAAAGACAAAAATCATATGATACGTGCCAGATGATCTCTCTTACGTGCCGCTTTGAGCACGCGTGCCATAGGTTCGCCACCCGTGCTAGTATATATAATTTAATCTGGAGGCAATTTACCTAAACAAACGAGTTAACACAGGCATGCCGCAGTTCGGACAAAATTTTCGCTTTCAATTTCGAACTAACCGAATTCCTTAACATGTAAATTTGTATATCCACGACCAGAATAGTACAGTTACAGTATGAACATACGAGGATTTCCTGTATTATAAATTAGAGCAAAATATGAAATGTTTTAATTACTGATCGAATAAATTAATATTAACTGTAAATAACACAGGCAAGTATCTATGGAACAATTCTCTATTCAAAAAAATTTTATATAAAAACATCTTAATTATATATTAAATACTGTAATGTTTCTTAATTAAAACTTTTCGGAAATTGAAAAACATCATTTTAATTTAAAAGCAGTATTGCTTACATCTTTCGATTATTGTAATGTATTGTACATCAATAGAAATCAAAAATAATACTTTAAAATATTCACACAAATTTTTATGATGTACTTGGCTTCGAATGAATTTCGCTGAACATAATTAACATTCTCTTGGCTTTCGTATATTGTGGGTCCGAAGATGTCTAATTAAGCTTCCTTTTCGTGTAAACTTCTGCTGACACTCGTCACAACTGTAAGGCTTTTCTCCGGTGTGGATCCGAAGGTGTGTAATTAAATTTGACCTTTGTGCAAACTTCTGTTTACACTCGTCACAACTGTAAGGCTTTTCTCCTGTATGGATACTTTCATGATATTGCAAACCACGTTTAGTTGTAAACTTCTGCTGACACTCGTCACAACTGTAAGGCTTTTCTCCTGTATGGATTCTTTCATGATATTGCAAACCTCGTTTAGTTTTGAAATTCTTCTTACAGTGTTTACATGAATAATTTTTTTGGTTCCATTTCTCTGCAATTAAAAAAATTGTTTTTAGATATTATTTTATCAATGAATAATAAAAAAATTCTTAAATAAGAACAATAATCAAATTAATAGTAGTATTTAATTAAAAAATAATTTTAATGTCTAAAAGCAAATTTCTGCATCAAAACACAAAAATGTAATTTAAAGATAATAAACTTCGACGATAAATATATTATGTTACTAATATTTTTAATAACAGCTAATCAGGCTAACATATTAAAGTAAACAATTTCTGTACAACATTTTTAAAGTGTATTTATATTTTCATGTATTATCTTTTTGTATCATTGCAGTGGGTCTCCCGCTTCTTTTATATTTTTAGACAAACAGTACTGATGTAAATAAAGCAGTGTATCCAATATACAATTGTGTTATAATCTTGTAAAATATTTTCTTCAAAACTTCATCCAATGTTTCATCCAAAGAACCACTAAAAGTAATAACAACGTACTGTACATGAAATAAATTGCATAAAATTTAATTTTACATGAATTTTAATATTAGAATGTATATTTCATATTGTTATTCATTCCTGTTGTTAAATGTAAACTTGAATAATATGTTACATTTAGATAAAAAAATATATTGTATTTTTAAAAGATTTATGCTAAGTGTACTTTCCTTATAACTCCTTTTCGATGAAAGTCACAACGTAGGCAAGAGCAAATTCTTAAGAGTGAATCATGGATTCTTGCGAAATTGAACTTTATCCTTTTCTTTTTAGTTTTTGTTTTCTGTATTTCCAGGGTAAAGATTTACCTAATGTAAAAAATAAAACGATTTTATATAACAGACAAATTCATTTTCAATACATATATACTGTATTGTACAGTGATTAAAATTTCTATTCTCTACGCTAAGTTTTTTAAAATATATAAATTCTATTTTGAAATTACTTGACATTTATAGATGAACAGTTTATGCAGTTTATTCCTAAAATACCAATAAAATTTTCAATTTATTCTGGTAATTTTAACTTTTTTTTGATTAAGTGTCATTCGTGAATTTTCTGAAAATTGTTTTAAAAAGATGTCTATACGAAAAATATCTATACAAAATATAAATGGTACGTAAAAATAACTCTAAATTGGAATAAAACTGTTGTATTATTGTGAACGTTTTCATTGACTGACTACCTATAATATGAAACAGAATAAAAGATTTGATACTTCATGCTTGTAATATTTTTAGTGGACTGCAAATTTAACATTTTTGAGTCTTGGTCGAATTGCAAACAGAATAACAATTGGCACAAGCTTTTCCTTAAACATAGAGAAAAAAATGTTATGGCGTGGGCATGGATGACAACTTATGTAGATAGAAGATAGAAGACATGTGTTTAATGATAAGAATATGTATTAAAAATGTCGATATATTTCATTAAAAAATGTAAAAACTTCCGCTGGAAAAGTACGTATCTCGAATATCTTACATTTTCATGACGATAATGATTCAAAACACAAGTCTTGTAAAATGGCTCCTGTACTGTTGCCATTAAACCTAAATGTAATCGGACATTTATAAAATAAGTTAGATGGAAAAATCAGAGCCCGAAAAATTACTACTATAAATGAACTGAAAAGTACGTTAAAACAACAATGATCAGAAAATTGGTGAACACCACAGAAATCCTATTAATCACTGCCAAACTGGTTGAAAGCTGGATTGAAAAGAAAAGACAATCCAACAAGTTATTGAAATATTTAATCTTTTGGTATAACTAAATTTTAAATTGAAGTAAATGTGATCTGTTCCATGACCATCATGACGTAATTTTGTTTCTCTATTTTTCTATTCTAAGATGGAATTCTTAAGTGAAATAAATATGGCATTTGCTGTTCTTACACACGGAATAATAAAACAGATTTATATTTATATATATTATTATTTCTGGATATATATATATATATATATATATCCAGAAATTGAAAGTTCTAATTATAATTGTTTCTTCATTCGCAAATTGACTTTGAGTCACTGCATATTTCCAAATGAATTATGAAAAGAAAAATATATTGGTAAGTTAAATGTAAATATCAAAAGAAATGGTAGTGTGAGGGCCAAAATTTGGTGGAAAAAATTTTTGTTTTTTTTGTTAAAAGTGTTGAAGACAATTAAACTGTTTCCCACGGACTTACTTCCCTATCGAAGGTGACACATTGAATGTGTCACCTGGGACCAACGAGTGAACATTTGACTATTGGTTCTAAAATACTAAAAATCGTAACTAAGTCATGGAAAAACCCCAGGAGGAGCCCCTCAAATGAAAGGGAGGGGTGATGACCAATGTTCCCTCTAAGCTGCGCGGCTGCGCACTGTTCAAATTGTTGCCGCGCATTCGAGCTTGCACACTGATTTGAATTGTTGTCTATTTATTTTTCACTCTGTCAGCAACATGATTATTGCTACGTATATTTTCTATTAAATACATTAAATCATTGACAAAATATAATATTTCGTATGGAAGTATGTTTTAAAATGAATTTTGGTTAATGTTACCTATGGTTCCAAGATGGCGGCGCTTCCGGTCGCCATCTTGGATTGGTCTGGAGACTGCGCGTTTAGCGCTATTTTGTTCGGAGATCACGTGTTTCCGAAAATATAATAAACTGAGATAAAATATTGAAAAAAAAAATACTCACGTTAACGATCCCTTTTTTATTCGATCCTACTTTTTTTCCTAGTTTGGTAGATTCCACTTCATTTTTGGCAGGTCTTTTCTTCCCTGATGATGTCGTTTCTGCTACAACCGTAGAAGACATTTTGGCTGTCTTTTTATTCACATTTGCTGTTGCCTTTTCTTTTTCTTTTCTCTCTTATTATTTACCTCTTATTAATGTTCGGAAGGGTTAATGTTACCTTAGGTAGCCAAGATGGCGGCTCGTCTCTAATTCCAGCAAGGAAACAGTGGGACGCACGTTCTAACCTAACCTATTCTAATAATTTGGTTGCTAATAATTATGGTAATTTATTAGGTTAGGTTAGGTTAGAACGTGCGTCCCACTGTTTCCTTGCTGGAATTAGAGACGAGCCACCATCTTGGCTACCTAAGGTAACATTAACCTACAAAGCTTAGAAACCACATGATTTTATGTCACTTCAATACTATAATTAAGATGTTTTAGCACACGAATTGCACATTGCACGAGTTCGTTGCAGTCCTAATTTTAAAGCAAATTTAAAGCCATTAATAATATCATTTTCCCACCCTAATTTCGAAAATTAGTTTTCATCTATCTATCAGAATTTACGAGGAGTACGACCTAACCAAAAGTTCATCGGAACTAATTTCTACATAACTACTTAACACAAAATTATCAAAAAACCTAAAAAAGTTGAAAAATTTACAACATATTTAGTTGTTATTTATATCGAATTCACAAATACTATCGTTTAGGCGCCTTTACCTTTTTAACTTTTTTGGAAAAACTATTGTAGAAAATAGAAATCAAATATTCCACTGTAGATACAACGCAACACTGTCAGTATCGTCTACCTACTGGTTAATTTGCATATTTTGACGAAAAACTACCGTCTACCACGTCATATTTTACAAATTTGCATAATCGTTTATATTCTTTTTTACATCACGTTAAACGTCATTACGTATTACGTCAGTCAAATACATGATAGCTCCCTGTACCGCTATTACCTCGAGACACCCGGATTGGAGATTACAGGAAGCGCCGCCATCTTGGAACCATAGGTAACATCAGTCAGGGCCGGATTATCGAATAGGCAAAGTAGGCAAATGTCTAGGGCCCGTAATCCGGAGGGGCCCGGCTTCAGTGCAGAAGACTGCTCTGTTTCGATTTCGAAATTCGATAGGACAGAAAAGGCTGTATTTAACAATTCTTACTAAGCTCCGCTCGACTAGCCATTACCTAAATAAAAAAAAGGTCAACAGCCACCCGTGCGTCAGAAGTAATGTATGTACGCCACGGGATCTCTCGCGCCATCTACAAATATTCCTACGGCCGCGTCTCGTGGTAGTACTGATGTATGGATGGTTATGATTTATTTTCTAAATCTACACCTATACGTCGCGACATCGCATATTCGATATAGCGTTCAAGTTGCTCGAGTGCGAAGATATTACAATTCAATAGTGTTTAATAAAAGAGTTAAAAAGTTATGGGTGACACTACGATATCCGCACCGGGTGTCACCCATACTAGCTACGCTAATGTCACTTTATATAAGATTTGTTTAGATGCAACTTATTTAAATGGGGCCCCAATTTAAATTTTGTCTAGGGCCCGCTAGAGGCTTAATCCGGCGCTGGGTAACATTAACCTGAATTTTAATCTCTATAATTAATTATTTTTATTTTTATAGGAAAAAATAAGATTTTATATACAGGGTGTATCAAAATGACGTCTTAAAAATTTGGGGGATTGTAGAGGATAAAATTTTGAACGTTTTGATATAAGGAACACATAGCCGGAAATGTGATATAAAGTTTCTACAGCGGTAGGAAGTGCTTGTCCGCCTTTCAGTTTGGTAGCTACTCTTCCGTCTATTGACGTCATGTTATTGTTCTTGATTTCTTCCTCTGGGGTTATGTAAAGTCCCGTGTATAAGCAACACCTGTAGGAACCGTTCATGAGCTTACGGAGTGCAACTTTACAGCATTTAATACCATCAGAGGAGAGCGTGGCATCTTACAGAGAGTCGGACAAAACATGGTTCGTCGTTGCACATGATGTAATGAAGTTGGTGGTCGTCACATTGAACATGTACTCTAGACTAGTGCAGCCACTGATTCGATGTATAGTTCGATTGTACTCTACTGTTTTGTCAATAAAACTTGTCATAAATACTATAGTAACATGAGTGAGTTCAATGACGTCAATTCGAGTACAACACGAAAAACTCGAGACTAAGGGCCCAGATAGTAAAGCAATTAAGAAGGAATCTGGGTGTACTATAGATTACTCCCTATGGAATTTCAAGACTTTGATTATATATTTGGACTCAGGGGACCGAGACGAGTTCAATGATACCCTACTTTTGGACCGGAGACGAAAAATAAAAAAGTTATGATAGTTTTCTCGGCGATCGCGCGATGATAGGGAGTCGCGTCGCTCTCCGCTAAGTCGGTCTCGCTATCGCGATCGGGAGTCGAGTCGCTTGCCGTTAAAATTGCCTTTAGTAGACGTTTTCCCCCTTTTTTTACTTTGTTCAAGAACTACCGTGAATCGATCACTAGTTTAGCACATGGCGGCGTGTGGTGGCGCCATACGAGAGGTCAGTCGGGCCGCCATGTTCGCTGTCATAACCGAAATGGCGATCGCGCGATGATCGGAAGTCGCGTCGCTCTCTCCGCTCTCGTATCGCGTGTTTAACCCTCCGGGAGATGACCGTAGTCCGACGTCATGGTTTGCAGACTTTACCGCAAGATGCAGTACTAGCAACTATGGTGCCGTCTTCATGAGTGCATTAAAAAAGTATGGTAAGTGAAAAAGTATGATAGCTTTTTTATTTTTCGTCTCCGGTCCAAAAATAGGGTACCGTTGAACTCGTCTCGGTCCCCTGAGTTTCAATATATAATCAAAGTTCTGAAATTCCATAGGGAGTAATCTATAGTACACCCGGAAGTCTTTTTCTTAGTCAACAGGAAAGGGAGAGAAACTAAAGAAACCTTAAGCCTAACTTAAATTTATAGAATCATTAATTACAAAATACAGTAATATGGCCAACGGTCACAAATGAAACTGCCAATCCATTGTTCACAGTAAAAGATTTATAACAAACGAATTTTTTTTTTTTTTTGTAACAAAAAACATTGTCACCGTGCTGGTTCTGGTGATAACTGAGATGAATATGAAATAGCTTCTCATAATAGGAAAAAGCTTTTCTTTCCTAAAAATTCCGTCAACGAGTTGATTAACTTTCCCGGCAACATTTAAAGCTGCGTGTGTGGCGCAATCTGTTATGATATTTTATTATTAAAAAAACTTTTTATATTTTTGATTATTATAAAATGACGAAGAAACTTAATTTTGAAGGTAGGGGAGGGCTTTAAAAAAATTGTAAATGCTAATAACGAGTGAAATTGTCATTAAGTCCGACTGTATTCGAAATACCACACACGACTTCTCTTTATCTCCCGCCCGTCGACCTTTAACCACCAAAATGTAATAGCATCAATCCCCCTAATACACAAATCTCCCTGCAAAATTTCAGAAATTTTCGACAAAAAAGACGGGAGTTATTAAGCTTTAAAGAGGGTGTTGTTTAAGTATACAAAAATTAAAGGAAAATTGTTTTTTAATGAGATGGATGTGCTTGCTTTTTACTGCATAACAAACTAAATGTTGGTGCAATGTTTGACACAAAGCGCAACTGACGAAACCTATGACACAAAGCGAGCCATTTTCAAACTCTCACAAATTATTTTCAATATTTTTGCATTAAAATCTCGCGACCCCAAGATTTCGCTAAGCGACCCCAAATGGGGTCGCGACCCATAGTTTAAGAAGCCCTGGTCTAGAAAGTCCTCTAGGGTAAAGCACAAAGTTCACAGAATTTCTTTTTATACAGTACTTGCCGACACGATCCTGCGTAAAACAGAACAAACCATACACTTACGCCTTGAAGAAGTAACAGAAAATTTATTTATTACTAGCGTTGCTCGGGTTTTTGAGGGTGTGTGAAATTGAAAGAGGGTGATAAAAACAATGGTCCTAGCAAGTAAAATGTGGATTTATTGACCTGAGAATTTATAATAATAAAACTGCAATTGCAAAAACAAAGAAATTGCTTGGGCTCGCAGGATAATGATAAAAGATCATTTTCGTCCCATTGCATAACTTCGATGGTCCAAATTTCGCAAAAATATTACTGGTGTTTCAACCTTTAGCTCTAGGTTAAGGGATGTTAGTCCAGCTGGTTCCGAGCAGTTTAAAAGCTCCACCGGCTACGTAACTGCCCGACCTGCCTCAAGAACTGAATCAATGGACTTATACATCGTGTAAGTTGTTCTTGAATATGCAAATTCAGTTCGGCATCGCATTTGTTTTTAGATGCCAATATTGTTCTCTCGTTTATCCATTTGGTAAGTGTTATCAAATTAGTATCCGGATCTTCAGTGAATTTTGCGAAAAGTTATTTAGCAAAATTTTCTGCAGATCTGTCTCCCAATAGATGGACCCACATATTAGTTGAAAGGGAAAACTTAACGTGATTCCACAGTTATATACCTTTTATTATTTTGAGGGTAGGGGAGGGCTTAGCATTTACAATTTTTTTAAAGCCCTCCCCTACCCTCAAAATAATAAAAGGCATATAACTGTGGAATCACATTAAGTTTTCCCTTTCAACTAATATGTGGTCAACTAATTAATTTTAGTATTAATAATTGGCAAGCATTAATACATTGTAGAAAATAAACAAAGATGCATTTTTAAAAATTTTATATTAAGAGCTTCTACTAATTTAATTAAAGACACGAATTCGAAATTGATATCTCAAGGATACCAATTTGTTTGCTAGAATTAATTATAACATAAAAATTCTCCTTGAAATTTCTATTTAAATTTTATTTAGTAAAAGGAATGTTAATGATATTTACAGACTGGATAGAATGATCAGAATGATAGTAATTTACATGATGTATTCGCATTACGTGTTTGTAATATAAGTATCCCATTAAAAGTGCAAATATTTTCCTCCAAAGAAGTCTCTAATGAAGCTATCATACAAAAATTCTGTCAGCGTAAGCTTCACGATCAGTTAGACTCTTATCATTAATTTTCTAAGGACACGATGGAGCAGTTATGTTTAGTATGTTCATTGAGTCCGGTTATCTCGAGTGGCAAGGTATTCGGTTTGCATTTTACTTCCGATTGCCGTTGTTACAGTGCCGAGAGAACAAGATATAGAAAGACTCTCACTAAAATATATTTCACGGCTATGGAGATTTTGATGTGGTTCATATCTCTACAGTTCTTCTATCATCTGTCGAAGCCGAGATACTCGTGTTGGGAATGGATTTTAATTTTCGGGGATAGCGATATGATATTCTTGCAAGTAACTTATTCGTTGATTTTCTTTTATGCTGTTATCCAGTACAGTATTTTACGGAGGAAGCCATTACTGTTATCGGGTTATAGAAAATTCAATTGTGAAGACGAGAACGAAATTCATAGAATGATCGAAATTTTCTCGTTTCTTACGTTGATTATTTATTTTGCCATTATGGTCATCTGTAATACTTATTTTAGTATTATTTTATATCCAGTTTTAAAGTCGAAAGGGTATTCGGATAATTGGTCCGTATTTTGCATAATTCAGATTAAATTTAGTTTTATTCTATGTATAGGGCAAATATTCTGTTTTGGTAATTTTGGTGCTGCCGTTATTTTTATACTTTTTAAAAGATTAAAATATTTATCGGATTTTCTTCAAGAAATTCAACAGAATTTAAACAATTTAAGATCTCGTTTAGATGATTTGATAGCTCAGCACATGGAAATTTTAGATTTTTTTTTACATCTAAATCGACGTTTCGAATATTTATTCGCCGCGACTTACGCTTTTGCTACGTATATATCTTGCTTCTTTATATATTCAGTCGTATTAATTGACACTAACCTTCTTTTTAAAATAAGTTTAGCTTCATTAGGCATATTGTCGATTACTACGTTTATACTCGTTGCATTCGTAGTGTCCCGCTTAACATCAAAGGTAAGTTTTAAAGTTGTTCAGCGGTTAATGCAGATTTTAAAGCAAGATTAGTTTTGTGTTAGTTTAATTTATATTAAGAATTAATTACGTACCCATATGATTAAGCCTATACTTAAATTCTCATCCAAGTCCATTGTCAGCACGGCCGAACTCACGATGCTGGAAAAAGATCCTCTTAGTGCCCACAGGAACAAAAACGCCAAAAGAGCTAAAGAGCATTTCATTGGGGTATCTCGTGCATAGGCATTAGTACGCCTTTTAACAATTAGCCGGTTTAAATCATAAAATTGACTTATATCATTGTCAAATTCAACATGTAACCTACACATTAAATTCCACGAATAAATTGCGATAAATCTCTGGCTGTCTAGGAAACAAATCGTGGAATTTGCAGCAAAATTTCAACGCTCAAATCCTATACATTGATTCAATAGAAACAATCAATAAAATCTGCATTAACTGCAAATATCAGAAGATTCTCTTCTCGCCGATTAGTGAAGCTAGTTTTATTCATCAATTTTATTCTTATCTTACTTTTACAAAGATTTATGGAAACTTTATCGAAGTGGTCCAATATTCCTCAGCAGCCAATCTGTCACTTTCGTATAAACTTAAAGTAAGTTCAAATAGCGATTTATATAGGCCTATATATATAAAACAGAAATTTGTTAACTTGGCACCCTCTGATAATCCGAAATTGTCCGATAATAGTCCGGCATTCTAGTATTCCTTGAATCGAAATTTATTCGAACACGTGATGTACTAACGATCCCAAGTAATAAAGTTTTTGCAGTATAACACAGTATAATCGTACACTATAGCATTTAAGCAGACTGATTTAAGAGCGTGCATAAACAAATTGGAAACAAACGGTATGCAAGTGGTACAAAATGTACAGCAATCTCTGCAACGTTCAAATCCAAAAGATCTAATTTTGCAAAAATAAAAAAAAAAAAAAAAAAAAAAATTCCTGATAATATAGCACCACACTGGTCCAGAAGGTGCTGGGTTAACGACTTCCTTATATTTTAAAACCATATTTGACATTTCACACTTATTAAAAATCATTACAGATTCTAAACTTTATGAAAAGATTCGCAGGAATTCCTTTAGGAATATCGGTCGGAGATTTCTTTTATATCAAGAAGGACTTTATCATACGAGTATTTTTTACTTCAAATTTTTATAATATATATATATATATATATATATATATATGCACACACGTATAATTTATTGTTTGTTTTATTTTAGGCAATAAATGCATTATATTCCATTTTGTCCACGCTGCAAAAATTAAGCACGACGAATCAAGTATCTTGTACGGATAAAATAAATATAGAAAATATAATTTAATGGAAATTCAACAATCGAAAACAGAAAACAGTGAAAAGAACAAGAAAATTATTTAAAGAAGTTGATTATTTTTGCAACTAGATGACGCTACATTCTGTAAAGAGTCTGCTTTATGACGCTTCCTTATCTTTTCGTACATATCTTATCTAACAACTTATTTTACGAGAATAATTTATATTATAGTTCTATAATTGTAAATAGTGCACAAAGGTATTACTGAAGTTTAAAACTTTTTCGTCACTCCCTGGCGGTTTTAACTCCTAATTATACTGCCTCATATCAATATTTTCAAATAAAAATTTTTATTTTAATGCTGCAGCTTTGTTCTTTTAATACTTTGGGGAAACACAAAATGTCTAGAAATGTGTATAGTTTTTGATTATAAACAAACTTATTATATATATATATACGTAGTACTTTTTAAAATTATTTAACCCGTGCTGTTTCCAACTATTTAAAGTCTGAAATAATATCTCCAGTTTTCACACAACAGACAAAGCCAAACTCTCAGTGAATATCGGTAAGTAAACCTCTCTCGCCGTGGGTTAAAAATTCTTATTGCTGTGTTTTTAAAAATAGGAAAAAAGCCACTCTTTTGTGATAAAGTTTTCACCAAATCGCCAGTCGTGCAAACACTCCTCTACGAAATCATTGGGCTCGTTGCCCGATAAAGCCACTTTAACGTGGCTGGATAAGCAACCACGTTGCCGGGTATTAAACGCGCCCATTGTATAATCCGTTGCACAAGATCACGTAATATTCTTATTAGCGTAAAGCAAACCGTATCTTCGTATACGAGAAATTCATCCATGCAGATTACGTGGTTTCAAAGATGACTTATGTATAAAAACCCGTAGTGTATCGCTCCGCAAGGAATTGTTAAATATATAAAATAGTTAGTTACGGTAAATTGTAGTGAAAAATAATAAGGTTTGTAACGAAAATT
The DNA here is from genome assembly GCF_030686945.1 of Centruroides vittatus. NCBI lineage: Eukaryota > Metazoa > Arthropoda > Arachnida > Scorpiones > Buthidae > Centruroides > Centruroides vittatus. Next base: position 1,444,066 of record NW_027120684.1, on the reverse strand, counting down.
TTATAACTTTCTTGTTATTAGGAGGAAAAATAAGGTGAAGTTTACGATAAGAGATTTGTGTAATTACCGTTGTGACATCACACACGCAGATAACTAATCTACATATATTTATAAATAAGCAGAGAACAACGGGTAGATTTTTCAAAATAAACGCCAAAAGAAAATAATTGCCGCTATTTGATTAATTTATTGGAAAAGAAAAACAGATCACGAGAACTACGTAACATGAATTTTAGCAAAAAGTATGGGAAGAATCGAACTATTTACACATTTGCCGAAGACCGATTAAAGTAAACGATAGCGACGTATTTACAATTGGATTCGGACCTTCGACAGCTAGTAATTGGCAATGGCGAACTGATGAGTGCGGTTGGAGTTGAATCCTTTGGTTCCGTCGGGTCCTCTCGGAAGACGAATGACGCCTTCGGGAATGAGAAGTCGCGAATTGATGCAGCTGTTATTAAAATGTCCATTGGCGGTTACGGGTCGCTTCTGTATCCAGGAACCCGACGTCGACAGGGAGGCCATCAGATCACCTTCGCAATAACTGTGTGATTTAGGTCTGTACGACGTGTTAGTAAAACACCTGCGAATCACAACCGGGCTGTTTACTGGCGATTTGGTGTTTCCGAAGCTTCCGCGTCGATAGCCGTTGCATTCGTTTCTATATTGAGCTAGATAACAGGATCCGACAGAACCGCTAGAACGTTTCCTGGGTTTGGGCGAATTTTCGGCTTCCGAACAACTGCTGACGAACGGAGATTCGCTTTCTTCCCCCCTGATCTCTTCCAGTCTGTCCGGTTTCTTGCCACGTTTCTTCTTCGTGCCTCCTTCGCCGTTCTTATCCGATTTCGAGAGATTAGGAGATTGAGAACCGACGTGACAACCCTTCTGCGTCGAGTTTTCTTTCTTCGGTACCTTCTGAACTATGGGTAGAACTTGCAGGTCGACGAAATCGGGTATAGGTTTGACGGCCTTGAGCGCCGATTCGTACGTCTCGAACTCTATCAACGCGCAAACGTCCGAACTTATCTCCGGATGTTTGTTACTTAATCTCTTGACTTCCGGAGGGACGGAAGCGCCCGGACGGAGGATGCGGATCAGGGAGATTTCTCCAAATTTGGAAAAGATCTCTCCCACGTTCTCTACCGTAGGCTTTACGAAGGGTAGGTTGTAAGCCACCACCGTACGCGATACGGTGGTCTCGTCGTGTGCGGGAAGTGGTTCCTTGCGTCGGACTTTGGTCTCCTCTTCGTTAACTTCCAGTTTGAGCGACTGCTTCAGGCTGTGGGCCACCACCCTCCAGTCTTTTGTCAAGGATTTCACCTTCCGAAACGATGCGATCAACTTCAAACTCACGTATCCCTCCTTGTTTCTCCTGACGTGTTTTAGGAGAAAAGGATCTTTTAAAATATTTTCGTCGGAAAAGTACTGTTCGATCTGTCCGTTGATCTTGTCGACTAGTTCTTTATCGGGAACCACAAAGGCATTCTGACCTTCCGCAGTCGCGTCTTTGCATCTGTAACTATCGATGTTGTGTTTATGACCCGATAGATCCAGGTTATCGCTGTCGCTACTTTGATTACCGGAGGAATCTTCTTGTTCTTTCCTCCGAACGACTGGAGACGACGAGACTTTATCCATAGAACGGTTAATCGAACAAGTCACACTTACTGTTGGATTTTCTTTCTTATCCGTGCCCGGTACAGACGGGACTCTAACCTCACAGGTGTTATCCATGAGCCAAAGAAATTATCTAACATTAACGAGAACTAGCTGCAACGGTCGAAGGTCGAAATCGTTCTCTCGAACAGAACGCACGAAATAAAAATCAACGATACGCCTCTTTGTGACGTCACAAAAAGCCATTGGTTACGTCGACACGATCTCGTTTTGTTGGATACATCAATAGGAATCCGTTTCGTCAGTCGTTGATTTTCGAATAATTTCTATTTAAAAATTAATAATAATAATAATAACGAAATATAAAATATTCTAATCCGTTAGAATTTTTTTAAAAAATAAATTTGGCTATTAAAAAAAATTCTCTCTCGAGATGGCTAAATTTATATACACAATAATAACATTTTAATTAATTAATTTAGTAGAAAACATATTTAAAATAAGGAAAGTTTTTACAATTTATTTTCCATTTTGTAACATCACGAATATCACTTAAACGACAGTCTTACCCGTTTGCCGGACATTTAGGATGTAAGAACGTCCCTCCTTATCATCTAGTAGCGGGAAAATTAGGAAAATAAGAATGAATAAACGGCAGGCGAAACGTAACAGAGTATTGCACGAGCGTAGTTGTGACGTACAATACCTTTCTAGTGCATCCATCCATCAAAGCCTGTTGCGAGATCATAGCCCCGAGTATCGTCTATCTCACACTTACCTTACTGTTACGAAAGATTTCGCATTTCGTACGGTTAAAAAAATAAAGATAAACACTTTAAACAACTTTTACGGTAATTCTAAAACCATACATTTTTACATTGCTAAGTTTTCTCGACCATCATCAAATTTTCGGCTCGTACTGTTAATATTACATATAATTAGGCTAAACTAGATTTCATCTATTATCGTTTAAAATTAAGTTAAGTTTTTTAATTTATAAATTTCTGTCGATATAAATTAATGATATACGCGTAAAATTTCCTAATAAACTCGCGACAACCTACATCAATGATAAACTATTAATTTGTAAGGCTAGTATCTGGGTTAAGTGCGTAACTTATTAGTAAAATTTGTAATTAAATATAGAAATTACGCTAGCGACGGTAAACGAATTAAACGATAAACAGAAGGAAAATAAGTTAAATAAGGATTAACGATGTGTCCTTTCTACACAAGTACACACGTCGCATCTCTATTTTTGTTTTATCGCATTGAAAAACATTCGACGGTTACAAAACAAAAAACCGGATACGACGTAGCGATATTAAATATTTACGCCAAGAATTTAATCGATTTTAATTTCTACCATTGAATTATTTAATAATATAATTCACAAAAATACCAAGTGAATTTTCCGTTTTCGCAAACGAGTTCTTCTTTCTAAGAAGATTGCGTCAAGAAACCAACAATAAATAATTGGTAAAATGTGCCTTTTTACTTTAATCACCATTAACGTTTCACAAAGACGTATAAACAAGAATTATTTAAAAATTATACTAATTATAATTAAATCGATACGCGGTTTAATTACTAATTTATACAATTAAATGTCTTTTTGCCAATTTGAAACCGTATCGTTGTACCCTTTCATCCTTTTATTTGTTCTTTTAGTTAACAACTAAAAGATCAAATAAAAGGACGAAAGGATCGAAACAATTAAACGTATTGCATTATTAAAACTAGAATTGTGTACTGTGTAAAAAGATAAAAGTTAAAATTCCTTTTAATCGAGTTATCTGTAAATTAAATTTTGTAAGTGTATTCTCCCTTTCTTTTAGGCTTTCTAGTGTAGAAAATTCTGCTTCTGCTTCCGTGATCGAGTTTATATTTGAGTATAAAAGAAGGCCGATTGACCGAAATAAACAAAAAAGATTAAAAAATACGATTCGGCGATCGATGAGAAGAATATGTTAATACTCCTACGCGAGAAAAACACTCGATAGAATTAGTAGATGGACCGGAATGGCGACCTAAAGCAACCTTGACAGAAAGACGAAGCAAACGAAGATGAACGATGTTTGGAAATGTTTAAATTAAGACGTCGTGTCTTCACCGATCATAATTACACACCGTCGAGTCTTATTCGATGTCTTTACGACGATCTTTATCGATTTGCATCTAAACAGTGGCAAGAATACAAAATTCATTCTCGAAATTAAATTAGGATGAACCCAGACTCGAATTTTTAATTAATTCGGAAAAAGCTTATCGTGCAAATCATTATCTTAGTCCGATAACCATTTCATGGTCACATACGACCTTGTTTATCTTAATCGTTTCGTTCCCGTAACACTGCAGAAGGTTATTAATACCGGCTGTCCTTTCCATAGCTGGTCTTTCGAGAGTCTCAAACAGTAAATCAAACGAAAAACAGTAAATCATACGGTAAAAATAAAATTGCATATTAACTGGCGATGAGTCAATGCAATTTCGCAACAACAGGATGTTAACGAGAAGAGAATACGGAGAGCGATTTTTATTATTTTTTCTAATTATTATGTTCAAGTATGAACTATTCGATGCCTCGATTAGTATTAAAACGATGGGTTTTTTTAGCTGTAATAAATTCTATAAAAGATAAAAGAATTAAGAACATTACACGAAAACAAGCTTTGTTTACCGTTACTTCAAACGTTGATGAGTGATGTGTTTTGTTTCGTCTTTTTTTGCACGTTTCTTGACGTCACGCATGCCTGTTTTTTCAATGATGACCCAGTGATTGATAAACGCGTTTGACCCGTGATCCCGCTCCGTGGCTCCTATAATTCGATTATGAAAGAAACGTGCATTATAAATTGCAAAGTTGTAAATGAACTTATTGCAATTTATAAGGTTTTGTATAAGAAATACCATGTTCGATATTTAGATTAATTGTGTGTGCTAACACTGGCGATCTGCTGAGGAGATCCTGTCGGGAGGACTTTCTACGGGAAATTGGCTCCTATTTAAGTGTTTAAAATGTGAAGAAAACCCGGAAAACTCTACGTGACAAGGCGCTAACTCACGACCAATTGACTACTAACAGTCAGTGGCTCATCCAGATGGAGACAAGAGCCCCTGGCACCCCAAAGTAAAAGGAGAACAACACTAGTAAATTCTGGATTCTATGATCTGGATTCCAGTCCAGCGCTTTGCTTCGATCATGCTAATAATGTAAAATAACACTTAGTTAAAGGTTATAAATATGAATTCTTTACGTAATATACGTATTCGGATTTTCTTAACTGCGAACGGATTTGTATTGACACGTACAAACAACATTCGCCATTTTGTAGCCTTTGGCTATACGAGTAAAGCGCGTAACTGCTACAACTTCATTTACTTTCGAACCTATAAAAAATACGAGGTAGTTGTGACAGGGATATTTACTTTCTGACAGCATACAAAACCGGCAAAGGAAGCTTTCCTGTTTAAAATGCAAACTGTGAAGCATGTGTTACCCAAACAGACGAGAAAAAGAAAAAAGAATGATTTTGGAAGGATAGTTGGACTTTATTGATATAAAGAAAAGAATAATTTTGAGGAAAATATCACATTACTTTCCTACCGTGTGTTTTATGCAATAAAACTACATTTTAACAGTGGAATCAAATGGCTGCGCCGGCTCGCCTCTATCTGGACCCGCACGAAATAAATTACACGATGAATAATTACACTTACTGGGAACAAAAGTGGAATGGTTGGATCAATTTAACATTATCCAAGTATATAATCCTCTTTTCTCATTTAAACAATGATTTATTTAACGTACGATCTTAGAAATGCGTGATTGCAAATGACATTTCAACAGGCTAAATGTCATCTGCGACAGTTTCTATCGGATAATCGTTAAGTGTAGGTCTATTATTTATTCTGCAAACGGAACGATGTGATGGACAATCGATTAACTTACAAAGTCATTTTGGATAACTTTTTTACTTCTACAATAAAAATTAAAGAATAATTAAAATACACTTACATTTAATAATAGAATTTTAATATTGAACTATTGTGAAACTCGTGGCCTGTACAGTGTAATAGCCTAATTTTCGAAATTTTCCATTGAAGAGACGCGATATTTCCACATTTGAAAGTTATTATTAATTGATATTAATACTTGTATACAATTTTAGTAGACATTTCTTTTCTGTCTGTGAGACTGACTATTCTATAGAAAAAAATGTGACAGGTAACATTTGTTATATCAGGAAAGTTTGTGTAAATTATTTACAGGAAAATTTCGCACGTCACATGCTACGGAAAAAATTTATAGAGCGAAATAAACAGAATTAACAAGTTATCTATTATAGAAAATTGTTCAATTCTGTTAGAAATTCTGCTATTGAACATTTCTCCTTCAATAATTTCTCTCGATATCGATTTCTTTCTACTGTTCTAAAACCTATTTAATGAGACAATAATTGATAATTACGATAGACAAATAAAATGAATAGAGTTGGCAATTAAGTAAAATAATAATAATAGAAAATACACATAATATAAAACCTCAAATTCTTAATTTTAAATGTTTTAATACTTAAATATATATATTGTTTCTAAGAATCTTCGATGCACTTTCTGACCTTTTTATACTTCAAAGATAAGAAAATTGTGAATAATCTATAGAAATTTTCTTATTTACCACAAAAATAGAAGACGATTCATCATCTATTTTTAAATAATAGAAGGAAATAGTAGGAAACTGTCATTGACAACGTATTCAGACATGTAGATGATCTGTAAACCAGTTCGTATATAGAACGACTCCATATTAAGAATGTTTAGTCTTTGTCCATTAGGCAGAGTCGGATTAATTAACTAAAGTACAGTATATTTGCACAGGTGATCCGCGAAATGGCAATTTCTAAAAAGAAAAATAAAAGAAAAAAAGAGCTGGTCACAATGCCGGGCTGCAATTTTTAATCATATTTTTTAATCTATTTAATTTAAAATATATGCTCTCCACCTTAAATTAGTAGTGGATTGCCCCTGTACATCATACTTTTCCTTTAACAATAGAGTCGTGTCCAATAAATAAAATTCGGTTGTAGAGCGAGTGGAGGGCATACTTTAATAGGGCTATTTTCTCTCTTAATCCGAGTCTACCTCTACCAGAATTGATGAGTTAAGTATCTAATGTATTTTTTTAAATGTCTGCTTAACCAATTTTTTATTTAATACAAAATTAAAAATTTAACATACTTTAAGTAATTAAAAATCTGACAGAGTTGCATAACTTTCCAGGTAAGAGTTAAATTGTATGCGGTGTCATTTGTTATGAGATTTTATTTTAAAGCAAATACTTTTCTACCATGTGATATCATTCGATATCTCAGAAAATATAAACTTTGTAGTGCTCTATAAATAATTTTTCACCGGGCCACGGCACACTTCCTCCATTATTGTGCCTTAGAATACGAAATTATGAGATGTAACAATAGGAACTAACGATAAAAGACGTACACGTAAATTGAGCAGGTTCCCTATAAAATCTACGTTTCTTAACTATCCATTTTACATTCATTTCTCATCCTTTTCCACTTCAATATTCTATATTTTATCATTGTAACGCCAATTAATTATACTTCGAAATGAGTTACGTCACGATCACATCCACAAAAATGAGCACCTAGACCACGAATTTAAATTGTTAAGTTTAGATTGACAATACAACAGTTTTGAGTCTATTAACGTAATGTCATGTTAGTGGACTCAAAACTTGTATTAGGCTATTGGTTAATTAGATCTTTCCCATAAATATTAGGCCACTCGGAACTAATATTTATGGGAATAAAACCATATTTCTAAATGCTCCACTGCCCATCGTAAAGGAAGGAGTTCAGACCCTAGGAGAAAGTCAAAATTTGACGGACAATTAGCAAGAATATTACGGCCATCCTGTCTTCGAATAGTGTGGTCTTTTTATAGATTTTACTCTATAGGCTACACAGAAAAGTTCTATCGTATAATATTTATAATTACAGAAGTACCACGACTTAAAAATACAGTATTCGAAGTCACGATGGGTCATACAGATCCCATAAAGCATTCATAGTAAGTGTATTGGCAAACACAAGGCGTATGTGATTAATATTATAAAACATTTAGTTTAATTATTGGTGTATCAATCAATTTTTGCTTGAATATCTTATCCTGTTGATTCTTCAAATTATTTTGTTGAATTCGTAGTATTTAATATTCATATACTTGAAAATATCATTATATTTTTAAGTAATGATTCAGCCTTTCATATTAAAAAAAAATTTAATTTATTTTAAAATTAATCTAAGATTTTTATTGTGATATATTCTATATAATTTGAATTAAAAAATATATATATACATATATGAAATATTTGGATATTAGAGAAAAATAAATGAACATTTTTTAATTAAAAATATTTGTCTTTATTTTATTATACTTATTTGATCAATATTATTATTAATTATAGTTTACAATTATATATTATTTACATGTCTTTTGTGATTTGTCAATATAAAGAATAAATAGAATGAATATAAATTCCATCAATGATTTTCCTTTTCCTTTTCATCTATTTTACTTTGAATGAGATGCTTCAAGAAGAACTCTCCTGGAAAAAAAATTATTTGTATAATAAATGAAGTTTTGTTTTACTTCTAAATAGTAATATATACTGTAAATATTAGTAATTAAACACTTGTATTGTTAAAATAGTATCAACGATGCAGACAGAAAAAATATTTGAGTATGGATGAAAGTGAAACTCAGTTTAGTCACATACCAAGATGACCAGAGTTGGGCAAAAGGAGAAAAATGGCTTGAGTCCCAAGGAATTGGGAGCCAGTAATAATGTTTTGTTTACTTCCTTTAATATACTTTGCTATAGGATTCCAATATGTATTTTGTCCCAGACCCCTATTATCCTCTTGGCAGCCCTGGTTCACATATATATAAAATGTTCTTAATAGGTTCCAACTTCCTTCTTTAGATGTACATACACTAATCATAAAAATATTTAAACTTACACTGTAAATTAATAAACTTAATTTTAAAAAACTGCTTGTTTTAAGACACAATGAAATAATTTATTTTGAAACATTTTTGGCCTTATTTTGTTATATTAATATTTATGTTTTGAACAATTTTTACGTAGCTATACGAATGGCGGAGTGGTTAAGATGTCGGCCTACTGCTCTAGGAGACCCAGTGACAAATCCAGATAGGTCTAAAATCCCAGGAACTTTTTGGGGTATGGTTAATCCTGGATATGTCACGTCTTGTCCTCGTCACTAGCCACCCCACTATGGACCTGGCAAACCCATTATGAGCTTGATTAAAAGGCCTCTTAGGAGCCACAAGGCAAGATAAAAGTTTAAAAATTTTTGTTGTTTTATTTCTGTCCAAAATTAATTAATATTAAAAAGAGAATTAATTTAACAATTAAATATTTTCAATTTGATTTTCTAATAAATATATATGTTTTCCAACAAGGAATTAAATAAAAATATAAATAATATAATTTGTAGTGTAGTATAATTAAAAATGGCAAATTTCATCATCATTTAAGAGTATTACTAATCAAAATAATTTAAGCATTTAAAAATATTTTCTTCCATTTTCAATAAATTGCTTGATAATCTTAAATTTTAAAATTGAAATAATTCAATGAATTAGCAATGTTATTGTTAAGTACTGTATAATGTCAATGTATGTTTTAACACAAGTGAAATATCAGTCAAGATAGATTTTTAGCTTTATTTTTTCACTTATTGCTTTTAATTTAATATTCTTTTATATTTAAATTAATAAAAACTGTCACTTAAGTGAAAAACTGATATTCAGTTTATCATAAATTTACTCAAATCAAGATAATGTGAAGCTAAAAATACGATTTAGTTATTGACAATGCATAAAACTCTTTTTGAATAATTACAATAAGCAGTTTTTTTTTAATTTACAGGATGAAAAGGAAATAAAGACAGATTAAGCGACACAAATGACAAAGCAAATGTTGAATGATCAACAAATAATGACATTGGCATGGTTGATGAGTCAATTTAAATATAAAAATAAACAATTTTTAAAATAAGCCAGGATGATGTAATACAATAAAGAAAATATATTTCTCTTTGCATATATATTTTTCCTGGCTTATTTTAAAACTTGTGAACTATTTTTTAATTGTGCTGCCACCGCTAGAGGGAAGTATTGGACTATTTTACATTTGAAGGCAGACGAGAAGCCTCAAATAAAAGGTCGACTCCGCCGTGGAATTGTCTTATCCCTCGTCTGCGTGAGAAAGGACGTATTGTTTAAAGACGCATTATGTATGTATTGTCTGCAAAGAGAAATATATTTTTCTTTATTTTATAAAAACAGATTAAAAATAAATAATGAATTATTTTAAAATACCTCACTGTGAATTTTAAGACATTTATTACTTCTCTGTTTTCCTAGCATTACATAAGACGTGACAAAAAGTTGCTTGTCATAAAGAAACCTAATCCTACAGTGAAGCTAATTTAGTTTTTCAATTTACATTATAATTAGTTATTTTTTACCCATTCATTTCTCTATTTAAATATTCATATTATCTATTCCATTTCGCTTACAATCTTTACTGTATTGGAAACTTTCGTACATTCTTCATGTCATTATAGCTTTTCAATCCAAAATACAAACAGCATAATTTAGGAAAATTGAATAAATTATATTTTAGAAATATATTATTTATTTGGGAGACTATTCAATTGACTTAATATTATTATTGATTTTTATCAAATCAATGTAATTCATATATATTTTGATAAGAATTAACTTTATTGGCAAATCATTATGCTTACATTTATATCGATCAGTGGATTCTAGATGTAGCAAACTGAGTTAAATCATTCACTATATCAAGAATCCATTTATATAGTGTGTCTACCGGATTGTGAGAAAAAAATTCGTGACCTGAAACCAATTTTCATGACCCTGATTTGTTCTTATAAAAAATTTCTTTTCTAGACTAGGTTAACAAGACCAGACTAGACTTTTGGTTGACAATTTAAAAAGCATAACCTAGAAATTTTTATGTAATTAATACAACTAAAATTTATTTAAGATTTGGCAATTTATTTCAAGATTTGCTTTTGTTTATATCAAATTTTAAAAATATTCATCTTAAAATAGTAAAGTAAAAAGTAAAATTATATTGGTGTTTCGGATAAGATAATATTGATGAGTTTAAAAAGCAATGTAAAAATATAAATATTTATTTAGTTTTGTTTCTGAAAAGTCACTTGTAACATGCACCAACTTTACTGAAGAAAGCTTACAAAAATGGCAAAGGTAATAGTACAGGAAATTTCAATAATTCTGATTTAAGCCATGAACACACACAAAATAAATGTGGATGAAAACAGAAAATGTAAAAAATTTTCTGAAAATTCCAACAAAACTAAAGAGAAAACCAAGGAGAGCAGAGCAAGTTTTATTTTTAACATTCTGACAAATCTTCTGGTCTTTTTGGTGATAACAGCAAGGTTGAGGCCGAAGTTTTAAACGTGAAAATGTGTATGTCGAACGTTCAGCGCTGTTTTCCTGTAAGCCTAGAAGTTTGATAATGACGTTTGGAAAGTCAATGGAATCGTGCTCGACATTCCAAACGTCATTGTCAAACTTCTAGGCTGACAGAAAAGCGGCGCCAAACGTCCGACATACATGTTTTTGTATTTAAAACTTAGGTCTCAACCTCGCTATTAACTTAACCACATTTTGTATGATATAACCATTGTGCGTATTCTCATTCAAATAATGGCAATGAGTATTGTGCTAGTTTGTGAAGAAAACAAATCATCAGAAACTAAACAATTTGCCAATTTTTTCAACAATATCCACGTTTGTATGACTTAGAAAACAATATTTTTAAAGAATATTCTTTTAAATATAATATGTGGATAGTAATGTGATTTTACACTTATGTATATCTTGGCTCAAATATAAAGTGAAACAGAAATGAAAGCACATTCTCTGTTTCTCTCATTTGATGTTTTTTTAATTTTATGCGTGTTCCTGGTCTTATATGCCACATTGTAATGCAAGATGAACAAGAATACTTCAAAATAGTTGAATATTAAGCAAATTTTAAATTTTTTCATAAAATATTACTTACCATATTTTTAAAAATTCTTGTGGGAATTAAGAAGACCTTTTTTCCATACCATGGAAAAAAGATCCTCTTAATGCCCACAAGAATTTGGGGATAGCTAAGTGGGAAGGAACAAGACTCAGACTATCCATAAAAAATTCCTAGGGAGTTTCTTGCTTGATTTGATTTTAGTTCCAACCCCTTTTGCTCCCCGGATTTGATCCTGGGATCCCAGTGAGGACCAGGATCAAAGCTGACCCCTTAGCCACTTTGGCTATCCAGTCACTCAATCTATCATATTTAGTTTTGTGTGTTTTTTTATTAAATTTATTTAAGACAGCTAATGATAATGTGATAATATTTAAGAACTGTACACGAAAATGTATAGTATCTTAATAGTGAGGTTGAGACCGAAGTTTTAGATGTGAAAACGTGTTCGTCGGACGTTCGCTTTCCTGTAAGCCTAGAAGTTTGACAATGGTGTTTGGAAAGTCAGTGGAATCATGCTCGACATTCAAAATGCCATTGTCAAACTTCTAGGATTACAGGAAAGAGGCGCCGAACGTCCAACATACACGTTTTCGCATTTAAAACTTCGGCCTCAACCTTGCTAATACTTGAATCTTTAATTCTTTAAAAAATTAACATAAACATTTCTGTTACTTTCGTTTTAATATGTTATTCTCATTTAAATTAGACAAATAATTTTTATAAATATACAGTTATTTTCAAAATTATGTATAATGCACTTGTGATATAATTACATATAAAACCAAGCTAAACATAGTAGTAGTCAAACAATACTGCCAGATTTTAATCAGGCTATAATATAGCTAATTAATTATAAAGTTATTATGTTATTTGAATTAAAAGTAGAGGGTTAAGCAGGCATCTTGTATTAAATTTAATAATTAGAATTAATTAATTTGGAATATTCTGGAAGAAAAGATCAATCTGAAGTGGAATTCAATCCTATGCTTATTGTGCTTATTGTGCAGGTCAATTGCCAATTATAACTGTCTGGACCTTTTCTGACTTTGCTTCCAGACCAAATAATTTAGAAGATATAACCATATGGAGTCATGGACCACTTGCTTACAAGTACAGTTATATTCTCTAAATTAATTAGACTAAAACAAGGATCAGATGGAGGTCCACATAGTGTAATGCATAGTAAAATGCTGTGGGTTTGAAAATCAATCTTTTTTTTCAGAATATTATGAATTAATTAATTTATTTATTTCTAATTATTAATTTTAATACAAGATAGCAACTTAACTATGTAATTTAAACTAAATAACATCTTTATAATTAATTAGCCATATTATAGTCTAATTAAAGTCTGGCAATATTTTTTGATTATACAATTGTGATTTATTTGAAGATTGTATTTCTGAAATATGAATGTTAAATGAAGATTAATGCAAATTAATACAAATTAATACAAATTAGCCTATACAAATACATTAAAATTCCACAGGACTTTCAATGTACCATATAAGACAGTGTATAACTTGACTTCAAGATTTTCAGCTTAACATTCCAATTTAATCCTAATAGCTCTATAAACACTGTATTAGTCAGTATCCAGTATACTGATAATCTAGAATTGAAATATGAATAGCATAAATAATAGTGTATGGTAATTGGATATAATAAAGCCACAGCACTTTCATAGACATATAAAACATATCTTTCAACATTTTAATAAGCCTTATAATATACTGTATACAATATATATATACAGTATATTACAAGGCTTATTGAAATTTGCTATGAGATTCTGATAGATAAATTCTGTTACTCACAAGGAATTTACTGAATTTCTCCAAGATAATTTACTGAAACTTTCTAGTGAAGCACAGTAAGTTATTAGAGCAAGAATTCTATTGCACATCAAGTCTACTGGTAAACACTGAAAAATTAGTGCCACCAATAAAATACTAATAGTTTACAAACATAAGATCATGACAATATCAATATATACAGTATATGACAGAACACTGTAAGACACTTTTGTTTAGCACTGTAGTATAGTCATTACACTAGCTTTTGGAAACAGCATATAGGACAGTGCTAATATATACTGAATTTTTATTACTTTAATCTCTGTGTTAAATAAATAAAATAACTTCAAATGCATTTTAGTTGAAAATATTTTTGCCAGTTGTTGGCACCAAGTCTGTTGGAGTTATGCCAAGAGTTGCACAACAATTTTTATGAGCACTATTCATCTTTTTAACCATTCCATGGTAAAGGTTTGCATTTAACATCTGTCATACAAGTCAACCTTTGACTTTGGAGATATTACTTTATGGTTAAAGGAAAATGACTTATACGGCAGCATGTATAATATATGTATTAAAAGGCAACAAAAAGTATCTTTATCCAGTTATCTGACTTCATGAGTGATAAACAGCTTTGTACCCAATACATGGATATGAAATAGATACAAAGACTTATTATATTTGTCAACTTAGACATAAATTATTAATAGGACTGTTAAACTGGTGTAAGTATTATTGCAAAATTGAGCAAAAGTTCTCAAAGAAAACAGACTTTCTTTATTGAGCCTCCTGTACACATATTTTTGTTTACAACTGTGTTTCAAGCTATCATGCCCCTCTTCAGCAGGGTTACAATGGTTATTAGTTTTAACTATAAATAACAAATGTATTATCAGTAAATTTTAAAACCTTAAAATCAATAAAATTACTAAAATTAATTTATACAATGTAAAATGCTTATGTCCAAGTTGACAAATATAATAAGTATTGAAATAAGGACAATAAGGCAATAATAATTAGACACAAAGACATTCATTATTAGTTACTGATATGATGTAAATAATTATTTCTTTTCAGAAACAAAAAAAAATATTCTGGTGAAAAGTTTTTTGTGATATTCATGATAATTTTATGATTTCAAGACTTTTCATGACTAGTATATTTGGTATACCCTGCCTGTACAGCATATTATGGTATTTCTTTATTGATTTTAACCAAAATGTTTTAATATTCATCTATATAAATAAAAATGTAATGTTCGTTTGTTCTAGGGTTTCTCGTTTCCCGGTCTTTTGCTTGTCCCAGGATTCCAAGATAAAAGTGAACTGTTTCCCGGGATCCCAAGATAGAATTAATTATTTTTAAGATATACAAAATAGCTTGAAATCAAATGATATAATTATTTTTCATTTTTTAAAGTAATCTAATACGTTCTACAACCTCCAAAATCACATTAATAATGCTGTGTAAGATATATATTAAAAATTATCTTTGAATTACGTAGAAATGTTCGCCAATAGAAAAAAATTTATTAAAGTTTGCTGGAAACTGCATACAACAACAACAACAACAACAAAAAAAAAAAAAAGACTTTGAATTGAGTTGAAAATTTAAAGAAAAAATGAATTTAGATCAAACTTCTAACTTAGAAGGTAATTTTCGTTTAAGATTTTAAAAAGCAAAGATGGTCAATACTCCGATCACTCAATCTAATTCTTATTTTAGTAATGAAAAGTCTTGCTACCAAGAATGCTCTTTCCGATTCAATTGATGTGATTGGAATCGTGTTTAATGCATTTAAGAGAAAATAGATGTTATGCATTTTTTCACCTGTAGCCTGGAAGA
The DNA here is from genome assembly GCF_030686945.1 of Centruroides vittatus. Taxonomy (NCBI): domain Eukaryota; kingdom Metazoa; phylum Arthropoda; class Arachnida; order Scorpiones; family Buthidae; genus Centruroides; species Centruroides vittatus. The sequence goes on along the minus strand of NW_027120684.1, from coordinate 1,428,658 downwards.
TTTCTAGTTCGTTTTCGAGATTGTAGTACTTTTTTTGCTCTCTAGTATTCTTGATTTGTCTACCTTGGCTGCTTTAACGGTATTAAGCTTGTAGCCCGATAATTCGACAGTTCGTTTGTCTTTAATAATCAGGTTTATGAAGAAAAACTTCATACTCGTTTGCATCCTTGCCAATTTGCACAATCTGGCATAATGCAGGTATTGAAGCTACTGGGCATGGTTAAAAATTAAGACAGCATAAGCACAATTATTCCAGATATTACTGGTAAAGAATTTTCAGAGTCCTGCCACAAATAAGCTACGCCTTGATTATTGACCATTTGTAACATGCCATAACGAGGAAAAAACTTAAAAAACTAATAAATAGGTTTAAAATTAATAAATACAAATTTATTCTGACAGTTTATGAGTTAATTATGCTTTCTATTTGCAAAATTTCCTGAATTTTAACACAAAATAAGAAAAAAAGTGAATTTTTAAGAAATTTGCGGGATTTCCCGGAATAAAAAAATTTCCTGGGTTAAAAAAACAACCGGGATTCCGGGATCTCATTTGAGAAACCCTAGTTTGTTCCCAAAAGCTAATCTCCAAAAGTTCTTCACCAATTCCTTTGAAATTTTCACACAATGTTGCATTTGAATACGGGCGTGTTTTTATATAATACAGATGTCGAAATTCCCCCCCGCGGGGGAGAGGGACAGGATTAAGGCTTACCGTGAAGAACTCGGCTTCTATTATACTATTTTAGATGAGGTTTTTTGCATTTTAATAGAGTAACAGAATATACACTAAAGAGGGATTTTTCGATATTCCTCATGGGGAGAGGGACAGGATTAAGGCTTACCGTGAAGAACTTGGCTTCTATTATACTAATAATAGAAGCCAAGCCTTTATTCTATTATACTATTTTAAATGCGGTTTTTGCATTTTTGATTGCATTTTAATAGGGTACGTCAAGAGAATGTACACTAAGAAGAGATTTTTTGAAATTCCCCCCACGGGGGAGTGTTATACATTTATAATAGATACATTTTGAGCCACAGAAACGCACGGCTAGGTCTGCTAGTATTAAATAAGATTCTACTTAAAGTCAGAAATAGTTATGATTAAAAATTATCAACTTACATTAATATAAATTGTATTAATTAAAAATTTTGTCTTAAACTTACTAAATAAAAATGTTTTAAAACATTAACAAACCTGCTTTGTATGATGACCTGACTAATGGTCCACTTGCAGTATAAACAAAACCCATAGCATTTCCCACTTCTTCCCAATATTTAAATTTCTCTGGTGTTATATATTCAACAACCTGAAATAATTTTTGAATTTATTTACAAAATACAAAATCCACAAATTAAAACAAAAGCAATTTAATAAAATTTTCAACAAAATAAGTGATAAATTAATCATATTAAATTGCAAATTCAACACTGTATATATTTTTTATATTGTCAATAATTTGATCATGATTTTAAGGAATTTTTATATTATTTTTTCTTACATTTGAAATACTTTTAACTGCAATCTCTAATATGACAATATTCTAAAAACAATAAGACAAGTTGTTAAAATTATTTTTCTCAAATCTGAAATATTTTGTTTTTCAGAGAGAGTATTCAACTGTCTAAAAATAGTTTATTAGTTTTTGCTTCTTTATTTATAGAAAAGCAAAGTATTATTATCGTTCAAGCGATAAGAAACTAGATGCTTATTGCATTATGTCACGTACTGTTTCATTTTCATATCTTGGTGAATGAATTTTTGGCATTTCTATTAATTCTTACAATTAGTTTTTGAAATTGATAAATAATCCCTGTTATTTTTTAATTTTTTTTTGTTTTATAAAAAAACTTAATAGAATATGCATGATAAGATAATGTTTATTATAAAATAATGCTGTGAGATAGTCTACCAAACAAGTTTTGGATTAAAGAGAAATGAATATACAAGAATAATGTTTATTGTTTTACAATCTGTTGCAAGTTTTATTTTCGGAAATGCATTCTACATGTGTTACCTAATTGTTTAATGCTCTTATTCTAATTTACTTCTGGAATTTATGCTATTTTAATATCAGAAGAATTTTTTCAAGGTTGCTTTCATTATTTAACACTAAAATCTATAGCTATTTTAATTTTGTAAAAATAGGAATAAATGTAAAAAGAAATAGAAAAATAATATTTACTTAATCTTAATATATGTACATAATTTCTTTATTATTTTAATACTATTATAATTTAATGTACAGTACATAAATATATAAGAGAAAAGATTAAATTGTAAGTATTTAAGTATTATATTTTAATGTTAAATAAGAACTAAAATCTGAAAATTGATGTCCATGTATGATGATCACTAAAAGATGTTATAGTCTTAAAAGATAACAGTAACAAAAAAATTATAAAATAGATTATGATTATTATTCATTTGACTAAAATATAGTCTAATATGATAACTTATTAGCTTTTTACTTTTATTGTCAAAATTATTGAGGTTTTAATATAAATATGTAAGTATGTACTGTACATAAGTATGTTAGCTTATTTGATACAAAATTTTATAAAAATTTAAATTTAACTACTAATTCTAAATATTTATTGCAAAAATAATGTAGATTACAATTTAAAAAGTTACTATAATGACTCTCAAGTGTGATAATATGCTTATACTGTTTTATTGTTCTCCAAAGGATCATAAGATTTAGTGTGTATATATATATATAAAACAGTTCATGTCTCTGATTAATTTTGGAATTTTGGAGTTGAAAATCATTGATATAGAACATTAAATTCTATCTACAATTTTATCTATTATTAAAAATAATTCTCATATTAAATATTCCAATAAAATAACAAGCCGAGAATTCATAAATAATTATGGCAATTAATAATTTTTGTGAAAAAATAAAAATAAATGAAAAATTAATTATTTTGAAAAAATAGTTATTTATTCTTTTTATACATTAATAAAAACAAGTTAAATATCTTTGTAGTTAACAAAGATATTTAACTTGTTTTAATTATTTCTAAGAAATGTACATTTTTTCATACCTTCAAATGTCTTTTGGTAGGTTGCATATATTGACCAAGTGTCAGGCAATCGACATCTATTTTCCGAAGATCTAGTGTAAATATTGTAAATATAAAACAAAACTAAATTTCTAAAAATGTCATTAGATAATTAAATTAATAAAATGATTATAAAACATTGATTATAAACGTAATTATGGCTTAGTTTCAAAATTTGATTCATTTAAAATTTTAAATTAAAATATAAAAGACAACATTTATAATCTACTGTTTAAGGTACCAATTCTTTAAACGCTGCCTTAAAATCTTTAGATAATGTATTAGAACATTGATAAATTGAATATATAAACAAATATAATAAAACATAATAAATATAATAAACAAATATAAATAAAATATTTATATATAAATACAGTGATTATGGAACTCCAAGGAACCAAACAACTCTTCTGTAGTAGACAGGTTTCTGCTATATACATGTTACCTACTAAAGGTATACCTTGATTAATGCAATTAATAAATTTCTCGATTTTACTGCATATATATCAAACTCACATTAATCAAATACAGTGGTACCTCAGTACTCGTCCAAACAATCACCACCCGCTAGAACAAATTTTCAATTAACACCAAATATTTTTATTTTAACTTTAATTTTTTCATTCATCCACAGAAAGTTCTCTAAGATAAAAATGAGTTACCAATTTAAAAGTAAGATAAAACCTTACAGCTGCTATCTTTGTCCAACAAAATTATACTCAATTCAGTTTGTTTTATTCATAAGTGAAAAAAAAACAAACTGTGTGCAGAACACAATCATCAGACATTTTACAACCATTTTAAGTGGATGTAATGTTTCAACAATACGTGTCTGTGACACACTAAGATTTGTTGCAAATTCACGAATTGTTATTCATCAATCTTTAACAATTTATTTTCGCAATTTCTCTTCAGTAGCTTTTGGGGGCCCGTACGTTTTGTATCCTTTAGTTCAAAATTCCTGAATGAAACTTTCAAAACCACATTTGACACATTTATAGTTTAGAAGCATCTTCCCCGTACTCAGTAAGAGTATTTTTTACCGTTTGTATAGCGTGATATCCTTTATGAAACTTAAAATGCACATCAGGCATATTATGCATGCTTTTTATCTGCAGATATTTAGACTTGATTCAAACGAAATGTAATGTAAAAAAGTTTACAATAAGCTTTAAAACAAAGAATACAATCTCACATCAGGAATAATGTGTTAAATTTCACAAATAATTGCATCACATATTTATGTTAAGTAAAAACAGCTGTTAATAAAAAATATGCAAAAACTTCTGTTCAAATCCCAATAAAATTACTGTAATACAGTAGTCATATTTTGCTATTCTGTTTTGAATACATGTGTATTTTTTGACTTTATGATTTATACAAACTAGGCTTGTAAACTTCTTGTTAAATTTGTGTTAAATCAAATAAAGATATTGATTTTTGTGTTATATGGTCCGATTTTCCTTTCCATTTCTGCATTGGACAGGTTCTGCTATATACAGATTAACTTACATTACTTTTTGCAAAAACTTTGAGGGATTGAGGGATTAAAGAAATTTTCTGTTAATGACAGGTTTTTGCTATATACAAGTTCTGTTAGAGACAGGTTTGACTATATAAAAAAAATATAATAAATATAATAAAACATAAAAATATATATAGCAAGTAAAACAGCAAAGCCATATTTGGGACGAGACTATGTCTCAGAGACTCATTGCTAAGCGGGATCACTTTGACGCTCATGGCGGGTCTCATTCTCATTCTTCAATCTTCTTTGGTATTGCTGGTTTTGAACGTGATCTTTGAAACTTCGCCAGCCACGGCCACGAAGTCATCCACGATGCATTTTTAGTGAAATTAACCTATCCAATTTTGAAATTTCTCTCCGTTGCATGTCGCTCCAGGTTAGTGTTGCCACCTTTTCAAAATTGGTGACCCAGATGACAGGTCAGGTTTGTTTGAACAAAAATCCCTGACACATGCACAATGTTATTTTATCATGCAAAGAATAACATGCAAACCAGTTCTAAACCAGATAGAGACTTGTGTGTGTAGGAGCAACTTGAAATAACTTAGCTTTAAAGAGCTGAGAAGCAAAGGAAAAAAAAAGATTTACAGGTTGCGATATATGTTGGCATAAGATGATGAATTAACTTTCAGTGAAGTCTTTCGCTGTTAGAATAAAGTAAATTTATTAAAATATTTGCTAGTACTTGTTTCATCATAATTTTACAATTTCTATAAAATCCTGGAAAAAATTAATTGTTATCCCAAACAATGAATTAAAAACCAGACAGGTGGCAACACTACTCCAGGTTGAATTTTTGCCAATGTTAACAAAAATTTCCCATTTTTGAAAAAATAATTGTGGCTATTGTATCGTCCGAAATTATTTTATTATTTGCACAAACAATATATATATATATATATATATATATATAAATAAATGTAAAAAGAAAACAAATTATATTTTGGAAGTTAGTTTTACTATAAAATTATAACAATGCACCATCTAATTTCAAAAACGTTCCGATGATGAAACAAGATAGCTCAGGTCAATTGATCAAGGTTAGCACGCGGCAACCAGAAATACGTGGGAAGTAACATGGGGCAGGTAAATGGGTTTTTTCAAAGATTCATTTGTCAAAATTCAATTTCACAATATTCGTATTTCCAACTTTTCAACGAGCAATGCATGTGCAAATCTCGCATTACTGCCTGTTTGTAGAGAGTGTCACCATTTTGACTCTGTTCTTGGTCCCCTGACTACCTACAAGTTTGTTTTTTTTTATGCATGCATGATTTAGGCACCTAATACTCTGTGCCAAATTGCAACTCTTGACATGTACTCCTTCATACCTCTAAGCTGGTAACACAGCAGGCAGTATGATTTTATAAACAAGATATAGTCTTGTCAATAAATTTTTATGTTTTATTATATTTATATTTGTTTATATATATATATATATTTACATGTATTTATATTATATAAATAACTAAACATTCAATTTATCAATGTTCTAATAACTTTATCTGATGATTTTAAGGAAACATTTAAAGAATTGGTGCCTTAAACAAATTATAAATGTTCTTTTCAAAATATAAAAGAACATTTATAATCTGATTTTGATTTTAAAATTTTAAATAAATCAGATTTTGAAACTAAGTCATAAATAAAAGGTGCCTCAAAACTCCTAAAGAATAAATTTAATAAGTAATGCAATTTTGATATTTACACTTCTCAAAAGTGAAATTGCAATACCATGAAGCTATGTGCACAGCCACATGTAAATTGCAAGATTGATACTGGTGACAAAGATGTGCAAATGATTAAGTTTGAGTATGCATTGGGTCATGAGGTACCCAGTTTTGAGCTATAAAGACCAGCAGCCAGCTCAGGCAAATGCAAATGCTTCAGCAATAGTTTGCATCAGCTGAACTTTTGAAGAAGCATAGAATATGCCTCGGAAACAACAGCAAGCTGAGTACCACCAGTTAACAGGTGGGAAATGAAACCACATCCTGGGAACTGTGTAATCCCAGGGATTTACAAGAATGTGTGTTTGTCGATGCATGCAGTTCACATGCATATTGGGCACGACATGAGTACCATCCAGAGATGTGTGACAGAAGGAATGCAGGAACATCTATAAACACATCAAACATGAAGTGGATAACACTGACACATGACAAAGCACACAGACTGCAGATTTGCCAAATGGCCCATTGGGATCCATTTGCTATGGCATGTGATATCCAAAGCCACCCGTCACTGCCAACAGATGCATCTATGTCCACCCAAACGATTCACAACAGGTTGCATGAAGTTGGGCTGCACCCATAGCAACCAGCAATGGAGGGTGCCATTAAGTGCTCATCAGAGGGCTGCATGGTGTTGTTGTTGTTGTCACAACTGGACCACTGGAGGGAATCAGTATTGTTTATGAATGAATCCCATTTCTGTCTGTGGAGTGGTGGAAGGAAGATCATGGATGGATGTGGCAGTATCCCAGAATATAGTGCCTTCCCAAACCATGATGCCTGGTATGGAACCAACCAACACACTGGCCCTGTACCAAGCATCGTGATTTGGGGAGGCATCATGTTTGATCAGCAGACAGCCCTGATGCACATTTCTAGTATTTTGACAGTGGACCAGTATGTCACACAAATTGTGAGGCCTATGGTTTGGCCACTGGTGCAGGCCACACCTGACAGTGTTCCAGTAAGACAATGCCCAACCACATGTTGCATGTTAAACTCTTACCAGCCCAAACTGAATTCACATCCTTCCATAGTCTTGCTGGATCCAATCAAACACCTGTAGGACTTCATCCAACATGAGGTGCAATGGAGACTACCACCAAATACCATAGAAGACATTTGCACTGCAGTGGACACAGCTTGGCAAGGGATACCTCAGGCAATGATTAATTTCTTTGCCATATAGCCACCTGTATAGCTGCCAGTGGGGATTATTTGCTATGGCATGTGACATCCAAAGCCACCCATCACTGCCAACAGATGAATCTATGTCCACCCAAACCATTTGCAACAGGTTGCATGAAGTTGAGCTGCACCCATAGCAACCAGCAATGGAGGGTGCCATTAATTGCTCATCAGAGGGCCATATTCATTACTAAATGTCTGTTTCATAGCATTGTTTGTTCTTTTAATCATTTGCATATCTCTGTCACCTCTTGCAATGTGCATGTGGCTATGCACATTCCTTCATGGCGTTGCAATTTCACTTTTGAAGAGTGTAAGTAAGTGTGAGAGTTTGAATTCACCGGCGAAATAAAAATGTAAATTAGTCATTATCTTGACATCAATAACCAAATTCCAAACCATAAACTGACCCATCTTAGGGGATTGACCGTACCTATCCCCTACCCCTCGAAACTCGAAACTGAGTCACACTCGGAACTAAAGACAAAATTCGCTTATTGGCAAGAAAATTAAAGAGGGGACGAAATAAAAAGGAGGGGAGCAAGAACCAAGGGGTCGTCGTTCGTAGCTCCCGCCTCTAGCCGGACTCGAAGCCTCTCTGCCGAATTTGTATGTCACTACGAATTTTGTATTGACTCTGTCATCCGACTCCAATACTTGTTGAGGTATGACGACCACTTATTTGTAAACTCTCTCTCGGGTTCGAACTTTCCTATGTTAGTATATAATATCTCTGTCAATGTTATTCGGTGTAACTGTTCTTTATTGTTTCGTAATAAATTCTGTTTGTTGATTTAACTGGTGTCCTTTATTCGAATCTCGCCTTTGTCTTATCAACAATCCCGCTCTTTCCTCCTCCACTCGACCTGACAAGTAATTAGTTCCAGACTGGACTGGACAAGCCATCCTCGACAGTGGGCAGGTCATAACCGACCTGTGAACCGAGAAAAGGAGGTCCGACTCCGTCCGACCTCCCGGTGGTCCCACATAAGGATTTATGTCAATTAGTTGGTTTTCCATTAGAAAATATAATCTAGAATTCATTAAATTACAAATTATGTAAATCATACAAATTAAAATCTTAATTTTTAAACTGCACAAATTATCTTAAAATTTTTATTAAAAAATTCATTCAATATAAAAGACAAAGATAATTTGATATTATAAATTAGCCAATTACATGCTCCTTATCATTCTGATTTATAGAAAAATAATATATTTATTAATTAATAAATAGATTTTAAATCAAAAAATTTTAAATAAATTTCAATTTTCTTCTTTTATTCTTCAAGACTTACCTTCTAAAGTTTGAATAATTTGACTATCAGTTTCGCCAAAACCTAACATAATAGATGTTTTTGTAAGAAGTTCCTTTTTTACATATTTAGCATGCTTGAGAACACTTAATGATTGATCATAATTAGCTCTGGGATCGCGTACAAATCTGAAATAAATAAATTATTTTTTCTGAATACAAGTAAATTAAAGGAATTCAATTTAAAACACAGTTATATTTTGAATCATTTGAACACATAAATTGTGATTTTATTTACCTTCATCTTATATCACATTAAGAAAACAAACATTTGATAAGTATTTCTATTTCAAGAGGAATATTAAAAGAGGAATAGTAAGAGGAATATTAAAAATTTTCTCAAAATATTTAAAGTTTAAACATTGGTGAATTTAATAATTTGCAATGCATAAACTTTAACAATTTCCTAATTTCGCAATTAGAAAATAGAAAATCAATATTATTACAGGATGATCATATTTCTTTTCAACCATTGTCTATGTTTTTGCCATAGATGAAAATGAATATCTAATTATATAAAACATGCTAAATTTGCTGAAATTCTGATTTTGAAATTTGATTTTGATCATGAAATTTATTAACTAAAACTAATAATAAATTTTCAGACAATTTATATTACGAGGCATACAATTTAAAATAAATTTTCTGCATCACTCTCTTCTCCTACATCAATGGCTGTAGATCATTAGATCAATATGCTAACTATATAATAAGAATTTCCTTATTTTTACAACTACACTTGCAAATATTTCACTTCAAATGCTTTAAATATTTCAAATAAAATTTCTTCATTAAATATTAAATATTTGCTACCAATTGTTTTTAATTTACATAATAAAGAAAATTTATAAAATATTATAATTCAGTAATTTCTTACTACAGATTGCTTTCATACATACAATAAAATATAGTTATATTTTTTATTTGCAATATGACATATTAATAATAAATATTTTTGAGATGTTATCATCAGCCAGTCAACTATGAGTAACAACTAAAAGCAGATATTTTTCATAACATACATTATATCGGTGTATAAACAAATGGTTGATATACCATTTTCTTGACAGACTAAAGTCAATTTTCATTTTTCCGATACATTTTAAAGTAATTCTTTTACTGAAAACAAGATGATAAAGTTTTCTTGATTTTTATCTTATTTAAATTATTATAAGAATAAAAAAGTATGACAATTTTTTTGGTATATAAAAAAAAGTTAATATTAAACTGCATTAATTTTTTAAGTTTCTACAGTTTGTTTATATTAAGTCAAGATAAAATAAATAATGTTATTGTTATAAAATTAAATAAAATTTATTTTTTATTAGATTTGATTAATTGATTTTGTAATATGATATTATCACACAAGACTAATATGTTTCAACTTTGTGGTTAAATTGTGGCTAAATTGTAATACAATTTGTCAGTGTTCTTCTTATAAAATAAATACTTCTGTTAGGCATATGTGACAGCAGGGTCGGCACCTCTCTGATGCCTTGTCAGGATAGACATGGAAATTTTGATGGCCGTTACGTTATTTATCACGCGAGTGGTTGCGTTTGCGGGCTTCCGGACCCAGAATGGAGGCAGGTGGAAATGACTGGAGGAAGTACACTCCACAACACTTAACAAAAATACCTGTTTATTGATAGATTATGTTTATTATTTACAAATTCAACGACAACATTTCAGAAGCTTAGCACAATAGCTAAAACTTAATATAGATGCTTAGCACAATTGCAAAAAAATTTAATATAGATGCTTGCTAAGCATCTATATTAAATTTGGTCTGTGAGCTCTCTCTCTCGGTCAGGGTCGCAATAAGTTTATCCCTTTCTTTTTAGCAATTGTGCTCAAAGTAAGTTTGCGAGATGATAAATACCTTAAAATACTCGTAAGTCCTAGATGTATCGATGTGACGTAGGTGTGACAGTTCAGCAACTCAGCTCAGAGAGTAATCACTTTTTGTCTTCTTGGGTAGTGGCAAGCGACAATGGCTGGAACGGCGGGTTGAAACACACACAAACTTTAGGAAAAGGTTGATGATGACTGCCCCAGATTGTCATCACCCCTTCCTTTTATTTGGGGGGCTTCTCCTGGGCTTTTTCCATGACTTGGTTAAGATTTTTAGTATTTTAGAACCAATAGTCAAATGTTCACTCGTTGGTTCCGGGTGACACATTAATAAGCAAGAAACGAGAAAATTAACATCCAGGTGTGAAGTGTTAACGAATATTGCTATAATCACTAAACAGTGTTGCACTAAATCCGTGCAACACGCCCACGCTTGATTTGCCTGTTATGTGGGTTAACTTATATAACAGATTAAAACAACATCTCTAGCTCCACATCTCAGTAATTTATAGCGCATGCACTATGTCACCACGCGTGCACATTTAAATTTCTTCTCGCTCTGTTCCATCGGTGAGTGTGTTCCAAAGTTCTAAAGCGGTTTTTGCATTTCGAAAATTTCTTGATTCGAAAAAGGATTTTATCCGTTTTTATCCACCTGAGGAAGACGAAAATAGTTTCGTCGAAAGCGCTAGTGATTATAGCGATATTCGTTTACACTTAACGCCTGGATGTTAATTTTCTCGTTTCTTGCTTATGAAAGAGATCGGCGTGCAGTCCACCATCGTTATGATTGACACATTAAATGTGTCACTTTCAATAGGGAAGTAAATCTGTGGGAACAGCTTTAATCATCTCTTGGATGATTTTTCTCTCGAAAAATTTGTTTGAATAAATTTTTTGTCAGGCCAGGCTCACACATATATAGTGACTAAAAATAAAGTTTTGTTTTAGGAAAAATGTTTAATGCTACTAATTATTTATTTTTATTACTATTTACATTATAGCACTTACATTATTTTCCACATTTATTGTATGTCTCCATCTGCACTTTCTTCCCTATTTCTTGTTTTGGATTTAGTATTGCTAAATGGTGCCCTTTTAGTAACCATATTTTTTACCTTTTGCTTTCAAAACATTATCATTAGCACTTCTCTGTATCTTTTTTTTTTTTGACAAGAATGTAGTAGAGACATTCAATGAACAGACAATGCTGTTTGTTAAAAGACAGTCTCTAAAAAAAGGGAGTCTCCACCCATTATTTACTTTTTGCCATTTACTTTTTATGTCATCTCCAACTGTCCTACAGCATTTGTTGTGACTGATAGAGTGGATCACTTCATTTCATTTATTTTCATTGTGCCAGTCACCAGACTTTTCACCTGAAAATATAGAATTTTTTTACTGGCTATATATGACTTTTTGTGTTATCTCCTGGCATGATATATTGGCACATTCCAGCTGAAAAATAGTCCTGGAATCAATCACTAATGAGAGATAAGAACTGATATCTTGATCCAGATGATACACGAGAAATTATAAAAATCAAAATCTGAACTTGAATCATCACTACCATAATAGAATCAATTTCATAGCATATAACTTAATGAAACTAACAAAATCATTGTAACCAGTGTAAAAAGATACCATTAGTACTATTTTTATACATAATCTGAAATGATTATTATGTTGTAATAACTGTTGACTAAACAATACAATAGTGTAAGAAAAAATATATATATATATATATTTTGATCCATTCTTTTTCATTAAGAAATTTAATGCTGCATTGATTACAACAATCATATTATATTTATACAATAAGAGCTGCAAAAGTGTTTAATTTTACATTTAATTTTGATCTGAGTGAATCTGTAAAAATGTTGAATTGAGGTAAGTTGCTTCACTATTACTTTCCATATGCTATTTAAATACTGAATATACTTACTTTTGAAATTCTTTCACTGTTTCAACATTATGGGCATAAACGTTGAGACCAGATAAAGCCACTTTTTCTACAGCTGCAAGATCACCTCTAAAATCTGGGGTCAAGCATTCAATTATTATCTTGGAATTTCTAAAAAAAATAAATATAGTAGTAGAAGAGTCATTAAATATATAAACAATCATTCTAAGTTGGTATTAATATAAATAATTAATATTACGCAAAAACTAAACCCATTATAATAGGAACATTTTGAATTATTTAAAATATTTAATATTAATTTAATTTCTATTGTACAATTTTATTTTTCTAAAATAAATTTATAAAATACAAAAACAAATAGAAAATATTTTATAATACCTTGACTTTAATTCTTTAACAGTTTGTGCAATATGTTCAGAACCACCATCAATTAAATCTAACAAAAAAAAATATATATATATATATTATTAAAATGGCAAAACACTTTGTTTTTTTTATTTATTTTTATTTAGACAGTGCATTAAACTGGTTATTAAAAGTGAATTTATTTAAGATAATAATATTTTTAAAATAAGTAACTTTAATAAAAATCATATTTCAAAAATTTATTTTTGTTTTAAATAAGATACATATTTTAATTAATTATTCTTAAAAAAAATTCATAATAAAATAATTAAGATGCTTCTGACTAGTTTAGTTATGAAAATTAACATTGTTATCATTAAACAGAATATTTAGCACATTATGATAAGTATTTGAACATCTGCTTGATAGGAATCTTTGTTAAATCTGACATATTAATAGAAAGTGAATTCACTCTTTATTGTTATCATAGTTTTCATTCTTCTTAGAAGACTCTACTAGACGTTGTAAATTGTTTTCCATTTTTCTATGATAGAATTAGTAGTTATCCACAGAAGTTGGGCAAACTGATCTGGCTCTCAGTACACATTCCATTTCATTCCAAAAAGATTCAGATCGAGAATCTATGAAGATCAGTAAAGTATTTCTATATTCATATCATTAAACAATTTCTTTACAGACCTTGCTTATGGGCAGGAGTATTGTCCTACTAAAATAAAAACAATCCTTAACTGTTGCATCCTAAAAATAATCCTTAATTATTGTCATGCTAAAATAAATGATCCCCTAAACTATTGCCACAAAATTATTCAAAAGCACAGAACTAACCAGAATGCCAGTGCTGTGGTTTACACTAGAACAACAGGTCCGAGGCTATAGGATTACAGTCACAACCCTTAGTAAGATAGAATATCCAAATATTTTTGGTAATATAGGATACATTAATCATTTATTTTAATTAAAATTTGAGTTAAATGATATGGGAAACTAAAGGGCTTTTATCCAGATTTTCAACATTAAGTAAATAGCAATTATTCATTTAAAGATTATTATATATACATAAATACTTTCCACTTACTTAAATTTAAAATGTCTTTTTAAATTTCTTATCAGATTACATGTGATATACATGAATGTTATACATAAATAATCAATATTAAATTCAGTTGTCACTATAAAACTAAAGTCACTTTTGTAAATATATTACAGCTGATTCAAAAGTTTATATTGTCAAATGATCCTCTGAATTATTTATTAGGTTAAAGTAAGACTAATTTAATAATTAGATATAAAGCAATTTGACTACAAGTAGACTATTATGCCACCATCTCATGATAAATTTAATAATTGAAAAAAAATTAATTTTTAGTTAAAATTTAGGAAATTCTGGAAGATCAGTCTGGAGAAGGAGGCTTGAACCCACAACTCCTGCTTACCATGTAGATGTGTTTCCAGTTATACCATTGAAACCTTGCTCAAATAGCCAACGATTGGATCTTTTGCTCCAGAGATATTAATTAATTAATTTAGATATCATACTGATCAGTCATTGCACATGGCTCTCCATGGCTCTGAGTGCAGTAATTGGCCAGTATGGTTACATGGAAATTAATTGTCAAATTGCTTTATATCCAATTATTAAATTAGCATTAATGTAGCCCAATAAATAATCTGGTGGTTCATTTGGTAAAACTAATTAAATCAGATTGTTGTATATGTTATCAGAAGTTTAATCAAATATTCTAATTACACAATAAAAATTTAAATTTAATATTAACCATACAAATTATGTTCCTTTTAAAAAAACCCAGCTAAAAGTAGAATTCATAAAAATAATAGTTTTTATTAACTTTCAATTAGTAAATTTTAAAAGTGATGTTTTCATCGATAAACAATTTGTAATGACTTAATGTATAATTAAAGATATTGATAAATTAAGTAAATAATTTATTGCATAGTTGATATTGTAAACATGAAATATTCACCATCTCTGTCCACAGAAGTTAAAACAACATAATCTAATCCCCAATCACTTATTGCTTTTGCAGTATTTACTGGCTCATCTGGATCAGGCAGTGGTGGTTTCCTGGATGTTTTCACTGAACAAAATCGACACCCTCTGGTACATGTATCACCAAGTAACTACAACAAAATATAAATAATTATAAATCATCATCCAAAATTGTTTATAGAATAATTAATTTTATGTTGTTCAGAAAGAGTGCCTTAAAGATGAAAATAGTTTTACAAAAAAACAGGTAAGTACAATATAGAAATATTTTTTGTAAATATCATTCCTTACAATTATATACATGAAATGCTCTTTCAGACAACAATATATATGTATTCAATCTTCAGAACTGAGAGTGAAACATATTATCATAGACAATGTAAAAAAATTGCACTGTGTACAAAACTTTTCAACCTATATTTACTAGGAATGCAGCTTTTTTTCTAATTTGACTATGAAGATCTGTTTTTTGAAAAGGAAGGATTCAAAATTAAGAAAGCGTATGGAAAGAGTATGAGAAAGTCATATAATTTCAATAATTTGTTTACAAGAATTTAAAATAAATAAATATTTTTATAATATATATAAATGTATAATATATTTTGTTTCAATATTAAAAAAATAAGCAACAAACACAGTAAACTTCTCTAACTCAAAGCTCCAATGGAAGGGAAAATCTTCAAATTACAGACAATACAAGTTATAGAACAATACAGTAAAAAATACCAATTCTAAATATATTTCTATTTTTACCTCTCTTGCTTTATATAAAGAATTTTTGATAGTGTTTTTTGTTTTAAACCACCCATGAAATGTTTTTCAGCAAAATGTTCGATTTAATTGACGGAATCAAACAGTTTTGCAGGTACATCATGTTGAGATAAAGCAAGAAGACCTCTTGCTTTGGACTGGAATGTTGTCTGAAAATTGGTATTGGAGAGTAGATACAACTAACTGTCTGAAAATTTCACAAAAATCCAATAATTAGGATCATTTTCGATAAATATTAAAATTTGAATCAGAAAAGTCAAAATTAACATAAATCAGGGAACTGTGAAAAATTTTGACTCGGAGAAAATCTGAGTTAAGAAATTCAAGTTGGTGACGTTAAATCCCTACACAATTCCATTGAGACCTACCAAGTGTTTCATTTTCTTTGAGTTAAAGAAATATTTGAGTTATAGATGTCTGAGTTAGAGAAGTTTTATAGTATTAACAATTTGCACCCTGGCAAGAAAGGTGCAAATTGTTAATACTATAAAACTGTTAAAGAGCAACTCAAAAATGCAGTATTTGAGAAAAACCTACTTAAAGAATACTATAAAACTTATAGTATAAGCTACTTTTAAATTTCAGGTAAGTATTTATGGTGGTAAATTCTATTATATTCTATAGTATAGTAATTATGGATCTGTAGCTCTGCTCTTGTTGAATGTGAGATGAATATTAAATATATATTCAGTTAAATATATATGAGGTCTTTGAGTTATGTCACTTTTCTTGCTTTTCTAATAACTTTGTTATTTTGTGAGATAGAAATGTGATGCTTGCTGTGAACGTTTGGGCACTTCATACATATTTTTTAATCTCAAAATTGCCATTTTTTGAGTTATGTCACTTTTCTTGCCAGGGTGCAAATTATTTATATATAACGACAGATGACATAATATATGTATATAACCGAATAAAATTCTGCTGTACTAAACAACCGTAATTTTATAACTATAATTTATTTGTTATAAATAATAATAAAATAACTATAAAATTAAAACTAAATAATAATTTAATGAGTCTAAAATATTGATCTGTAAAACATCTTACCATAATTGTAGCAGTTGCTGTACCGTGTTGTCCCCCTCCCCAACATTCTCCAATGTTTGGACATTTTGCTTCTTCGCATACCTAAAAAATTAATTTAAAATATAAAACAGTAAATTGTCGCTTTTATGATCATAAATAAATAAGAAAATTTCTATTAACAGAATTATATAAACATAGCAAAAATATAATACTGAAAACTTTGAGTTAGTTTATGACAAGTTTATAGTGAAAACAGAATTTCACTATTATAATAAGTATTTGATTACCAATATAAATCATTAAGGTAAAATCAATAGATATTCTAACAGAAACTGTATGAAATTTTATAGCATGTTATAACACACAAATTTCAATGTTGAGACTTACAAAATATACCAAATCAGTTAGAAGTAATCAAGTATGTTTTTGTAAATAATTATTTAATTTTCTTTAAAATAAGAAATTTTTTTACCAATGGCCATTTTAATCAAAATTATTTGTTTTTTTTTAATTTCTGGCTTTATTGCCAGATTGTTTTTAAACTGTTTTGCCTCAGAGCTTAGCCTCTAATAAAAGGTTGTTTCTGTAAAGAGTGTTTGTTCCAGGTGATTGCAAGTGACAGAGAAGTGAAAACACAGTTTCTTCAATATGTTTTTAATAAGAATATCTATTTAAATTTATTATAAAAAATGTTTATCAAGTTTATTGCATAAGAATTCTTTAAACGAGAAGTTTAGTTTTAACATTTTTGATATTAAGAGATAATTGAAGTAAAATGCCACAAAAAACTAAATTTACAAAAACTTAATTCCTTATCATCATGAAATATCATGAATATAAACAATAATATACTGGGTGTTTGGAAGATATGAACCATAGAAACACCTGACAAAGTAACAATGCAGCCCAATGAGCATGATATGCATGTTCTGTCGATTGTTATGTGGAATTATGTGTTAATTTCATTTTTCTTTGTTGAAATGAAGGAAGAAAGTTCTCTTGTAACTTTGAAGAAAAATGAAAATATTGACAAGAACATTTTTACCTGTTTTTTTGAGGTGTTTGAAATGGGACTAGACAGTATGCAAGGCAACTCATAAAATCTTTCTCAATGCTCAAGCTGGTCAACCATTAATCTGTGTGAAAGCATTAATTATGTGTTGTCATAAATCTCTGACATTTTAAACTGCTGTTCAATTATGTAGTCCCAATAAAAAAGTAATCTAATGGCACCAAATCAGGAGAGCAGGGAGGCCATGGATATGGACATCCTCGACCAATCCACATTCGTGGAAAAGCAGGATATAACCATTCACTAACTGGAAGATCACAATGGTCAGGGCTCCGTCAAATTGACAGAAAATGACAATATCAAGAGCTACCTTTATGATCAGTGATCCAATATGCTCTACTAAGTTCTACAAATACTGTTGGAAGTTAAGGGTTCTATCAATAAAAAAGCAGCTCGAGAACTTGTCAATTAAGTCATCCAGCAACTAACACTCTGCTGACACTGAGTGTATTTCATTTGCAAACAACATGGATATTCTTGCACCCAGTAGTGCACATTAGTGGAGTTTATCTCACCACAAATGTAAAAGGATGCTTCATCCATGAAGCAAATTTGCCTGGGAATAGTAGGGTCTAAGTTGACAAAATTCATAAACATTTCTGCAAAGTTTATGTTTTCATTGTAGTCTACAGAAAGAAGTGCTTGATGATGTTGGGACTTGTCCAACCAAATGATCACCTAAATGATGACAAAACCACTTGAGAATCATATGCACAGAGGTTGACCCAATTCCTGCCTACAGAGCCACAAGGCAAATAGAAGTAATTGGCTTTACTGCGAATGTGGCTGTGATGACCATCATCAATTATACATATCCTGGGTTTCCCAGGTCTTGCTATATCATCAAGTCATTTGTGCATCAAAGTTTACTTACCATTCTTAAGATTGTATTATATTGGGGATAGGGCCAATTGGAATGAAATCATGCTGCAACAACCCTTGTGCTGCCTTCATATATTTTATTCTGTTATATACTGTTTGCACTCTGCTAAACTGAGTTCCTGTCTGACACGCTGTACTACAGCCATAGACACAGTAATTTGTAATAACTGCCATAACAACAGATGCTTGCAAAGTACATCTTTGTTGCTAGGTATTGAAAATCAATATCAGGAATTACATCGGCAATTTTTGAGTCTTGCAATCATACAATCTTCAAACCTATCACATATGGGAGGTAATGTACAGTACAGTACATGTGACTACCCATCAGGTTAATGTCTTCAGGTACACCACAGGAGCACCTGATGATGTCAAGAATGCCGTCTAGCATTGACATCATAAATGCCTAGCTGGAGGGCATTGTTGCTTCATCAGGTGCTTCTGTGGTGCTATATTTTCTGAACACCTAGTATAAAAAACTACATCACGAATATAATGTACAAGTATACAATACTTAAATTAGTGATAGAAACCATAAAAACCAGTATCTTAAACTTAAATAATCATAAATATATTATTCTAAGTTGTTATAAAATTAACAAAATTGTAAAGAATGTTTACAATAAATTACTATAAATTTATATAAGTGCTTTCTATAACACGTCTTTCTGGAATATTATATTAAAATTAGGTTTACAATAAATTCAAATAAATGCAATATGTAAACAATTTTTTCCAATAACAACCTTATTCAATGTAATAAATACAATGTATTTTTGTCGTCTTACAGAAAATGCATAAATCAATGAAATCATTTTATATACAGTCAAACCTGTTTTTATGCGCTCTTTTTATGTGCGATTTTTATTTGTGCGATTTTTTTAATGCGAATTTTTAATTTGTGCGGTATAGTTGGCGACTAGTCTCGTGCGATTCGTCATGTCTTACGTTGACTTATTATAGCTAAATAAACTTATTATAGCATAAATGCACTTATTATAGTAATATTATTGCATGAATATGCGAAAAATGAAATAATTTACTTTTTAAGTCAACAAAACACCACCTGGACAAAAATATGTAAAACAGACGATAGACCAGACGATGCAGTCAAGTGCTGACATCTGTTGTCAATAAATTCTATTTCGTACGGTTTTGAGTTATTTTCTATGTGAGACTTTTTTTATGCGGTCCCCGTTGACCGCATTAAAAAAATATTTTTTAATTGTGTCGCGAAAACTATTATTTACAGCCATTCGTGAAGTTTCGTGAGATTTTTTTTATGCATTTTTTTTAATGCGGTCCCTATCCCCCGCATAAAAACAGGTTTGACTGTATTTATTTCTTTTCTCATCTTATTAGTCACTCACACTTTAATCTGAGCATGATTCTAATCGTATTAAAAATCATTCTTTATTTTTTGATATAAATAAAAGCCTAAAAATGCTTGAAAAGGTGATTTTTATATAAGTATAACAAACATTGCAAAGCCCAATAATGTATATAGAAACATCACCAAATGATTGCCTAAATAATCAGGCTATCACTCAGCTAATTTTAATAAATAATACTTAGTAATTTGCTACTAGAGGTAAACATTAAGCACAGTCTCTTAACTGTATTATTAAAAATTATTATTATTAATTTAGTTAAGAGATGGCATCTAATGTCTACTTCTAGTAGCAAATTACTTAGTATTAAATTTATGATTAACGAACAGAAACATGCTTAAATTTGAGAAAAACTGAAATTTGAATAAATTTCATTTCACTAGTTACAATACACAGGGAGGTGCAAAAGTTATTTAGTTGTTATTATAGAAAAAAACATACTGGAAGAAAATAGGAAGAAAAAAAATTTTTTTATGTACAAATTAAATCACAAATAAGGAATACAAACTAATAAAAGATAATAAAAATAAACACCAAACATTTATATTTCTCAGATTCTCAACTGTATACCTACTTTTGCATCCCCCCTGTATTTATAAAGTTTTCAGTATTGTTAATTTTACAAAATCAAAAAATGCATTTTTCAAAGACTTTCAACTGACAAATAAATACAATGATAGTCTCAACAATCATTTGAAAATTCAATAAGTTTCATTTTTATCACAAACATGTACATTTATTAGGTGTGACTATTTTGTAAAATGAGATTATCAAATGATGTTTTATCATAGATTACAGTAGAACCAATCCTTGGGTCCTGATTAACCAAGGTTCTGCACTATCCAAGAGGAAGTTGTATGTGAATCCACCTCTTTTCTTGTAGTTCCTAAAAGGTTTGTCATGAATGCACATAGTGCATAAATATTGTAGTACAGTAAGACCCTGCTTAACCTGGGGATGTGTTCCTAGACGACAAAGCACTAAATAAAACAGCATTAAACAAGGTCATTTTAACACAGAGTAAATAGGGAAAGGGGAACATGTGACCAAAAATAAACAGATTTTATTTTAATTTTAAGTTATTTTTATATTAATTTGCATAATAATATATATTAAATAACACATAAACATGCAAACATAAATGTAAATTTCATTTTTTGTGATAAAGGTCATGGCTCTTCTGAAATTCTTGTTTTTTTGTGATAAAATCGTATAGTTTCATTTATTGCTTTTTTTTTCTTTCCTTAAGCAAATGTCAGTAGCAGAAGATCGCATCCAAAACATCTCGTTTTGCTTTTGAACTCCTTTCAAAATCTGATCATTCGCTACAGTTTGATCAAACAATTTCAGTTATTGTTACCAAACTTTTACTAAGGAAATCTGTAGAGAAATTCTTTCGTTTTTCATTTTCAGAACCTCTATTTTCCAGTTTTACATGAATTTGTTGTTCTGCCAGTTCTTGAAGGTTGTCATTGGTAAGGCTCTCACCAGAAACCTGCAGTAACTCCTCAATATCCTGCATGTCTATATCTCCTAGTCCTGCTGTATCGATTAGGTTGACAATTTAGTCAACCTAACGATATAGTGATAGGCTCTTCTTCTCATTGAGAATTCTTGGATACCTCCAGCCGTAATTTCTTCCACACACTGTTCGTGCATTTATCAGTTAATTCTTATCAAGGGAAGTCGATATTTCCTATGGCATCTGTGATGTTATATTTTTTCCAAAATTGCACAAAACAAACATAGATTTAAGGAAAGTACACTGCTACGACAAATTGACACCTTTTGCCGATTGGCTTGTGTATGTAAATAATCATATTATATACAAATCAATGAAATGCTGTGATAATTTAAATCAGTGTAAATTTTGAGGCTTTGTTTTAGGCTTCGAGCAGACTGCATTATATTCAATCAGCATTAAGCGAGGTCTTACTGTACTTTTAACCTGAACTGTTGAATAATTGCTTTTTTTTCTATTTTTATTTTTAAAAGAATGTTTAAAAATTAAATCAATCTAAGTTACTTTAAAGGCTTATTCTAAAAGCATACAAAAGTTTGCTTTAGTAAAGAAAGCATGATGTTCTAAAAATATTCATCATATTAAATTCCTTTTTTGTTTTGTTTTATTTCATACTATTTTGTTTAATATTAAAAATAAAAACTTTTATCAAAATAAAATGTTAGAAATTAAATTATACTTTCATAGAATTTTACATACCGTATGCAAATTAAGATTCCTAAGAGTAGATTTTAAATAGTGAAATTTTTTTCCCATTGGAATATCTCTCTTTAGCCACGGTGGAAGACGAAGCCTGTAAGAAACTAAATATATATACAATATTTATGAAAAAATTTTTAATGATTTTTAAGTTGAATAACTAATGCAAAAGTTAAGAGAGAACATATTTTTTTTAGTTGTAAAATATAAAAAAAATCATGCAGACATTACAAAATATTATTACGATAGAAAACAACTAAAAATAATTAAATGGATCTTTACTAAGATAAATTATTTTTATACCTTTTTGGGTCATCAGAAGTTCTTTTTAGCTTCTCTTTATAATCTTTGCTACTCAAATTCAACGGCACCGCATTTTCTATGAAATCCTGTAAACTCGGACCGTCAGGAAGACGACTGTAATTTCTCATATTTATTAAAGAACATATATATTGAACTTTGCATGACGATGTTTTCTTCAACATCAACGAATGATACTGTTGAAATAAAAATAGTTAATATGAATTAAATTTACATGAAAAATAAATCTTATATTTTCAAAACAGCCAATGCAATTTTTAATTCTTTTATTACTAGATTTTTTTAACAAAAAGGTTAATGTTACCTATGGTTCCAAGATGGCGGCTCGTCTCTGATTCCAGCAAATAGAAGGGAAACAGCAGGGACGTACGTTCTAATCTAACCTAACCTATTCTAATAAATTACTATAATTATTACCAACAAAATTATTAGAATAGGTTAGGTTAGGTTAGAACGTGCGTCCCCACTGTTTCCTTGCTGGAATCAGACGAGCCGCCATCTTGGAACCATAGGTAACATTAACCAAAAAATAATAATAATAATTTAAATTTTTTTTGTTTTATTTTTTGTGGCTAATTCCAAAAGAAGAGCGATGGTACCATAATATTAAAATTGAATTTTATAAAACAATATCATAATCAATTCATGGTGCAGTGTAATCAATATCAAACAATATCATGGCTTCATGGTTCCATATAAGTAGATATCATGCATTATTTAAGCACACGGCAATCAAAACTTAATGACTGCAATTAAATAATTATCATTTGTTGTTTAAATAATAAAATTTAAAAATAGCATTTTAAAACTCACATCTAATTTTCCTACAAACAGAAATAACTTTTTGTGACTAGCAAGCGTGATCTTACACAACGCCGCCATCTTTTTCTAGTAGCGCCCTCTATCGTAATTACATTATTTAATTTTATTTTTTCCTATTAATATATAGAAAAGAGTTTTATTTTTCGATAGTATTTGCGCAATTGAATAGTTTAGAAATAACAACAAAAAAACTTTAGATTAAAAAAAATTGGATTAGGTTGACGACCCTATTTTTGGCTGGGATTAGATTGACGACCCTACTATTAAGCTGTCACCTTAACCACTTGGAAGGCCGAGTGGTTAAGGTGACAGCTTACCGCTCTGGTGGACCCGGGATAGAATCCAGACAGATCGAAAAGAGGCCCTCTTAGTGGGTACAGGGTGGAAATAATTTAAAAAAAAAAAAAAAAAAAAACAATTTTTGGATCTTTCCGCTCTATGGATCTAAAAGGACCTTTAAAATTGTCCGTCGTGGGTTCCGAGAGAGAACTAAACCGCGAGGAACAGGACCCGACATATTCGGGACAGATCTCTCGTGAAAAGTTTCTGGGGTTTCTCGACTGCCCAGATTCTGTCTCGAGTCCTAAAGCGTTAGGCCGATACTTTAATTAACCGCCTCGTTTATCCGGCCATCAAAAGAGTTGGCTTAAATTGGGCAAATACAATTAACTTATCAATTGGCCAACCTGGGTAGTTAAATCGGTGACTTTGGATGGTAAAAATGCAAATAGCAGTACACGTGTTAATTAATCGGTAATACAATCCCAAGCTATAAGAAATAGAGGAAAAGAGTACGAGATTTGGAATTGTAACAAAATGAATTGATTAAAATAAATAAAAATTATATAATTGGTTTGCTCTTAAATTTCTTTTAACATTAAATAAAATATCATTGATTGAAATGTAAAAAAAATAAATTATTAAAATAATAAATTATTGATGATCCTCTTAAAGAAATCTCGATTTGAATCGGATCTGGTCAGAACCTGAAGGGAGTTGCAATGTGTTTTCTGAGGATCGCCGCGGTTATTTTTAGTTGGTAACATTTTTATAGGAAAATTCATTAAGAAACTCTTTTAATTTTGACTCCGCTCTGTGGGCACTGAAAAGGTTTTAATTCCTTTTCCCTTTTTATCAACTCTTTCAGCCCTGTGGGCTCTAAGAGGGCCTCTTTTTGCAAGCCCATTATGGGTTCGGCCAGGCTCACAACGGGGCGGCCGGATGGAGAGGGACGGGGCCCGACATATCTGGAACAGACTACTTATGAGAGTTGCTTGTCTGGATAGATCGATAGAATTATATTCTAAAGAATCTATTTTTAATGTTTCTTTGCCCTATTGAGAATGTCTTTTGTAAACAAATGTTGCGGAGTCGCAGGTCATAAAAAAGGATCACAACTCGAGAAAGGCTGGGAAACACTGGGATAGAGAATAGTATTAATCCAGATGTCTTTTCCCTCCGTTACCTGTGCTATTCGGTCCATTGCGTGCCAACCGTAATGTGAGAAATTATGGTCGGCCCACAGCCTTAATTAATAAGTAGTTCCTAGCGTTTACTAATTAATCACTCTTCTCTTAGAAAAAAAAAATGTAATTAATATCTTACAAACGATAAACATTTCATTCAAATTTAGCTAATTAACTTACTTTTATAATTTTTCTGCTTCTATTATATGATTTATATTTTATTGTATTTATATTAAGATTTATTGTTAAGTAAAAGAAAATGAATATTTAGATATGTAATAGACGTATTAAAGTATTTATACACCAAACGTGGTACAGATATTTTCATAAATTACAAAGTTACAGTATTTTAAACAAATATGAGTTGAACACAGGTATGAAATACTGATGATTAATATTTTGTAAAGCTACCTTTTGCTCTAATTATAGCCGCAATTCTTTTTAATATTGTAGAAATAAGTGTTTTACATAGATCTGGATCAACTTGTGACCATGATTCTTTGGCTAAAACTGAAGCTAAAGCAAAGTCCTATATGGCAATAAAAACATAAGAAAGATGGTTTGAAATGGGCCAAAAGTCATACACTATTAATGACTGGTTCACGGGTGAATCAAAAATATGCACTGGCTACGGTGATAATGGCGGTACATCAGTATATAGAAAATCATATGAAAAATTTCATCCTGGCTGTTTAAATTCGTCAGCAAAACTTCCTAAAAGTGAAATGTATAATCTGTAAAGGAGTTGGCGAGAAGGCAATCCTTAATAGTATATTGTATGCTGATCGTTATTTACAGTTAAAACATCCGAAGATCGTTTTGGCCCTGAGGATTTCACTTACCAGGATGACAATACATCATATGGTTTCAAGAACATAACATACAGTATTTAAGTGACCTGCCAACGGTCCAGATATATCTGCCATTGAAAATGTTTGGAATATTCTGAAGAAAATGCTGTCTAAGAAAGAGCTACAACCATAAAAGAATTAAAGAAAACAGTCAAAGAATTAACATAAATACTCCTTTTAAGCTTTTGTTAGTCTGTACGGTGGGCCTATTTAATTACATGTTGGATTTTTCAAACTACGTAATAATAATTATTAATTCGATCGTAAATTGTTGTTTTGTTTGTGTGAAGTAATATTCGGGAAAATTTCGCACTCCTAACTTAAAGATGCCATCACCGATTTTATTATTTTTCTGCCGTTCATTCTACGTAAGATCTGTTTTAATACTTAAAAATTGTTTCGGTAGTTGACTAGAAATTTCATTAAAATATGAAATTCTACTATGAAAATCAATTCCAAGAAGTTTCTTTCGATATCCATTGTTGTCTATTGCCGTATCCATAAGCAAAACATGCAACAGAGATTCGAAGGTTCTAAGAAAACAATATTTGCTGAACGGGTCTAGAAATGAAAAAAAGTATAAAAATTTAAGTAAATTATCGTTGAAATGGGGTTTTATACAATTAAAATCATTTTTAAAAACTGATCTAACTTAATATAGGATTATAGAACGAGCGTAGCCGTTTAATAACTGGGTTATGCGAGGAGCAAGATGGCTGTGACTCCTATTATTCTTCCCTTCGTGTTTTCAAACCGAAAATAAAAAGATGTCCCGGAGCTTCACACTATACATACTCGTTTGAAGGTGAAGTAACTGTTAAAGGAGTAAAGTAATAAAGATCCTTTACTGTAATTGAGAAACAGTAAGCTAATGCTGTGCTTTACCTACCGAAAAAACTAGTGCTAACGGCGGAACTTTTGATGGTATAGGTCGTGTTACGTTGCTTAGAAGTTATAGCAATATTGTTGTTATAAACTGGCTTAAATAGTACCTGGATATATCCCTTATCACTCAGTCGTCCCCATTGTGGGCCTTGAAAAAGGCCCCCTTAGTAATATATCCTAATATATACAGGGAAGAAAGTGTAAATATAGATACATCAATATATTGGTTGTCAGTTTTTATAATTTATCATCTTTATAGAGTGAAAACTAGGACATTTTTAAATCAAAATAGCGATAAAAATTTAAGCCAATTATAGTATTT
Source organism: Centruroides vittatus (assembly GCF_030686945.1). Classification (NCBI taxonomy): domain Eukaryota; kingdom Metazoa; phylum Arthropoda; class Arachnida; order Scorpiones; family Buthidae; genus Centruroides; species Centruroides vittatus. Next base: position 1,401,638 of record NW_027120684.1, on the reverse strand, counting down.
TTCATGAAAATCACGTTTGAATCCATAATAAACATTCTGTCAATTGAGTGGATCCATAATGACTTATTGAATAGACAGGTTGTTGACACAGGGGTTCTTTTTTTTTTTTTTTTTTTTTTTTTTGCTTTTAACTACGAGACAAATCTCGTTACGTAAGTTTACGATTTAACTCGAAGACGATAGAAACGGTCGACATCTTTAAAATAAAATAGAAATTAATTAGACTATTAAGTTTCGCTCATTAAATTCTCTTACAAATTTATACCAGACGTTAAACATTGACTCAGTGTATACGAACAAAGATATTTTATCTACATTGACAGATATCTCATTTTTATAAACTATTTATAACGTTTACATTAATTATTTAATTCAAAAGTTAGATCTATCATTTTGAAATTCTGTATAACATGCGTTTTCTTCTGATCGTATGCGGGGATTTATTTTATTCTGTTTTAATACACGCTTACGTAGTTTAAAAACAATAAATTAATAAAATAATACAATAGAGCGTCGAAAAGTGGAGCCAATTGGGGACTGGGGTCCTTCCAGTTAATGATTTGTTCCAGTTTCCGACTTTGTACGAAAAAATACATTAACCTGTCCGATGTTCAAATTTTTTCTCCGTTGCGTATCGCTTCCAGTTGAATTTTTCTCCGTTGCGTGTCGCTTCGTGTTGAATTTTCGTCGATTTTAAGCCTAACGAAAATTTTTATAATAATCATCGAGGCTATCGTATCGTTAAAAATTATTTCTGCATTTTGTACAAACAAAATAAATATATTAAAGAATATAAAAAACATGAAAATTATACTTTAGAAGTAAATTTAGTATCAAAAACATTCGATTCAGCACGACACAGTCCGACTGAAAATCGTTCCACTTTCCGGCCATTCCACTTACCGACGTTTCACTTATCGACGCTCTACTGTACTAATAATATTGAAAGAAGAAACCTTAAATTAATGTAATAAAAGTAACAATAAGGAGAAAAACGTATAAGGATGTAAGGGGAAAAATGTGAAATGACGACTTTTTTAATTTCGAAAGTCGAATTTTGAAACATTTTATTGGAAAATACAGCTTTTGTTATGATTTTTATTTACTTTTATTCAGAATTATTACTAATTATATCAATAAAATACAGTTGAACCTCCGACAAAAGGATACCTCTAAACAGGGACCATTTTTCCATAACTTTCTTTTAATGAAAATGCACATAAAATAACCTTTAAACAAAAAAAAAAAAATGGAATAGAGATTGATTAATTATTAAAAAAGAAAGAGAAAAAGAAGAAATTGTGTGAGAAAATACAAATATGATTAAATATTTAGTGACGAAAACAGAGCTATCAAGAGAGATGTAGATCCATAGCGCTCAGCAATCTTAATTTTAACATACTGAACCTTGTATATAATAATATGAGAGAAACATAGTTTAAAAAGGAGTCGTTGCCAGTCTTTTAGCTAATCATTAATAAAAGAAATCAAAGAAATAAAGAGAGAAACTGGAAAATTATTATGGTAAAAAGTGTTTTGTATATTTAAAATTTTATAAGTTTTATATGTTTATATTAAACCGATAAGCGTTACGGTAAATTGATTTTTAAATAAATTAGAAGTAAGTTATTGATTTATGCAATGTTTTTCTATATTTTCCGACAGCGTAATTGCATTTAGTGGGATTAGAAAACTTGATTGCTGCAAGATTCCAAAAAGAAAAACAGTCCGATGACTCGCTTCTTCAGTCTTTTGTGTGCTTTATTTATGTAATTTTTTCGGCTCTATAAATAAATATGTAATTTATGAATTTAAATTTACATTTTAGAAGCGATTTATTTACTAACATATCAATCAATAAGCCTATATAACTCGCTTTAAAAATGAATATTTTGATTCTAGCATTTACGACTTTAAACGTTGTAGATACCGAAATTTTAAGTGTCTATTTTACATAACTGGATGGAAGAAATGTTCTTGTTTTGTAAGCAGGTGTGTGCTATAATTGTTTACGTATTCAAATTAAGTATTTATCGTCATTTTGGATTAATTAAGGTTTCTACCATGGCGGTCGGTCGTAACGGACAATGACTCACGACCGAAGGAAAATAAACTAAATGAGTTCGAGTAATTACTGTCTGGGTATTAATTTCTTGTTTTTTGAATGTTTCTTTGCTGCATAAATATATTTTCTTCCTGGAACCAATTAATTTGCTCGAGTCAAATTGAAGAGTGCTTACTAATAACTCTGGGAATGGTCCCTATTATTGCTCGGAAGTCCAAATTACACCTCGATTGGATGATACGCCCATCCACAATCGATTATTATCGTAAACCTGTAATATTATCTATTTTATGAACTAAAATTTATCATTTACGTGTTCTCTTTTATTGTAAACTGTTTTAGAATAAATTATTTTTATAATAATTAGCTATTGTCTTTGTTTAACTGGCGTAGTACAGTAACTTGTATGAACTTTCTGTCGATGGGATCGGGTCTGGATTTAGATTTGTGGCCCTAAGCTATAACATATAACAGGCCCTTTCTCTCCATTAAATAATAAGATATAAATATATAAGACCCTAAGCTATTATGTGAAAGTTCAGCACTGGATAGGATATTAATCTGTTTATTTATAAACTGTTCTTCTCGAAAAAACACAAAAATATTGACGTAAAGAATATTTTACTGCCAACTTTCAAAGCTTCGTTACTATAAAAGTTTTCTTTCTTTCGGCGCACGAATGCCTAATTTATAACGATTAAGAATAGAATGAATGAAGATATTAATCCAGATTTCGGGGATAATTCCATGAATAATGATTTTATGAGAATTATTCGTTACTTAAATAATTTTATTCGTGAAATCATTACTTATGGAATTATCTTTCTTTACTGAGAAGGGTGAGATCGTTCGTGTTTTACCTTTCTTGATAAGCGAAATCATTTTTTAACTCTCCAATTCTTCTAATAAAATTGATCATTTATTCTTGATTTTTTCCCCGCATCTTTCACACGTATTGAAAACGTGTACAGTCACCTTTCAGGACCCTCTATACCTTCTGTTATGAGGCTCTCGATGAATTTACTTTCTATGATAGATTTCGTAATTCAAATTTAATTTTATACATTCAGGCTTTGATCCAGGCTTCTAGAAAAACTGTATCCCTAGGAACACAGCTCAGGCTTTATAGCAGCCTATATAAAACCTATCAATATGTTACATAAATTCATTTTTAAACACTTTCGTGTTTAAGGCCCTCATCTCGAATATAATAAGTAGGCATTGAGAATCACGATATTTTCATCCGATTCTTAAAAATAGTAAATAAATTACTGTGTCATTCATTCACTAATACTTTGAATCATCGAACAATGAACACGTAATTGTATTACAAAATAAATTCTAAGGAAAATATCGGTTTTATAGTAATTGTAAAACCGCAATCGTTACGATGATACATTTGTTTGAGTTTTAAAGCACGGTTTTTGGCGCAAGAAACTAGAAAATCCCTTACGCCATTAACATTTCAAAACATATTGTAATTTACTTAAAATTATATTAAATAATTTTTCTGGTATTTTAAAATTTTGATCCCAATTTTGCCCCCCACTCACACCATCCGGTGTTGGCCTGGTAACTCATTACAAATGAGCAATGGTAAAGGCTCTCTTAGTGCCCACGGGATGGGAAAAAGTCGAAAAAAAATATATACATTTATAATTTATTATGTTTTTAATAGTTAAAATAGTATGTAAATAAATGAAGAAACAAAGTAGAGCATATAAAAATGATTTATCAATGGTCTCCAGTAACGAAATTCGATTAATAAATGCTTTGTGAAACGAATAAAAACCAAAGTTTACACAACTTCGGCTCATCTGTTAAGTATTCGAATAGTTAATACGCGCGTAAAAAGCACATTTTCTTAAATAATTCTATTCGAAAAAACACGAGAGAATGACACAAGAATTGCTGCATTTTCTCTTTAAATTATAGAAGCGAAGAAGAATAATGGCTGCGCAATAAATAGTAACAAACAAGGAATTGTTTATAGAGACGAATGGAATTGGATACTGTCGTAAAAAAGAAATGATTCTGAAACGTTTCTAGGAATCGTTTCTCTAAAGAAAATCTCGGAAATGTCTACAAAGCGGCGCAATAAAAGTTCGTTTCGGTTACACGACGTGATTAAGATTAGATAGTTACTATAGGGATTTTTCCATCCTACGTCTATTCTTTCCTCGTTACATATACCTGTATATATAAATAACGATTGTTATGCAACGGTTATGCAATTTGCTTATTTTATTTAAATAAATGAAAAAAAATTCACGGTATTTGTTTAGCAATACAAAAATTTCCACGGTCTGTTTAGAAGTTTCGATTAAAAATTGTATCTTCTCGTATATATGCATGGTTATTGCACCATCCAATGCAAATTTATTATAATTATACAGGAAAATGTAATTTATTTTATTCGCTACTTGAATAATGTTTATTATAATTTGTTTTCGTTCAAGAAATTTCCAGTTTTTAACACAAAAATTGCCGTAGATCTCCATTTAGATTAAGCATTTTCTTAGTTTTTATTCTACGTTACAAATATTAAATGTAACACCATTTTAACGTTATCAAACAGTTAAGTATAATTATTATTTGTTTAGGTATATAAGTTTACGAATTTCATTAATCTTTTATTATAATTTTATCCTTGAAGACTAGGACAACTTCTTGGGTGAAACCTTGAAGACTTGTGATAAGAATATATTGGTTTTATTTATAATTTTTTATATAAATAACAATAATGTGAACACCGAGAAAATGAATATTTATACATTGTTTCTATTACTCAATTATAACCTACATTTATAACCTCAAACGAACTGATTCTAATATAATTTAAGGGGGAAGAATTTGATAAATTAATCGGAATAAAGTCTATATCGTACTGGGAGTTCCCTCTCGGTGCGGTGAATAATTATCCTTTCACGTATACAAGCAATTACTCAGCTTATAGTAAAAAAAATAGGGTCGGTTACCGAAGAAATGAGAACTAAAATAGACTGGAAGATGGAAGATAAAGCAGTCCAATGTAATTCCAGTAATATACTGGAATTATATTGTGTAGATGTCATTTTTTTTGGTGTTCAATCCATTCCGCGAGACGAAATAATACATATATTTTAAATCCATTGTAATATTTACAAATCCATATATGAGAGCGGAGTAGGACATTGATAAGATTCGATAAGACGTAATTAGTTATACGTATATCATTGAAAAACAGTAAAGGAGGAAAGAGAACCGGATTGTAAATAGCTAGTTTTATGTGCGAAAAACACATTCGGCCATCAAAAGTTTCCTTCCGAAAGAAAGAAAAACAAATAATATTTTGTGTTCACAGTTTCAAAAAGACCGACGGTAATGTTTTCAAAGACTGTTTTATTGTCCCGTAGTGTATCTGTCTCCATTAAAATACTTGGTCAGAAAGTACGACATCACGATTCCATACTGACTAGGTCAACACATTATTTTCTCCGTGCAGAATACATATGGAAAAACTAACATAAAATACGTCTAACAATGTTAAATACCGAAGTATGTTTTATAATAAATATATTATGCGAGACACGAATATAAATAGTAATTAAATAGAAGAAATAAATAGAAAACGAAATCTTTCACGAGTCACTCTCATAAGGAAAATGTAGAGGAAACGTTCTTCTTAGACACGTATAATTACAGGAATATATAGGCTTATCTAATACAGGAAGATCGTAAAATGGTTAAAAATTAGAAAAGAATACCGTGTTAAATAATGTTGCAAATTACAATTATCTGTTAATGAAATATCACGGGATATTTTCCACACTTGGAAGATAAGAAAATGCATTTAGTTTGCTCTAACAAAGAAGGTTATCTCGGATTAGAGAGGATGTAACGAAATGTCAGATAGTTATCTAGGCACAGCGGAGTGCCCTAGGTATGCGCCATGTCCCTTCTACGTTTTATATCCGGAAGGAAACTGTTAAGGCCATTTCTAATTCTAGTGTAGAAAGTTCTATACTGCAAATCCGTATCTTTACGACACACATAACTATGATTAAAATCAACAAAAATCACTGGAGAGAATGTCAGTACGAGTGCAGTAGAGGTGTTCTGTTTCATTTCCTCGACCAATTCGTGCCTTAAACCTGTTTACCTGGTATAAAGTAACGTGTCTCGTGCCTCAGAAATGACTCGTTTTAAAGATTTATATATAAAGTAAGAAAATATTATAAGGATCTTCTATCGTCGCTTTACATTTGCAAATTTAATAATGAAATATCCGGACGTTCATTTACTCTTTAATCACGGATATTATCTTAGTCGAGGTCGGAAATAACAGATCAAAGGCAGATTTTTCTATCCATATGGTCGACATATGGAACTTCTCGGAAAGTTTCATCTCGATCAACCTGACTCCCCGACATCAACAATGAGCTTGCACTCCCACAATGACCCTATTTGGGAATTCACCCAACACGTTATATGCTTTATTCTTAGAAATTTGCAGCAAACTCTGTTTACGAATTATTTTTCTATCGAGATTGGATTAAATCGGATTAATAAAATTTCAACTATTTTGCCCCTTTGCAAACCCATTAATCTTTTACGTAACACTATGATTTAGGGTCTCTAGTTGTAGTCCTCGTGTTACTACTTCGATTTATCCAATGGGAAGCGTTTTCAGCTACTACGTCACTTCAAATCGACGTTCTTTCCGTCTAGTGTAACGTGTTGTGACTTCAGACACGTTTCGATCCCGCGCCTTGTAGCACGTGGATCGAACTGATCCATAGTTTATTCATCATTATTTGAGTGAGGATTTACTCGAACTCGCTTCCATGTGAGGACGTCAACAATAGGAATAGAGCGGAACATGGAAAAGAGTTTCGACCTTACGGGAGACCACGAGAATGTTTTCGAAGGAGATCAAATAGTTCCAGATTCTTACGTTGTTTCCAAACAATTACCTTCCGTTCTGTTTCAGCACACTAAAACACAGGTTAGCATTTTTTTTTTGTTTTAAATATATTTATTTTCCTTAAGAGAGATTTTTAAAGAAAAGAAAAAACTAATTTTAGCTACGTTATTTTTGTTTTGACACGTGAAAAGACTGTTGATGTGTTCGACTGTCAAAAAAGTTTGACAGTTAAACATGTCGACAGCCGTAGGTTTTGACAGTTGAAAACTAGAAACATGCAGGAGAGTATCAAAAGGTTGAAACAGGATTAGGAACTGACTAATGCCCCGATTTCTTTTTTTGAATTAAGTGTTTCGTCATTATTTTCGATAATATATATTTTTAAATTTTTTATGTAAAGGTCGAGTCTCGTCACATACCAAATTAATTAAATCTGTAGAAAAACCTGTTTTTAATCTCGGCTCTTCTTTTATATGCATTAAATTCCCGACTTTTATCACCTTGTCACTCGAAAACTCGATAAGTTCCCTGTTTATTTATTTATTTATTTATTTTATGGCATTCTTTTAATCGATTTTATTAATTACTTTATCCAAAGTGGTTCTCTCTCTCTCTCTCTGTCTCTTATAATCTTAGTAGTGGTAGGGATTGAACTTTTTTCGAAGTTGCCAACGGATGCGGGTTTATTACGCAATGAGAATCCCGCGTAGCTACATCATTAAGAGAGAGACTTTCTAAGGATAACGATCAGGATTGTTATCTGGGGACTGACATGCGAGATGGACAGTCGTTGGCTTATCCTTGGACGTATAAAATGCATATTATTTTTCTAACTGGTTTCGATTACTGTTAGTGAGAAATTCGATTTATCAAGTTATTATTATTATTTGTGACATTTAATGGACCGTTCTACCGCGTTTTTGTTTTGTTTTCTCCCCCCCTTCTAAGATAGAAATTTGCTATAGATTTTTATGGCCGCTTTGGATGTTAAAATATTCTAAATGCGTTGTATTTTTTCTTGTAGATCTTCCTCTTACGACCGGATTCCGTTCTGTGAATGTAAACAAAGCTGCTTTTTTTATGTTGATTACACACACACATACACGGTGAGTTTTGTCGTCCTGTTTCGATTTAATCTCGTCTAGAATCGTTATTCGAATTTATAACTCCGTTATTCGTTGGGAAAGCTTTTTTTTTTTTTTGAAGAAGTGAATAGAGAGAGTCGCAAGTAAATCAAATAGATTTTGAAAAGTTGGCAAGCTGTGATCTCCCGCAAACAGATCGTTAGTGTGCCCGTAGGCAAAGTGAAAGGAGAAATACTTATTCCCGATGTTAGGGAATAAAGCAATGAATCTCAAGGTCGGCCACCGGTTGTGGCACCTGCCATTTGTATAGTTAAATAAATGGAGCACAATACAATCTGTCATTGTGAACCGTGCTCCTTCCTTAATACCCAAATGGTCTCCATCCCTCCGAGCTAAGACATTTTTCAAAGGTTGTTATGTTAATCCTCGTTGATGGGATGGCTTAAAAAGAGGAAGGAACAAAATCTTTTCACTGGGAATAATTGGTCCTAAATGTAATTTAATCGTATAGATAAAAAATTAAAAAAAGAAAAAGATTTAAAGTCCAAATATTTGGCCACTTAAGAAGATTTCGCGTTAAAGTTCTTAAGTGGCCAAACATTTGGACTCTCTTATTTTCTGATTTTATCTTCTCTTTAATTTTATTTTCTATGGATATATTTCTATACCAGACCACATTATAAAGCATATTAATTAATTTACTTAATGAAATTTTTCTAGACTTAGATCATTTAGCAAACGAATGTGGTCTTTATTTATATTTTATAAGTATTTAATGGAGAATAATTCAATTATGCGGATACATACGAGTTCAATTTGTTTAGCAGCTACATAAACAAAGCTTTATAAAGATGCTCGGCTTTTGATTGCAACAAACACTATATCACTGCCACTAAACACAGGAAGTTTTGTGAACGATGTTTGTTTTAAGCACGGTATGATTGATTTCGTTTAAGGGTTAATCTTTACATTTCTACCATTAATTCATCACTCGACGGGAGGTCCCGTCTGCAATCTCTCCTGTTCCCACGACTTCTCCAGATCTGTTGGGGACTTCATTCTTCTCTGACGAGTTAATTTCGCCGTGTAAGGCGCCGAATAAGATGTCAAAATGTGAGAAACACGTATTCGTAGCTCGGTTGTTGGATCGAATTTATCTTTCCTCTACTAATTAACAGAAGTAACGAAGGGGTTTTATCAATTTTCCGTTTGCCTTTCCCACAAGGGAGTCTTCAATTCGACCTTGATGTCACACGTTTTTGGTAGAGACAGGAAGTTCGCGTGGACAAGGTCGGCAACGACAGAAGGGAACAATGATGCAAGATGTTCACCATGTGTCTCGCAGAAGAATTGGCGACGTTCCTTACACTAAAACACATGACAGATGAAAGTGAATTGTATGCCTTTCAGCTTTCTCTACAGTAACTAACACTTAACACTAGTTCACTGATCTTAATGGAGTTTCATACAAACAAAGATTATAAAAGATATACACGATATAACTTTAAACACTCCGGTTACGAATAATTTCGAAGATTATTTTAATTAATTTTAGCCATAATTTTTGTACCATCCTTTTCCTTTACTTAAATAATTAAAGAAAGAAATTTTGATTTCAGTTTATCGCAGAAGAAAACGAACTAGATGCATATTTAGGTAAGAACGATTTTTGCAATCTTAGTGTACCCGAAGGCTTACAGAAGGCCAGAAGAGAAAGCGCATCTCAAGTCGACGAATACTTCGAAGAACAGACAGACTTCGGAACAGACTGTAAATCGGTTAATAAATCTTCCCACGTGAAAAGAATGCAGACCGAACCAACGAGTACTTATCCAATACTCGACGTCAATCAAGCACCCGTCCATTTAAATTGTATAAAGAAAGAAATGGACGACACGAGCTGTGCCGTATACGATAAAACTACCGAAACAAAACTGAACAGTGATTACGAAATTACCAAAACTGCCAGTTGTTCGTATAAATATACCAGCATGGGACCGCAGTTTGCCATAGCTCATATATTGTACATGCCACCGACTCCTCCAAATTCCGAACCCGGTAGTCCGGCTACGGACACTGCGCTCCATCCCAATACTCCACCTCCTCTCTACTCCTCCCAATCCAACGTCGTCAACCAAATGTTTCTACGGGGGCCAACCAACGGAGAAACAATCCCGAATTGGAAAAAAGAAGAATTCATAGATGCAGTTTCCCCGGTGAGTTTTTATTTTATGGATTTCTCTCTCGAGAATATTTCTCGGAATTAGCATTTATATGGTTCATTAAAGAGAAAACCGTACAATCCCCGTTAAAGAAAATACCGGATTTAATCCATACTGCTACATCAGCCTTTTTAATTAGTAAAAAAGTCTCCCGAGTAACACGGCCGCTATACTTTCGGGTCGTATCTTCTTTCGTTTTTAGCATTTTAAAACTGATTTTTATGTAAAGTATAGAGGTAGATCAGTTAAGAGTCAAAAACAATTACGAGATAAAGCAACGATGACGAGATGATAAAAAACTCGTAAAATAAATCATGTCAAACGCTTAGACGGAAATGAAAGGGCAACACGTCTATCTCGAGGAAAATCCTCTTTATTTTTACCCGAATGAATATACTTTTTTCCAGTTTATACTAGAGATAATAGAATGAAAATAGAATTTAGACTACGATAAGAATAAATTTATGTATTATTACCAAAATAGAATTAAATTCATCTAAGTGAGCGACCGTAAATAGAAATGATTTGCCTCGTCGGAAAATTTTCATTTGAATTAACTAATTAGCATTAGGGGAATTGTTTAAAAATTCGATCGTTATTGATTTTCAGGTTGTCCCAAAGTGTATACGAAGAGTTCTCATTTGAAGGCACATCAAAGGATCCACACAGGTGAGACGTCAGAAAATTTTCGTTAAAATTACGTAACCAGCGCTATTTTTTATATTTATATATACGGTGTCGTTCCCGAAGTAAAAAACTTCCGCCGAGTATTCTAACAGCAGATGTTTGAAAAGAGCAGGGTGCAATAAAATTCGATACTGTACCTAGAAAGTTTTATGATAGTTAAGGTTATCCCCCAGTAGTCGTAAATCTCTTTCTTTAGATGTCCAACCAGCTGCACTTAAGAGATGAACACAGGAAGCCAACCAGCAAATTTTCTTTAGCTTTCGACCCGCTTGGAATCTGGCCATTCGTTTCTCCCTATTCTCCTTCACATAATTCTCACTTTCGTTGGATTTTTAAAGAAATTTTAGGAAATGGGAAAGTTCGATAACATTGCAATAGAAACATTGATGGCCGGTGATAATCCCTTAACGTCATACCGAGAATACTCGACCGATACGCGGTGATAGCTACACTTTATCGTATCGAAAATCAAAGTTCTTTATATAAAATCGATAAGGATTACGGAAATTGAAGTGCAATTAAGAGATTTTAAGCGCCAACCTGGTAGTAAAATTCTCTAATTCGTTATCTGTTTCCAGCTACTTGAATAGAAATAATAGTTTCGAGAATCGATACGGACCAATTAATTTTAAATTAGCGATAATCCTCGTAATACGGTATAATCGAGAATAATTGCGAATGAAAGTTACAGGTATTTTCCCGCTGAAAATGTATGTAAATTTCTGTTGCAGGTGAAAAACCGTATCACTGTCCGTGGCCCGAGTGCACCTGGAAATTCGCCAGATCGGACGAACTGACCCGTCATTATCGCAAGCACACGGGAGCTAAACCCTTCAAGTGCAAAATGTGCGATCGATCTTTCGCTCGATCCGATCACTTGGCTCTTCATAACAAGCGCCATTTACAGAAAGTGAAATGAAAGGCTCGGGCATCGTCGTTTATTTTGTACACATTCCTTTTTTCCTCGTATATCGCATGGGTGAAAACGAAAAGAAAATTTATATATTTTGTTATAAGTGCCACGAAACTAACTCTTTTTTCTTTTGTAAACAGCAAAAGGCCAATTTTTTAAGATATCGAATAACTTTGTTATACAATTACATTAAAGGATTTTTTAATTAAGTATTGTAGTTTTTATTGATTCCAATGCTTATTTCGTAGGAAAACTTCTATATTTATCTCGTGAGAACTTTTTTCTGATACTATCTTATTCTACATCTTTGCTAATTAACCTATTCTACTCCACAATTAATTCTTCGTCTTTCCTTCCTTTACTTAAAAGACCCTGAACTCGTTTTACCAATCAAAATCAAAATGAATTCTTTTTTAAAGTAGAATTTTGATACGAAATGGAGTAGCTTCGAGTACCGTCACACGGTTAATTGATTCGTCAACGTTTTTCTCATTATAAATCGATTCCTTTCGTGACTACTTTCTCGTGAATACTTTTGTTTTTCGCCTGTTTACGAGTTTCTCCTTTCCTATATTCATTTATTGAAAAATTATCAAAAATGTCGTCGTTACCTTATCCTTTGCACTGTTTTATTTAAAAATTTCACAGTAATTTAAAAACGTGGCTCATTAGTAAATGTTCCGGTGCATTCAAAAAGTACAAATCGATTATTCTTACTATATTTTTTTTGAGGCATAACAATACCCCGAATAATAATAATGGAGCAGCTATTCTTTGTCCACGTCAGTGTCACGCTAATATTAGATTTGACAAGATTTGTTCATCATCAAATATAGCTTTTAAAAGTTATTTTATGAGCAAAACTAGTTTTGGCCAGATAGAATGTTGCAACTACACATTTTTTTTTTTTTTTTTAAATACGGGGCAGCATAATTCTCGGAATGACGTTAATTACATAGTTGTAATGTTTCTCTGCCTAGGCGTTGATGGCGAAATTGCTCCGAGGTATCGGCTTTCTGCTTTTCATTTTGAGTTAAAAAGGACCACCCAAGGACATTCTTTATTAAGTTATTATTCGCAATAAGCTGTCGAAGATATCTAGAAAATCGAAGTGATGTTACAATGTAAGAAGAATATAACCGCAGCATTGACAAATTGAGCAGTTGACCGAGCTCGTTTCTTGAACGTTAATCTTTCTTCTTTTTTTTCCTTTAACCGACGGAACGCACAGAATGCCTAAGCGGAGAGTACACCGCTGAACGTGATGAGCTGGTACAGGCGATCAGCCCCGCCGGGGAACAGTAGCGACCCGTCCGAACGCATATTATACAGCCCGAGGCCTTAGATGTGTTAGCGGGTGGACACTGGAGCAAAGGTATGCGGTACCCGACACATACATCCCATCCCCCCGACAAGATAGGTGCGCGGGGACAGAGCCTGAATCAGCGCACAGTAAAGCCGTAAGTTCACTCCTACCCGGACACCTCGATCTGACCACACCCCGACAGTGGAGGGCGCGATTCGACACAGCCAGACCATGCCACCCAGCCTCCACCACCGAGACCAGAAGATCCGCCTATCGCCACGAGACTCCTTACGCGCTAGAACTCGCGAAGTGAGATGACCATACCTACGCCCCCCGAGTCAGCTCCCGAAGGCGAGTCCAGAACACGTAGGTCGGACTCACACGCCTTAGTCCTCACCGGCAGCCCGTAACCGACGGGACGCACCGCTACCAACACGAATGGCTACCGAGGCACATCTCGGAGGATGATGAACGTACGACCGGATCAGTGCTAGAACGCGAACCCAGACGGCGTACTCCCTGACAAAGGGCTACCGACGAATTAATAATAGCCCGATTAGTGTCAAACGGCCCAGGAGAGCAACAGAGCGCAGGAACGACCGACGGGATAGCCAAGGTGGCGGACACATTCGCATGACACCCAAACCGAGAGATATCTCCCGTCAGCGCCACAACGGCGGGAGTGTGGGCCGCAGTATGGAGCAGATCGTAGATAACACCGGACCCGAAAATGCACGCACACGCGTAATAACTCAGCCCGAGCGTACGCCGGACTATATCAGCGCCCCACCACGTGAAGGACATTCTTTATTAAGTTATTATTCGCAATAAGCTGTCGAAGATATCTAGAAAATCGAAGTGATGTTACAATGTAAGAAGAATATAACCGCAGCATTGACAAATTGAGCAGTTGACCGAGCTCGTTTCTTGAACGTTAATCTTTCTTCTTTTTTTTCCTTTAACCGAAAGAGGGACATTCCCCCACTCCTGCAAAACGGACGAAAACTATTGGCAAAGTCAGGTTTTGAGGCACGTATCGTTTGTCAAACCTCGCGGCCCGGCCACGTCAGCGACACTTCAACACATATGACTGAATTTTCTTAGAAAAGTCGAAGACCTTTAGAGTTTTGGTCTCGATTAAAAGGAATATTAAAAATTAATAGAGTTTACTTCCATTTTCCGAATTGACCGAGAAAAAACGAAAAGGGAAACCGCAGAAACGCGACTAATTCGAAACATATGAGGCCCAGATGCTGCCCCGAGTACAACGATAGGTGGCTCGACCTTTAACCCGCCTTTATCAGGAAGATCAAAATGCAAAGAGACGTCGTGACCAAAAACCAAGTTATGTTTTAAAGTCGTGTATGACGTCCTTCTCGCTTCGTGTATTTCACGATAATCGAGACCATAAACCTCATCGGCTCTGTTGGAAATTACTTGATAAATCACCATCTGCCGTCGTTATCGATGCACGGCAAAAAAAACCTCGTAATTTTAACTGGTCCAAAACCTTAATTCGGTAGAATCATTTGGAACACGCCGTCCCATTTACGGCGACGGCAAAATTTCTCGAATAATTGCGGAAGCGATCCGCTATTTAGGTCAAGATTGCGGTGTGAAGTAGAAATCCTTTTCTCGAAAACAACTTTGGGGAGAGCGTAGCAAATAGAGCACTTCCTGCATTAGGGGGGTTACAATGGCTTTACATAGGTTACGCCGTCCATACTCGATAATGACTCGCGAGTCAAAGCTAACACATTGAAGAATTAGTTTTGCTTCATTTATTTTATACAGTTTTTTTTCCGTCATTGTCGCGCTGTTTTGGTAAACCTTTGACGTTTTACCTCGCAAACACCGTTTCCTGTTGTTATTTTCTCTCGTATTGACCTACGCGCCCAAATTCTTATTATTTATTCAATTAACGCTCATTACAGAACATTTACAAATTTCATCTACAATACGCAAGCATGTATATTTTTTAATAAAGTGTCAACTATGGTGAAAATGACGTCAAGTCTTTCTTGAAATCGTTCAGGATATGGTAATGACTTAGGTAATATCGAGGATGTGAATCACCTCGCCATACTCACTCCTTTAGAGAAATTCTTACCGTGTCTATTCCCCCCCCTATTATTTGGAAATTTACAATGGTGACAGTCACCGTAACGTGTTGCAATATTTCTCTCGAAACACTTACTACTGAGCGCCGATTTTAGTAAAATGAAGCAAGAAAAATAGGGAAATGTTACCGCGGTTAACGACCATAATAATCTCATTGAACTGCCCTAGGTTATAGGTAACAAATACGACACACTACTTCGTAGTAAAATGAAATAATCTATAATTAAACTCAATTACTAACGGGATTAAACCTTAGAGACAAAGATTTATATTTTAAATTTGCTATATAATTAGATTAATGTATATTAAAGAATATACATAAGCTAAGCTAGGGTGTAGAAACCGGATTTATTAAGAAATGACTCTCATTGACTCGTTATTAATAGAAGATTTACGTAACTCGATTTAATAGACGCGTAATGTAGAACAGCGAACAATTTTACACTTTGCGGCAATTAATTCCATTTATTTATTTATTTAAAAGTAATATTTTTCACTGATTTTTAAAGAGAGAAAAAAAAAATACATTTTACAAAATGAATTTGAATTTTAAACGTTACCATTATTCTAAATATTTGGGACTGTCGAGAGGGGAAAGATGGGGATTTTTTCTCCGGGTAGATATTGTTTTCTACCCTATAAAATTAACAGAAAATAAAAAAGAGACACGCTTTTTATTAATAAAGAAACATTCTGGGCATTTCATCTGTTCAAAAAACAAATGGCTAAGGGGCCCACTCTACTCCTGATCCCTTAAGGCCCATCCATATGAATTCTGAATATCGGCTTTGAATTGTTACGAAATAATTTGCAACATTTTTCTGTCCGGATTAATTACGAATTACACGTTAACATATTTAGTGATAAAACTGTAATTTCTCCGTCGATTGCATATAACGTCGCGTAAAATAACCCTCGAATAAAGAAGTAAAAGAGATATTTTTGTTCGGTTATAGCGTATCCCGCATACAAAGGATCATAATCTAACGTCGGAAGTTCGAAAGTGTTAAAGCCAGGGACTTTGAGTGCAAAACGGGCTAAGCTACCGCCTCGGGCCCCACACGAATATTTTTGGCACGGACAAAGACTCTCGACGTACGTTAAATCTGACCCTTCCATTGACGAACGTGATTAATGGTCATCGAATACATTTACAAATGTCCTGCGATTCTCTACCCACAGTTAAAGAGGAAGGGTCCAGTAAACTGAGTAGTACCAGCCGACGAAATGATGATGAAATCTTTTGTACTTATTCGTAGCGTGAAGAACAGTATTTGAAATCTCCCGTTAAAAATATCCGGAACAAACGTTTAATCGAAGAAAGATGGCAACTAAAAGTAGAAGTTTTCTATCGAATGAATGGATGAATCTTTAAATAATTCGATAATAAAACAAAGAATTTAATTATAAATACACCGCACCAAGTTTTGTTTTATTTATGAATGGCCAAAGGCGATCGTAGTTTGGGCATTACAGTGTGTTTGGCTGCATTCCAGCAACCGACAGTATAACTTGCGGTCGTTATGGCTGTAATACCGAACAAATAAAAACATTTATTATTATTATTTCTCGCTTATAAATCAAACAACATTCTAACAGCAATAAAAATACATTTTATTTCGTGTAGTTGATTAACTTTAGATTACTTTATGCTAATTTTAATAAACTTCTATCGCAATTCTAACCGAGGTCGAGTGAACGGTTTAATATTAATTAGGTAAATCTTGCATTTAAAATGCAAACAATTTGTATAAACGAGCAATTACAAAACTCAAACTATAATAAAAAGTATTGACATTGTAGAAATTCTTCTACCGGAAACGTGACAGCTCGACTTCCGGTTTCGATTGTGACCTTTGAAAGATCATTATTTATATTTACAACGAGTATGACTCGTAAAAATTATCGAAAATTTTACAATTTCGTAAGTACAGAGGTCGATAATAAATAAAAGAAAGTACGGATCGATGTCTTT
Organism: Centruroides vittatus; assembly: GCF_030686945.1. NCBI lineage: Eukaryota > Metazoa > Arthropoda > Arachnida > Scorpiones > Buthidae > Centruroides > Centruroides vittatus. Next base: position 1,384,358 of record NW_027120684.1, on the reverse strand, counting down.
TAGGTTAGAAAAATCCGGTACATCAATCAAATATCGGGTTTATTGTGAAGGACCGCGGAGTGAAAAGTGGGTTAGCAGTGGTATAGGAAACTGAAAAATAAAGCGGGAAATGTGTAAATCGATATGGTTTTCGCTTAACTTGTTTATTTACCGCAAACGAAATTCGAGATAAATCCGACATCTGTTTAGAACATTATCTTTCCCGTGTCTGACAACTTGTCAGATATTCGATAGATTCACTTTAAGACAAATATTTTTGTTGATTTCCATCCAAAATCTAGGCGAAAAGTCTCTTTCTCTCTGTAACTAGAAATGATTAAGTTTCATACAAAAGTTAAAGTTAAAATTTCGTTTAAAAGCGTTTTTTCTGTTAACGATAAGCTACTCTTCTGGCAACTTACGTATTTTTTAAAGATTATATGTGTCGAAATAAATACTCTAGTGGAAGATTAAGCGAAGAAGAGACAGGCCCGGGTAGGATGGGTACGAATAAAAAGGGCTCGTTAGTGCTAATGGAACGAAAAGGGCCCCCATCAAAACCATTTCAGTACGGAGTTTGTATGGGTAGAATCCACTTCGAACAGTGTTGAGGTGTGGAAACCGAAATATCTAAGACAAAACACGTAAAAAAGTTCCCGGACTCGAACCCGGGTCCTCCAGATTATCGGGCTAAAGCCTTTATTGTCTGAAACGGTTCGACTATAAGGTGTAAAAATACGGTATAAACGGTATTTAATTCTGCTTAATTTGTTGATATTAAAAGGAGAAATCGAGTTACAGAATGAATCAATACGGAAACTTAAATATCTGAATAATACATGTTTATAAATTGTATTAGCTGTAAATGTGTAACTAATTGAGGAACTTAAACTTTTTTTTTCGGTAAAATATGAATAATACGTTGTTTTCCGGATAAAATATTACCATAAATAGTATTAAATCTTCTCAATTACCGTTGAATATTTTAGTAATGACAAAAACGTGTACAAAAATTGTATATTTTGTGTTTTTATTCCGACGTTTAACAGATTATTACATTTTCTATCTCAGAACTTTCTGCTTTAGATACTGGAAAAAATAATGTTTTAATTATTATAAATAATATTAAGTTATAGTTAATTTTTGTAAAAATGTAGCGATAATATATAGCCTATATATTCAATTGAATATAATTTTGTGTAAAAACAAAATGTATAAGAAATGATGTAGACATTATACTTAGAAATTGACAGATTGGTATGTTAGAAAGCTTCATTTACATCACTTACATCAGACACGAGAAGCGATGAAGTCATCTCTTTTCTTTCTTCAAATTGAAGCGAGATTCGGAAAAATATTTACATATTGTATGCACGTTTACAGTTAAATTAAAATAGAAAATGATACTATAAAAATCTATAACTATTCTTTACCGTATATTATTTAAAAATTCTTTAATCTTCTTGCAATATTGCGACTCTAGTCTAAAAATTCTTTGAAATACGGCAACGTAACGCAACCAGTAATTATGAACAAATTTTCAAAGAAATTTGGCCGAAAGAATGTGGTCTTGTCACGTAATTATTTCCTTTGCCATTAATAAAAAGTTTCTTAAATAGTTAATGTAATCTTGAAAAACTATGGCTTATTTTCACCTTCCCTTTACTCGTGTTCTTTGTTGTAACATACAGTGTAATTTTATATTGAAGACTTGCCAATTAATTACGTAGCCACCAAAATGGAATATCGTATCCAAATAATTAAAAAACAATTCCAGAGTGGATGGCAATAGAAGTATGTTACACGTAAAGAATACTTATATTCATCTATACGTTTAAATCATAAAAGTGTTAATGTCTTCCATTCTACAGCAGGCCATTATAATTATTTTTACGAGATAAATACGGTTGATTTAATTAAACACATTTTATATTACAGTCGAGAGCATTAAACGACAATTACGATACTCGACTCGAACCTTTCACTAATTGCTTATAACATTAAAAGCATGGAGTTAAATAGTCGAATGTCAGTTCTGATTGAAGATGGACGGTAATAATATCGCGTACAATTGTAAATGTGGGGCCACGTAGGACTATTATAGCCCGAGGCTTGTCGTATCCGGAATCCTCTTCTAAACGACGGTTTTATGATAATGTCCTATTCCTGCGAAGTTTAACAGTCAATATTCATTATATGAGCAATCCTCGGAAGGATTGAGAGAATTAGAAACTGTTAAATAAAACCTTTTATCTGAATGTATAAGAATTAAAATAATACTAAATGATGTTATTATTTCCAGCAAATTAACTTATTTTATCGCCGTTAATAGAGAAAAATTTGTATTTAAGTATGAAGGCCAACGCAGTCAATGTTGTATTGTTTTGGGACCACCCACAAGGCATTTCAATCAATTGTCCGTTTCGACCGATTTAATTAAAATCTGTTTGTTACTTAGTATATTATACCGTGTAATTAGTCGCAAACTCCCTTATATATATATATATTTTAAACCGTTAATTAAAATTCGGTTATAAAAATTTTATGATCAGTAGCTTTTATCTGGTTCTTTCCCTGTTAGATTAGAATCTACCTGGTCAAATAATTTAAATTCCGTAAAGTTCAAACTGCTTACAATGAGTTTATTCTTTATATTTAACGACTGTAAAGAAGGTTTTCTTCTCGTGTATATTAAAATAAAAAAGTAAAAGCCAGCATTGAAGCTTGGTTATTCACGGAAATACATAATCTGGCGTAATAACTGTGGTGGAAGCAAAATAATAGGGGAAGTCAAACGGGTGAATGCCATCAACTTTATTGTCAATTACGGTTTGTGAGGTACAAAAAGCAGGCATGTGCCATTAAACGGCCATTTGTTCGTTAATTGTTTAAGCTGTTTTGGGACAAACATTCAGATACGAGAGAGAGCCGTGGGCGAAGACGGTTGTTTCTATCCGACCGATATGTTTATTATAGATAGGTAATATGGTGTGAGCACCAGACAACATCGCTCGAATGAAAAACTACATTTGTTGCTGGAGATGGTCCGTATCACATTCTTTTTTTGCATTTGTAAAATGAAAAGAACAGCTCAAAGGCGACATTTCTTGGCCTTTAATGTCTCCTCTAGGAAGAGATTTTAATGCGAGAACAAGGCGATGATAGTCTCTAAATGCGTTAGCTGCTGACTGACAGACGTAGTACACCTACAAACAAATTTTCTTTTTTATAATTCATATTTGAATATCGTTTATTTTTAAACAATAATAAGGAAAATTTGTCGTACCATGTAAGGCAGAATCGATTTGGCAAATGCGAGAGCGTGGAACACCGGTTACTTCACTAGTTTATGCCTCTACGGATGTCAAAGCAAGAACTGTGAAGTTGACGTTTTCTGGATCTCGTTCCATAAAACTCTTGCAAACTTTGCTTGCATCCTACACACCAGAAATATATTATTAGATGCTAGATTACAGATAATATCAATATCAGAAGTCAAAATAGATTATATGTTCCTAATATTTTATTAATAATTTCTTATGTAAACATTAAATGAATTTTTCCTGTAAATACTGAGAATGTTAATAAATTGTGTGAATGAAACAAGGTTTCATGCTGCAATAACATGAAACAAAAATAAATATTGCTAAAATAAACTTCTACAGTATAATAAATTACAATATAGAATTAAATGTAAACATAAACACAAAATTATTTTTATATCTATATTTACATTTAATTCCATATTATAATTTAGAAGCTTATCCTGACCTAAGAAAACAGATAAACAAAACAATATTTACAAAAGTTAAAAGGAGATATGGAAGTTGTTGAAATGATTCCAACAATTAATTTTAATCTCCTTAAACTGTAAAACTGATAAAATTGAGTTTGTTTAGTAAATAAACAGAATGTCAAGAGTAATTTTTTTTAGATTTATTGTATTTTCAGTCTAGTTCTTTAACTGTATTATTTTATCTGTAATTACTTTTCTTTTTATTTTTACAAGACTTGTTTATTTGTCTTGCATAGAGAATATGTTTTAACATTGTGGGTTTCTGTGTATATGTGTGGAGGGCCACTTTAAAGCTTAATAACTCCTGTGCCTTTTGTCAAAAATTTCTGAAATTTTTGAAAATTATTCAATTTGTTGCTGGATTTTTAAAATTATAAATGATCTTGAGAAAAATTAAAAGACTTAGCTACAAAAAATATATAATGTAAGGAATATTTAAGGAAAAACTTAGAAAAGAATGGCTACATGGATTGTTAAACAAGGTATATCTTAAGGAAAAAAAAACAGTCAGTACACTTTCAAAGCTAGAACCCTGCCTGGGATTAACAATGATATATAGAGATTGCACACATGAGAAAAACAAAATTAGCCTCATACAAAATTCAAAATAGTTAAAATAAATTTATATAAAAAGACAAAAAATGCATTTATGGGGTCATGTTTGTCCAGATTAGGGAAGGAGGATGGTGGGATGACTCACCTCTACCATATACATTATTATAGTGCATTTACACATAAACACCTTGGTTAAATTTTACATTAGGTTATGTTAGGATGGGGAGGATGGTGGTAGGCCACACTAAAACACTAAAATGCGTTGTCATCTGCCTTATATTCTAATTAGAAGTGGATGAAATTTAAGTTACAAGATTTGAAGACATACAAATCAAGTTAAATAAAAGCGTTTAATAATAATATAATTAATTACTTATTTAAGTTAATGTAATAAAAGTAATGCTGTTTATGTTTAGTTATAATTTAACCCCAAACTGATTTAACATGCTGTTTTAATATACAATATTGTAGTGTTCATCAGTTTATGAATATACTGTACAATTGGATTTCTTGGTTTTCTCCATTTGTGAAAATAAAGTATGCAATATTTAAATATTTTATATATATATTAATTAATTTGATAAAATAAAACTAACACTCACTCCATATAATTAAATGGATAGATAGAGAATTTATTTATTCTTCATTTTACTTCTGTATTTAAGTTATAAAGTTTATCTAGGCCCGAATAGATGAGGTCATTTGGCCTGGTGCCTGATACAAAAACTCAAAAATTTAATGTATTATGTAAAAACATGGTATGAAATAATGATATAAAATTAAAATTTATTTTGATTAGTAGTGAAAGATTTGTTTTATTTATTTTATTGACTTTATTCGTTTATTTTTATGGCTTTCGAAGGTACGCGAGACACCATATTTGTGGTTGTCCCCCTTCTCGCATCACCATTTTCAGATTAATTTTATGTTTCGTAATGAAATCTCTACACTTTTCATTCCAAAATATTAACAATAAACCAATCTTTCTTAATTAATCGGGAATCGAGAAAGTGGTGCGTGGTTCCTCCCCTCTTCTATGGCAATAAAACGAATAAAAATATACTTTGCACGTTACCACCAAGAAACTTTAAGTTACATCACTTGCAGACCACGTTTTTTTACGTAAGATTAAATTTTGGGAGCTTCCCTGTGTCGAGTGTCCGGATTAACTGGTCCTATGACAACCCCCTTTTTAGTACTTGCCCTGCACTTAGTTATCGGATGATATATAAACTATTTTAATGAGATTTTTTAAATGATAAATCTTAAATAAAGCTGATATTAATGAAAATTCGGGAAAGTAATCAAATTTGAAAAAAAATCGAAAGTCAAAATTGTACAGAAAATATAAATACAATTTAATTTCAAAAGTTAACAACAGATGGCGGAACGAGCGAAACGACGACAGTACTAAAGAAACGGTCGTAATTGAAAAATAACAAATATGTATATGTCGGAAGGATATGATAAAAGTGGGGATTTGCTCAAATCCCTAAGGGATTTTGGGCAAATTTGCTGAAGATATTAAAATGACAATTCTATAGAGTCATTTCCTGAAAAAAACTTGAGTGATTTGATCAAATCCTTACACTATTTTAGTGAAAAGATAAAATAAACAAGACAGGACTTGCATAGAACTGCTTGCGCTAGTTACCCGCCCCCACGTCCTTTCAACAGGCTAGTTGCCGGCGACCTCTGGTGCACGCGTTGCACAAATTACGTCACAATAGTCGCGCGCATTTATATTTTATTTTCTCTTGTAATTTGTACGATTATCAAAATAATGGCTTCGAATACAGGACAAAACCAGACTCAAACCGAATTTGTGTGTGAAGAACAGTTCAATGAAACTATCAGGACGTGTTTGAGCGAGCGGCATGATAAAGAAAAATATAAATGCGCGCGATTATCGTGACGTAATGATTTGTGCAACTGCGTGCGCAAATCATTACGCACGCGGTTGCACAATGATTTGTACAAATCATTGTGCAACTGCGATAAAGCTAAGTTTGCGAGAAATTGCTGGAAAATTATCTTTATTCGGAGGTCAAGGGGTTTAAGAAATGTTTCTGTGAAAAATCCAAGGTACAATGCAAAACAAATAGATGTGCCTGTAAAAAAATAACGTCCTTTGTAACTCCAGGTGCCACAAATCTACAACGTGTTTCAATAAAAATAAATAAACTTGGCGTTATCTCTATCTTTTCATATAAGTTCTTCTTTGTTGATTCGATTTTTTGTCATTTCACGAAACCAGTTTAGAAATTTGATCAAATCACTTCATTTAATTAGGGAAATGTCAATATCGAACCTTTATTTTAACATCTTCAGCAAATTGATCATCTCCCTTAGGGATCTGATCAAATCCCCACTTTTATCATATCCCTGCGACATATATATTAAGGGGAGCCCGCGTACAATGTTGACTTCAGACGTTTTTCTTCGAGGGAAATTTTTGGAGAAAATATTTTCTTACAATAGGTCGGTTTGAGGCCCCCTGCTGGTGTAGGCCCCAGGCAATTTTCCTTTTTTGCCCATAGGATAACAGCCACTGAGGGTAACACGATATATGAAGCGAATAATGTGTTTAGTTTCGATATAATTATTATTATTCTATAAAATAAAAACAGTGTTTTTAATACTTCAGTAATGTTACAAGTTACAAATGGACCCACTCCTGTACGAAAACCATGAAAAATATATGAATGAAATCAATAAAACAAATAAACCACCTGTAAATAAACTCGAATTTGTAAAACTTTTTATAAACTTTTTAATTATATATTAAAAATTTATAAACTTTTTAATATATTTTAATATAAAAGAGTAATATTTTGGACACCTTTCTCTCTCTCTCTCCTGGCCACATCCAAATGACACCTTCTGTCTGACACCCATTTTTTCTTAAAAGATTTAACTGAAAGTTATGGTATAATAAAAAGAAGAGGGGGAAAACCGTATGATGTACGAGTAAATCGCGACCACACCGTATATTACATATAATACAATAGGTTAGGTTGATTTGTTTGAAACGTGACGATTTATATGTGAATTTGACGTTATTTTTTCATTTGCTCATAACATTAATGCATTAAACATGAAAGAATGACGTCAAATTGACGTGACAATGCTCATTATGGCGTTGAAGGTTGCAAACCTATTGGAAATTTAAATACGTAGTCCTATATAAACTGACTGGTCCGACATAACAGGAGAATAAAGTTATGACAATTATTGGGCTGAAATTTTCAAAAACTGTAGACCCATAAATTCCCACTGGTGTCCTTTGTCTGTCTGTACTTCCTTAAACTCGAGAACGGAGTTAAATAGTTAATAATAAACAGACTCACGTTATTTCAATTCAAAAATTTTCCCTTGAAAGGAATTAGATTGGTGACCCCATAAGCATGACTCCATTGTTAACAGGAAAAGTATGATGTACAGGTACGAGACACTACTAGAATTGAGAGCATTGTGACGAAAAATTGCAGCCCGTACTGTGTATAAAATAGGAGGAGAATTAGGGATGAAAATTGTCTTCAGTGATAAGTAGGCCAATTTCTTGTTTAAAAAAATTATATTTTATTTATGAATTTATTAATGTACGAAGTATTATTCGATAAATTAATACAGTCCAGTCCGCATAAGTCTTTATAGGTATAACTCGACATCGTGGGGTAAGTAGTCAGTTTCCTGTAGTCCCGGCCGACTTACATAGGCATTAATGTTAAAAAACTCCAGTTTACTCGACACCGTCGGATAAATCGACATAGTTTTGCACTCGTTTAGACGTCCCATAAGTCGATTCCCCTTAAAAAAAACCTTCGAAAAACAACATTGGTGGGGTTCCTGAAGAAAAAAGAGAAAATTAAGAAACTTTTTCTCGGATTTTCGTCGCGGCTGTCTCGAAAACGTTAGAGAAAGTCGCCGTACAAAGATGTCGAAGATGCTCTGGTACGTTGGCTAAAGCAAATTCGTTCGTCGAATCTTCCTGTTTCGGGACAGATACTGGAACAAAAGGCGATGGAAATTGCTGCGGTACTTGGAGTAGAAACCAACTTTAGTGCCAGTGATGGATGGTCAGAAAGGTACAGTACATTGCACTACTGTACTATTTTCCTAATTGTAGTATTCTGGTTTTTTCAACTTTGTTTTAGTCGTCATATCGGATAACTCGACACATTTTCACTTCCCCTTGGGATGTTGACTTATGCGGACTCGACTGTATTTGAAATCAACTAACAGTTATGCCATTAGAAACTATTAGGAAACGTACAAGTATTTTCGAATTAAAAAATCGTGAAAGTCAAACCTCGATATACAGCTCTTCTAAATAGCGCCACTCTCTTAAAGTGCCAACGAATATTAGTGAACAGATCTTCCCATAAATATTAAATAGAAAACTCTAGTTTTTGAATATCTAAACGAATGATTTTGCATTGCAAACGACATTATTATTACTAAACCACACGACTTTCAAACTTCCAAAGTAGACGGCCGGATGGCCGAGCGGTAAAGGTGGCAGCCTACCGCTCTGGGGGACCCGGGATCGAATCCGAACGGGTCGAATAATCCCAGGAATTTTTCGGGGGATGGTCCGTTCGGATATGTCGGGCCCCGTCCCTCACCACCCGGTCGCCCCATTGTGGGCCTGGCCGAACCCATAATGGGCCTACTAAAAGAGGCCCTCTTAGTGCCCACAGGGCGGAAAGAGTTAAAAAAAAAAACTCCCAAAGTCAAACTTATTTCTTGTTATAATTCTTATTATTTGAGGTCCTTCGATTTAGCACCACCCGATTTACCACTCTGAATATATGAAGAGCGCATTCGTAATCATTCGTGTTTTAAAAAAAAACTGTTTATATAATTTATACAGGAGATATTTTTCAATCTCCGGACATCCCTTGAAAGAAAATCCTGTCCTCAACGCGAAATGTTATGGTTTCTTGGGCTAAGTGCCATTAACTGTAGGCAGTGTACATAATGGATTAACTTTCTACACAAAGTTTATGCTGTTTAACAGAAATAAATTGCCATCTAATTATAGATAAAACGAGTGAAATATTTGGCAGCCGTATCGGGAGACACTAACGTAATGAAATATTTTGACACCATTAAAAGAATCCACAGAAGATCGAATGTTTTCGATTATATCGTTACAAGAACAGAAGAATGGCCGAAGCGGTTAGAGTCAACCTACCGTTCTGGGGATCCGGGCGAGCGAGCAACCCAGGACTTTTCTCAAATTATCGACTGTTGGCCTTTAATTTTGTGCATTTAGAATGTATTCGTCTATTAATAAGACCGGTCAATGAGAATGAGAAACGAGAAACAATGCCCATCAATGAAAATCATCGAATCCGGACAGGTAGAAGAAACTCCAGGAAATTTTTGGGAGTGATGGATATGCCGGGCCCCGTCCCTCACCACCCGCACTAACTTTAAAGCCAAATATAAAATAAATATCCACAGTGATCACACGAATACTCGTATTAAAATGTGTGTCCGTAGTATTAACATTTTTTGAAGAACACCGAATATTTGATTAAACTTACCTCTAGCAAAGTTTCGTCGGAACAAGAGCCGTGATTAATGGGTACACTTTTTCTCCCATCTGTAACAGAAATCGCCATTACATTAGTTTGAGGAAACATTTATATTAATTACGAAAAAATTTACTAGTCTTGACGGAAAATAAATTAATCAGGAAATTGTAATTTCTTTTACAGTTTGATTAACTTACCCAACTCGTACAGATTTCCATCGATACAGACAAAAGTAACAAAATGCAAATTAACATCTTCTTCGGCATCGGGTGCCTAAAATGTTCGAATTTATAAGATATTTGTGAATTTTTTTGTATATTTTTTAAAAAAAAATTTATCAATAATTATAACCGACCTCTGTCTGTCCTTCTTGAGCACTGGCTTCGTGGAGTGCCACGATGTCCTATTAAAAATTTTAAAAGTATTTTAAATAAATATCACACAATTTTGTTTTATATTTATTTGAAATTTTAAGTCACTGACGTCAAATTTTTCTAATTCTTGTCCTCTTTCTTCTGGAGGCAGGTCTCTGGTTTGATCTATAAAACGTTTTAGGACGCTTTCCTCGTCTGTAAAGAGATATATTTCGTTTTGTTTTATCATATTCCGAATAACAATACTATATTTTACTTGTGTTTTATTCTTACCCATTTGAATCTTGTCGGCATTGTTTGCTATGGAATGGATGAGGGCTATTGTCCCGCAGGCATTCTTGATGACTTGATTCATAAAATATATGCCATCACTAACAGTTTGTCCATCCGACTGAATTCTCTCCGCTTCTTCTTGACAAAAGCTTTCATACTGAAATATTCAAATTATTCTAAATGATGATATACAACTTTTTTTAGCTCTTTCTGCCCTGTGGGCACTAAGAGGGCCTCTTTTAGTAGGCCCATTATGGGTTCGGCCAGGCCCACAATGGGGCGACCGGGTGGTGAGGGACGGGGCCCGACATATCCGGAACGGACGACCCCCCGAAAAATTCCTGGGGATTTCTCGACCTGTTCGGATTCCATTCCGGGTCCACCAGAGCGGTAGGCTGCCACCTTGACCGCTCGGCCATCCGGCCGTTGATGATATACAACTGTCAAGAGTTACTCATTAATAAAGATTTTATTCGTTATTAACATTTATACATTTTTAAAAAAATATAAAACGCATTCCTATCCTGAAAATTAAGCCGTTTTATAGTAATTAAAAATATAAGAAGTTTTTATAACAAAATCTCGTAACAGATGGCGCCACACACAATTTTATTTTTACTTAATACAGCAATATAAAAGTTTTTTTTTTTTTAAATAAAAACTCATAACAGCCGGAAAAGTTTGGCAACTCTCGTTGCTGGATTTTTTAAAAATTTTCTCCTCTATTTTCCAATCCAGTATAGCCTAATCTTGGTCCATATGTTGTCATCTGTTCTTATAATATGTCCAGACAACTTTTACTTAAAGAGATTTCACCCTGTCTAGCACATCTTTTTTCTTTGTTTGATCTCTTGAAGTATTTTTCAAGTTTTAGCTCATCATTCATCGTTTTATTCTTCTTTGTGTCTTTATCAATTTGTCAGTTAAACGTGCTTTTCCAGATTTCACGCTTTATCCACAAACGTTACAACATGGAGAATAAACCGGTTGAATGCCTTTGTTTGAGATTTGACTTAAGGATATGTCATTTTTAAAGATATAATTGAGTTTCTTTGAATGAGATTCATGAAGATTTTATTCCTCGTCCAACTTTCATTTTCATATTTTATTTAAAATATATATATATATATATAATATATAATAATACAAATAGCAATTCTTACTCTTTATCTCTTTATTTTAAATTTATAATTTACTTATAACAATAAAATCAGAAGTCCCGAAAGCACAGATTAATTACTAGGAATGTTGATAAACTTATACATATACAGTATAACCTCCGAATGACGGACACTAACGGAATCGAGACACTTGCCTGCTATTTAGAGGTAAATATAAAAGATGCCTTATTTGAAGGATGTAGAGATTCTAAAAATTTCCGTTAAATAGAGGTGTCCGCTATTCGGGAGTGTCCGTTAATACAGGTTTTATTGTATATAACATTTTTATAACATGTTTTAAAGTTTGGGTTTTTGACCAAATAAACACAGTTCTTAAAAAATAAAATAAATTTATTTTGTGCCCAAGTACAAACACTGTCACCAGTACCACACACGTGGTCAGAATGACTCTAGAGCTAAATCTAGGAGCACGGTAACGGGTTGCCAGGTTGGCCACATACTCCCTCTCCAGTGACAACGCTCAGTTCACCCAGAACGAGTTGACAGTGAGCAAGGTGCCTGGTTTTGTGTGGTCTCATCCGGCGGGTAGTTGTTTCTGTCCACAGGCCCATTGTCATTGTTGGGAATGGCAGAGAGGTGGTCGTATCTTTCAGAAAAAAAGCGGGTTTGAGGCGGTCGATTGAAACAGTTTGATTCCCTCGAGGTGTATCTAAATAGAAGTGTTTGTATAAGTGTCGTAGGACACAGGGGCCATCATAGATTGGTTGTAATGGTTTGCGTGAGGCATCATGGCGCACAAAAACGAGTGCGGCAGTCATCAAGTCAGGGTGTAAAAAATACTTTTAGACGAGTGTTGGACGTCTCTGACTGGGTGGATCGACCCCAAATGATCCTTCAACCTGCATATCAAGGTAGGTAAGTCGTTGGTAAGAGTAGTCTCATAGTCAGCGAGATCAGAAGGCAGTGCGATGGGTTCACCGTATGTGATCTCCGCTGCTGTAGTGTTGTAGTTAGAGATGATATAGGATCTTAGCCCCAAGAGGACGGTTGGGAGTTTAGTAACTCAATTATCGGTCAGCTGAGCTCTCAGCGAGAACTTGAGCTGTGCAGCGGCAATATCTTCCAGGAGTATTCCTGTTGTAGAAAAATAGAATCAATTCTTAAGCAGACGTCTGCTGCTACGTTGTTCTTCCCTGGTATGTACTGTACCCGATATCTGTGATAAATTGGCGAGGGGATGCCTTATCCGAACGCTGCTGAAATGTGTAGGTTAGGGGCGGTATATAAATGTATGATCGGTATATATTGTGAAATTCCTGCCTTCTAAGATGTGGCGGAAATATCTCACTGCTGAATATGCCGCTAAGAGTTCACGGTCATATGTGTTATAGTTAGCCTGTGGTTTCGTTAGTGCCTTAGAAAAGAAGCCCAAAGGTTCGAAAATGGAATATTTTTTTGTTGAAGAGCTGCTCCTATTGCAAAGTCTGATGCATCCACCATCAGCATCATTGGAAGGTCAGTAGAGGGATAGGCCAAGAGGCAGCTCCTGCTAGTTCCTCTTTGAATCGTTCAAACGCTGAGATTGAATCTGGGGTCCATTGTTTTTTTCGTTTTCGTTTCTCTCTTTTCCTTGTGTCTTTGCACAAATCAAAGAAAGCTTGTTACGTGCATGCCGTGTTGGGAAGAGACCGTCTATAAAAGTTGACCAGCTCATAGAACAGCTCAGAAATTTCCGGAGCTGTTCTATGGTATCCGGACGTGGAAAGTTCCGAATGGTTTGACTCGTTCGGGCAAGGGAATAATTCCTGCTTGGGAGACAGTATAGCCCAGGAAGGAAACCTCTGGCACACCAAAACACACTTTGACAGGTTGATGCTGATGGCATGCTTGTGCAGTATTATGAACAGTGTTCTTAAATAGAACAAGTGCTCTTTCTCTTACTGAGATGCGACGAGAAAGTCATCAAGGTACGAGTAGACAAAGTCTAATTCGCGTAAAATATTGTGAATGTATCTTTGAAAGGACTGGGCAGCGTTGCGTAGTCCAAATGGCAATTTTAAAAATTCAAATAAGGCAAAGGGTGTGATCACAGCCTTTTTGGAACATCCTCTGGTGCCACGGGTATTTGGTGGAATGCCCTTACCAGGTCTATTTTAAAAAAGATGAATTTGCCTCTTAGTTGGAAATTGAAATCTTGAAGGTGGTTTATTGGGTACCGGTCTGGTATAGTAATAGCGTTCAAAGCCCGTAGTCCCCACAAGGACGCCATGAACCCGTCCTTCTTGGAAACAAGATGTAGAGGGCTGGACCAGCAACTTTTGGAGGGCCTGCATATTCCCACGTCTATCATCTGTTAGAATTCCAGCTTTGCCTGTGCAACCTTATTAGGAGGAAGTCGTCTTGGCTTAGCAGTGATTGGAGCTCCTGTCATGACGATTGTATGGTAGACATGGTCTCTAACTTGTTGATATGTAGGTTGTTTTTTCAGGAGATTGGAGAAACTCCAAGAGAAGCTTGGAATACTTCTGTTGAGGTGATACCATTAGCACAGTTTGCTGATTAGTGATGGTGGTAGTTCCTGAGGTTGATAGGTGAGTGAGATTATCTCTAATCACTTATTCTTCAAATCTACAAGAATGCCGAAATGACTTAGAAAGTCTGTTCCTATAATAGGGTGCTGTACGTCTGCTAAGGTAAATGGCCAACAAAACGTTCGTCGGAATCCAATACCGAGTACAAGGAGGTGCTCCCCATATGTAGGTATCACAGAGCCGTTAGCTGCGTAAAGTTGTCGATTACTGATATGTCGTTTTTCTAGAGCGGTGGGAGGTTTTTCTAGAGTGGTGAGGATAGACAGAGATGTCTTCCCCGGAGTCTACTAGGAATCTGCGGCCAGTGGTAGTAGCGAGGTTGAGGCCGAAGTTTTAAACGCAAAAAACGTGTATACGTCGGACGTTGAGCGACGCTTTCCTGTAAGCCTAGAAGTTTGACAATGGTGTTTGAAAGTCAGTGAAATCATGCTCGACATTCCAAACGCCATTGTCAAACTTCTAGGCTTACAGGAAAGCGTCACTCAACGTCCGACGTACACGTTTTCGCGTTTAAAACTTCGGCCTCAACCTCGCTAGTATCAAAGATAAATAAGCGACTGGATGTTTTCTCCCCGCCCCTCTAAGTCGCAGATAGAGCGGGGCTTAGTCGTTTCTCGAGGCTTCCTTGATGATATGTTTAAAAAAAAACAAAGTGGGTGCACTTTTTGGCATTAGCTTTGAATTTGCTACCAACAAACATTATAACCCGGTAGATTTGGACTGGGAGAACGCCGTCATCTCTCTAAGCGTGAGAGAGAACGTGCTCGTAACTCGTGGATCGAAATGGTAAGTTCTGACACAGCTTTCTCCAAACGAGAGAGTCGAATGTCTGCTGGTTGCACCACTAGTGGAACAAATGTCAGAATTGGGACTTGTTACCTCCGTAATCTTGTCAGCCATAGAGGCTAAGGTATGGAGATTCTCTTGATTAGTCACTAAAACTGAACGCACGTTGTTAGGCAACCTCTGTAGAAAGAGCGTTCTAAGGAATTCGTCCGTTACTTGCGTACCAGCCAGTGCTCCATTTCTATTAGCCTTGCCGGGGGCTTTTTGTCTCCCAGTTCGATTTCTAGGAGTAATTTTTTCGCTTTTCTAGTTTCGGATTCTTCGAATTCGTCGATTAATCGCGTTTTTAAGTCCGTGTAGGGCGTGCTCGTCAACGGTTGGGATATTAGATCGGCGACCAATTCGACTATTTCACAGTCAAGCGATCCTAGTACGTGATGGTATTTCATAACCTCTGTTATTATATTAAACCTGTGTAAACCATACTTTAACGTTCTTTCTCCAATAGGGTGGAATTTTCACCGATACCCGTGCTACCTCGACGGGGTCTTCGCTGTTGAACATGACGGAAACATATAACTAATAAAAATATTCACAGAAAAAGTAAATAAGTTCTTGTGATCACGTTCGGGTCACCACTTTGGGTTCTTGACCAAATAAACACAGATCTTAAAAAATAAAATAAATTTATTTTGAGCCCAAGTACAAACATTGCCACCAGTACCACCTGTAGGTACTTTTTTTAAACTCTTTCCGCCCTGTGGGCACTAAGAGGTCCTCTTTTAGTAGGCCCATTATGGGTTCGGCCAGCCCACAATGGGACGACCGGGTGGTGAGGGACGGGGCCCGATATATCCGAACGGACCACCTTCCGAAAAATTCCTAGGGATTATTCGACCCGTTCGGATTCGATCCCGGGTCAGCAAGAGCAGCAGGCTACCACCTTGACCGCTCGGCCATCCAGCCGTCACCTGTGTGGTACTGGTGACAGTGTTTGTACTTGGTCATAATGACTCTAGAGGGAGACAAAAGACTAAATCTAGGGGCACGATAAAGAGTTGCCAGCTTGCCCACTAAAGTAACGAAGAAGAATTTTCTGCTTACCGAGATAATTGATAATGAAAAACTATTCTATTCTATAAATAAATAGACTCGCGATTAAAGTGATATTGTTCGATGTAACCATTGTTTTTGCAGACCCAAAATTGAATTCGGTGCCAAAATCAGAACGGTATGATAGTGTCTAATGTGGAAGTATCGCTAATTTGGTAGCCTTAAAATTATATATTACCTATAATAATTATGAATATTCGGAATCACATAAATAACCAATAACTGTATAACCCAATTTTAATAGAGATTAGGCGATTAGTCATTTTAAAATCCGGAAAATTTTCCGTTAAAAATTCTTAAGACGTCACACCCAGATGACGTCACAATTGGTCGGTGTACATTTTAAGTAAACAAAGAGGAGAATCTTCAAAATGGAGTTCATTTGAACGCTTTATATTACGTATTTTCTAATTGCTTAGGTAGAATGTTACCGGAAACGGAATGTATGTTACCTGGTCTCCTCCAGGGAATAACAGCAAAACGGCGACAACAGGTTGAGGAACAGACTGGAGAGCGTCTAGATCGATAACGTCTACGATGCCCCATTCGGAAGGAACACCCCCGTCATGGAGGAACTGGCAACAAAGATAAATAAAGAAGACATCATTGAATGTTTCTTTCTTAAAGAAAACAACAAAAAAATTAGTTTACAATTGTTTGTTTCGCGCATAACTTTGTTGCTATGCGGGTTGGTATTCGATCAATGCTTTAAACACTAAATAAAAAATTAAATAAAACTTTTTTTTCAACTTTATAATGGTGGTTAAGCCGATTCGTCTATCTAAATTGTCTTCATTTAAAATATTTTATTCGAAGTGTCTCAATTCGAATGACGTTGCAACGTGATCGGATTAAGTAAAAGTAGAAGATTCATTTTCGGATGAATCCGGAACTCACCTTATTCATAACCTACCAAAAGAGAAAAATTATGAAAAATTAAAGAAAAAAAATGGAGAAATTATGGCAAACAATTAAGGCTGCACCTTTTCTTATGTACTTACATCGGGGTTAGATTCCAAAGGTAACCACCTGGTGGACGTCATGATGGAGCTTGCTTGTCTTCTGAGATCTCCGAATGTTACTGACGAATGACCTAATGGCGCACTGGCGCCACCTAGACCACGTCATGTCTGGTTTTTCGATCGATTACCGAGTTATTCGGTACAGAACAACGCCATGCTTAAACTACCGATTGCGAATGACGCATTTTACCCTTATCTAGAAGCGATGTAAAACATAATCACGCTTCAAAAATGTCCCTGTTTATTTTGAGTTTAATTCGTTTTTCTATATTTATACCGTAATTTCCAATCAAAAACTAATTTATATCCAGAACTAATAATATACGTAATACACGAGAAAAAATTGTATAGCATCATTAACCAACCATTCATCCGTTTCTACGAAAAGTATCGATGCAAAAATATTTCGGGTTTATTAATAATCGGGAATAAAAATGGCGATTGAAATGTTAAATATGACATAAAATTTATCGATCCTTGCATTTTTAACCATTTTCTACAATTTAACTGTGTTTTCACAGGTAGAAAGTATTGTTAATAATGTGACTTGTAATAAAATGGAGGCTAGGCGATTGCTAAACGTGTTATCGACATCAATGATTTCATTTTCGAGTGATAATTTGCCCAATTATTCATAAATAAACATTTTAAAATCGGATTGTTCGACATCATTAAACAATTCAATTGTTTTTTTTTAACATAAAAATCCGGATATATAAAAGATTAATTATCCGATCGATTCATTGGTCGATCTGCAATGTAGCGTAAGCTTTAACGAATCAGATGACGCGATTCAGATATACTTCAGTTTTTATTATTTAAAATTCTCTTCGATCGTTTTCCTAAATTGAAGAAAATCATAAAATTCTTCATTCCTAAATTTTATAAATCTCTCATTTTATTGAGAAAATCTGTAAATGTGTTTATAATTGAGATCAACATACACAAAATATTTTTCTGCACAAAATTTCAATTTTTTTTTTTTTTTATTAAAAATTAAACATATAAAACAAAAAAGAAGCTGGCACTAATTGGAAATTGCATAGTCGTTAACCACAATAATTATTATATATTCTGATATACAAAACATAATTGCAGTTTCCACTACAATGTGCGTTTATAAAGTGATTGTATTGTAATATTTACTTATATTTTCATTTATAAAAGGAATAAATGTACAAAATTTTCTTCAAAAAACACCATCAAATAAATTTTGCATAAAATTTTCAATTTATCATATTCAAAAAAGTCTTTTTTTTTTCATTTTTTAACAAATTTATAAACATATCACATCATCAAAGACACACTTGCCTTTTTTCTTTTTAATGATATTTTCATTTGTAATGTTTATCAAAAAATGAAAAAGTACTAACTTGTACTACATATTTTTTTTTTATCACTATCTAAAAAGAAGAGGTTCATTTTCAATGAAATCTATTGCAAAGCTATTTGCAGAGTGCATTAATTAATGAGTATTACACACTTTCTTTCTACAATATACAGGTATATTTACATATATAAACACATGTTTATCAATCATTTGAAAGATATACTCCATTATTATATATATATATATAAAGTTAGTACTTATAACTTTTTACATAAATTAAATTTTCATCATATAGTTCTATCTAATTACATCATTTATAAACAGAATTACTTTAAAGTTTGAGGAGTAAAAAGTGTAGAAATTGAGGTAGTACATTAAGAAATGGCTACAAAATATTATATACAGTTTTATACATTTTGAAGATTATTTAAAATGGAAATAAATCTCCCAATAATGATTGATAGTCTTAAAAATTTTCATGACATTTTGTCATATAAAAATAGGAGAAAGAAACTGTGATTAATTAATGCATCTTCCATATTTATATATTAAACAATTAGCACCTTTCTCCAACCCAGACACTTCAAACAAATAATGAAACACATATTAAATCATTCAAAATATAAATTAATGATAAATCTTTATAAATCAACTTAAATTTATTTTATATATATATAATATTTTATAACGTGTATATAAATATACACTACGAATATATACATGATATAAATGAACTTTATAAACTTTAAGCAAGTTAACATTTATAAAAACATGATTAATGCACGTAGAACAAAACATAACAATATTTATAATATATATATATATTAATATTCAAGGTACCTGTATTGTCATGTAAGTACAAAAACTTTTTATAAAACACAATTTCATTAATTCCATAGTCATGAAATCATAATAAATACTTTTACATTGCTAACAATATAAAATTATCTAAATCTTATCAATATACTAAAGCTATGACTAGGATTACACATTAACATCAAACTTTTCATTTGATATAAAATTTATCCTGGCAAATTTTTAAACAAACATTTTCGATACAAAAATTACGTGAATGTTGATATTGCATTGGTCTATGATATATGCCGGAGGCCTTTGCCTTCGATAAAATTATCCGTGGAAATTTGCTCGTAGAATGAGAAACGGAGTTTCTTAATTTCTTATATTATTGTTTGTTGGATATGTAAGGCAATAAAATTACAAAATACAAAGTTGATTCTTGATAATCACTTAGTGAATGCAAAAATCTAGTTTACAATGGCTAAAAATTGTCTGTTTGCAATCGATTTGAGACTGACTTGTCTTTTCTTAAATTATCACAAAAAAAGTATAACCACATATCAATTTCGTTCTAATTGATTTCGTGATAAAATATTAAAGATTTCATTAAAGATCAAATAAAATCAATAATATTTATATACAATAAATATAAATAGTCCTTTTTTTTTTTAACTAAACTATTGTTTACATTTACAAATATAGTTAAACAACATTAATATAATGTTTAATATTTAAAAATCTCAGCTTTTTTCAAATACTGATAATAGAAAAATAAGGCAGCTTATGTCAACTGGTTACTTGACAATTGTTTTAGCACCATCCATTTATGACTTATTATTAGACAGATTGCTAAGTATTTAAATGATGTCAAGCAATGATTTGATTTGGTGAATTAATGGAATGAGAAGAATCACAGATAGCAGAAACTGTTGGTATGTTCCCTTCTTGACACTCATTAGCATTTTCAGGAGGATTTCCGTTCCTTATGACGATAGACGAACCGCTCGATCCTCTTGACCAAGACACGGACAACGTCGACTGTTCCGAATATTTCTTATTTTCCTTCTGTTCTAATTTTGCACGTACTACATCCGACGGCCAAAACTGATTTTTAATTGACTGAATTACATATCTGATAAATAAAAAAATTACTTAATATAAATATAACAAATCAAAGGAAGATATGAAAAATTAAATAATTATTTTATTAATAATACATAACAAGTTCTTCAAAATGAATTCAAATATTCAAATATTTTGAATTTGTTTTATAGATTGTATAAAAAGTTTACGTAATTTCTTTTAGAACATAAGTATTCTTTAAATATTTATAAATGATATAAAAATGTATTATAAAATATAGTAAATAATTTCAATAATTATATTTTATTGAGATATTTGCTTCAATTTTAGATAAGTATTATATTATTATATTATATTCTAATATTACAGATCCAAAATAAATGTATTACATATTAAACTACTTGAAATAAATGATCACTTTTCACTTTCATTTTAAAATATTTAACACTTAAAACAATAAATTTCTATGTTAGAAGATTATAATTGATTTCTTAAAGAAGAAGGCATGCACAAAAAAATCTAGAAAATGGTCTTTCAAAGTCAAAAAGACGTTATACTATTACAAAGAATATAATAAGGCTTAGGCACCCAATCAGTTGTTAGAAAATCTAATTTGATAATAAAAATTGAGTTCAGAAATTTACACAGAAAAATTATAAAAAATTATATGCATATTTACAAACAACATTAATAATTTACAAATACATATCATAATTGTAATCCTGTGCTATTGTTCATTATAAATTTTCTAAGCTTTCTTCATCTAAATATGTAAAAGATTTTTGAACAAATTAATTTTAATATACACCTTTTGATTAAAGACACAAAACAAAATGTATCAAAAATTATGGATAAAGTATTTTCTTTTCTACTTCCATAAGAAAATTTCACTTTGCCAATAAAGCATTTGAATTTGAAAAGTAATGAAAAAAATTTCATTGATTTAAATGTTAGAAGTATTTCCTCCTTCTAAAATATTAACGTTTCAAATTAAAAAGAATTAGTCAGACTTCCATATTAGGAATTTCTCTTTTCAATGAATTTTTCTGTGGAACATTGAAAATATATCTTTATGTGTAAAAATATTCTATTCAACAAAGTTTAAATTCCGTGTTACAAACTTTTGAAAGTCAGATGAATAAAAATCATCTTTTTTTTCATTGATTTAAATGCTAGAATGCCAATCATTTTGTAACTGTCTTTCACAAGATGGCCACTGAGTACAATGTTTCTATACTGTATTGTATCCATAACAAAGTTAAAATATCCATATACAAGGATAGTTTGAATAATGATCAAAGCTATAAGATAACATTTGTGATAAAATTTTTCATTATTTAATTAAAGTTAATTTGATTTTTTCATGAAAAAAGCACACACCAACACTTTGTTTTGCTTAATACAATCATGGCGATATTTTTGTGATGAATAAAACTATCACACATTGTAAAATGTTGTTGGATGGTAATTAAGTTTAAATTTCAGTTAACAGTTTATTATGTGTTCTTTTCATTACTGGTGCATTTTTCATTTAATAAATTATCAACAAAATGAATTCTCTTTATTTCCTACAAGAAATTCAATATATGGAAGTTTAACTGTATTTATAATTAATATTAATCAATTTCAATCAAAACAGTGGTTTTTACCTAGGTAAACAAGAGGTGACTGTAACAAATAAGATACAAAACCAGAAATTTGCAGTTTTCATTAAATGCTGAATGACCCAATATGGATTTTGAAGACCAGGACAACTTATACATACTGAATTATATACAACAGCAAAAGCAAAATAAAGTCCCAAGCTAATAATTATGGTAATAAAATGTATCCAAGTCTGTAAAAGAATTAGAAATTATATTATAAATAAGAATAATCAAACAATTAATAATAGTAAAATTCTATTGAGTAAAAATATAATTTGTGAGATTTATAAAAATAATGAGGTTTACTTACCCAAGATTTAGTTTCTATGCTTAGATGAACCAACTGAACAACAACACATGCAGTAAATGTTATAGTACCAAATTCCCAAATGCCCAAATTACTATCATAATACATCTGAATTATATCAAAATTAATTAAAATTATTGCAAATTACAGAAAAAAAATTTATCTGAAAGTAAAACGAAATAATACTTACAACATATGGTACAAAGAATATAATAATGCTTTGGTAGATGGCATCCACCATATTAACAATAAAAGAATATTTTGTGTACAACTGTATTAAAATAAATATTCATATTAAAAAAATTTTAGGTAAATGTAAAGATATATTGAGTAAGAATAAACTGATAAATTATAAATATAAAATGATGTTTATAAAATAAAAATATTAATGATTAGTATAACATAATATTTACAAACCTCTGAATTCCTTCCTCTGGAGTAAATTCCAGGATTCTGCAGCAGTACATAATCCCTACAATCTTGATCATATATGCCAACAACAACAGGAGATATTGAAGTAAAAAGTACATTCACAAACATTAAATACATTTGGTCAATCATAACACTCCCAGTAAAACCACAAAAGAATTGGAACCAAAATAAAACAAAAATGAGATTCTGTAAATATAAATAATAATTACTTTTTCCTGTAAAGTATAAAATTTCAATATGTTACACCAAATCTGGGAATTACACCATTTTAAACAGAGTTGAAAATACTTAAAAGTAAGTTTATAAAAATTTCTACTTAATAAGTATTTCATCAAACAGAATTTTCTATTTTGCCTATTAAATACTATCATTTAGTGAAGTAAGCAAAAATTTGTTTTTATGAAACTGGCAGTTGATGTGCTTTGTTTTTGCATTTTGCAATATTTTTGCCAAATTCACTAAATTGGCAATTGCTTTAAGTGATATTAGCACAGAAATATAGTAAATTTATGAACTTGTGTATTTTGGAGTTTCATTTTTTTTCATTTTCATTTATTGTTGATTGGAGTTTCTAATTTTGTATGTTTTTCTTGCGAGTATTTATTTTTATATTATATATGCTTAATAATCTACCATTTAATGTAATATGTATGTAATAACAAAAGAAAGTATAAAATAAGAACATCATAAGAAAGTATAAAATATCAATAAGTAATTTTCAGGTAAGAAAAAACTAAAATAAATTTTTGCCTATTATTTTCTAAGCCATAACTCAATGAGCAAAGCAAACGTTGATATCTTACTAGAAAATATAAAATTACCATTTTACAAAATAGGCAATTCTAAAGTAGAAATAGAAAATTTGTCAAATTCAACAGTTGGTGTGCTAATTTCATGAATTATATATAAATTTTTGCCAGTTTTACAAAATGAGTAACACTCCTGGATTCAGTATAACATATATAACAATACAAGTATTTTTATTTAATTATAAATTATCTTTAATATGTGTAGTTATTGTACAAACTAATTATTTAATTATAAATTATACAAAAATTAACTATGTAAATAAATGAGAGGAAGAAAGAATCTGTCATGAAGCTATTAAAAAAGTTATTTGTTTTTTTTTTTTACTTTTTAAAGCAATATTTTTATTTCATTTAAATTTAAATAATCAGAACTTTTGGCAAAAATTTGAAGTCAAAATTTTATCAAAATGTATATGAAAAATATTAGAAATATTTAAGTTTGAGGAAATACAGATAAAACAAATTAAAAATTATCAATTCCAACAATATCTAAACATGAAAATTCATTTATTTTCTTTATTGGAGCCACTTAAACTAAAATAATTATTTAGAAATAAAAATTTCTCTGTTCAAAATAATTAAAAATGAGAAGAAATTTTAGAAAAATGATTTCTACTTAATATGTATTTCATCATACAGAATTTTCTATTTTGCATATTAAATATTATTTAATATTTCAAAGATATATTCAGAAATTTTTGAACTT
Source organism: Centruroides vittatus (assembly GCF_030686945.1). NCBI lineage: Eukaryota > Metazoa > Arthropoda > Arachnida > Scorpiones > Buthidae > Centruroides > Centruroides vittatus. Next base: position 1,360,091 of record NW_027120684.1, on the reverse strand, counting down.
CAATTTATTAAATTTTGGAAAAACTTTCTTTATATAGATACTTTTGCTATGAATAAAATAAAAAATAAGATTAATTTCAGCAGACATTAAAATGGCATAAAATTAAAATAATTTTTAACAAAAAAAGTCATTTTAATGATTTACAAATATTTGGATTAATAACAGTACAGTAGAGAGTCGCAAATCGGCACCCTGGTAATCGAAATCGCCGGTAATCGGCACGATTTTCAGTCGGACTGTGTCGTGCTGAATCGAACGTTTTTGATACTAAATTTACTTCTAAAGTATAATTTTCATGTTTTTATATTTTTCAATATATTTATTTTGTTTGTATAAAATGCAGAAATAATTTTTAATGATACGATAGCCTCGATTATTATTATAAAAATTTTCGTTAGGCTTAAAATCGACGAAAATTCAACACGAAGCGACATGCAACGGAGAAAAATTCAACACAAAGCGACACGCAACGGAGAAAAATTTGAACATCGGACAGGTTAATATATTTTTTCGTACATAGACCGTAATCGGAACAAATCCCTAATCTGAACAACCCCAGTCCCCAATTGATTCCGATTTTTGGTTCTCTACTGTATATATATTACACATTAAAACGTGAATAGTATATATTATATAAATATTGATGTTTCATTTTTTATTTCATCACAATAATAAATTTCATTTAAAAAAGTACAAATTATACTATTAGAAATTTTAAAAGATTACTTACTGCATTTTTATAAAAAAAGTACAAAATTGTCCGTGCCAATCTATCATAACACCAGTGACCGTGCACGAGCAACAATCTTTCTAAATGGCGAAATCTTGCCAAAGCAAAATCACTAGCCATGACTGCTTGCATTCCTTCTTGACCACTTATACCAATTCCAACATCTGCTGTTTGGATCATGCTTACATCATTTGCTCCATCACCTACATAAAGAATTTCATAGATTAAAAATAAAATTAAACTGCATTTATAAGTTATTTAACTTTTGGGGAAAAAATTAAAAGATAAAAAAACACCCTAAAAATGTACAAAAATAATACTTATATCTATTTTGATACATAAACTTATGAAGCAAATACAGAACACAAAAGGTTTTTATTGATAATTATCTTTTCTAAATTATGTAAAAATAAAGAAAAATGAAACCAAATGAGGAATTTCAGAGTCACTAATGAAGAATTCAGCATTTCAGAATCTGGCAACATTAACAGAAATAGACTATAGATCATTTGAAAAAAAATACAAGTGCTGTTTTAAAAAAGCACTTATTAGTCCTGAAATTGGTCAAATTTGCAAAATATAGGTAAAAATCACAAAAGCATATTTTATATACATTTTTAAAAGTGCATATAAAATGTACATTATCGGGCAACCTTAATCTGATCTGCTTGGACCTAAATCATGTTTTATATTGAGGTTTTAAAATTGTAGTATTCAAGGAAAAAATTGCAAATGCATACAAATCCAGCCTTTAATTATGACAAATTTTTCTTTTATAAAAACAATTATTATACAGTGTTAATATAAAAACTGCTTATTACTTACCAATTGCTAATGTTAAAACATGTAATGATTCCTTCACTAACTTGATTATTGAAGCCTATAAATAGATAACAATATACACTTAATATTTTACATTAGTAAAACAAACATGAAGTTCACAAAATACTAAATCTATAAGTATACAAGATATTCTGAAAATCCTTTTTAAGACCAAATAAATAATAACTTTGAGGATCACATAAACACTAAATGTTTAATTATAAAAGAAATCAAGAGAAAAATTCAAATTACGATATTATAAAAAAAACTATTTAGTTTTTTCTGCAGAAAGCACAATGAAGATGTGATTGATATATTATCAAATATCATTTTCTGTTACATAATTAACAAAAAAAAAGTTTGAGTTAAAATGTTCTAAAAGTCTTAATTACAATCCTTTTACCATGACATTAATTATGAAAAAAGGAATAAAATTATCATCCTAAAAGAAAATTAAACCAAGAAGACTATTGCATGTTTTGTTAAAGATAATTCTGTATGATCATTTATAGTATTTTTATATGTGAATTCAAAACATATTGATTTTATTGACAACTATCATTAGTATACAAATTTGTATCTAAATTTTCTTTTTGTTGTCAATGATTAAACAGGCGATTTCATTTTCCTGAAAATCAGGTCAAGGCCAATACACAATCATTATTGAATTTAGCACTATTGATTTAGCATATAGACACATTCCTATTTCTGAATTTACATTTCCTAAAAATTACTGGATTCCACATAATTTTGACACATTTATGCTTGTGTATATACATACATACATATACATACATGTGTGCATGTAGTGTAAGTATACTAATATCAGTGTTTTTGATTCTATTTGAACAAAATGCATTTTCCTATTCTGTACCTTTTTTGAGCCTAAGATTCATGATTTATAAACTAAGATTTTAAGATTCATATTGTAGACCATTATGTTCTGTAAATAAACCATCATATAAATTATTATTATTATTATTATTATATGATTTTAATGTATATAAAAATTACCAACATTTTAAAATTTGGTTGCTGTAATAGGTTATGTGACTTCTTGGATTTAAATATTTCTTAGAATTTTCTTTTCTTTGTTAAAAATATGTTTTTATGCTAGTTTGCCAATGTCTTTTATGTTTATTAAATATTGCCTTTATGATTAGAGTTGTTGTTAAATTCAATGTAATTGACATCACGATTAAACTACTGCAAACTGTGAGTAGACACTTCAAAGACTAATATAAACTAATGCAAATAATTAATTTTAACAGACATTAAAGTTAAATAAGAATTGAGTTTTACGTTTGAAAAGGTAATAGTAAATAAACATATTAAATAAAACTGAAGTTAATTGCATCAAATCAACAATTGATTAATGATCCAATTACAATTATTTTAAACTGTGAATTCTAGTTTTATTGTTATTTAGTAATATATTATTGTTATAATAATTTATTTACTTTATAACTTAAATATCAATATAACTTACATTATTTTATGTTTACATTATAGTTGATACGAAAATTAACATAGTCATTATTTCATAGTCTTGACACAAAATTATAACATAAATTTTAAAAAACAAAAATAAATAAACCTTTTGCAGAGGTGTTGCTCTACAACATAGCACAGCATGACATCGTGATGCTAATTCCAAAAAGAGAGGACTCAATCTTTTGTCCAAGATGTAACTTAGGGTACGACCATCAATGACCATTCCTTTTTGTCGATACGACTGATGCGTGTTTAAAATACAGTTAGTTGATTTTGATTTCTTGTTAAAAAACTTTGAAAATGAATTAAAAACTGATGATTTAATTTTAGGAGATGTATTCCAAGCTGTTAAATCTTTATTCATCTGATCTAAATAAAATTTAATTGTGTCCTCTGTTGTTTCCTACAGTAAATATAATTATCATTAAAATTTTAAATTAATCCATATGTTATGATAAACAATTTAAGCAAATTAAATGAGAGATATTCAATTTACCACTGAGCGAGCATTCAATGTTATAATTTCCATGTTTGATGAAAACAACTTGCATGAATATGCTATATTAATTGCTGTTTCCTAAAATATAAATAAGAAACATTATTTACATTTATTATAAAAAATATGAAATAAATTAATTTCAGTTTAAATTATTTCATAAAGTTGTATCTAATAAATTAAGATAAAATTTTAAATTAATCAAACAATTCTTACTTAATAATTTAAATGATATTTTTAAGCAACAAATAATGTCATCTGATTTTAATCAGGCTAATTAATTATAAAAATATGTAATTTGGACTAAAGATAGGTAGTGAGCTGCCATCTTGTATTAAATTTAATAATAAATAAATAAATACATTTATAATAATCTAGAAAATCTTATCTGGAACAAGACTCAAACCTGAAGTTTCTGCTTACCCTGCAGATACATTGCCAATTACACTACCTGGACCTTTGTCTGATTTTTGCTTCCAGATCAATTAATTTAGAATGTATAATCATACAGGTAACTCATTACATCAACTAGGATAATTATACATATTTTTCTTTCAGAATATTTTAAATTTATTTATTTATAATTTTTAAAATTAACTACAAGATGGTGGTTTAACCACATACCTTTATTCCAAATTAAGCAACATTTTTATAATTAATTAGCCATATTATAGCCCAATTAAAATCTGGTGATATTGTTTTTTATCATATACTAGGCTTGGTTTTAGATTTTAGCATTTTTAAATAATTTATTTTAAAAATATGGTTAGATACAGGTAGGCCTCCTACAATGCGGTACCTTTACAATGTGTTTTCACTCCAATGTGATTGGAAAAATGCAGAAATTTTCTTACAACATGGTACTTTTACAACGCGGTTTAGGGTATTTAGAAACGAATTATCTTTCACATAACAGAAAAATCGCAACGGATCACATAAGTGCAGTGGAACTTGATGAAACAAGCTCAGATCTTGAAATAAGACCAGTCAAACATTCTCGAACAATTATAATAAGTGACAATGAGGACTGAATTTGTGAGCATAACATTATGTTTCTTTTTGATTTTGACTTGAAATCATAATATTTTTAGTTTTTATATGATGTCGAATTTTATTTGAGCTTTTTATGTACATAAATTTAAAAAATGATGAAAATGTTACACCATAAAAGGCAGTTTTTCTCTTTTTAGAACTGAATCCCAGTTTTTGTATTAAGTTGATGTCTCCTATAACACGATTTCCCACAACACGGTATTTTCAAGGAACTTATCTACCGCATTGTAAGAGGCCTACCTGTATTAATAACTAGCAGATGAGTCCGGCATTGCTCGAACAAAAGGTGATGATAGCAAAGATTAAGATTATTAGATTATAGCCGATCTTACCCGTTTTCACCCAGTGCAAGAATTAGGTCCTCCCCTCTTCTGAGACTAATTAGAAAATTTTTAGATATCTGTTTATCACACTGGGATAACAATAATTAAGACTCGCTGCAACCACTAACAGGTGCATAGTACCACTAAGTGATGAATAATAAACATTTTCATAACTCTTTCTGGTTCTTTTTCAGGTTTACTAAATTCAAAAAATAAGCTGGATCTTCCAGAATCATTCATAAATACAAATTTGAACAAAAAATTGAACATTAAGACGAAGAATCGAATATAGCAAACTTATGCACAGGCGCTCTCCATTTCAACTTTATACATGATGGAACACTAAATATCATTGATAATTTTTAGAAGGGTGTAAGAATATGTTCAATTTCCCACTTAAATGCAAAAAGGGATCTAAAATAGTACAGTAGAAGCCAAGTTTTCAGGGTAATCCTTAACCCTCTCTCCCTCCCTACAGTGGAAATTTCGAAAAATCCTTTCTTAGTGTATGTTCTCATGATGTACCCTAACTGTGTACCAAATTTCAACTTTCGACTCCTAACTGTTTTGGCTCTGCACTTATTATTATTATCATCATCATTATCAACCCATCTCAATATTATAAGACAATAAAAAAACAAAAATAAGATATTAATATCAAACATAATATAAACTAGAAATAACTAATACTTTTTCTAACAGATAATATAAATTAATTGCAGTAATCTTACAAATGCAAAATATTTCATGTTTTTAATACCTGCTTATCTCCAGTAAGAACCCATAATACAATTCCTGCAGAACGTAAAGCATTTATGGTTTCAGGTACACCACTCTGTAACCTATCTTCTACTCCAGTTGCTCCCAATAATTCTAAATTTGTTTCAATTTGGCATGCAGATATATGAAGCTTTTCTTCTTGATCCTCAATTGAGAGTTCAGCTTTTCTATGTTCATATAACCATTCTTCATATTCTTCAGGAGAAATAACCTAAAAACAAAAATCCGTTTGTAGTCATCTTATAATTATATAATAGATTAACTTTTTCATAATATTTATGATATTTTAAAATTAAAACTGTTAAAATTAAATCACATAATTATAACTAATAATAATCTGAAAATTACAGTAATAACTATTACTTTATATAACTCTAGAATATCTACTGTTAATGTTTTGGCAGACAACCAGATGGCCAAGTGGTTAAAGTAACTGCCTACTGCTCTGGAAACCCAAGATCATTTGGATGGATCAAAACAGCCCAGAATTTTTTGGAAGCGATCCATCCAGATATGTCAAGCTTTGTCCCTCATCATCTGGCTAAATCCATAATGGGCTTGCTATTAACAAAAAAGACTAGAACAGACTGATGAGGGACATAGCCCAAAATGCATTTCTGTTGAAACAACAAAGATGACTTTCCTTAATTGAAAAAAAATTTTCTTTTGTATGATAGATCTGTGAACATAATATTTAATTATCAAAAAACTATTGAAACACCAGATCAAAAGTTAATATAACAAAAGATAAAAAAAAAAGGTCCTCTCAGTGTCCATAGGATGGAGAAAGTTAAAAAAAAAATACATATTTTAGCAGCATATATTCTGTAACAACTTAAAGATAATAAATTGTATCAATATTAGAATAAGAAACAATACTATTTAATTAAAATCAAATTTTTAGTTTTGCTAAAATTCATAAATAATCAAAACTAATTAAATATATATTAACTATTGATATAAAAATTAAATCATATTAATATTCTCAATTAATATATATTTAGTATGTTTAAAATATAAACAAATACTTTTTAAAATTAAAATACCTTTTTAGCCATACATAAAATCCTTAATCCTTTTCTACTGTAATTATTTAAATGTTGTTGTGTTTTCATAATAATTTCCTGCATTTCTAAAATTTAAAAAAAAATAAATAAAATCATTTTTTCAACAACAAACAGATTTTGAGTCAAAAATTAATTAACTGAAGATAATACACAAATTATATTACATTCATTATATGTTACCATTACTTATTATTATTATTTCTAAAACAGTAACTCTCAAAAATTAAAAACGTTAAAATACCAGATGTTTGATTGTGAGATATTTGAGTTAGAACAGTAGAATCAGATCCTTTGCAATATAACAGTTTTTCTCCAGTAAAAGGATGCTGTAAAATGACTGACATTCTTTTACGAACTGAATCAAATGGAAGGATATGAAGTACTTTAAATTCTATCAAACCTTCACCTAGAAATAGAATACTTCTATTCATTTAACAATTTAAAATATATATTCATTACATACAATCATATCAAACATTTAAAGCTTGTTAATAAAATTTTTTGATTCATAAAACTAAATTTTTATATAAAAGATAATTTTACTGTTAGAATCTCACCAACAAGTTTATGCAAAAGATATTGCCATAAAATAAGCATAAAAAAAAAGCATCATTAAGAAAAATTAAAAAAACAAAGAATTGTGTAATTTGTAATAAAAACACAGAAAGATATTACAAAATATAAACAAAAGTGGAACTTAAATTTCACATAGTTATAAATTAGCATTATTTTATATCACTTTTATGAAACAATAAGTGTAGAATCTAATAAATTTAATAAATGTATTAAAAAAAAATCCTTTGAATGTGTTATTGTATTGTACTTGCTCATTAGATAACTTTTAATTATAGTGGCACCTCACTTAACGAGCATAATTTGTTTCAGAATGTTACTCGTAACGCGAAACAATTTTTCCCATATAAATTAATGTAAAATAGAATAATGTGTTCCATGCCAAAAAAATACTCAAATATTTTATGTATAACGTTTATTCAAGTAAAAATATATTGGGTTGTTCAAAAAGTTCGTAGCGATTTTTGATAGCCGACAGTTGAGACACCGATTGACGCAAAAATGATTAGAATTGTACAAACCAATGAATATTACGATAAATGACTTTGAGACGCGTCCGTTACAAAAAAACCGTTAAGATTATTCAAATAGTGTTTAATTTGGCTCATTGCAAAAATGGATGCGAAAAACATGCATTATCGACACTTGTTTCTTTTCTTTTTTCATAAAGGCAAAAATGCTGTACAAACAGCAAAAAAGATATGTGATGTTTATGGTGGGAGTGCTGTATCAGAATCAACTGTTCGAAAGTGGTTTGCAAAATTTAAAATGGGTAATTTCAGCCTTGAAGATGCTCCTCGCTCGGGAAGACCTCCTGTTATTGAAGAGGACCAAATCAAAGCATTATTGGATGAAAACCCTCATTACACAACTCGAGAGATTGCAGACATAGTGAAGTCATCAAACAGTACTGTATTTCAACATCTAAAGAAGCTCGGATACGTGAATCGTTATGACATTTGGATACCTCACGACTTAACGGAAAAAAACTTACTGGATCGCATCTCCATTTGTGATTCTCTTGAAAGACGAAATGAAAATGACCCTTTTCTGAAGCGTTTAGTGACAGGTGATGAAAAGTGGATCATTTATAACAACATCAGCCGAAAACGATCGTGGGGTAAGAAAAATGAATCACCATTAAAAACTCCAAAGGCCGGTCTTCATCCAAAGAAGGTCATGCTCACTGTCTGGTGGGATTGGAAAGGAATCCTGTACTACGAGCTGCTTCCACAGAATCAAACAATTGATTCTGATAAGTATTGTTCCCAATTGGATAAGCTGAACATGGCAATTAAAGAAAAACGTCCGGAACTGGCCAATAGAAAAGGCATTGTGTTTCACCAAGATAATGCCAGACCTCACACGTCTTTACGAACATGCCAAAAATTATTGGAACTAGGCTGGGATGTTTTACCCCACCCCCCTTACTCACCCGACCTTGCACCGTCGGACTACCATTTGTTCCGTTCTCTACAAAATTCCCTTCATGATAAAAACTTTGATACTTTGGAAGCTTGCAAAAACCACGTGGATCAGTTTTTCGCGGAAAAAACTGGAAAGTTCTACGAAGAGGGTATCATGAAGCTGCCCCATAGATGGCAACACGTCATTAAAAACAATGGCGCATACATAATGGAATAAAAGTATATTTTTAGTATTAAAACAATTTCTTTTATTTCTCTTAAAAATCGCTACGAACTTTCCGAACAACCCAATACAATATACATTATTAAGAAGCATGAATCATCATCATCATCTTTTCTTCTAGCATGGAATGAGCCAACCTGGAATGCGAATTTGATTTGCAGAAAACAAAAAATAATCAAAATACAGTAATTTCTAATATTTAATTATAGCCTTTACCTTGCCCAAGAATTTGGCATGTCATTTGGCATGTTTATTATATAATGGGCTATGGTTGTTGATGTTTATATGTAATATGATTGAATACAAGTTTGGAAAAATGTGTGGTCACAGGTAACACTAAGATGCTAGCAGAATAAGTGCTAAACACAGACTGATGTAGCATGCACACAATCCAGGACTTCCCCTCTCTTGGTCACTCATTATGCGAAACATCACTCATTAAGTGAGTCATTTTTTTTACAATTTGTTTTGCTCGTTATGCAAATTACTCGTTATGACAGGTGCTCATTAAGAGAGGTTTCACTATACTTTATTACTTTTAAGATTCTTTATTGTTTATATAATTTCAATTATGTTATATTTTTCTTTAGCAGTTTTTGCTTTTTCTTTTGTATTAACATCTTTCAGATACATAATTAAACATTTTTATCATAAAACTATATAATTCATTATTTTTTTCCATTATTATCTAGTTTAGATCTTGATATTTTATTTATTTACTAATAAACTCAGTTAAATACCTGGTAGGAATATTAATGCTGCATCAGGAGTTCTTCTTAAAAGACGGCAATTGTAATGGAATGCAGCTTCTACAAGAGCAATTTCATCTGGACTTTCTGCTTCATATATTGGACGGAAATCTGCCGGAGAGGGTGTAGGAGTTGGTGTATATGAACGAGAACCAAATGATGGTATAGCTAAATGTTTTGGTCTCCAATTTGGTGTAGAAGCTGCAGAATTACTTGGTGTATCAACAGAATTTATCAAAAGTGTATATTTGTCCTGTGGTATATCACCACTTCCCAACACATGGGATTCATTATTAATAGGTGGAATGTTTAAAAAAAGGCCACTGGAATTCATCTAAAAAATTTAATATCTTTATTAGACGACAAAATTACTTATAACCTTGTATATAATGAAAAATACTCAATAATTTCTTAAATATACTAATTTTAAATATATAGGTATATTTGGTTTGTATTAAAGGACTTTTTACTTATTTGGTTTTAAAACAAAATGAAAAAAATACACATATATAAAAATTAAAGAAACTAACATCATTAAATATAATTAAATTTTATACTGAAAATGTTTTTATGTTTCATATATACTAAAAATACCTTTTTCAATCTAATTATTTTAACTATATCTTTACAATATAGTTAATTATTCCTCTAAAGGTTACTGTCCCCTGAAAGAATGTTCCAAAAAATCTTATTTTAAAAATTATAAAGTATCCCCTGATGACAGTAATAGTTAAAAAAATTTATTCAAATTATTCTTAAAATAAGTTACACTAAAACATATTGAGTTGTTCGGAAAGTAATTTCGTTTTTTCCATAGAAAAATAAACCCAATATTCTTACAATAAATAAGTATTTTATTGAATTATATATTGACCATTTTGGTCAAATACCTGTTGTCATTGTTTCTTGTAGTAGCATGATTTCACATTCATAAAAATTTTGATCGTTGTTTACAAAAGAACTGATTCAAGTGATTTTTGACATTGTCATTTCAAATAAATGTCTTACAGTTAAAAAAAATTTGTATAGACCGGAACAAGTGATAATCTGAGTGTGCCCGACCTGGAGAATAAGGTTGGTGTGATAACACATCCCATCTAAGCTATAACAATTTCTGACGAGTTACCAAACTTGTGTGAAATTTGGCATTATCATGGTAAAACACTACACTTTGTTTGTTGATCAATTCTGGCCTTTTCTGTTTGATGATATTACTCAATTTGTTTACTTGATGGCAGTACACTTTTGATTCAATTGTTAAATTGTCTGGTAAAAGCTCAAAAACAAATTTCTTTAAAATCCCACCATAGAGAGTATCTCCCTTTAATAACGTGTGGAACCCATATATCAAGCTTTAAAATGAAACCAATTCGTTTTAAATAATAATAAACGGTTCAATTTAACAGATTTAATCTCTTAGTGATTTCATGTGTTGTTATACGGCAGATTGCTTCAATCGGTACCTTTATTTTGTTTTCATTGGCTTCAAATGGCCATCCAGAATGTGGTGTATCTTCGATATTAAAATTGCCAGAAAGCAAATTTGTAAGCCAGTTTTGGCACTGTCTTTCTCCCAACACATCTTCTCCAAACATATACCACAATATTTTTCTTGTTTGAACAGCATTTTGATTTTTTAGTTATAAAAAAGCAAAATGTGCCGAAAATGATGCTTTCGATTTTCCATATTTGATGGGTCACCAAAAAAAAACAATTGTACAGAATCAAACAAAATTTTTTACAAATAAGCCTTAAAATGTCAGCTGTCAAATTATATAATGAAAATGTGGTTTAAAATAAAATTGGCTGGTAAAAATACATCCAATTCCTCTAGTAATAAAAAAAACAAAATTACTTTCCGAACAATCCAATAGTTACAGTAATCATTGGTGATGAAATTTTTTGTTTATTCCCACTGTTCTTTCTTTACATATTTTAACATCCATCATAGCCTACACTAAAAAGTCAATTTATATCTGTTTTTAAGAGTTCTCTGCAAATTCAAGAAGAATCTTTACACAAAAACTTTTTTTTGCAATTGTCTACAATTGCAAATAGTTTTTATTTTTTTTAAATTTATTTTTTACATTTACACCCAAGTAACCATGTAAAAAGCCAGCAGCTAAATTAATCATGTTATCAACAATAACTAACTGATTTCATGCACTATTTCTGTGAATGAAGGTAGTGAACATTATTTGAAAGCTATTTGGTGTTCATTTTTGTTCAAAAAAGAAATGTTCCTGAAAAAATGTCCACCATTATTGGAAGCTGGCTATTATTGGAGGTTTGACTGTATAAGCTTACTCTATATGCAACAGCAATTTACATTACATATCTAATTTATTTTGTTTAATTATGTTTTTATTTACTGTGCCATTATAATGCCCTTAGTTTTGATATCTTACATTCTACAAGATAATTGAAAACTTTAATCTACGATAAAATTTAATATATTACATTAATAAATTGATTGGTTAATTATAAACTGCAAAACCCAAATATTTGGTCAAAGTAATCAATTCAAAACTATTGAAATCAAAATGTAAATCAATATCATCTCATCAAGTCTTATTTCTTTTAAATTTTCTAACATATTAATACAACGGTACCTTGTATTTCAAATAATTGTAGCTTCGAATACTTCAGAGTTTGAACTGAGCACGTAATACATGAAAACAGTACACACCTGGTGAATCTGATGGCCATGTTTAAGATGCAAAGTCGATGGTGTGTGAACAGTAAATGCAATTTGCATTTTATTATACATTATTTACATATTTTATTTGTTGTTGTTTTTGTGTTTTAATTTATCATTGGTGTATTTGATTGTGTTATTTTTACCTTAAATTACATGTACTTGTTGTTTTAAGTTTATCGAAATGAGTATTGTTTAGGGTCTGGAATAGATTAATTCACTTTCCATATTTTTAATGGGAAAAATTGATTCAGATTTCAAACAATTCAGAGTTTGAACAGCCTCCTGGAATGAATTAAATTCAAAGTACAAGGCACCACTGTATATATTTTGAAATTTTTTATTATTCTACAATTTATGAAAAGTTGTAACTTTTGTTCATATTATATAAGTTATATATATAAATAAAAAAGAAAATTGGACAATCACCTGATCTTTATGTGGATATTTAGATACAACAACAGTATTACAAATGGCCATGAGTAAAAAAAAGTCTTGGATACGTTGGCGTTCTGGTAACAGATATACTTTCATATCCTGTTCAAAGTTTATTTCCATATCCAATTGGCATAATTCATCTTGCAATCTTGGATTAACAATAAATGTATCATCCTAAAATTTATAATTTTTAAATTTTATTTATTTATATAAATATTCAAAATTTAATAATTAATTATATTAACTTTTTTTAAATAAAATTTTTTATTTCATCATCTAAGAATGATGTAAGAATTTTTAAAATTTATTATACATTGGAATCCAGTTGTCACAATTATCTATAACATACATATAATTTCTGTCATCAAGATTGCTGTAAAATTTAAAAGAGGACCAATGAAGAGCAGGTTGTCTGAAATGCATATCTTATACTATAAGATAAGATAGTTTAACGCCAAAGTCAGTGAAGTTTCTCTACCAGAACCCAGTTAAAACTTGGCGTGAGTTACCAAATTTATTTTACTATGCATATCTTAAGCCTGTATATGCATCTGGCAATGAAAGCCAGTATATCCATCTTAATTGTGTTCCGACATGATTTGTTCTCTCAAGCAATTTTATGCTTACTCATAACAATTACAATGAGAACAAAAGACAATCCAGTATAAATCTATTTCACATTATAGATTTTAAACAATTTAAGCCAAGTATAAAATAAAATACAAGTGCACAGTACAAAAATATTTATTTTTATATTGTTGTGTCTGAATATAAGTGCCTGCAATCAACTTTCCTCTAACAATCAAGAAATTATATTTTGTTTATGATCTAGTCAGTCACCTGTGGCTGTAGAATAGAGAATGAAAATAAAGTGTACAAACTTATGTGTATATCATCTAAACAGCCTTTCAATTATATATATATATAATTTTTTAAAAATTAATTAATATAAAATAAAAGATTAGGTTTTGTGAAATAATAATAGGAAATTGATATAATTCATATGATAAGAATGCAGTCCCTATATCGAGACATTGGGACTTATACTAATTCAAAAATAGTCTACAGACATAAGCTGGATATATTCAGCATGCTAAGGAATGAGAAAGATCGAGTGGACATCAAAAGAGCACAGGGAATGTATAAAATTCTGCTCAAAGATGACAGATTCAATAGAGATCTTATACATATCAGATCTACAAGAAGATCGCTCAAACAATGCTCCGTGTTCATAAAACTGATATTGAAAAAAAGAAAAACACTACTGCCTTAGCTATATATGCCAGTGAAAATGGCATTACACCCAAATTACAACAAGCGACCATGATCCAGCAAACTCATCATATACACCAATGTAGAAATTTGGAGGTATTGGAAATTTTTAAAATGGAATGCCAAGGCCTTTCAATCAATTTTAAAGACGAAAAACAACTCTTGAGGATATGGCTGGCAATGTATGACCCAGCATTATAACAGCTGACACAGTTGCACATTGTTAGGAATTTAAAATTTAAAAGGAAAATTTGAAAGGAAATTAGAACACATCAGAAATGAAATAGAACAGAATCACACCAGAAAAAATTTTCTCTAGTACAACTCCACCCGAAGAAGATCCTCGAGTAGACTGAAAACGTTTGCAAATATTTTTTAATGTATCACAAAGCTTTATAAGGTTAGTGTGATATATTTATCAACGCTTTTGTTTATTAGATGAATTTTATTGGATTTGATAAGAATTAATATAGTGCATTAAAAATATTTTTGAAGCTTCAGTAAATTTTCAGATTTGCTTTCCTCTTTGATCAAATGTTTTTCATTGGATGAAAATCCAATAGATTCCTCTTCCAACACTAACAGCCAAACAGTCAATCTTAATATTGTGTTTATGCTCCCTATTACATAAATCCAGCATTACTGATAAAATTAAGAAATAAACAGTAACTGTAAAATAAAACCTATTGCTTTTCTCATAAATTCACTTTTTTCAATCATAGGGATAATGCAAACAATACAGTGTGACAACAAAAAGTGGAAAACACTAATACTTTGCTGTGCTTTGCATGATATGAAGGTCAGATGGATGAAACAGTTAAGGTATCAGCGTACTGCTCTTGGGAACCCAAGATCAAATCCAGGTAGTCAAAAACCCCCAGGAATTTTTTGGGATTGATCTGTCCTGGATATGTTGAGGCACTGCCCTCATCACCCACTGTCCCTATTGTGAGCCTGGCCAAACTCACAATCAGTATGGAAAGAAAAGACTCTTAGTGACCACATGGTGAAGAGAATTAAATAAAAAAACATTGCAGAAATAAACACACACGTAAACAGTTACATTTTTAAACACAGTTCCTACAATCAATCATTACATTTGATGATAATATAATTAACAATTTTGTTGCTGCCATTAAAAAAAAAGTTGCATCAAATATGCCAATTTATTTTTTCATAAAGTATGTCACTATTACACATAAATTAAGAATAAAATAACTTTTTCACTTCCAGTAATCTTTATGGAACTATATGTGATAATGAAAAATTGAGTCACCCAAAAACAAAATGATGAAAAACCATTATAATTAAATATGTCCTAAAAAAGTAAGAAACCAAGTAATAAAGCATCATCTCTAAAATTTTTCTTACACATCCAAGTAGTAATAAATGACGACCAAAAAAATAAAATGCTGGCAATTTACCAAAAATTTCCAGCATCTGAATGACACAAAATTGCATCAACAACATATTGGGATGATGTAACATAATGTAAAAATCATGTCAGTCAAGTCAGCAGCAAAAGTGCTAAAATTTTGCTGTTTCTTAACACACAAAAAATAATAATATTCTATCATTTAAATTAAGTTTGTTCTGTATTGAATTAAATATTAACATTGAATAACTAAAACTTAAATGTTAAGGGTGAGAAAATTAATTATGTTATAATACAAAAATAAAGTAATTGCGAAACTTTATATTAAATTGATCGGAGTTAGGAATGAATTAGACTTCCTCTTTGTTCTGATCAACAGCAGTCTTGTTGATGCTTCTGCCATTGAAATAGCACATTGTATTTTAGCAAGTGACTACTAAACAACTTGTTATCAGTTATTAGAAATGCTACTCTAAAATATGTGCTGAGAAAGATCTAGGTATTTTCCCAGATCTATCTCACCACTCAAGTAAAAATGGCATAAAGTTGAGTTTTGTAGCAAAAGTTGGTCTCATCATCTCACTGTTTTTTGTTGCTGTGCTGCATATGTGCATCATTCCACGAAGAAAAGATTTCAAACTTGTATTATTGGCAGTTGATAGTCGTTTGTGGCTAAGAGATTTGATACATTGTAAAATATATATATTTTTAAATTTAAACTGTTCTGCATTTATAATTCATATTGCACTGTTACAATTTTAAAATTTTCAAAACAAATTTTATTTATATAAATTTTCATTTAAATATTGCAAAATTAAAAAAAGAAATGATATAGCATTAGCTACATTACCTAATTATATGTTCAATAATTGTCCTCCAATAAAATTATTAAATTATTTTACCATAGTATAAATGCATTATTTACCTTTAAATTGTTTTGCTTCTTTTCAATGTTACCATCAGTTTGAACTAGAAAAAAAAAACTTTTATTTTAATATAATACAGAGTATATTTTAACAATAAATATTGTTAAATTTAAAATTATTAAACAAAAAATTAAATCTAATACAGTCAAATCTTATAAAAAAAATAAGCTTCAAAGCAAAAAAAATTACAAAAGCAATTATGTAAAAGAATAAATGCAAAACTGTATTTTTAGCATTTAATTATAATAGATTTAAATATAAACATGAAAAGTTACATCTTTCTGTTAATTTATAGAATAGTTCCAGCTTTAGAATTTAATAAGATTAAGATTTAAATATTTTCAATAATTTAATAGAGAGTTAATCTATCATTTTATCCCAAATTTTTCTCCAATTCTCCAATGTTTTCAAACATTGTGAAATGATATTTGATAGATATGTTACAAATTTTAAAAAAAGTTTTAGCTTACAAGCCTATATTTTTATTTAAAAAATTTTTGAGAGCAATTTCTATCATACCAATTTAAATTTAAATTTTTTGTTCCAAGACAAAAATTTGATTTCCATTCCTAAACTAAATTTTGACATTTATCCAAGCATTATTAGTCATCTAAAACAGTTCTGCCAACCCACAATCATTATATTTTAAAGCTTATCAGATGATTTTTATTCTACCGATTACTTCAGCTAGTGAATCCCACTTATGTAAGTAGGAAATCATTCACTAGTTGCACTAGGCATAATAAATATGTTGCACAGCATTATTTTAATACTTTTCTACATATCAAAACACATTTTGTTTTAATGCTGCATCATAATTTAATACTTTTTAAAACACATTTTAACTATCAAACAGAATGCAAATTTTAGACTAATTCAACATCTATAATATTGCCAATGCACAAACTGAAATGACAACAGGATGAACAAATAAGACAAAATTTTCTCAGATTCAGATAATGGCTATTATCTGATAAATTGAATATTCAGTTGTCAAACTGGCTTCTTTTGGCATTGAATTTAAGACACCACTGGCTATAAGACTGAATTCTGATTTTAGAGACATTAAAATGTGGGGAAAAATTGCTTTCTAAAATTGAAGAAATTCAGCAGCTATAAATAAGTATTAAATTTATAGTAACGTTAGAAAAAAAATATATGTAATGATAAAATTCATTTTCATTATTTCATTTATTTTTTAAAATATGTTTATATTATATTAAACATTTTCAATATAAAACAAATATATCAATATTTTACTCTTAATATATTTTTAATGTAATCTTAATTCCAAGATAAAGTTATTTTCTCTTTTCATCAAAATAAGTTAATGAAATAGTAGTAATAATAACAATAACAACAATAATAAATTTCCAATATTGTTTCAACTCTTGTATGTCCAAGCAAAATTAATAGTTATTATATGTTATAATAAAAAAATGTAGCATTTAATTTTTTTTATAAGCAATATAAAATGGTTAATTATTAATTACTAAACCATTAGTCATAACTTTAATTAATAATTAATTTTCTCAATGCATGTAAAAATAAACTTTCTGCAACTTCCTTTGAAAGAAGAAAAAACTTAAATTTTGTTTAATTTTATTTTCTTATTCTATATTAATCTACACAGATATAATTTACAAGGAGATCTTATATGGCAATACTATATTCAGGCCAGAATAAATAAAATAATATAAAAAGAAAGGAAAAAAAGCAGAACAATAATCACTGATCAATGAGAAGTCAGAAGTTCTAGAATTTTTGTTAATCATCATCTTATGCATGGAGTGTTACTTATAAAATGTATTAGTAATAACTAACCCAAGATTCTGTTGACCTAATGTATCCAAAATCATTAGCAACCAAGATTTTGGATACATTTAATACAAATTAAATAAATAATTTCAGGATTGCTATCATTTTTTTTTTTTTATTTAAGTTTATTTGAATTCTTTATTAAAAGCAAACAAAAAATTAATAATCCACCAACCATGTTGATATATTCAAACAAAAATTTTAAATAAATAAGCTGTTTAAAATCCCATTATGAAATGCAAATATTTTAATTTAAAAGTCTTCAATATAAAAATTTATTAGCTATAACTTAATAGTTTGAAGTCTAAAACTTGTATGCATCACGATATAGATTTTGTTTACATATTGTGTTGGTAAATAAAGTAATAGAATTTATTCCTAAAAATTTAATATATTTCCATAGGACAGTTTATCTTAATTTAAATGTATTCCAGAAACACAATCCCTACATTAATCATAATTTCTTATAAACCTGATATAATGCAACCTAAAGATTTTAAACTCTTTAAAATTCAAAATACTGTTTACGATTTCAAACAACATTAAATTTGAATAATAAAAATTCTACAAAATTAAAAAAATTTTAATATTTAAATTATTAACAAATGAAAAGATTAAATATTGATGTATATTTAATTGTCTATGTATTTTTTAAATTTTAATATTAAAAGTCAATAGGTTACAATCATAATTATTTCAGACTATAGAAATGAAATGAAGAAAGATAAAAACTAAAAAATATTATTAAAAAAAAAAATAGAAAATCAAAATCATTGAGGATAAGTAACTAATTAGATATTTTTTAAAATATTTAAATAATTTATTTGACACTGAAAATCAACTTTAATTATTTAAAATAAAGATTTTTCATATTAAAAAAAATTTAAAAAGTTACTAATGAAACTTAAATGCTATAATAGAAACATTTTTTTCTTCTATTATTTTCAAAATATAAAAAAAGGTAAAAAGTGAAATACTTTAAAAAAAAAATAAAATCAAAATATAGCAAAAATTAAAATATTATTATTTGGGGAAAAATATGTGACAACCTTTTACATTAGTTGGATGATGGTTATAATCTATTCCTCCAATAGTACATCGACGAAAAATCATACAATTTTCTGTAAGAGTACCAGTCTTATCAGAAAATACATACTGTACTTGACCTAATTCTTCAGGTATATTCAATGCTCGGCATTCTACTCTTTTATTTGATATTTCATCATAAAGTTCAACATCTTCGTGAATAAAATATATTTGTCCAAGCTTAATGATTTCTATTGTTACATACAGAGATAACGGAATAATGACCTACAAAAAATTAGATATAAAAATTTCAGAATTAAATTTTTAAAAAATTTATTAAAAAATAATTTTATTAATAAATATTGAAATTAAAAATTTATAATAAATAAACAATGAAATTTTTTAAATATGAAATCACAAAATGCAAATTTCAATATTTCTTATTTAAATCAAATTTAATAAGACAATTAAATAAATAGATAATAATTGAATAAAATTACCTGCAAAATAATAATGAAAGTGAAAATAGAATATGCACCCTGAGCAACTGGTGAGGAACTGGTATAGTTATTAGGAATAAATGGAACTTGCTTGATATTAATATATGAATTTATCCAAAGTCCATAACCTGAAAATAAAATTCTTAAGGTTAGCTTCTATTTATATATTTCAAAATTAGAGGACACTAAATATAAAGTTATGTTTCAATAAAAGGAGGCCAAATGGTCTGAAAAAATTAATTAAATAAATAATATAACCACCACTTTGGCTGATAAAAGAAAATTTCTTTATTGTATACAACACATTTATCACTACGTAAAATTTAATAAGGACAAATAAATAAATAAACTGTATCTATTTGAAAATATTTTTTGCCTATCATTTTTAATAAGTTACAAAAAAATTTTCAGATATATTTAATTTTGTATTTATATTTTATCAAAAACTGGAATAATCTGAACAACAAGTTTAGCACATTAAAAGAGAAAAACACTTGAATTTATTTTATGAATGAAATGTAAAATAGTATTCTACCACTATTTCACATAGCGTTCATATAGTTCTGTTAATTTGTTGGGAATCCCAAGTCTACAATGATGCCCTCTCTCTCTCAACATTCTTGTCTGAATCATCTTCTAAACCAAGTCCTCAACAAGCTGACTGTTGCTGAGGTCTCCACTGACTGGGCTAACTTTTTTTAATCCTCCATTCAAAATTAAGGATAATCTCCTAAATTTCTTTTCCTTTGGCTCTCCGTGTACCAATCTCACACGAGAGAGGCCTTTTTTGTCTAGGTGTTCAAGTTCTTTTCTTCAAACAGGCCTTACCATCAACAGTAATAACCTATCACTCCATCCATCAGCTCAGGAGTTAGAGCATTACTGGAGATATAAACTTATATTAATAAAAGGATAACAATATCCCAACATGCAAATTATAAATTTATCACCATTTTTATTGTTTATTAGTAATAAACTCATTCATTCATATCAGTAATTCATGTCAGTATATTAAATACTGACATGAATTCAAACGTATCTGACATTCTGTTTCTTCTTGGACCCATTATCTGTCCATTGCTGCTAAAACATGGTTAGCTGAGTGCAATAGTAGGCAATTATAGAACATGGGTGCTGAAGGTGTCTCCAGTCAGCATAAGTAACTGAAAAGAAGATTGGGCAAAAGTCTGGATAGCGTAAGTGGCAACTCATTTGCAGGATAAGTGGAAGTTTGGGGGTTCCAGTCCTACTCCAGGTTGATTCTTTTCTTCCAGAATATTCTAAATTATTTGTTAATATTAATTTAATTATAATTATTAAACTTAATATGAGATGGCACCTAATGCCTACTTCTAGTACCAAATTATTTAAAATTTAATTTAAAATAATAGCAGTAAAATAACCAGATTTAATCTGACAATCATTTGGCTAAATCAATGCTGAACAGATGCAGAAGATGGTAATGTTTCTGCTGTATCTTAAAAATATTGATATTATAATAGGATAACTGTTCAAATAAGAGAAAAACTTCCATTCTGATAAAAGTTGAAGGCATGTGATCTAGTCATAAAAACAAAAAATAAAAATTTTAATTTTCTTTTTCAGATAAACTAGTAATAGCAGATGAAGTAATGTTTGTACAACTAATTTTTTCACGCCCATCTTGAAGCATTTTTTGACAGTCCTCAAATTCCTGTTGGCTGACACTTATATCCATTTCAATTTGAGAATGGGGCTTATGGCAGCAAGAATGTATTTATAATGACAACAATGTCATTGCAAATAAGTTATAATTAAATTAGTTTTAATTAAATTTTTCATTGATATTAAGTTTTTACTAAATTTTAGAAGTCCTAATTTTGTTATTTCTAATTTGTATAATTAACAATTACAGTATCTATATCTGTCTATGTACACAACACACAAAGATATTCTGTATCATAGTATGAATGATAATTCTCTATGTTTGTGTACTAAGACATCATTTTGATATACAAACAACTTAATTAATTATAAGTATAAATTTTACTTACCAATGGCACCGATTAAACATAAAACAACTAAAATTCCAATACAGCCTAAAATATGTTTATTCATTAGTTTTTCCAATTTACTCCTTTTATATCTTGGACCTCCATTATTAAGCATAGCTTTCGTTTCATGTCCTAATTTTAAAATATTATTCATAAATTATTATTTTATTAAAATTCAGAAATCACTAGTAAAATTTTAAAATTTATATTGAAAGTTTTTCATAATTTTATTCAACAAAACTGATGTTATTAGCTAAATATTATTTCTATTTAATGTTTTATCTAATTACATGTTTAAACTTTTTCAGATATTATACGAATCATAAAATATTCATTATTTGATATATTAAATACAGTAAATTACAATGGAATAGTTACTTAAAAAAATTATTTAAATATTTATTAACTTGTTAAAAAAGAAATCTAATTTAGTTTACTTGAAAATTGTGATTTATAATTATTCAGATATTACAATATCTGAATCATGTAAATCATTAAAATTATTTTATAGCATATTTTTTGCATAATTAATTTACATTATATTTCTGTATTTTGTAAAATTAAAAATGCATAATAATTAAAAATATTGTTAATTTATCTTAGGATTTAAAAATTTTGATATAGATTTTAAATATGGAATTTATATCTTAGATTTTCATTTAAATTTTGTTTATGGGTTTATGAAGGTTTATGGGTTGTCGGTTATGCTACTCATAATTGTTGCACTGGCAATGCATTCATATGGTAAGCAAGAGCTCAGTTAGAGTCCCACTCTAGGCCGATTCTTCCAGAATATTCTAAATTATTTATTAAATATTAATTTATTATATTTAATAAGAGATGGCATCAAATGTTTACCTCTAGTAACAAATGACTAAAAATTTCATTATTACTGTAGCCAAAAAATAGTCCAATGTGTTATGGTTTCACTTGGCATTAACTAATAACATTGAGTTTGAGATGCTTACATATGTAATAAAAAATTTGTTTACTGCATATAAACATCATTTTTCATAAACCTTTAAATTATATTACAAATGCCATCCTTATTTAATTGTATGTTGTTTATATATTTGAAAACTTTATTAACTAAAAATTTAAGTTATATATTCATCACTCTTTCTTCAAAAGCCACCATTAAATTATTAAAATAAATTTATAATCCAATTACATGCATTCTAAGAAAACAAAATTTAAAATTCTACTTTTTAAAGTAAAGAATGAAATTTTAAAATCTTATTTAATAAATTCTGAAAATGTCTGTCCTCAAATAAATGCTATCTCGAAACTTAAAATATTTTTTCAAAATTATAGATTTTTAGATCAAAATACAAAAAAATAACTAATTTTAAGACATTTTAGTCATCATTTAAATCTAAAACCAAGAATTTCAATTAATTTTACAATTTTAGCTAATATAAATTCATGAAGTTCACATTTTTATTTAGCACTGTTATTATGTAAATACAACCATCATTTTTTTTTTAAAATTAAGATGTAGAATTTAAAGTAACTTGCAATATTCATACATTAAGTAATGCTTGGAATATAATGTTGCATTAATTTTATTAATAAAAATTTTTTTCTGGTATTTTAGTACTACTTCTGAAAATAAATGTTATTTATTAAAGAATTAAAGATAAAATACCAAATTAATAAATATATCAATTTTACCTGTATATAAAACAATTCCTTCTATAAAATCAGTATTTTTTAAAACGCAATCTCTCAAAACTAAATTTTCTTTTGTTACTGCTATTCTGCAACCATCTGGTGATACTCTGAAACAATAAAACAATTATTTAAAAACTAAAATTATTATTATAATTAAATTAAAAATAGCAAATGAATGTAGGTACATAAACATGAGAATATTTAACTTCAACACAACATCAAACAAGCAACAGATTATTATTTGGTCTATTTCCAGACTTAGATTAGAACTTCTTGGCTTTAGTAATATGAATTTATTTATTGAGGTAGAATCTCCAAACCTTGAGTAACAAGAAACTACATACTAATGGAAAAATTATTCTGTAGTTGGGCCTTGGGAACATTCCATTATGTTTACATTTCAGAAAAAATTCCTGTTTAGAGGGCACTTTAACCATTCAAAGAACCATTTTCCTGTATACTTTTGGCCAGTGCCTCCATATAGACTTATCTGAAACAATCATTTGATCCACTTA
The DNA here is from genome assembly GCF_030686945.1 of Centruroides vittatus. Lineage (NCBI taxonomy): Eukaryota > Metazoa > Arthropoda > Arachnida > Scorpiones > Buthidae > Centruroides > Centruroides vittatus. Next base: position 1,336,079 of record NW_027120684.1, on the reverse strand, counting down.
AACTTAAAATACATCAAACAAGCAACAGATTATTATTAAAACTCAAATGTTTTCAATCTATTCATAGACCATCATCAGGGTCAATTTCAATAATATCATTTTGACACATTATATGTGTCAAAATTAAAATAAATTAGAAGAAAAAATATACATTATCTATAATTGATTAACATAAATTAAGATGAGAATGTGCAAAGTGGTAACAAAAGTCTCTTTGTGGCAATTATTTCAAAAACTAATAGGTACTGTACCTGTAGACCTTTTGCTAATATATATTATGTTGGGCATTAAATAACAATGTGAATTCTCTCTCTGAAGAAGGGCTGTTATAATCTCAGCTCCAAATGAAAATAGAGCAACATTATCAATTACAAAGTACTAGCATGTGAAAAAAATACATATTGTCACCATTCAGTGAATTCTGAGATATCACTGCACAAACACTCTTGCAGTGCAGCATTGGATGAGTGTCAATTCCAGAGCAGTGGGTAGGTTGGAATAAGCCAGTGAACTGGTTAGTAACATCTCCAAGGTTTTACAGCCATGGATATTTTCTGAAGTTAAAGGTTTAGGAAATACAGCCATTTAATGCAAATGATGTGTAACAATGCATTCTGGCTGCAGGTACAGTAATACCTCGATTTACGCTACCCCGACTCATGTGAACCCGGAGTTACGCGATTTTTAAATCTCGTCAATTCGTCTTTTGTTTGAGTGCCATGCAACTCTTGATTACTCACTCCTCCCTACACTATTGTTCAGCTTACACGTTCGGACATGTCGCACGGAATCGACGCATAGCTACAATTTATTTTGTGTTATTTATTTCTGTGTTTGTTATATCTACGGAGACTTGAGAGACTCTACTATGTCCTCTAAACGAAGTAGAACTGATTCTTCTGCATCAAACAAGAAAAGAAAAACTTTATCTTTGGAATGTAAAGTTAACATTATTAAAGACTTCGATACAAAAATGAGAAGGGATTACAAATTTTAGAAAATATAAACTCCAACGCAGAGAGCATTTCTTCTACAAAATGAGAAATAAAAAAAATTATTAGCATGCTACGAAGAAATTTTGTGGAGAAAAAACAATCTTTGAGCCATCAGACGAATTTGTTAGATTTTATGAAGCCTTCTACATCAAAATAACTTTGGTTTACGATTTTAATAATATAATTTGTTATATCATATGTATTATCTGAGATTTTATTAAACATTTTTTTCTAAATTATTGTTTTCTTTAGTCTCCTGCCCCAATTAAAAATAATTTGTATGTATTTATATGCGAAATTATACCCAACTTATGCAAATTCGACTTACGCAGTTATCGCTCGGTCCCACCTATCGTAAGTTCAGGGTATTATTGTACTGCCATTACCAATGACATGTTGATAGCCATGCAAAAAGTTGTTGAAAAGATACATGTGTGCATTGTTGTGGAAAGTAAAGTAGTCATTTTCAGTATGTGCAATAAACAGCAAGTACAAACATTTGTAGCATTTTGTATGTTTTATTTAGTGAAATTTGATATTTTCTATTAAATCAGAACATTTTTTAATCCATATCACAGCTAACCTAAATCTGATTGCACATTCAATCACTCCTATATTGCATTTGTGTTATGCAGAGATGCACTGTACCCCTTGCATATTGTTTGGCAAAGCATTTATTTACCTGTTCTATTTGACAATCTTTCAAGGTCCCAGTTGATATTTCAAAATGCACTAAAAGGTAACAGTACCTATTTTTCACATGCCACAACTTGGTGATTGATAATGTTACTCTATTTTCATTTGGAACTGAAATTACTAGAAAGTCATACTATCATTTAGTATAGTACACATCAACAAAAAGTCTACAGTGATTCCCTATTAGTTTTTGAAATAATTGGCTGGGAAAAGACTTGTTACTACCCTATATACAGTTTAATGATATAAAATAAATTTTAAAAAATAACAATATATGCAAATAAACATCATACTAAACCCGATAACATTAAGCTGTGGCGATTGTTCACCATGTTTGTCCCTTAACAGACAATGCCCTTTGTTTGTTGCTTTCCCTAACGGTCCATCGTCCGTTAGACCCGGAGGGGACGATTAACTCCGCAAGGGGGACAGGACATATAAATAGCGGCAAGGCCGACGGAACAGGATCTTTCTTTTTCGGAGCACGGAGAAGCGAAGGTAGCACATCGACGGTCTCGCCCATGTACAGGATTGTATACGGTATTTTTAATAGTCTTTATGTAATTATATTCGTGTCAGGAAAGAAGTAATTTTTGTCGCGAAAACTACAGGATCGTATATGGTATTTATAATAGTCTTTATGTATTTATATACGTGTCGGGAAAGAAGTAATTTTTGTCGCAAAAGCTTGTATTTTATTTGTAGTCCGGTTCAATCCAGATGTAAACTTTTTCTGTTGAAAGAAACGGAAATAAATCTTACAAAGCCAATACATTTGGCTTATATATGCTGGAAGGGGAGATTAGACCAAAGGTCCGGGTAGCATAAATGGCAACAAGACCACACGGTAAGAGGGAGTTGCGGGTTTGAGTCCCGCTTCAGGCTGATTCTTTTCTTCCAGTTTAATGTAAACTATTTAAATTATTAATTTTAATAAGAGATGGCGCCTAACACCTACCTCAAGTGCCAAATTTATTTCTAATCTTTAATCATTTATATCCAAAAGTTAGCCCGATTATTTACGGCAGTTGGCAGTGTATTAACAGTATATGCACATTCAAATAATTTTACTTTGAATTATCTAAAGCATCATCAGAAATACAGAATTTGTATATATATAAATTTAAAATTTACTTTACAATGGAATTCTAATATAATTTGAAAATAACAGTAATGATCATTAACAAATTTTGACGTAAGAAGAGAAGGAATTTGAATAATTCCAATGTGTCATGTTGACCCTTGGGGACCAAAACTTTTATAAAACTTTAGAAAGAGTAATGAATTGAATAGCTTTTACAGAAATGCTACAGTATTTATTAAGCAGAGAAGTGAGAAGAATAAGAGAAAAATATATGAGAGAATGGGAATTTTTATGGTAATGATGGAAGAGAAATGAAAGAATATGAAATATTATGTAGGATAAACAACAAGAGGGTTAAGGATTAGATTGAAAGAAAACATAGATTTAGAAAAAACAGAACGATAACTGCACTATGAATAGTAGAGTAGATGTTAAAGGAGATTAATGTTTCCATAAATAGAAATATGCAAAATTGATATATAAGAAAATAAAATTGAAAATGAAAATATAAGCTGTGCCAAAAGGACCTGACATATTTTAACTGTGTTCATTTATTTTTATTTGCTCTCCAATAAAGCAAAGATTTAGCTATTTATAAAAGTGAAATGTCCTAGCTTTAACTTTTAGATCAATTTTGAAAATTTTTGTCTTCTAAATAGGCAATATTAAATATTTTAAAATTCAATAAATAACTCATTCTAAACCAATTCTAATAGTTAACTAAATCAATACTTACACACATCCATGAAATTTGTATATTTTATTATTTGGAGAATCACATTCAATTATTCTATTAAAATCAGTTGGATGAAAATTAGCATTCTGTAAGAAAAATAATGAACATTATTTAAAATGCTAAATAATTTTAAGTTTACAAAAAAGCTATTAAAAATTAAACTGAATTCACTAAATTATTATTAAAATTCAAATACATAATGAAATTTATAAATAATAAAACTGTAAATTCTTCTAAGATTAAGAAATTAAAATCAAAATGAAAAATTATGTAAACATATGAAAAATACAAAACTATATACATATGTGAATGTAATTAATACTGTATATCAAAACTATAGAAGACAAAGATTATTCTAGCTCTTCCAATTTTTCAAGCATATAATGCAATAATATGTTTGATAAACTTTTGAATATTTAAAAATGTTTGAATAAAATTAAGTCAACTAAATCTCCATCTGCAGAGAAAACATGAACATGCTTTAATTTCAAATTTTCATAAGTAAACAAAAGTCTTTTATAAAATTTTTCTTTTAAGAATTTATGTTATCAGAGTTCATTACTTACGTGTATTATTTAAGTCATTATTTTATTATCCAAATCCATAAAAAATAAAACACATAGAAACAAAACTTCGTTTGTATTGAGCAACACAAAAAATCTATATAAATAATTATTTTGATAATAGGACATCATTATATTAAAACAATCATTTTATACCGAATTAATAAGAGTATCATAAACAAAAATAAAATAAAAGATATCCAATTCTCTAACTTTATTTAATTATAGAAATAACATAAATGAGTAAATATATCTATATTTTTTAAACTTTTTTGAGATTTCAAAGGTATTTTTAATTTTAAATTCTCCAACTCTCTTTAAAACAATAAAATAAAAAAGACTGAAAAATATTTTACTGAAAAATGTAACAATTTTAAAAATAAAAACAAATTATTTAATCGTTTAATTAGATCAGTGACTCTCAACCACTGTGCAATGGCACTTTAGTGTGCCACAAGATTTTTGAAGTGTGCCATCACTGCGAATACCCATACATAAGCGACGACAGACAAATAGTTCAATCGGTTCTACCTTCCTAGGGTGCGTTTGTAAATTGTAACCGGTGTTACCAGTAACTGCCAGTAGTTATTAAGGCATTCAGAAAATGTTACCTAAATAACCAACTACGTTTAAAAATCACTGTTATGACGTCATGGGTGTCCTGTGGTACTTACAGAGGTAACCGTGTGTGCTGCCAAATTTTTAAATTATTAAAAATGTACCGTGATGAAAAAAAGGTTGAGATCACTGAATTAGATTTTCATTGAAACTGTATTCCACTATTAAATAATCAGATTTTAATAAAAGATTAAGCCTATGAAAGTTAAATTGTATGGAACAAATAAATAACTACTGTAATAGAATTTATATTTTAAAGTACTAATATTTTTAAAATATAAAATCATTTAATAATTTTAGCATTCAAAATGATGTTCTTTACTATTTTGTAATTGTTTATCATTATTAACTCAAATTAAACAATGATGGTCATTTGATTTTTTAAAAGGAAATTCTTTTCAATATTTTGTTTGGAAATTTATTAAATGATTTGTATTTACATGAAAAACATTTGTGATTTCTAACTGTTATTCCATTTTATCTATACTAGACTTACTAATTTGATTAATAAGATTAAACTAATAGTGAGACATATTAATTATCATGTTGTTATTCCATTATTCTATTCCTAGAAAATTCTAAATTAATTTCATGAATAAAACTACACAACCTACTTCTGCATTGCAAATGAAATACTTATTAATTGTTTAATAATTCTGGTAAATCTTATTAAATTAAGTTAATGAAGCACATATTTAATTACATTCATAGAAAACTATACAATATTAACATAATGCAGAATTCATTCAATATTGGCTATAACTGACTTACCAGTTTCCAGTCTCTCTAAAATACTGCTATATATAACTTCACTGCTAATGAGTTTGGTTGTATAGTTTAATAGCTTAAAGCTTCTTGGGCCAAACTATACCAAGTAAAATTATAAATTTAATAGAAGAAAAACAAATAAAATTGTATATAAGATTACTGATGTATACGGTCAGCTACAACATTGCTGCTAATGATGATGAAGCTGAAATATTGTTGGCAATTATCATAACAATTTGTTCTTGATTTGTCTGACTAATGAATATGGAAGTAAACAGACTATAGTAAGAAAGACAGCATCTCAAATACAATAGATTGATAAAAAGTCAGGGATTCAGTTTCAAACATATACAAATCAGAATATTTGTTTATAATCCTTCATAAAATGGTTAAACTTTCATTTATATAAAAAGTCCTTTCTCTGAAGTTAGAATCAAAAATCATTCTAATTCAATTGTAGAAAATTGCCAGATGGTAAATAATAATTTTAAATAATAAAATTTGAAAAAATTTTAAATAAAAAAGAAATAATAATTTTTGAATAAAAATTATTATTCCTTCAATATGCATCCAAATATGTCAAATATTACTCTGAAGGCTAATGTCAATTAAATAAACTTTTGCTCATTACTGTTAATTTCAATTTAAATGAATAGGAGAGTAGTGGATGTTATTGATTCCTATCACAAAGTATTAGAGTTTTTGTGATGATGTCATTGAAGCACAGCTCAGTGACGTAGCTAGCATAGGTGACACCCCGTGCAGATATCGTGGTGTCACCCTTTTTAACTCTTTTATAAAACACTGTTGAATTGTAATATCTTCACACTTGAGCAACTTGAACGCTATATTGAGTATGCAATGTCGCAACATATGAGTTTAGATTTATAGAATAAATCATAGTAAGATTTTCAGCTGGTGTGAGCTCTTGTGGCATCTCTTCATAGCGAAGAAACTGTCATGGGGAGGCAAGCCGTTGACCTTTTTCTTTTTTTAGGTACAGGCCTACTCGGGTGTCACCCCTAAAGGGGTGACACCCGGGGCAGGCCGCCCCCACCACCCCCCTAGCTACACCTCTGCCACAGCTGATTTTGAAACAGCACTTCCTATAGATCAGCATTCTTCAACCTTTTCACACCCATGGACCAGCAAAAATAGGAAAAACTGGCAGAAAGCTATAGATAAATTTCATGGACTGGCAGAAAGCTATAGATAAATTTTCTTAGACTTAAACTATTTAGTTATTAACAGATGCATGTGATGCATGCAACTGTTATAACTGGACATAACGAGACACTGGTTACTGTGTATTGCAATGGTGTTGTTTTCCTTTGCACATCGATCGCACGCTCTCAAGTTGCATGCAGCCACAATAAATAAGAATTTTTGCTAAATGTCACCAACAAGTGATCTGACACAATACTGCAATGCCTACTAAGTGTAACAATAGTATTGCAGTACTCCTTCTAGTTATAATGGCTTCTAACATAAAGAAGACCTGTAAATCAAGCCGAAAACATTCGTTAGAACTACAGTATAAAGAAGTGCTGAAAATGTATGAAAAGATGTGTTTTTTTATATATTTACTTTTTAACACTTGGACTATAACTAATAACACTAGTGCTGGTTGGAAAAAAAAACACAATCAAATTTTTCACCTTGCTCTTCTAACTTACAAAAAATTACACCTTTGTCAATCCAGCAAGAATTTAATAGCATATAAATGTTTTCAATTGTTTTAAACAATCTTTTTGTCAGTTACAGAAGACAGAACATTAAAAATAGAACACAAAACGATTATGGAACAAATATAAAAATTAACAGAAGTTGTCCTTGTGGACTAAATATAAATAAAAAATAAATGACATAAATATGGTCAAGAATAATGAAAAAGAATAAATATAAGATATAACATTGATAAAATTATTTATTATTGTAAAACAATCTCCAAGCAGTAGATAACATGTCCGTGTCTCTATGGTTTATACCAGTGGTCCCCAACCCCCAGTCCACCAGTACCATTTGATCCACAGACCGGTACCAGTCTGTGGATCAAATGGTACCAGGCCACCTAAGGAACTTTAAATTATTTCCATTTTATTTACTGTGGTGTATTTCTCTCGGGTTTGTGCGACTTTCAATGGACGAGAGGTTAACCGGGAACTGAGAGACGTCACCTAAAACCGTGAGTTAAAATGTTAAATTACTTTATATTCATTTTTTGGTGTAACTGTATTTTATTTTGAAGGCATGTTTAAATACAATTAAATTAAAATTATTAAATCAAAACAATCTAAAATACAAACAATCAACGTTTCCCCCCCTCAGCGGGCCGCGGTAAAATTATCAAACGTTGACCGGTCCACGGCGATAAAAAGGTTGGGGACCGCTGGTTTATACAACCAGTCCTCACTTGAAGATTTCCAACCTCTCCAGATGCCTCATCACGTGTCTATTCGTCGTTGTTTTGATATTAGCTGCCTGATCCCATTAAATATTATTGGGGTTAGAAGAGCAATTTAATATATACAGTTTGTTAAATTGCTCTTCTAACCCCCAAAAATTTACTCCTGGCTATGGAACTAAGTGAAAAACAACTTTCTGAAAAAAATTATGATAAATGTAAAAAACTACTTCATTGGAGCTAGTTTTACACTATATTAATAATGTAACATAAACTCCAATAAAGCAATTTCTTATATTTATCATTATTTATATTCTGCTTCTTAATATTTGAATATTGAAAAATTATTTTTTGTCATATATTGGTCAATTTAAAAGTAAAAATATTAAATTATTAGCGAAGTTGAGGCCAAAGTTTTAAACACAAAAACACGTACGTCGGACGTTTGATGCCACTTTCCTGTAAGCCTAGAAGTTTGACAATGGTGTTTGAAATGTTGAGCATGATTCCACTGACTTTCCAAACGCCATTGTCAAACTTCTAGGCTTATGGGAAAGCGACGCCAAACATCCGACATACACGTTTTTGCGTTTAAAACTTCGGCCTCAACCTCACTATTATTAAAATGTATTAAAATATTATTTTAGGCATAGTTCATTCTTTTTATTGTCTACATTTTTCAAACATCTACAAAAGATTCTCTCTTAACTTTTTGAAACATGGTACATAAAAAATGTTAGTAACAAATATCTATATATAAATGAGCAACAATCATCTTTACAAAGAAGAATGTCAACAGAAATATACTAAAAATTATTAATATTAAATTGATCAACTAAAGGTGTGTAAACTAAAAATTCAGAATAAGAAAATGAATTTATTCTAGAAGTTGGGAAGTTACAAAATGAATAATGCATATAAAATAAATGAAAGAAAACATTTGAACAGTGTCAATTTAACAATATCAAATCTACTCCATGGTCTACTGCCTTTCAAATTTGTTTTCACACATTTCAAAATGTTCTGGAAGTCTTCAGTCATATTTACAGAGCTTGTTCTAAAATTTAACCATATATTTGAGAAACCACCACATCACAAAACCATAACTTTTCAGAATATACAAAAAATTGATGATTTTTTCTTTAATAAAATAATTCTTCATTTACACTCAACAGATTAAATTTATCACCAGAATTCAATAATAATCTATTGCAACAATAATTAGACTATTACAGAAAAATATTTCTATTCGACTATACATACATAGATGAGTCTAGCTGATTTGTCCCTTCACACGCTGTACGAGGCAATAATAGTTCCACTGGCAAAGTCGACCTTTCTTTGTAGGCTATCATTCGCCGCAAAATGTAAAATAGTTAAAAAGTCCTCTAGCGGTGGCACAGCATAATTAAAACTTAAAAATTACATTTAATAAAATTTTTAAATTTTAATTATGCTGTGCCACCGCTAGAGGACTTTTTAACTATTTTACATTTTGCGGCGAATGATAGCCTACAAAGAAAGGTCGACTTTGCCGGTGGAACTATTATTGCTTCATACAGCGTGTGAAGGGACAAATCAGCTAGACTCATCTATGTATGTATAGTCGAATAGAAATATTTTTCTGTAAAGCCATATTGGTCCCGGCAATTTTTATTAAATAATTAGACTATTTTGCTATTTGAAACATCATATATAGTCAGCTTAGTCAATCAAAGTAGAAATCTGCCCTTCACTCATTTGTTAATAGTCAAAAAGACAAATGCTGCATCTTTTAATTAGTTCATTTACATTTTCCTATTTCATTTTATTACATATTATAAAACTTAGAAATAAATGAATATTAGCATGAGTAAAATTCATATTCAGCTTGCAAAACAGCTGCTTTTGGTGGAAGGATTTTGATAGCCTGTGTGATTGAAATAAGATCTGAATTCCACATAAAAGTGTGGATTCTCATTCTGATATATCTTACAATGTTCAAAACAGTGTAAATAATGAAATAAAATCATGTTAAATTGATTTTTCTAGGGATATGCTTGATCCATATGCTATTCTTTATGTGCAGCATTACAAAAAGATGTCTATATCTTTTGATTCTTGTATGTTAGGAATATTTGAAGATGATTTTTGAAATTGAGAGCTTTTTTCTATAAGAATCACCTATTTTGATGCCAGAGGTATAATAAATTTTTTGTTGGTAGTGTTTATTGATGATTCAATTCCTACACTCTTATCATTTTATTTTTATAAGCACATTTACTATAATGAGAATTTTGGTTATTTATTATTAATTAACTTTATATTATTTTCTCTCAAAGTACTACAGATATTTCTCTAACAGTACTATTATTTCATTAAAAAATATTTTTATAATATATTACCTGAGAAGTTAAATCCCTAATAACTTGTCTTTGTTTTAGGTTACTTTCACCATCAATATTTGCAGTTTCAATGTAACACAGACCCTGAGGATCACTTGATCTTAACAATAAAATATCTGCAGGAATTATCTCATTGCAAGATAAATGCACAATATCTCCAACATGTACATTTTTCCATAGTGTTTTAATGTAGCGTCCAGCATTCCTAAAAATATTATTTAAAATATAAATATAATAGTTACAAAATCTATAAAAATAATTCTCATTATTAAATAATAAATTACATTATATTGAACAATAGCATAGAAAAAGCATCAAAAATCTTTTAACTATATATATCAGGGGTGGACAGGCAAGAGCTCAGTGGGAGCCGAAATGTAGGTTTTGCAAAATGCATGGGAGCCGCAGTTCTGTACTTTTTTATTCTGTACCACAGTTCTGTACCGTGATTTTATTATATAATATAAAACAGGGATGGCCAACACGTAGACCGTGGTCGACCGGTCAACCGCAAGGGTTTTGAAAGTAGCCCGCGAAGCTAAAGTTGAAGAATTTACTTTCATTTAAATTAATGTTTAAAAATCTTAATTGGATAATTTATTCTTACAATAATAGACTGTCTGTGCAACGTACCCATACTGTTTGTATTTATCCCGATGAACAATGCAAATGAATGTTAACTTTTAAATTAATTGAAGTCGCGACGCATGCGCATATAAATGGCAATCGCATAAAATGGCGCAAAATCATGTGTCAGGTTGGTTGGTTGGTTGGTAATAGTTTTTTGGCACAAAGGCAACACAGGCCAAGCTGCGCCACAACACATGGTATAAATAAATACATAAATAAATAACAATAATAAATAGAATAAAATAGAACAAAATAAAACAACAGAGAAAGAAAAAAACAAAACAAAACAAAAAACAAAAAACATAGAACCGATAACAAATAAATAACAATTAAAATGTATATAGTAACAAGGTGTAAATATAAAATAAACAAACAACTAAATCTGTTTATAAATATTTGTAACTTTTAGAAAGTTCAGTAATTTATCAACATTTGGCCTCTGGCCCAAAATCTCTTTAAAACTTGCATTTCCAAAATGCTGCCTACGAATCCTTGCAGAAGCAGTGCAATTGCTCAGTATGTGCTTAACGCTTACAGTACAATTGCAATACTGACACACAGGCTGGTCATCACCCGTCAGAAGGTATTGATGAGTCAGTCGAGTGTGTCCAATTCTCAAACGAGTAAGGATGACCTCGGATCTCCTGTCGTAAGGTTTCTTCTGTGTCCAATTTTCTATCACAGGTTTGATCTCGTGTAGTTTATTGTGGACTTGTGCGTTCCACACATTTTGCCATCTCTCCTCTAGTCGTTTTTTAACAACTAGCTTCAAGTCACCTCCTTCAATATGCATTGTATGCTGAGAAGGACTTGCTGACTTTGCAGCTGCGTCAGCTTCTTCATTTCCTCTTATACCTACATGGCCTGGGACCCAACAAAATTTTATAGAGAAATTCCTCGCAAAAAGATGGCAAATCAGCTTACGAATTTTAATCACTATGGAGTGAGAACTAGGTTCATACGAGATCAAAGCCTGAAGTGCACTAACTGAGTCAGTGTAAATCATGCAGCAACGATGACCTTTCCTATTTATATACTTTAAGGCTAAATAAATAGCCTGCAACTCCGCAGTAAAAATGGAGGAATTTGGTGCGATTTGTTCTGCCACAATTTCATTCTGACAGACAAAGGCTGACCCAACGTAATCATCCGATTTAGACCCATCAGTGTATATAGGAATTAAATTCCTGTCACGATGTCGAATTTCAGCAAAGTACTGTCTATACATGTAATCTGGGGTGGATTCCTTAGGAAATTGCTTTAAGCTAAGATCGACATTTATCACAGGAGTTGACCAAGGTGATATACTATAAAGCTCAGGCTGTGAAATGTTGCCCATATCCAGGTCAATCGTGCTGCTGACATTCTCCATTCTTATGCTGAATGTAGGGACACTACTTGGGCGGGCTGCAAATAATCTTATCAGCTGAGTATCTGATACTATACAATCAACTGAAGATTTAATCTGAGATTTCTGCTTAATATAATAGAACAGAGACAACTGCTCTCTCCTGAGAGATAGTGGAGGCTCATAAGCATCCACGTACAAACTTTGAACAGGAGAAGTTCGAAATGCACCAGTGCACAAACGCAATGCTTGATGGTGGATTGGATCCAGCATCCGAAGAGTAGATTCTCGCGTAGAGCCATAGACAACGCTTCCATAGTCCAGCTTAGAGCGAACGAGGGCTCTATATATCCTAAGCATCAAACATTTGTCTGCTCCCCAGGATGAGCAGCACAGTACCTTTAAAAGGTTCAGAGATTTTAAACATCTACTCTTCAAATTGCGCAAGTGTGATAAGAACGTCAGTTTTTGGTCAAACACAACACCCAAAAACTTTGCCTCATTGACTATTGGGATTTTAACCCCATTTAGGTGAATTTCCGGGTCCAGGTGCAAACCACGCCTTCGGCAAAAGTGGATACAGGAGGTCTTCTCTGCATTAAAAGTAAAACCATTGATCTTGGACCAATTGTCTATGCGGTTTAGCGAGGTTTGCAGCTGTCTCTCGATGAAACCCATGTTACTAGACTGGCAGGAGATCTGAAAGTCATCCACATACAGAGTGTGTTTCACACTGGGAGGAAGACACTTAGCTATGCTGTTAATTTTTACTAGGAACAGAGTCACACTCAAAATACAACCTTGAGGAACACCTTCTTCTTGTGTGAAAGGCCTAGAAAAAGTGTTGCCCATCCTGACTTGGAATCTACGATTCTGCAGGAAGTTTTTTATAAAAATTGGCAAATTACCCCGCAATCCGAATTTGTGCAGATCACGGAGTATACCGTATCGCCAGCAGCGATCGTAGGCCTTCTCTATATCAAAAAACACAGACACTAAGTGCTGCCGTCTAACAAACGCTTCGCGTATAGATGTTTCAAGAATTACTAAATTGTCTGTGGTACTTCTGTTCCTACGGAATCCACTCTGATGTGGTGAAAAGTAGTTCTTTTCCTCTAAGAGGAACATCAGGCGTCTGTTTACCATTCTCTCGAAAAGTTTGCAGAGACAACTAGTCAGAGAAATTGGTCTATAATTAGAGGGATTCTTGTGGTCTTTACCTGGCTTGGGTATGGGAATGATGATAGATAGCCTCCAAGAGTCTGGAAAAGTATGTTCTGTCCATATTCTGTTAAACAGATTCAGAAGATTACTGAGGGAATTGTCTGATAGATTTTTAATCATGCTGTAGTGGATTTTATCCGGGCCTACAGCAGTATTCCCCGAGCGAGAGATTGCTGTACATAGTTCTATTCTGCTGAATGGCACATTATATTCCTCATTAGATGGAGAGTGGAAGTTTAGATATTGTTTTTCAGATTGCACTTTGTAAGCCTGAAAATCCTTTGTATACATAATATTGCTGGATGAGGACGAAAATGTTTCACCCAAACAATCAGCAATACCTTTTATGTCACTGATTATTGTGCCATTATTTTCCAGCATGGACAGAGAGTGAGAAGCATATTTCCCGTTAATTTTATGGATTTTATCCCAGACCGCTTTTGAGCTGGTGGAAGATGTTATGCTAGATACATACTTCCTCCAAGAATCCCTTTGGCTTTGCCTCCTTATTTTTCTGGCATTTGCCTTTGCTTTTTTAAAAGCTATCAAATTCTCAGCAGTGGGGTATCTTCTGAAGATCCCCCATGCTTTCTTTTGTTTTTTAAATGCTACCTCACAATTCTGATCCCACCATGGTTTCGGATGTTTTGGATATCTGGTTGACGTTTTCCCCATTGTTTTTTCGGCTGCCTGAATAATACTCGATGTGACAACTTCTACTGCATCATTGATATCGGCAGTATTGACCATTTCCTCAGTGATGTTAGCCAAAGAGGAAAATGTAGGCCAATCTGCCGTTTCAAATTTCCAGCGTGGTGGACGGGCTGTTTCACAGCTTTCTCTGCCTCGATATTCTAAAAATATTGGGAAGTGGTCGCTGGAAAGTGGATTACATCCAACCTTCCATGTAAACGCTGAAAACAGATTTGGACTAGCTAATGTCAAATCAATGGCAGTAAATGTTCTTGTTGGGGCGTGGAAGTATGTCACTTCTCCAGTATTAAATAAATACAGTTGGTGATTGCCTATAAATCTCTCAATGGCCCTGCCTCGACGGTTTATGTCGGGACTGCCCCACATTGGGTTGTGGCCATTGAAATCACCGAGTAAAAGGAATGGAGTCGGCAGTTGTTCAACCAAGGCATCCAATTCATCTTCATCGATTCTGACATCTGGTGGCAAGTATATGGAACAAACTGTGACAGTAACGCCAATTGAAATTCTGACTGCCACAGCTTGCAGCTCTGTTGTTATTTGTACCGGTAAGGACGGGATGCGGTTTGAAACCAGTATAGCCACACCTCCGCTGGCACGGTTGTGGCTATCGTCATCCTTACGATAAAGATTGAATCCTTTTAAAGAAATATTTTCTCCAGGTTTCAGATGGGTTTCCTGGAGTGCCACACAGAGAGATGAGGTAGATAATGTCAAGTGTTTAATGTCAGAAAAGTTGTTGCGGAAACCACGACAGTTCCATTGGATTATTTTGTTATCCATTATGTGTTTGAGGCAGCATTCTTCGCAAAAGTGTCCCTCTTCAATTTCACAGAGGATTTTCCTTTTGGAGGTGAGGTTGGTTGTGGCACCTCCATATTATTCTCTTCATCAGAGATATCAGAGAACTCACTCATAGATTGAGCCTCTGATTTTTTAGATTTAGAGAGAGCTGCTTTCACTCTCTGTTTGTTTAGTGGGTTCTTACTTGCCTTCTTAGAACCCAGGTTTCTTGTTGTGACCCCTGTTTTAAGTAGGGGTGCTTTTGCTTTTAAATTCTCTTTTTCTTGTGTTTCTTTTGATGGGATCAGTAGACATTTCGCATGGCAAGTGAGAGATTCTTTCGGAGAAACTGAAATATTCGTTTGAACTGCACATGTCTTTGTGGATTTCAAAACAGCTGCGAATGTCTTCTGTTTCAATGGTGCACTTGAAGTGACCATGCGCCGAGCCTCTGGGTAAGGTATGTTGCTAACTGTTTTCACTCGTTGGATTTCTTTCTCTCTCTGCCATGCAGGGCATTTCCGGGAGTAGGCAGGATGGGCATCTTTGCAATTCACACAGCATGGAGTATTGGTACACTCAGCACTCTGGTGACCTTCACTTCCACACTGTGCACATACGCTCTTTCCTCTGCAGGATGTTTGAGAATGTCCAAACCGCTGGCATTTGAAGCAGCGCAGTGGGTTTGGAACATATGGTCGAACTGGACAGCGCAGATATCCTGCAGTAACAAATGATGGTAATGTTGGCTTTCCAAAAGTGAGAATGAGATGTTTAGTTGGTATCAACTTGCCATCACGACGAATGGAGATGCGTCGGACAGCAGTGACACCTTGATCTGAAAGACCGATCTGGATATCTGATTCATCTTCAGACATCAGATCGACCTCAGATATCACACCACGTGATGAGTTCAAACTTGCGTGTGGTGTGATGGTGACTGTTATGTCTCCTAGAGATGTCATTTTCAAAAGCTTTGCTGACTGTTGAGAGGAGGCTGCTTCTATCAGTAGGTCCCCTGACCTCAATTTTTGTATTTTCTTTAAATGTCCAATAGTTGATTCAAACAACTTTTGAATTAGGAAAGGGGAACACTTAGACATCGGTTTTTCAGTAGTACTATGTACTATGAGATAAATTGGTTGGTTGGAGGAACTGACCTCCTTTGGTTGTGATGCAATGGTGCTTGTGGTTTTTGCTTTTGATGAATCCATGTTTAAAAATAACTATTCAGCTCCTAGTGACCCCACCCACCATGGGGTCCAACAAGGGGATGCCGTCACATGGGAGACTCCCATAGACCGTCACACCAGGGTTTCCCAGGAGCTATACCCTCACAATGCAGTCAAGAAGAGCACATCTTGCCTGACGTGTCCGCCCGGTCTGCATCGATCGGTTGACTCCCAGCCGAGGTCAAGAATGACTCACCGACCAGCCGATTGACTCAAACGGAGCCTGATTTGAGCCTCCCGTTTATCCGAAGCAGGGGCCAAAGCAGTGTGTTGGGGACGTTATGTTGCCCCTCAACTACCAGGATCCCCCTTTCCGGCATACGGGACACCACGCACGGCAAACACGTGGGTGGGCGTTCAGATCCCAGGGATGGTAAAAAGGAGTTTCTAAACCATCTCTGGGAGGTCCCCTCACCACGGACAGGAACCCACATCGAGGGGCATGTGTCAGACAGTAACGTGACAGCCCCTGGCTTCAAACCACTTGTTACTCCTTGTTTGTGCACTTGAATTTACTTTCAATTTTAGTTTTATTTATTTATTCATACAGCGAACAGAAGCAGGTATGTTAGTTTACTAATTATTGTTTTAAATGTTATTAATATTTATCCCTATTATTTTAAAATGAATAAACCAAGTACAGGCCAAAAATAAATAAAAACTTATCATTATTTATTTATCATTATTAATTATTTATTAAAATATCTATGAAAAACCCTAAAATTGTTTGTCCATATTCATAGTCGCCCGCAGACTATATTTTACCGAAAAGTAGCCCCTAAGGGATAAAAGTTTGGCCACACCTGATATAAAAGTAATATAAAACAAATATTGAATTTTTTAATAAACATATTTTCACAAAATTGTGAAAATAAAATAGTAAAAATAATAATAAAAAGCAGAAATCAACACTTTCAGCAAGAGCCACATGTAACTCAAAAAGAGCTGCATTTGCCCATGTCTGATATATATATAAACAACAAACCAACCAAATATATTGAATTCCCAAACAATCTGCTGGATTTTTAATTTAGGCTAAATTATGGTTACTTTAATGATAAAAAAAAAGCAATTTGGCCTAGAGGTAGTTAGTTAAGCTCCATCTCTTTATATATATAATAATTAGAAACAAATTTAATTTTTAATTTAAATTTAAAATATTCTAGAAGAGAAAATTAGCCTGGAATGAGACTCTAATCCCCAACTCCTGTTTGCTGTACAGTTGCATTGCTACTTATACCACCAAAATGCCAGTCTGATATTTTATTTTCAGAGCCATTAATTTATAATATAATCTAGATAATAGAGTGTCGTGGGTGCTAATGTTGCCCCCAGTCAGTGCTATGATTAATCAGTATGGTCAGCGCCGGATTAAGCCTCTAGCGGGCCCTAGACAAAATTTAAATTGGGGCCCCATTTAAATAAGTTGCATCTAAACAAATCTTATATAACGTGACATTAGTGTAGCTAGCATGGGTGACACCCGGTGCGGATATCGTGGTGTCACACATAACTTTTTAACTCTTTTATAAAACACTATTGAATTGTAATATCTTCGCACTCGAGCAACTTGAATGCTATATCGAATATGCAATGTCGGGACGTATAAGTGTAGATTTAGAAAATAAATCATAACCATCCGTATATCAGTACTACCACAAGGCGCGGCCATAGTAATATTTGTAGATGGCGCGAGAGATCCCGTGGCGTACATTACTTCTGATGCACAGGTGGCTGTTGACTTTTTTTTTTTTTTTAGGTAAGGCTAGTCGAGCGGAGCTTAGTAAGAATTGTTAAATACAGCCTTTTCTGTCCTATTGAATTTCGATTCGAGTTTCGAAATCGAAACAGAGAAATCTTCTGCACTGAAGCCGGGCCCCTCCGAATTACGGGCCCTAGACATTTGTCTACTTTGCCTATTCAATAATCCGGCCCTGAGTATGGTAATATCTAGATTATACTGGAAGTGAAGATCAGAAAGAGGTCTGGTGGGAAGTATAACTAGCAACACAGCCCTACAACTATCAGGAGTTGGTGGATTCGAGTTCCACAACAGACCAATTTTTATTTCCAGAATATTCTAAATTTAAATTAAAAATAAAATTTATTTCTAATTATTATATTCATTAAGAGATGACAGCTTAACCATCTGCTTGTAAGCCAAATTGCTTTCTTTTTAATCATTAAAGTAACTATAATTTAGCCCAATAAAAATTTAGTAGATCATTTGGAAAATCTTATAGCATCAGTCAGGAAGCTCACAAAACATTGAAAGTTTGGTTTTATAGCTTAAGAATACAATTTTATTAAACAGGTTCTATTGTTTTTTTCTTCATGAAAACATTAGAAAGAAAAGTTTTTCACTGTTTTTTTATTTGAATCATGTTGTTGCAATGTGATGATAAGGCAAAATGTGTGCATAATTGTGATTAAAGAACAGTGAAAAGTCTTTCACTGTTTTTTATTTGAATCATGTTGTTGCAATGTGATGATAAGGCAAAATGTATGCATAATTGTGATTAAAGAACAGTAAAAAGTCTTTCACTGTTTTTTATTTGAATCATGTTGTTGCAATGTGATGATAAGGCAAAATGTGTTCCTAATTGTGATTAAAATATTCAGACTCCGTAATATTTTACCATTTCTATATTTGTCTGAAAGCAATACTTCATTTTATTTTTCAATAATTGAAAATGAAACAATAAATTCCAATAATTTTTAAAAATATACAGTTAATTTGTTAATACAAATTACAGATGTTTGAGTTTTAATACAGAATGATTGAAAAGTCATGCACATGTATGTTAAGAATCAATTTTATTTGTGAGGTTAATGTACAATAATATAGAAGGTAGTAAAAACAAAGTTTATAATCTGATCTTTAAGAAAAGCAAAACCAAATCATGTAATTACAACATATGTTTGAAATGGCCTCCTTGTTCATGAGTACAGGCATGAGCTCTTTTTATCATGTTTATGTCACCTAGTGGAGCATCCAAAAACTGATGCTGGCAATCACCATTATAATGTTCTTCTTTAGTTCATCTATTGCATGTGGATTATTTTTATATTTTTATTTTTTATATATATTTTTATAGTTTCTTTTGAGATGCCCTCCAGCAAGAAAAATCTGGGGTGACAAATCTGGCAATTGTGGGGGCCACAATTCTTTAGAAATCAAATGAAATACAGTGACAAATACTAAAAAATAATCACAAGAATTGCAAAATCTGGCTATTTCTGATTAAACTCATCTGCAACACATGCATAAGAGTGACTGGTGAAATAATGCTTAACAATGAAAATCTGTTGTTCTTGGAGAAAAAGTATTTCACTTTCTTAATAAACAAAGCAATACTAAAGCCAATTTTATGACTTTCACACAAAAGTCAGAGTTTCTATTATTAATAGTCAGCAGTCAATACAGTGTCATATTGTGATGGGAGACACAATAAAAATAACTTGACATCAAGATCAAGATGTTAATTATTGATTTAGCTGAAAGAAATTTATTTCAAAAAACTTTCCTGAATAAAAGTTCACACATGTTTTTAATATTGAAATCCAGTTTAAAATATTTAATTTCTAAAAGCAAGCCAAACAATTAAGTTTAGTTATACATGTTAAAATTGAGTCTAAAATTAAATGAACTGTGTATATATTAAAATAACTATAAGTTATTATTTTAATAATTGTTTTTAATGATTTAAGAGAAATCTCATTAGTTTATTAGAGTTAAAACTTTTAAAATATTGAGTAACCTCAAGGCACCACTAATGACAATTATTGATGTTAACAACTATTCCTGAAAAGGAAAAACTACATTTCATCTGACTGTTCTATTTAACCATCAACGTTAAAAATTTTTGAACTTTGTTTATTTGCCTTAGCTTATTGTTCTATTGCCTTGAAGGTAATTTTTTCAACAATGCAATATTCATAATCATGCTATTATAAAAAAACTTCACTTGAAATTTTACAAAATTTTAAGAAAAAATGAGCACCTATATCATTTACAGCAATATTAGTCAAGTATTTAATTCAGTTATTTCTTTTGGACACATTAGAAAATCACTTTGACTTACATTATCATTGCCTTCCTTTGTTGTATTTATCAAATAAAATTGAGTGACATTAATTTACTGACTTTTTCCTTTATATGGTATTCCACTGTAAATTATTTTTTATTGCTTATGTAGACTTTACCATCAGCATAATATGACTGTGCTCACTTGTTCTAATGATCTAAGATTATTAATCTAAACAAACTTTACTTTTTAATAAATAAATTCAATAACCTGCCTTATTTTAATTTAGGTAATGTCACTAGAGTAAGGTTCATTTTTTATCATTAACTAACTTCATAGGTTAAACTCTACTATTTTGCTTATTGGAAACTCCAGTACACAGAATAGTAGACTAAGGTTTGGTTCAGAGCTGTAGAATATGTCCAATTGTGTCAACAAGATTTAAAAAATTAAAGTTGTCACAGGGAAATTTATGGTATAAAAAATATTACAGAAATAGCCACAAAAATGGAAAAGCATCTCAATTAATGTCTATAGGCATAATTTTCCAAAATGCAGGAAAACCATATATTTAAAAAGTGAAATTGTAATGTTGTTTACTTTGTTTCTAATCAATTCAGTTACTTGTTATATCACTGTCTAGTTACACTTATCTGCTTGTAGTAAAGACAAGTCAGTCTCAGCTACTTGTCTCTACTTTGTTCAGTTTCAATTTTAATGAAAAACCAAAACCAAAATACAGCTTTAAAAAGAATTAAAAAATAAAATCCATTTTTATTTCAAAATTCTTTTCAATGCTGTTTTATAAGTAAATTATCATACAGATCTTAATTAAAACAAAATATTCACTTGTTCCACTTACACAGGAAAGTTGAAAATTAATAAACTACATTTAAATACTTTTTCCAAAATTGTCTTGATTAAATAGCTAAATAAAGTTTAATTTCCTTTATTTTTCATGTTTTTTTCTTAAATTTATTATAAATTAAAAAATATTAATGTCAAAATATGTTTTAAATTTTCATAAAAATGTGATTGTGATCACAAAGAGGTTCATGGGTAGTCTGTATCTGTGTTAAAGCTTCTTTAAGTGTCTCTCACATTAGCCAAGTGATACAATTTCTTAAACTTTGTTATCCTCCTTACTGTCCTCTTCAGAAAATTATACTGCCAGCTCTTCCAAATTTTCCTCTCTCCATGACTTTCTGGCAACTTGTAAAGGATATAACACTATATAAACAGTATAAAATACTCATGGTGTGTATGGGAAAGATGCTCCTAAATGTCAGATGTGTCAAATGTGGCTTTGAAAGTTTTGTTTGGGAAATTTTGGAAAGAAATTATTAATAATAATTCAAACTTGAAAAAATCATAGTGTATCACCAACATGATGATTGTGTTCCACATGCATTAAGTGAAAAAACGAGATGGATAGAGTATAATGTTGTCTGATGAGAGTAGGCAGTTCTAAGGTTTCATTTTATTTTTAATTTAGTTACTTATTTTTATCATAGAAAGCTTTTTCATGGATGACAAAATTTGAATAAAAATATTTGTTATTAACCGAAAATTTGTTCTAGTGGGTTGTGATTGTTCAGTCAAGTACCAAGGTATCACTGTATTACACAGAGGTATTTGATTAATGTGATTTTGAGATATACGGTAGCATTAAGGGATTAATTAATTGCATTAAGGGATACCTGCATTGCATTTATGCTTTTGTTTTTGTCTTTCATCTTTGGTTATATTTTTGATTTTTTATAAATTTTGAAATGTTCATTAATTTGAATCTTTATAAAATGAGGAAACATAAAACAAGACCTTACTATATAAACTATTCCAATCTATCAGTATTATGGTTTGATAAGATGTTAAAAATAAAGTTTCATATTTCTATAGACTAGTAGAGCATTATTATATAAAATCTATATTTTAATTTAAAAATAAAAAGTAACGAAATATTCTTACTTATTAAATATCCTACATGTAGAACTGTTTACCCTTTTATCTGATTTATATCTCCTCCAATCTTCAAAAGCATCCTTAACTGCTGTTACACCAAGCACAAATCCAAGAGGAACCATAGAAATTTCTCTACCAAATGCTTCAATTAACCAATTAAGAACAACAATACCCAAAAAGTATAAATTTGCAAACCTATGAAATTGTTCAAAAATATTTTTTGGTATAAAAGAAAGAATGGTATATCTTGTTGTCCTAATTTTGTTGGCAAGATAGGCATGGTTTGGATGCTGCCTGTCAGATATATTCTTATTTGTAGTATGATTTGGCACAACAATTCGAATCTCTTTATCTGATGGCGATGATGACTTGCATTTTCTAAAAATTTTGGATAAAAATGAAGTTCTTGAACACTGCACACATGGTTGATTAAATTGAATATTTTGCTCTTGGTCTGTCATCTTCAACTGTAAAAATAATAATTTAATCAATCAATTTATATAAAACCAGATTGTTATTTACTTATATATAATATAAGAGGATTCGGTTAATGTAACCCTTGGTGCCAAGATGGCAGCTCGTCTCTGATTCCAGCAAGGAAACAGTGGGACGCACATTCTAACCTAACCTAATCTATTCTAATAATTTGGTTGCTAATAATTATGGTAATTTATTAGAATAGGTTAGGTTAGGTTTGAATGTGCATCCCACTGTTTCCTTGCTGGAATCAGAGACGATCCGCCATCTTGGCACCAAGGGTTACATTAACCAAGGATTTAAATACCAATGATACCATCCTTCCATTAATATGGCAAAGATAATATGTATTTTTTTACAATATTATAAATTGTCTACTTGGACATTACTTATTAATAGGACTTTATACCGGTGTATTGGTTAGCGACACAAAGATGAGTTCAGTTTTTTCAGGAAAAATTACTACAGGTGATAAAAATAAAGAATTTTTGTTTTTCTGATTCTGAACTCATCTTTGTGTTGATAACCAATACACCGGTATAAAGTCCTATTAATAAGTTATGTCCAAGTAGACAATTTACAATATTGTAAGAAAATTAAGGACTGTAAGGCAACTAAATTCACATAATATATTGTTCTTTGTTGTTAATGTACAAAAGATGTAAAAAACATTATATTTTTAATTCTCAATATTTTGTACTTTATATATCAAAATTAAGAATCTATTAACATGTTTTGTGATATTAAATAAAATTATAAAATAAATAAAATTCAAATTTGAGATACTTTACATAAAAAGAAATGCTGAGTAACTGAATCTAAAATATGGAGTAAAAAATGTACTTGCTATCAAAAATATGTTATTATGATATTCAAAGTAAAGGAAAAAATTAGATCAAAATAAACAATAAACTATTTTATGTGAATTATATTTACAGTAGAGAATTTGAATAAAAGCTTATACCCAAGTAATGTTTCAAGAATCTGTATACATCCTTAGAAATTTACTCAAAACAAAGTATATTACATCATATTTCAAGTTTGTTATAAATTCAGTGTCAAAAAATTAATAGAATAGACATCAAGCTTTCTTAACTCAAATTTTATTTTTGTCCTAACTTAACTTCCATATACTCAATGCATTCTGTATTTCTGTAAGTTAAAATAGGTTTGAGATCATGTCATTAACTCAAAATTTTTAAGATCTGGAGACTTAGTTTCACATCTAATTTAATGTATTTTCTTTTGTGTTTCCAAGGGAAATATTATGACAAAGTTAAAGTTTAGTATTATACACAATTACACCTTTAAAAAGATGAATATGCACTTAATGCCAAAATATAATAAAATATAAGTCCAAAAGCTTCTTTTAGCAATAAAACCTACATTTTACAGTGGAACCCTGTTTATCTAGCTCAAATAGGACCAGCTCAATCTGGATAATCTAGAAAATTCATTAACAACATAAATAACACAGTTTATATACATTTTATTTTATGTTTCTAATTTCTTTTCCATCATAACAATAACTTGTTTTTAGTTTCATTAACGGCCATCAACATCCATTGTGATCTCCTACACTTTTCTTATATTAACCTATATTTTTCTTAGTTTTATTTAGAATAAAATACATCCTAAAATTTTCTTATAGCTTTTTGATAACACAATACTTTGGGAACATGATAGGTATGTTCCCAAAACTCCATTTTACAAAAACGGAAAAATAGATGATTGGTTCCAGACCTTAAAAACCAGTAAAAATAATACAATAAACCAATTAATGTAATTGGTTTTAGAATGTGTTTAAACAAAATACAGTGGTGCCTTGTAGTTTAAATTTATTTCATTCCAGGAGGCTATTTGAACTCCAAATCGTTCGAAAGTCCAAAGCAATTTTTCCCATTATAAATAATGGAAAATCAATTAATTCATTCCCAGACTTAAAACTAAACTTAAAACAGGAAATAAACTTAAAACAGGAAATACACAGAAGTTAAGATAAAAATAACAGAATAAAATGCCCTAATAATAAATTGAAACACAAAAACAATAAATAA
The DNA here is from genome assembly GCF_030686945.1 of Centruroides vittatus. Lineage (NCBI taxonomy): Eukaryota > Metazoa > Arthropoda > Arachnida > Scorpiones > Buthidae > Centruroides > Centruroides vittatus. The sequence goes on along the minus strand of NW_027120684.1, from coordinate 1,311,376 downwards.
AATATATAAATACTGGATAATAAAATGAAAATTGCACACTGTAGACTTTAGCGTCTTAAACGTGGCCACCAGACCCGCCACACCATGTATCACTTTTGTGCTTTGTGATAAGTTCCTTTTTCATTTCAATTGTTAATACAGAACCTTCTTCTTAGACTTTGTTGCTTCCATATACTTCTCGAATACCATGGTTAATAAGTAATGGTTATATTCTGTTATACAGAGTTTTGCTTATTATTAACTACTGTTGTTACTTAACATAGATGTGTGATTTAATTATACAGTAACATTCAATTATAAAGAACATTAATGTGAGAATCTCACATTAGCAATAATGTGTGATTGTGTTCTTTGTTTAAAAACTTATTTTATTTCTTCACATTTTGTTTGAATAACATTAAGTTGAAATGTCTTCAGATAAAAAGCAAATTGGGCATATGCTCTGAGTTTTGGAAAGAATATAATGCTATACAAACATTAAAAACAATTTGTAATGTGTGTTGGGAAGATGCTACTAAACTTCAAGCATTAAAAAAGTACTGTTTAAGAAATTTTGAACTAAAGGTTTTGGATGCCTTCTACATTTTGTATGTAGAAAGCATCCGAAAGCTGTTGATGAAGAAAAATTACAGAAAGAAATTATTAAAAAACAACAAACACAAAATATACTATATATAAACAAACACACAAAAAATAAAGCAATAATAGCAAGAGCATAATGAAAGAGTGAGAGCAAGAGACGATTTGGAATCACAACGGATTGTATTTATGCTTCAAGTGTATTTTTTTCTGCATGTGCAATTTGAACTTTGAAACATAATTCAAACTCTGAGGCAAATTTTTGTCAAATTCAGCATTCAAACTCTGAAGTTAGAATTATTCAAAGTATGAGGGTACCACTGTATTTCAATGTTAATTAATAAAAGCAGAGGAAGGACAGTTATATTAATAACTTATCAGAAAAATCTAACAAATTTATATTATTCATACAAATTTTATTTTTTATTCCACTTTTTCAATTAAACATTAAAACACTTCTAGCTTTTAACACCAAATAGCATATAAAAACTATTCTGTATTTAAAAAAAAAACAGAAGGAATGCAATTGTTAAAAATATCATCAAACTTGAATTATATTTTTTCTGACTGCTTCAATACTGGGATAAAGTCAAAATGAAAGATTGATTGTCACTACACACATTCAAATAAATCACAAAATAACAGCCAAATCTTAAAACTTAATTAAGTTAACACACAATTGCTACATTAAAGTTTTAATTTAATTGTTAAAACTTAATTGTAGCAGGCTTAAAAAAACAATTTTTAAGAAATTTTCAGAAGACCAATTTTCTAGGAAAGAAAATATGAATATTTTTTTCTTAGAATTAAAATCAAATGGAGATTTTTAAAAGCAAATTTATTGAAACATGTTAGATTAAAACAATTGGTGTAAAAAGAGAACTGAATTTTTTCCAGGCAATGTTAAATCAAAATCAAAATGTAAAAAAAATCTCTAAAAAACAATTGGGTGTATTTTAAACAAAACAAAAGTAAAATAGCATATACAAGGTGCAGTGAAAAAGTTCCAGGACTGGTGACATGGCACTATAATTGGCCACATACTGAACTTGTACAAACTAGGATGCATAATAGACATCGTTATTTAGCTTACCACCAAATTTTGTGCCATTACTGCATGTAGTTTTTGTTTCTTGCTATTTAGATTAGATCCATGTTCTCGCCAATTTGCAATTTCCATTGAAATCTGAAAAACACACTCATTGTTCTTTTCGATAGGGAGGGAATTGTTCTTCGAGAATTTGTTCCACAAGGTCAAACTATGAATCAAAATTTTTATATGGAGTTTTGAGGTGCCTGCATGAAAATGTCAGGCAAAAAAGACAGATCTTTAGAAAGCTCAGAACTTGTTGTTTCATGATGACAACTTTTCCATTCACACAGCTATCTCTATTCAACAGTTTCTAGCCAAAAGTAAAATGCCATGGTATCCTCCCTCCATATTCCCCAGACTGTTTGTTGACACCATGTAACTTTTTTCTATTTCCACACACAAAAACAGTGTGAAAAGGATAATGATTTGAGAACATTGATGACTGTCAAACAGAATTACAGCAAATTCTTAATGATGTCACAAAAAAGTTTCAGGAATTTTTTTGGAAACTGGGAGAAGCACTGGAATCTATATACAGCTTCAGAAATAACTTATTTTGAAGGTGACAACTCTCAATAAATTAACGTGTACATCAGATATTTTTTACTGGACCAGTCCCAGAATGTTTTGACTGCACCTTGTACAGATACATACCACTACATAAAATCAAATTTTAATGCTGAAATAATTATGTTTAGTCATAATCAGAATAATAAATTTTCTGTAACCCCTAGAAAATATCCCACTAGGAAAACATATACTACAATTTGAGAACCACTGCTGCAACAATTGTACAGAACAAATACACTTTTAAAAATATGCAATTGTATATTTTCAAAATATAGAATTGCATATTTTGAAAAGAGTCAAGTGTTAGTCTATTTTAAACATTTCTTTTAACTTGTATTGTATCATTTTAAACTATTCTACAAAAGAATTTAAGAAACTATTTGAAGAAAAATCAAAGAATTTTGAAATGTTTATTATAGAACAGGGGTGGGCAAGCAAGAGTTCAGTGGGAGCCAAAATGTAGGTTTTGCAAATGCATGGGAGCCGCAGTACTGTCGTGGCGGATAGTATGGTAAGGCAAGCGATTTTATTATATAATATAAAACAAATATTGAATTTTTTTAATAAATATATTTTCACAAAATTATAAAAAATAAAATTGTAAAACTAATAATAAAAAACAGAAATTAACACTTTCAGCAAGGGCCGCATGTAACTCAAAAAGAGCCACATGCAGCTCTCGGAGCCACATTTGCCCATGCCTGTTATAGAATATTTAAATCTTGCTTCCTTACTGAAATGCTGATTTTTTTACAATATTATAAATTGTCTACTTGGACATAACTTATTAATAGGACTTTATACCGGTGTATTGGTTAGTGACACAAAGATGAGTTCAGAATCAGTTTTTCCAGGAAAAATTACTACAGGTGATAAAATAAAGAATTTTTGTTTTTTTGACTCTGAACTCATCTTTGTGTCACTAACCAATACACCAGTATAAAGTCCTATTAATAAGTTATGTCCAAGTAGACAATTTATAATATTGTAAGAAAATTAAGGACTGTAAGGCAACTAAATTCACTGAAATGCTAATTATTTGTTATTTATTCATATTGAATAAAATAACAAATAATGTATACATGTATATATTTAGTCATTTATTTAATAAAATAAAAAACAATTTGTGAAATGTTGTGCAATTATTTCAATAGTAGTAAAATCTAAATTATCTTATTTATCAAATAATAACATTGAGTAATTTCCATGAAAAAAGTAGGCTTAACTGTAGCATTGTCCTCATTTTCATCTTAAATGCCTAGCAACAGAAGGAAATTAATGATTACTTTCAGAATAAACCAGTTCATACAAAACAAATTCATTGAAATGTAATTAAACCACTATTAATGTTTATGCTATTACCGCTTCAAATGACATAAATGTATTACACAAATATATGAATCCAGTAAATAACATTGAATTTTGACAAAAGTATTAAAGAAAAATTTTTTTTACTACATTATAATTTTATATAATTATTATTTACAAAATTTTCATCTTATATGAAAAAATTCTTAAATCTATAATGAATATAAAATGACAATATTTAAAACTCTAAAATGTAATCTGTTTGTTGACAAATTTGTCAACAGACATATTGACAAAATAAATAAAACATATTGATTACCTTACAGATACATTATCACAAGTACAGTACATTCTAAAGATAAGTTAAACATATTTATATTAAATGTATTGTAATTTGTGGGATTGAATTCCAACAAGCAATCCCAGGATATGTCAAGTCCTGTCCAATGGCTGATTAGAATATATAACAGGAAGGTTGTATGCAACATTTGGAACTATCACAGTTATTTCATGTTTGGCTTATGATGGAATTCCATTGTAAGTTACAGACTACTTGCAATTTGAAGTCAACAATATTAATGTCCATCTTGGAATTCTAAAATCATTTCAATAGCATCAATAGTAAATGTTATTCCGGAAATTTTAAATTTTCATTTAGAATCATCATGTAAATAGGATTTTGCATTTATTAAACTATTCTAAATCAGAAAGTAGCATTCTTTAGTTATTTTAAGAAATTAATATCGAATCTCAGCTGTTTGCTTTTAGCATGGACAATTAGCTTTTTCAAGGATGCTGTCCATTGAACCACTGCATTTAGCATCTGTCCATGGTTTTGCTGATGTTTCCAGTTATCATCTTTAAGAGAGTTCAAGAATTACTAAGAGTAATACTAAGAGTAATTCTTGAACTTGGGTGAATGTTAGATTCAAAGGACATAACATTTAGGTTTATTCATCCAAAAAACCCCCTTTTTAAGTGGTTATAAAGGTGAATGTGTAAGGAGTTGATTCTTAACCATTTTATTTTTGTTTGGGGATTATTTTTAGTTCATTATTCTACTTATTTTGGAGCATTTTATTTCATTAAGGATAGACTGCTGCACCTCACCTGTGTGGCCATTAGCCATATATATATATATATATGAAAACATGTATATTTGTATATAGTCATAATTCTATTCTATTTCTGTGATTTCTTCTATCTTTTTCTGGAACTTTCTAGGATGACCATTATTGCCTTTGGGTAGGATTAGCCATTCCACAGAGGAAGAGAACAGTAGGAGATAAGGTGACCGGGTGAAAAATGACTGGCGAGTTGATCAGTTTTTCACACTGCTAACAAGGTCGAAGAGAGATCTTGACAAGAAGATTGAGGGAACAAAGTCTGTTAAGAAAGAAGGAACAGAAAGAACTCCGTATTAGCGAAAGGCCTGAGGATGCCTTTGAGAAACTGAGAGAACTTGAGGTTGATATGGGGAAAGAATCGTACCTAGGCAGCAAATTTGAAAGGGAACTTGATATTCAAGAATCCAAGAAAGAGTAAAAGGAATCATCGAGATGGCAAGAACATTAACCTCTGAAAGAACTCCTACCCAAAGAGCACATCAGCACAGACAAAAGAATAAAATTCCAGGTGACTGTAAACTTCCATTCTTCATTTCTCCCAATTCTTCATTTTTCTGTCTCTATTTTCACTTCCTTAAGTTAAGTTAAGTTAGTTTTAAGGTAGTTGTAAGATTTAATTAAATGAGATTCACGTACGCAGTTAGGCTAAGAAGATTGTTACATGATTATTCCAGGTGTAAAATTTTATTCCCGACTTGTATGAAAATCCAACAAGAATCCCTATGCAACGCACCTCAAATTTTGTAAAGTTTTACAAGAACAGTTGGAATTTCTTAAAACCAAACCCATTCATCGTGAATAAAGAAAAGATTGTGTAATATAGAAAGTTTTCGTGTGTCTTTTCTATTATTTGTACATTTCCTTTGCGGACAACATCACATCACATAACAAACGACCACACAATTATGTCATCAAACCTGGAAACAACATCTCAGGGGAGAACTTCCACAGGAAGTTAAAAGAATGATCTCCCACCACAAATTGTCACAAAAAGGCACAATGAAAAATTTTAAAAGATTAAATGTAAGGGCAATGGCATGACTTAAAGAAAGATTACTAGAATTAAAAGAATGTCAGCCACTTGAATATGTAAAATAGTGTTAAGTGGGCATAATCATGTAATGTCACCAACTACACAGTAAGAAGGAGGTGAAGCTCAAGACTGAACAAGTGATGCTAAAGATCGAGCAGGTTTAAAGCAAGACTTTCAAGTTCCATTGATGAAATAGAAGTTTCTTGGTGATGGTTAGGCCAATTTAATTTGTAAGATTTCTTTGTGAATTTTCAACAGATTTCAATTTCATATTTTTGTTTGTTTTGTGGAAATAATTATAAGGCAGTTATAACTTAATTTATAAGTCCTCAAGTGTCAGGAAAAGTTTATCAAATCGAAAAAACTAATATATATACATATCAGTGGCGTAGCATAGTGGGGGCGGCAGGGGCGGCAGGGGCGGCCCGCCTCGGGCGGCACTTCTAGGGGGCGGCAAAATTTCACAATAAATAATAATATCTTGTAAAAATACCTAAATAAGGGGGCGGCAAAATTTTCCTCGGCCCCGGGCAGCTGACACCCAAGCTACGCCACTGATACATATATATATATAGTTTAATAAAATTTCAAAATATCTTTTTATTATATTTTGAAATTTTATTAAACTTTATTTCATTATTGTACATATTTGGGTTTAGAAGGATAAATATATTTTTTATTATTATGTATAGTAATTATTTCGAGTTTGATTCATTAACAATTTTTCATTACTGCTGCCCATGTAAAGTTCAGGTCCGGGACTAACCAAACCCTTATTTATGTAATGCACTATCAGGAAACTCTCCAGGCTCCTGGTAGAAATAGGTAAGACATTAAAAATGTATTTAAGAACTGAAAACCTGCAAAAGTCTCACTACAATTTGTGCAGAATGACACCACATGTCTAAGCTGAAATTGCTATAAATTCACTAATACCAAACACCTTACAAACTTTTCCAGCACAGTACTTTAATAAAATATATGAATGATTTTAAATTTTAGCTTATTTGAGAAGCCTGCTTTAGATTGCACTGTTAAAAATTTGAAATCTTGAAAAGATTCTATTTTCAGAACACTTTATAAATTCTTTTATGTAGATATGCTATTTGAATAAGCAGAGCCCATGTCTCATTGCTTATCATAATTTAATAAGGAAATCATTAAACTCCAAGTTATATAAAACACATGCACTGAGAAATAATACATATAATTTTATGACCTGGCTTGTATTTTGGTTTCATTGCATGTTACTCTCCTCTTTAGTACTCTCAGAAAGTTATCAAATAACATTTTCCAGGTGATAAACAGTGCTACATGTCTTTTTATCAAAACAATCATCCTTTAAGGATGAGCGACATTAGCAACCATATTCTTCGAAAACTTGTAAAAGCATTGCTTCTTCAAAATTACTGGCTATCCCAGGATTGCTGGTATACTGAGTCAAAGTAGTTAATGGATTATTTGTATTAATATTGCACTGATGTTCTTTAATTCTTTGAGACAACAATCTGTTTGTTGATCCAATGTAAGTTAAGTGTTGATCAAACCTGTTGTCATAAACAGAGGATAAAAGATACACAAGCAGAGTCCAAGAAATCTATCATATACCTCTTGGACTCTGTTTAAATATCTTTTATCCTTACTATTTGCTAACATTCTGAAGACCATTGCATTCTTACAATAAGCTAATTCTGTGCTGGGAAAGTGTATAAGATGTTTGGTGAATTATACAAAATGATACATGCTTGCCATTAACTTCCTTATATGGAAATCTATATTTTAAAAATTCCACAACATATTTCCTTTTTCTAACAATTATTTTTGACATAGTTTTTTCATATGTTAGAATGACATTGTTAAGAAATGCATATAAATCCACTAACCCCCTTTTTTTTGTTGTTTATGATTGACAATCAATCAAGTGTTATCTATATTTTTAAAAGTTTTTTAAGTAAAAAAATAATGTTCATGAAAAAGTGTATATGCGATCACAGAATTGGTAACCCCACATAGATTCAGAACTCTAAATTTGGAAATTATTGGTCTACACTATTGTATTAGTATAATGGGTGCAAAATGATCAAAAGTTCAAAATGGGTGTGATGAAATAAACTGTTAAATAAGATTATCATTTTTGTATGCCTTGCACTATAGGTATGCCTAGAGGTATCACTTCTGTGCGTCTTGACCATTAAAACTGTCAAACCACCACATTTTAATTAAAATTTTGGTTGTTAGCTTTTTAGGCAAATTTCAGCTTTTTATGACAATGATACCAGCAAATAAACACAACTATACACCAATAACTAACAAAAAAAAAACAGATATATTTTAATGAAAACAAATGTTTTCTGTTTTAAATGGACATCATCAGGCTATATAAAACAAAAAAAATTGAATGCATATTCAAAAAATAGAACATAACATTAAAATATATCTATTTTTTGCCAGTTTTGCCAGGTGTATGTTTATTAGTACATTACACCAGTATTGTAGTATTGACAATGACACCAGCTTTTTTGAAATTGCAGGTTGAGAGCTCTGTAATGCACATGACAGTGAAAATACCAAATCAATAATAGAATCATCAATTACCCATAGTGTCTCTTTAGATGCTCTGCCTACATAATTAACTTTCATAAAAAGATAAAAATGTAAAAAATTTTTAGGAGTGGAATTAAGCCTAAATGAAAGAGATAATTATGCAATGGGGAAAAAATAAAGAAAGGCAATTTAAGAGACTAAATAAATCAAAGTGAAAAAAATAAGTAAATACAATAAAATTTATATTTCAGAATATAGTATATACTTAAAAATTAGAAAAATATGAATAAATATTCAACTTACTAGTTAAAATAGTAGATTATTTTAAACAAAAACACACAAAAATTCTATACTTATATTACTCATCTTAAAATATGTCAAAATCATAAAAAATTTATAAATTATTTTTCTTAATTTGGTATTTATATACATATGAAAAACAATATTAAAATTAATTTATTTTTACAATGTACAATTTACTATATAAACAAAAACTGACTTATAAAGACATTCTTTTAAAATATTGTTCAAAATATCAAAAATATAAAAATCATTTTGGGTTAATGTAACCCTTGGTGTCAAGATGGCAGCTCATCTCCGATTCCAGCAAGGAAACAGTGGAACGCACGTTCTAACCTAACCTAACCTATTCTAATAATTTGGTTGCTAATAATTATGGTAATTTATTAGAATAGGTTAGGTTAGGTTAGAACATGCGTCCCACTGTTTTCTTGCTGGAATCAGAGACAAGCTGCCATCTTGGCACCAAGGGTAACATTAACCTCATTTTGATTATAGATTTGGATATAAGTATTGATTGATCTAGCTAAAGATAATCTTAAAAAAAAATCCTTTCCAAGATATTTATTTATTTACTTACAGATTTTTTCATTGTAAAATCTGATTTAATTCAATATCTTAAAATATAAATTTAATAAAAAATATTCTCAAAAATGTTTTCAATTTATAAATATAGACTTTATATTTTAAATCTAGGAGAAAAATATTAGAAATTTTAAATGATAATTTATGTTTTGCTTTAAATTTTAGTTCATACATGCACAAAAGATGACTAGTTATTGATTTCATACCTAATGTAACAAATTACATAACTCATGATGTAACTGATGCCATATATCTAAGTTGCAAAATTAATCTGTAATTCCCATGTTATCCCAATATGTAATAATAATAAAATAATAATTAATACTGTATTTATACTGTTTAATTATTCTTTACACTACCTTTTCTAAATTTACTCTAGTGTCAATTTATTTTATGATTTTTCTTATATTTCTATAAACACTGGTTTTGAACTTTAACACTTGAACACAACAATTCAGAAAATTAGATATGTATATTTGGGAGTTCATGCCAAAATATGTAAACTTACATATAAAACTTTATCTCAAACTTTTATCTTTAATAAGAGATTAGTTTATGGATAATTTTTTAATAAAAACAATAATGAATTAATATATCATATATTTGTTTAATTTTTATTCAAAAATTTCATTATGTTGCAAGTATGTAAAGATGAATAGTAATTAAACTGTTACATAAAATATTTAAAGATTTTTTTTCTATCTTAATCAGTAAATATATCTCTATATCAGGGGTAGGCAAGCAAGAGTTCAGTGGGAGCCGAAATGTAGGTTGAGCAAAATGCATGGGAGCCGCAGTTCTGTACTGTTGTGGCGGATAGTATGGTAAGGCGCACGATTTTATTATATAACAAAACAAATATTGAATTTTTTTTAATAAACATATTTTTACAAAATTATAAAAATAAAATTGTAAAAACTGTAAAAATAATAATAAAAAACAGAAATTAACATTTTCAGCAAGAGCCACATGTAACTCCAAAGGAGCCACATTTGCCCATGTCTGCTATATATAATACGGCATTCATCAACAAAATGTTACCCTGTATGTATGCCAACTATATCGCAAAAGCAAGAACTTATAATTTTATTATAAATATGTTAAAAAATTTTTACTGTAACACATTTTTTTAATTGAAAAAAAGAATTTAAGTAAAATTAGAAAATCTTAATTCTTGGTTAATTTGATATATAATTATTATTTTACTTTTAATAGCTTTGTTAACTGTAGTCAAAATAATTTTCTATCTAGCTAACTCCGATGAAATTTCTACTGGTGTTTTCTCATCAGAAAATAAATAGAGACTTTATTAAATGAAATTTGTTGATCAGATTTATTATTGTGTCTGTTGACTATTATTTAAAATGTTTAAAAACTATTTAACTAAATTTTAATAGTAGTCAAAATATAAGTAAATTTATTGCTTTTAAAATTTTTGTCTCAAGATGTAACAACATGATTCTCCTAAAAAGAAAAAAATAATGACTTCCAAAATAATAAATTATGCATGTGTGTGATTCGGAAAGTTCTCAGAATCGCATATTATAAAATACAAAATTTAGTTGAATTGTTTTTTATTTTTTCATATAATCTCCTCTTAGAATAACACACTTATTCCAACAGTGTTCCAATGTCTTCAATCCAGCAGGAAAAGCCAATTTGTTTAGTCCTGCAAAATAGCTGTTTGCCTCAGCGATGACCTCTTCATTTGAAATTTCTTGCCTGCCAGCATTTTCTTCAGCTTTGGAAAGGGGTGAAAATCACTAGGATCCAAGTCAAGAGAATTTGGAGAGTGGGAAAGGATTTAGAAGTGAAGGCTGGCAAGTTTTGCTGGATGAGGCAGACAAAATGCACTAGTGCATTATCATGATGAAAAAGGATTTTCTTATTCATATGAGACCTTTTCTCCACAATAGCAGTCTTTGATTTCTCTAACAGGTTACGATAAAAAGTAGCTGTGATGGTCTTATTCTTTTCCAAGTAGCCAATAAGAATAATTCCTTGGCATCCCAAAAAATGGAGGCCATGAATTTCCATGCTGGAGGAACCACTTTTGCTATCTTTGGAGTTGGTGAAGATGCATGTTTCTACTGTTTACATTGTTGTTTAGATTCTGTAGTCTTGTCTGTGGTCAAATAATGACACAAAAATTTCCATGGACTTCTCTGGTAGATGTTCAAACACTCCTTGGAAGTTGTTGTCCACATACATTTTTGGTTGCCTTGGGCAAATGTAGTACCCATCTTGCAGAGACCTTAGTCAGGCCTAGTTCCTTAGTTAGGATTTTTATATAGCTGGTCAGCAGAGATACCCATGACCTCAGCAATCTCCCACACTTTCAAATAGTGGTCAGCCAGACATTATCAAGAATTTTTTCTACGTTTTCTGGGGTAACAGCAGTTGCAGGTTTGTCTACTGCAACTATTGGCCTCCACATTTTCTCAGCCAAGCTTGAAAAATGTCACCCACTTGCTTACCATTGAATATGACAGGATGGACTTCTTCAAAACTTGATACAAATTGGTTTTGATGTCAATGGCATTAAACTCCTCCTTTACCAGATACTTTATCACAGCACAAACTTCTGTTTCTCCATTTTCTTCATTGTAATCCATACTCATTGCTTCCATTGCATTTTCTATTTCCTCTTTGGTACCAAAATGTTGCTTGCATGACAAGTAGTGGTGCTGGTTCCTGATGCCACCTGTTTCATGAGAATAACATTGCCATTATATGCAATTCTGAGAACTTTCTGTCTATTCATATTATAAATACCATAACTTCACAAGCAATGTTATTTATTTCAATCAAGGGTTTGTTAAAAATAATAATGAATGACAAGGATGATGTCTATGTTGAAATTTTGGCTTAATACCCTTGCTATCCAATAGACAATTTGAAAAAAGCTCCAAATTCTTTAAAACATGATGCTGGTCAGAAATTACAGGCATACCTCGCCTTACGTCGGTAATTGGTTCCAGGAGAGGCAACGTAAGTCGAAAAATGACATAAGTCGAATTTACTTGTGCAGTTACAGCATAAGTTGAAACTACGGTGGAAAACACCAATAATGAGCACTTAAAGACCGCTAAATAAGACGACAACCAGAAACACAGATGTTTTCATGTTTCGTTCTCTATGATTTATCATGATTATATTAACATTTACTGTAAATGTACATATTTTAATATGATTTTGTGTGCTTTTAACGCTTTTCTAGTGATATTACGACTTCAATAGTTGTGGCGGACGGATGTAAAGTCGAATAAAATGACTTAAACTTGATTTTTATTTTTCCATATACTTTTTTGAGAAACAATGTATAATCAAGAACGACGTAACTCGAGGTATACCTGTATATGATGATTAAGGAAAGATAATTAGGTAAATTTGTTTTACATGGAAATTTTGACCCAATAGAACCTGTTGATCCAATAGATTCTATTGGTTTCATTTTATGAAAATTTAGACCCAATACTCTATAACTATATACTTCAATATAGTCTATTAAACCAATAGGTTCTGTTAAGTCTAAATTTCCATAAAACCAACAAAACTTTTCTAACAGGATAACAAATTATGTTCAAAAGATTGGTATGGGTTACATATTATGTACATATATACAAATAAAATAGAATCCAGTTAAATGTAATCACTTTGATACTTAAGTGTAGCCTACTGATAACAATAACCAACTGATAATATCTAATAGTATAAGTAAATAAAACTATAATTAATGAAAATTTCAGTTTAATTACTCTAACATTAAAAAGATATCTTAAAAACAATTAAAAAATGTACAACTTGAAAATTTAATTATAATTCCTGTTATTAATTAATATGTAATTCATACTATATTGTTTGCTTGATACCATCTTTAATGGTAGTTAGTATATAATTGAAATAAAACTTGCAAACAATTTAAACTACTATTTGCAAGAAAATAATTAAAACAATGTTTTACTTTTAAAGTACAGAGCAATAAATGATAACTGATAATTTGATTGCATATCGTCAGCCAAACATTGAGACTGAGCATGGTAAAAGCTTAAAAATGCCTACTTACCCAAAGATGATAATAGCAATAACTAAATTCTGGTTACAATAAATGAAGTCATACGTGCATTTTAACTTGTTTTACAACATACTATTTTGACTATACTAAATTACTGATGATAATAAATGTCTACAATAAGTTGTGTCATATATGAATTTGTTTATATGTACTGTACTTTGTATATAATATGCATATATAAACCTATCTATCCTTTATATCTATATCTTCTTTTATATGAGATTTCTCATGCAGAGAATTTCTATAAGAGAACATGCTGATACAGAAAAATCTCAGATGACACACATTCTTTGTAATTATTGATTTTTTTTTTTTTTTAATATTATTTAAACTACGGATATTTTTCTGCATTATTCTATTTTCTTATTTAATGTAAAATTTTCTAGTAATGAATTGTTTCAATTTTCAAAAATCATTGTTTTAAAATGATACTTTTGTGTGTGAACTTATAACTAAATAGCATTTTAATGGGCTGGGTCTAACTAAATACAAAATTTAAATTCAAATAGATTGTAAAAAATCATTTTGTATAAAATAAGAATGAGCAGGGATGAGCAGCTAATTAAAAAAAAGCATAATTTTTGATTTTATTAAATATAAGAACTTTAAGACAAATTCAATTATATTTAAAATAAATATTTCTCAAGCAAATTATCAAAAAGATATTTAGATAATTATGTATAAAAACAGGAAATGAGATAAATTAGCATACACAAATATTTTTAAATTTAATAATAAAATACGTAATAAGTAATATAATCTATTTTGGATATTAATTTATGCATTAAATATCTCACATGTCTTAATTTTTTCATGTGATTACATTAATCTCTCATAATATTGTTGAAAAATATTTACTTTATATGTAATTCAAGTATGTAACGAACTAAATTGTACTGTACTTGGGGATGGATCTAGGTTTTTCGAGGCCTAGGGCTTATTGAAGTCCAATGGGGCCCCATTTTTTGTTAATAGAAATAATACTATAAATTATCATTATTATTATATTATTAATAATAACTATTTTTTACTATACAATAAGTGCTCATTGTTAATGAAAAAGTATTAAAAAGTTTATGATAATAATTCAATTTTTGTGGGCCCTTGACACTTGGGGCCTAGGGTTTAAGCCCTATTAGTCCCTACGTAGATCCGCCCGACTGTACTATACATTATTCATAATTTTAAAAAAATAAATCAAATGATAAATTTAGCACATTTATTTTTCATTAGTTATTAAATATAATCTAATTTTTATGTTTGAAATGTTCATATATTACAATTTTATTAGCACGTAGCCTATTAGTATGTATAGTATTTTTTTAATATAAAGTACACACTACAGTATTTATTTTATATATAATTATGTATGTATTTTTAAAATAAAAAAACACACATTACTTTGTTAAATGTCAAAATTAAGATTATGAATTACATGATTTGGCATTTAAATTTTGCAATTTTTAACTGTTCTATAAACAATTCAATTATTATTTGTATTTTTATTTATGTTTTACATATATATGACTTTAATACTAACATAAAATATCAAAATTTTAGAAAAGTTTTAATTCATTTAGATTATTTTCAACAATTAACAAGTAAGAAAAATGTAAATAAATCTGTTAAATCTGCTATAAAGGATTTATAATGCTTATAAAACAAATTTTCCATATTGATAAATGAAACAATGTGACCTCCATCCTAATTTTAGACCATAATTAGCAAATATAGTACAAGTATTTGTGTTTGTTTAGAATTTTTCAAAGTAAATTCTGCAAAAAAAAAAAAAAATGAAATTTCGTTATGCCATAATATTTACCATTTTTCAAAATTAGATCAGGCAATAAAAGTTAATTAAGTTATTTAATAATTTAAAGTGTAATTATGTAAGATTGTACTTGCGTTCTTATATTGTGTTTACATATTTTTAAGCAGGAAGAGCTATTTTATATTATAATCAAATGAATTCTTCAATAACAAAAAATTTTTTACTAATTCTATTCGTTATAAACCAGAACTGTTTTGCAACATTCATCCTTCGAAAACAACCCAGAAAGGAACTTGTTCCCCTTTTTCTGCGACTATATTTGACAAAAATGAAGTTTTTGCGGGTAAAAATCAGGTCAAAACAAAGAGAATCGAAGTGATTTTTATATACTCGACGGTTTAAATATATTTTCTACAATAATATAACTTTTATCAACGACCATCAAAAGAAAAAAAAGCAGACAGGTCTAACATTAAACATCACGATTCATTCATACATAAACAGGATTCAAGGTCTGGAGAATAGGAAAAAGATAACTTAAGATTGTGTCTTACCCGTTTAAACGGATCTTCATCGATGACCAATTAAAAAAAAATCACACTTAACAATTAATAAAAAAAATAATAATAGACGGGCGACTGCCACGTTTACAATCTCCAACACATGAACTTAAATCTTTGAACTTTGAACTCGAAGCGATCGATATACCAAACATAATTCTTAGATATCCACAATTATATCGTCCATTGCTTTACGTATCCGATTACCGTCAAACTTTATACGGTTTTTAAAGCTTGCAAAGCATCGGTCAATCCTCTCTCGATATACAAAACTTCTTTCACAACCCAGGAGCAGAAAACAAACGTTTGACGTTCTGACGACACAACTTTCAATCCTCGACCCTGCGTCACATCCGGTTTATCTAAAGAAGGAACGCTATTGGTTCGAAACCAGTTTCGATCAGAGTTACGCAATCGGCCTGCAACGCAAATTATCCCCTTGAGATTGTATAACGGATGCGAAACATCGTGCAAATAGTAACGAAAGCGTTCGAACGTACGAGAGAAAGATAACTGTTTTTCGTCTCCGTTTATACTAAAAATTCTTTCGGTATCGATCTATACTTATTTAGCAACCGTCCGGTATCCATTCCCTGTGAGAAAAAGGCGAGGTTATGGGTTACTTTTATATTATTAAATGTCGTTAATATCGATATGCCAATGAAAAATTACTTTCGTTGGAGTAAAGATTCGGTTAAACTATCAATCACGAAACTGTCAGTCGAGGAAATACCGCTTAGTCATTCGATTTTCCACTCAGCCTGTATAATTCAGATGGACTCACGTCGTTTAATTTCGCGCTCGTAAAAAAAAAAGAGCGGCTGTTTAATGTTCATTGACATAATGTTCGTATTTTTAGAACTGATGTCATAATATGAAATGGGCCATTCGGTACTTTTAATGTTTAAAAGTCCCGTTTAAAATTTAAAAATCGAACCGAAAGGAGAATATTTGGTAATTTTATTTGACTTAGTATCTTATTTATACAAGGCAAATAAAAATACAATTTTACATTTTCTTAATCGCCGTACATAAATTTAATATTTATATTGTGTAGGAATATAAATTTCCAATATAAAATAAGTATAAATTTAAATCTGTGTTAGAGTTGGTGCAAATTCAAAATTTACATATTTCAAATATTTGAATATTTTCGAGGATATAGGCCTGTACATACAGAATGATTATAGCAAAAATGAAATCACTTGCAACGTATGTAGAGTAGCTTGTACTGTAAAATTGTGTAACGGTATGCTTCAGCGATATTACGCCTACACTACCTTAAAAGTTAATTATGTCTATCGTGTAAAAAAGAAATTTTAATTGTCGAAGATTTACCTGGAAATCGGACGTGTTGCTTGCTTCCATTTACATTTTTAAAGCGTAACTACGCTTTTTACTGGCTTGCAAAAGGAAAATGAAAGACTTAAACAGGAAGTGTGGTAATGTAGAATCGATTTGTTTATTTTTTTTAGTTAATTCAATCGATAACGTTCTCTTTTAGAATTCCTCAGTAAAGCAAAACACGTCGAAATAAATTTAAAAGTTATTTGTAATCAAAATACCGTAACTGTGTCAATAAATCTTGGGATATTTCAAGGTAAGCTCAATTATTATTATCTCGTGGTGTTAAAAATAATATTTTATACAGAATCAACAAGGCGAAGTTGAATATTATAAATTTATTATTGAATTATTTTGATGAATACAAAATTGTTGTGGTACTTAAAATTTATTTATTTATTTTTTAAATACAAAAATATGAACTGAATTTAAATGGAAATAAAATAAATAGCTCATCTCGTTAAATAACAGATTATATTTAGCTTATTGACTATAATCAATACGAACTAAGTTATTTTCAAGTTAATAAATGATTTAATTTTTTAGTTTTTATTTATCATATTTAGTAAATTATATTTATAACAATATACTGTATGTAGTATAATATATCATTATTTCCGTCTTTGGCAGTTATGTGTTACTAAGATATGCACGGTGGCGGGTTATCCTAACTTATGGGCATAAAGGGGAATTGCCTGGGGCCTCCACAAATAGGGAGCCCAATCCAATCTTTTATAAACACATTACTGTACTAAGAATATCGAAATTTTTAAATTTGTGGCGTTGTTCCAGTGCACCCTCTGGGACACTGGTGCACTGGCACAACGCAGAGGTCGCGTTAAAAACGAACGAAATTCCGGGGATTCCCCCAAAATTCTCCGAAAATATAAGTTTGAAGACAACACTGTACATGAGGCCTCTCTAATTCAAATTTGCCTGGGACCCATGAATCCATAACGCGCCACTGGATAGGCGTAATTGTCGATTTACCTATCTCAGACAATATATCATTTATTATTTTCATTAAATGTTCTTAAATTAAGGATAATATGTTTGAAAATTAAGTTTGATATTTAATAAACGATAATGATTAAAAGATAGCCGACATGTAGCGTATGTAGCATGTAGCAACATGATCCTAGTTAGTCCGTTATCTGAATAAAAAGAATTAGGATTACAGTGAATTATCTTTGAGAAATGCAATACATTACTGTCAATCTCCACATGTAACTTTAAATTAAACAATTCGGAACGTCAATTCGGATTATACAACACATTTAATTCGGATCCTTAAAGGAAAGTCCAAATTAACTTGCTTGAAAGTGTAGATTCAGCGTAGATAAGGATAGAAGTAAATTTAAATGTCTGCTATTTAGATAAAACGAAGATTTTCAATGTTGTAATAGCTAGAATATTTATCTAATTTAATAATTATTGATAATTAGCCTATAATTAAGGTTGTCTTTATAGAACATTCTTAAGAACAGCTTCTTATGTAAGGTTTTAGCATTATCAATTAATGCATTTTTATTGCAACTGAAGGATAATGATTATATGATCCACTTTATGAATCGGTCATTTTTCATTTATAATTGCATTTAAAATATAAGAAAGACAGATTAAATATCTTCCAGTGTTTATAATAAATTGGCAAATGGAAGACAGCTAAAATTGATTATGTAGAGATTATTAGCGTACGATAATTGACAAAATTTAATATTTAAATGGAAATAAATTTAGAACAGAAAAAAATAGAGTAATAATGTCAAAGAACTTTACAAAATTTAAAAAAAAAAAATTTATTGATCAAAACAGATAAAAGAGAGATAATGAAAGTTTACAATGTAGTTTTCTTCATATAGATTATCATTCAATAATTTTAATACGAAGTTATCAAGATAATTAATCAAATATCTGTAATATTATTTTATTAAATAAATTTATATCTCGCTAAAACAATAGCATTGTTTCGTGCAACAAAAGAAAAACCTTCGATATCTAATCCAATTGTAATATCAAATATTACCAAATTCGCTTTTAATAATAGTTTTCTGTTTGAATAATTATATTGAAGAAAAATACTAATAAATTATATCCTCGATCAACCAATATTTAGTTTAATAGGTAATTGCTTTAAAAATTTTGTATTAAATCATATACATTATACTGTAAACTCAATTTTTATACACCTAAAAGATTACAAAAGTCTGTTTCGTATCTATTACAGTGAAAAGAGAAACGGGCCCCGACATATCCGGGTCACCCTCCTACTTTAAAAATTCGTGATGAACCAATCCTGATTTCATATGTTGCTATAACGTATAGTATACTAATTAATATAAGCAGAAAATATAGAATTTTCAAATTTTTATTATAATAGTAAGTGTAGTAAAAACTACAATTGCGTCACTTAAAATAGTTATATACTTATAGAAACATTCTGATATAAGTTACACATGCATGCATTATGTACAGAATGTATTCAGGAATGGGACTAGACATTCATATGTTTCTTTTAACGAAAAGTATACTGTATATGTTTTTTTTTTAGATCTACCCACGAAAGATCTGTCATACTTACAACACTATTCTTGACACGTCTTAATGATGACACGCAGATACGCCACTGATTTTATATGTATAGATATTTTGATATGTCTACTTTTATCTAGTTTCTAATTTTCAATGGTTCAAGCATAAAAATCGAATTAGTTTTGCGTAATTGCTGTTTTGAACAATTAGACTGTCTGGAATCAAACCTCTTATATAAGGCAATGGATAAGACAAGTGACATGTCTCAGATTCGGATACATCAACTTTACATTTGAGCATGCACTTAGCATGTATGAGCCTGGTCTGTTACAAGCAAACGTTTTCAAACGAAATGGCAGAGTTCCACGATTTGGCACATGAATCATCGAAGGCCTGCATAACAGTGAAATTTGTCTTTTCTAATTCATAAACTCTCAATAGCATGAGTTTTAATGGCCTACTGGCTCCTCTGTTAACAGACAGACGAAAATGTTCAGCATGTAGCTTTTTAGCCCGTCCGTCGTTTCATCCAAAACAAAGTCATGGCCATAGCTATATAACTTTATAGATCTGAAATTAATATATGTAAAAGAAATAGAAAAATACACAAAATACAATACCCAATTTAAATGCAAAAGAAGAAAAACCCATTTAAAAAGTGTTCAGCGGTAAAAGGAGGAAGGTAAACTATAATGTTATCCCTCCAAACTATTGTAAACTTAAAGAATAACCCTACGATGTCTAATCTCTACAATTCCTTCTAGAAGAATAGGTTTATCGGTTGTGAAATGTGGCACGATATCAGCTCCGTTTAGAGTTGAAACAATAAACATCTGTTTCAACGGTAGATTGATCCTTTTAATCTAAGCAATTAAGCGACATAATCAGCTGACACAGACGAAGACAGAGGATTGCATTTAGTTGACGAACTGAATCACTCCTGAGTAGTTTTTTTTTTTTTTTAATTTGTAATAGAAACTTTTAATTAAATATTAGAACCGTAATTTAACTGCACTATAAAAATATAAACAATGCTGTCCTAAAGTTATATAATTAGAATTCTAGAGACAGAGTAAATTCATCATCACTGTCAGTAGTCGTTTACACTGTCATTGCTCTTATTTCTTAAAAATTCCATTAAACTCAATGCTGAGTTGGAAAAGTTAATAGTAAGAATTGAGTTTGGCTTGTAGCTTTGTAAAAATAAATAAATTAGGCTATTAAGTTCGATATTAGCTAACCTCTCGATAGATAACGATTCGATATTCTAAAACTTTAACAATCTTAATAATTCTTACGTCCCGATAAACAGAATTTAGACATAAATATAATTGAATTCGTGTGAGCTTTTTGTTATTAATATTTGATAAACAGGGCCTAAATAGCCAAACTAATCTCGAATTATGTAGTTCTGAATGGCTATACTGTAAAACTTGTGTAAGCCGGAATCGCGCGGTAGCAAATATTTTTTTACTGGTTTGGCAGGTTTCCGTTTCGAACAGGTTGTTTTTAAACACAGAAAATCGCTATGTTCCGAAGAATTTTTCCGTTTTATTCAGGTTCCGTTTAGGCAGGTTCACGTTTTAATCTAGATATATCAGAAATTCATTAGCATAACGTGATAAATTATAATAATCAGATTATCTGATTTGTAATGTAATTAATTTAGTTTCAATTTTATATCTTATTTCTTAGATATAAACAAAGACTGATAAAGAAAATAAATATAACTACAAGCTTTGCGTGTATTCGTTTCGTGTAACAATTAAATTAAATGTATAGATTATGTTGTCTTTCCTCAAGGCTACTTGTTTGCAAATTGGTTTCTAACGTCGAACTATAACTAAAATATAATACATAAAAACAATACAAATTAACAATAAATAACAATTGATAAAAATTTTGATTAAATTTATTTTATTATTATTATTATTTTTTAACTTACTGAAATACTGCATTGAATATTTTCAAATATTCTAAGAATATTTTATCTGAATTCACCTAAAATAATTGTTGTTATTTTAAGTTAAATGAAAGTCTCTACGATATTTTAAATATAGTTAACATTACCTTGAGTCGACGTGTTTTTTACAAAAATAAAATAAAAAAATATATTCTGAAAATAACGTATAATTTAAGATGTGGAAATTATTATTGATAAAATGTCATTGAAAATGAAATTAAGCAGATGATTTGCAATATTTTTAGAAGGAAAAGTCATGTTTTTAATTATAAAACCAGTCGGGGAACAATTTAATCTATTTTAAACATAAATTTAACCTATATATCTAACGAGTAACTTAATTTAAGTATCGATTACTTGCTAGAATAATAAGCAAATATCCTTAAACTATTTTAAATGACCATCAAACCAAATAAGTGAATAGACGTTTTTCAATTTTTTCGATTTTATTATATTCAATAAATCAATGTCACAAAAAGTTAAACATATTTTTTGTGTTAAGTACTGAGCAATCCAGTGCAGTAACTGGGAAAGTATAACAGGTGGGCCAAGACGAAAGGGACCATGAAATAGGGTACCAAAAAATTATCAGTATTGTGTTTTCACTTCAGATTTTAAATTTTTTTTCCGATTTCCGTAATGTTTTTCTGTTAAAGTTAAAAATTAATCTGCCATCTTTGTGGTATTTGTTTCTTTAAGTGTTTTTTTTCCAAAAAAAGGGGGCTAAAAATAAAATTTTGCGTAGGACACATGAAATGCTAGTTACGGCATGGTGTAATCTATTTTTTTACGTATAAATTTAAACAATAATTAAAATAGTTTGGTATTTTTATCTATAAATTTATTAAAAATACAGTATATTTCTGTTCAAATTCGAATATGGTTTCTACTAGGAAAATTATTTTGATTTTAAATATCTATTTTGGTCAAATATGTAATGGTCAAATGATAGCCAAATTTGGTGTGCAATAATGGGCTGCTCCGCCATATTATTTTATATGAATGTGACTTTTTACCTTGGTATTACCATGCAATTATTTCAATAAGATTACTTGATATTGAATGAAAATTAAAATTAGCATTTTTATCTTCAAGAAAGGATGTAACAAAACAATGGTTTCAAATAAATCTTAAATTGAAATTTTCCAAACTATTCATTTCATAAAACTTGTGTTTTTTGGAAAGAATAAGGTATATAAACGTATATTCTTCAAACACGTTTACTGAAAACAAAAATTTAATTGTTCAAAGAATCAGGTTAGTATGTAGAATTTTAGTTTAAGTATAATAGGCCAACACCTGGTTTCACACTGCATTAATTAATAGAAATCAGTTTGTAAAATAACCTAGCTAATAGATATCTCTTCCTCTCTGCTGTTGATTAAGCTTCATTCTATTCTTTAAATCATAAACAAATTTAAACATTTTTAAATTTTAAAATAAGAACAAATTATTTTCTATATTATCTTATGTAGGAAACTAATAATATACACATAAGTTTATGCGAATTATATAATTTATATCTAGGTGTGGTGTAGACTTAACGTATAGATTGTATTATTATTATTAGTTTTGTTAAGGATGTACTGCATATGACATTTTAGTTTAACGGAACTTCCAATCTTCCAGTTAAAAGTCAGTTCTTTGAAAAGCCATTGTCATTTTAAAATGATTTACATTAATATATAAATTACCGAAACTTTACTCTAGTTTTTGAAATATTTAGGATATTTTTTGGAAAAGGTATTAAAACAAACTATATTTTGGAAGCTTCTTTTTTTAAGTATTTGTGAAATGCTTGAAAATATATTGATTATAAAATCCATATCCTTATATA
Organism: Centruroides vittatus; assembly: GCF_030686945.1. NCBI lineage: Eukaryota > Metazoa > Arthropoda > Arachnida > Scorpiones > Buthidae > Centruroides > Centruroides vittatus. The sequence continues at coordinate 1,288,155 of NW_027120684.1, read as the reverse complement.
TTAAGGGAGATATCTGAATCTAAGTTGTGGCTTGAATTTCTTCCCAAATATTGGTCCATTCTATCACTTTTTCAGCAATATAAAAATATTGATACATTATAATTTTAATTAAATTTTTAAAATAAAACTTATAATAGTAATATTCAAGAATATAATGAAATAGTTTTATGAAATAAACTGTGTATTTTATTTCCTATTTATTTATTTTATTTAGTACAAGAGAACATCATTTGTACGGGGAACAACATACTACATTAAACGAACAAAAAATTAACAAAATACAAATAATTAAACAAATATACGAAATTCAAATAAGTAAACAATAACCACTGATGACCTGGAATGCCACTACCTGGGGATGCCATAATAATAAAGGTATATTTATCCTCTAATTTTTTTTTATTGTAAAATTTTTAAATTACTATATAAAAATCTTTCTATTGTTTAGCTACATTTAATATAACAAACGTAAAGATTAGTCAAACGTTTCCCAGCCATTGTGAAATGCGATTTCATTCATTTCAGTTTATCCAATGACTTTTTGTGCGCTAAATATAGTTAACCCTTTAAAAATTCTGGAATTATTTCCCATTTCTGACAAACTGGAGCAACTTTTTGTATAAAAAATGCTCATACTGATTAGGAATTTAAAGATAAAAGTCTTTAAATTCCTAAATACAGTTATTGTCTAATAAAAAAATTTTTAATATTATTATGAATGCATGATTAATTCAGACGAAATGCGATTAAAATTATACCCAAAAAAAAAAAAATAATAATAATAATTTAGCTAATAATTTATGCTTGGGAGATCTTTAAATACCAGATTGTTTTGGACTACTTATGCCATTGCCTGAAGTAATTATTTAAAATTTTGAATTATGGTATGAAGATCAGCGCACACACATTTTTATTAAAATTATAATATTTAAATATGAATGTAATTTACCTTTTTAAATGGAAACTAAGTGAATTTTAAATGACTTCTACGTTTTCTCCGAATAAAATTATTGTAATTGCTGACTTTTCTATTTATAATCTTAAATTTTCTATTTAATATGTTTATAATTACGTTTAAATAGCGATTAAATATATTTTTCTTCGATATCGCTTTAAAAAATTTTGAAATAAAACACTCGATACGCTTTACTAAAATCAAAAATTAGAATTACTGTTGTAAATTTTAAACGTCAGCAAATTCTTATCGGAATAAATGCAGAGCTGACAAAAATTTATGAATAATTTCTATACTTTAAAATACTTAAAATTGCCCACATTATCAGAATGAAAATGATTATCTCTTTGCAATAAGCAATTGAAAATCCAATAAATAAACTAAAACTGGGTCATTACAATAACATAAACACCGGTTTAATATTTTTTGTTTAAAATATTATAAAAATGGGTTAGGCGTAGGAGTAGAAATGGCTAAAACGTTTTTAATATTTCCATAAATTTCAAGTAAAAAAAAAAATAATAATAATAGATTTTGCATATAAATATATATACAGTGAAACCTGCTAATGTGACCACCTGCGTAAGGTGGTCACATTAGCAGGTTTTCCTTTGATACGATTACCATATCCGATTAATATATTAATTTAAATGGAAATAATGTTTTATTAACGCTAATGAATAGTTTAAACCGTCATTTTGCAATTTCCAATGCATTTTGGAAAGCTTCCAACTGGAAAAAAACGTTAATGCTTTCGATTAATACCCCCCTTCCCTTTCAATATCCATAAATTACATCAATACAAGTTCATAATTCATCTTCTGTATAATAAATGTGCTAGAAAACAAGCTTAATTTTTAATAACAACAAAAAAAAGTATATATATAAAATAAAAATTGAGTTTATAACGTTCCCATAATTATTTTCCGAATAAAAATTACTCATACGAATCCTTCCAAGGATAATTACTTATTAATTAAAACAAAAACATCGCGTAAATCTTGGCCAGAAAAAATATTACGTGTACAGTATAACACTATCGCGTAATAATTATAAAATTAAATATCGTATATAGGTCTAACGTAGGTTGATATACAGGCCTACAACACTAGACCTATATAATTTCTATCATAAGAGTATATGACCCGCTTTGTGTATATAATTTTATTAATCAGTTCAAGGATTGGTATCAGCAGTTCGAAACAGACTAAAATAGGGAATTTTCTTCAGAAAGGTATCGTAAAATAGCCTATTTTTTCCCATAGAATAATGCGAAATTCGAGCCCAAGGATTTTTCGACGGGTGATCTATGGGTCCCTCACTACTCACCGTTGTGGGCCTGGCCGAACCTACAATGGATACGAAAAAAGGCTCTCTTAGTGGCTTTAAAACGAAAATATTTTTATCTGTTATTTATATCAATCATTAAAAAAACAGGCTAACAAATAAACTAAATCAAGACGGATTGCAGTTAGATAGGTCGCGTGCTTTCGCTATCATTAAATTTATGACGTTAAAAGATGTTCGATAATTACGTCAGAGATGATTTACGTGAATAAGAACAAGGTTTTAGACACTAATTCTTCATAAATTTATTTTACAAATAAAAATAAATAGACTTTAGCAACATATTTTTATGAAAATCGAAAAAGTTTTCGGATCATTAATTTCCCGGAATTTGTTTCTCCCTACTTTAAAAACATTCCGTTTATTTTTAAATTATTGACGTTTAAAATAATTAATTATAATTAATCTTAAGATCAATGTAATTAAATTGGGTTTTATTTAAGGTCAAAGAGATTAAATTAATTTAACGTAGTGTTGTTACTATGCAAATTTTTCGTTTTTAAATGATTATATATATATATAAACTTATTAATTTACGCATGAAAACAAGTAATAATCACTTTCATTTGATTAAAAATTATTAAGTGTGAATCTATTAGCAGAAATTGGCCTTTTTTAAAGAGTTATAAACGAAACTGTTAGGATAATACTCGTAGTTGCGACACGTTATTACAAACCATGCAAAAGATTTAATAAGATATATTTATAGGCATAGGCTATACGAAGCATAAATGACTATTTTAAATACTAATAAATTTTAATATCATACCGCAAGGCCTTAACCAGTTAAAGGCATTAGTCGGAAAAGGTAGAACAGATGGTCAAAGTTGTATTGTTTATAGTGTTATATTCACTTCCATGTCGTAATTTGTTCATTACTTGGCGTATCGATAGTGTATTTTTTTTTTTTTTTTTTTTTGCTTTCAAAAATTATAGTCATTGTAACAATGTCTCTTAATATTTTTTTTGTTATTCATATAGTATAAATATTAATAAAAAAAATTATGCTTAATAATTCGCACGTGATATAATTTAATTTAAATATTCTGTAATTTATTACCAATTGCACTTGATCTTTCATTGCATCTTTTTTATTGTGTTGAATGGCAGTTTATATTACAGGAAAAGCTATAAAGTTTTGTCTTTAATAGAAATATTACATTAACTATATTTTTAGTTTTCATGAACTAAATTGAAAATAAATTAAATAATTTTCATACGTCATTTAATTGCTGAAATTTGTTATTTTGAACGGTTTTGGAATGTCCCATCATCGAAGCGTTACAGCAATAAAACACTGCAAGTTTATAAATTATAGTAATGAATATTTAAAATAAAAATAAATAAAAACGTTATGATTTATTGCACGTTAGGCGAATTATCTCTATATACTATTTTCACCACGTACTGTATGTCATAATAGGTTCACTATCCTTGGTATAGGTTAATTGGTAATCAAGAATTATTTGAGTTGAATTAACAAGTACGACTTTCTAAATGTTGCGCTGCCATTTCTTTAAGAACATCAGTATTGGTTGCTCTAAGAAAGAATTTTCTTAAATAAAGTTTATTTATTATACTTTTAACTTCAGAATTTAAACAAGAATATTCCCTTTTCCCTTTTTTACCTTTGAGTACTATTTTGCAGTTAAATTGGGTACTTTTTATTTCCATTTTTTTTTTTGGTCTATTGCCTTAACAGAGTATGTGAAACAAGGATTTCATTTCGGAAATGAAAAAAAGTCTTTGATTAAATATCCTGCGAATGTCAAGAGTAACTATCTTGCACTCCCAAAATACCATGTAATAACCAAATGGAGCACGTAGATTCGAGTGACTTGTTTTTATGCCGAAAATTTTTCATCAAAGGAGAATTCATTGATAAACTGGACGAAAAGTCTTCGGGAGCCGCAGTGAAACTCAAAAATCTATTAAAACAAGAAGACGTGTTAAAGGAATTTATACAAGTTCCTGTGCAGTTCAGCTTTTAAGCTTGAAGAAAGCGGTCTGTCTACTGAGAAGCAGTGGAGAATTTCTAAACAGGCCAATAACCAGTTAGACGGATTTGTTTTAGAGAAAACAGGATTAGTTTCTGAGCAAAAATCGATATTCAAAATATACAGTAATTGCTGAGTTTCTCAGTCACAAAAGTTTGAATTTTTAGTGAAAACCAAATATTCTGCCCTCGTATCTACACGGATGACTATGGAGAATGTAAAACGACTGTGTGTCTGCAAGTACAATGCCCTTTTATTTTTAAGCATGGAAGAACAGATTCGAATTTTCTATCATTTTCTCAAGTTTTACGTGTTATATGTATACTTTAATGCGTAATAAAATGATGATTTTATTTTTTATACCTTTTAGCAGCACTTCTTTAATGCTTTTTACACTTCGACTTCCCAAGTTTATTTATTACTTTATATCTATCTGTATTATTACAAGAAAAGTTATTCATTTTTCATAACCAACATATCCTACAACTGCACCTTAAAATGACCAAAAAAATTTATATTTATAGCTTGAAACGGAAGTCAGGCGAAGGAGAACCGATATTGCGGAAGTTATTACCACAATTACAAAGAAGCCATCTTAATGTAACATTCCAGATACACCATTATTGAAAAAATACATTTCTAACACACTTCCTATACGTAATATATATAAAATTAGATACTAAATTATAAGTTTCGGCCACATTTTCAGTTTGAAATATAATTCTTGTCGTCTTTTTTTTATTCTGGAAATTTAATTAGGTTAACCAAATATATATTTACCTCTAACTAAATTCTCAAAATGACATATAGATAAACGACATAAAATAGACATAAAAGATCATCAACTGCTTCATATTTCACAGGCAGAAGTAATCGGAAATCGTCAGTTGTCATCCGTGTTTCCCAAAAACAGAAGTTTCGTGATTTTCTGTATTAAAATAGGACACTACCGCAGGAAAATAGATAAGTTCGCGTTTCTAAATTTCCTAATTGTGTTTAATTTTCCGTACTTAATTTCCTGTCTGCTAATCTTAAGTTACCTTTCAATAGTAGATTGGAACTCGACTGTGGTACTGGAATGAACTGATCTTTAAATGTGATATCGTTGTCATTCTACCGTTCACAGCTGCTAGAAGTCTGTCAATGGCTACTTTTTAAAAAATAATTTCCATTTATATAATTTTTGTCTATTACTACACCATCTTTTTTCTAAAAATAGAAATTTTATATGGTTTCAATTTAGATTTATTAATTTTAACAACAGATTTATTAATGTGTTGTAAATATTGCACTAGTTATTTATAAAATAGGCCAGGATCAGTTTTTCTTTTTGTCTAATAACGAGGATGTTACATAATAGAGGAATTCAATTTTTATTTAAAAACAAAAAAACACTTCTCGAATCTCGTGTATCATATTTAAATTTCCTATATTAAACCACGATACGAAATCCGTTCGAGCGAATATTTTACATATTTTAAAAATTTGATCTTGTCCTGGAATTTTATATTTGATTTTGTGTTGTATTTGTAAATGACGGTCTGCAATGAGTTATCATCATCATTATCATCGAGTATAGGGATAAGTAATCTTTCTTGGATGCGGGCCTCAAGTGAACTTCGTAGGCTTCCGGCAGGCCGCATGCATTTTTTTTTTTTTTTTTTATGGAGTTGTAGGCTTTAAGCCTGCTTAGTATCAACATATTTCATAACCGCCAGTACACTGGCTATTAAAATAATAGCCTACATGCTAATGATATGCAAACTAGCGGTTTGCATATCAGGATTTAATTTGGGGGAGCCGAGTTGAACGGATAAAAAAAAATTTTAATGAGAATTCAATAAAATTTCTACCTTATGTGATCACTAGTGTACAAACAGAAGACACGACACAGTATAAATTAAAAAATGAATTTTAACTAAGAAAATATTTCTGGAAGATTTTTTGGAGAGTACCAAAGCCCGTTGGTCCCCCTCTGGGTGCATCGCAGCAAAATAGTAATGGGATTATATAATTTATTTTCATCTTTTCATTGATTAAGTTTAGTTTAAATGTTTTTCGCCAGAAATATCAGCTTAATTTTGGTTGCATAATGCCACGAGGAAAAAAAACAAAGATAAGATTACATTACCGAAAAACCCGAAACCACATATTAAGATCTCTCTGGCATCAGCTTGCTCATAAATGATGTAATATATATATGAATATTACTTAAAATATTTTATTATTTAGCAATAAATTTAATTTATATATTAACTATTAAACTTTATTTCGTTCAGGTTACCAAAGTTACAATTGCGTGACCTCACGCTTCTCAGTTATTTAAAGTTTCACAATACATTGTAAATATATATTTTTTTAAGAACTATATTAAGTAGCAAACCACACTAAAATATTTTTTATTATAATAAATTCTTCGAAAATGTGTTTTAACATCCGTTGCAATAGTCGTATACGTCATTTAATCAAATGATGTACGACTATTCAACGGATTCAAAATTAATTATCTGACAATTTTAATTAATTAAAATATTCCACGTAAGAAATCGAAATAAATTATAGTAATAATTAATAGGAATTTAATGTAGAAATTGATAAGTATCCGAGTAGCTTGAACTCTATAAAAACCGCGACCTTAAATGCAAATCCTAAATTTAAAACATAATGAAGTCACAATGAAAAGGGGGAAAGAATTTCGTAGTATAATTTAAAACGGGGAAAACTGGTTCTGCCAAGTTTAAATGAAACTAAATGGAAGAATGAATATGTAGTCATCTCATAATCAGTTTGGTTTAGGTAGCTTCGTATATTTATTGTATCGTTAAATTCACCAGAACGAAAGAAAATTTCTATACTTTGAAAATGTTTAAAATATTTTATTAATGAAATTGTCTCCGTTTATGATAATAATAATAATAATAATCACTTATAATCAGTTCCGTAATTAGGCAGGTGCAACAGGGGCGCACATCAGGGTCGCCGAGAGCGTCAGAGGTCGTAAATCCGGAATAAAACTTAAGGCCCGTAATGATTCAAAAAACAAAAGATTAAAGGGGCCTTCTACGAGGCGAAAGGAATCTGGTCTACTCTCAGGCAACATACAAGCCCTCGATGGCTGTGGCACAGGGCCAGTACGAAGGAGACCCTAAAATAGGGTATCAAAAATAATCAGTATTAAGATGTATTTTCAGAATTTAAATTTTGCCTCCGTGGGAGATAATTCCGTTGATTAAAGTTAAAAATTAACTGCCCATTTCTACCGTATTTGTTTTTTAATTTTTTTCCAAAACAGAGCGTCAAAAATAAAATCTTACAGGCAGGGCCGGATTTACGTAATGGCATTTGAGGCCGGTGCCCAGGGTCCCCACAAAACTATGTTTAAACATAATTTTTTTTTTTTTTCTATTACCGCGACAGCCTAGTGTGGCTTAATCATGAGGGCCACAGGCAGAGAAAACCAAACCCGGGAAAAAACCTATGAAACATCGGAAAATTTCGGGGAAAAATTTTTACATAGGTATTTTTCAATTAAATTAAAATAATTAGTTTTACACAATAAAATATATGTATGTTTACAATAACCTCATTTTTAAATGAAATTTACAACTTCCTAGTTGAAATCTAGTTGAAAGTACAGTATTTTGTGTAAATTTTCTAAATCATCAAATTTGCCTACTCTTAAAGGTACCCTTACCGTATTTGTGCCCACGGGCTTCTGGTTGTTAAATTCGGCACTGCTTGCAGGGCACAGGGCACACGAACAGTTAGTTAAAGTACCTCTCACGATATATGGTAATCGTTAAAAATTAATTTTAGTTACAAGCTTAATTACGTTTCCAGTTATTCAACTTGAAATAAATGAATAAAAATAAACTCTGTTATACTTTTTGTTGACTTAACAATTGAAAAATTAAATTACTTTTAACGAGTTGATATTTTTTTTTTAAATTCTTCAGTACAATTTCATGAGATACATTCATTGTTCGGTAAACTACTTGTATATAATTGTTTCCTATTTCTTCCTAAGGTATTAAATGATAATTGAATTTTACTAATTAACATTTATTCGACAATAAAGTTATTCATTGCACCATAACGTGAAACCATCGTTACAGAAAATCCTAGGGAGGTAAGAACAAAGCACCTATACCCGCACTCGACACTGACATATACAAGATTTTCAATTTGTTATACAATACGGAAAACAGGATTCTAGCTGCAATTGTAAATTGCTTTCCTATGCCGTTCAATGTCGTACCGGAATTATAAACTTGATGATTCATCGAAATGGAAACGGAAACGAAGATAAGATTACAGTGGTACGAATTGGAAGTTGCAGTCTTATCGCGGGAAGGGTATTCATTTCTACTTTTATTCATTTAGTAGTATCATAAGCGTTTAAATATATATATATATTTTTTTTTATTAAAAATCTCTTAAAATTAGAGAAATCCTCTAAAATGTTTAAACAAAACAAGATACACAGATTAATTAGTCTACGGATCAAATATTTAATAAAATCGCTGAAAATTATGAAGAATAAATATATTTGTTTTTATTGTTAGGATTTTTTTTCTATTCGGGAACATTCAAATATCATAAATACAGTACTTTTCGTAATTTTTTAAAATAATTATTAAAAATTTAATAGTTTGATTATTTAAAGTCGAGTAAAATCGTATAACAGTGAGATTAGTCTCCATTGTTATTTGGTTTAGGAAACATCCATAAACAACGTAGCCCGATATTTTGCAAATTTTGATCCCCCTTCCTCCTCCTGGGTTACTCTATGGCCAGCCCTACTCCTGAAACCACATAGTCTAAGTAAGCTGGACCCTCAAAAACAGTCCTTTTATTTATTTTATTTTTAAATTTAAACATCAGACGGTTTTTCCATCCTGTTTAAATGTTAAACTTTACAACAGTTTAACGTAAACCCTAAATTATTCATGCCACACTACATAAAACCATAGAATATGTTTTTTAATGTTATTTTGTAATTATATTACAAATCATTTTTGTAATAATGGATTAAATTAAATAATTATAATTGTGCAATTAAATAGACTCGCTCTGTTGTCGCATCACCGGTTTCGATCGATATTGCTAATTCATTGTCCCTTCTGCTCAGTGTTGCTTCTGTTAATAGTTTCCTTGATACTGTGTTTCTTCACACACATTGAATAGAACCGTTAAGTTTAATATCAAACTGGGCTGTTGCGTGATTTTCTTATTAATACAGATTTATAAATTATTCTTATTTTTATTATTATTATTTTTTGTACATTTTATAATGCCATATAGACTATTAATCAATTTATAATTTATTTGAAAATTTTTCATAAACTTCCTATTGTATTTACAATATAAACATAAGTAGATTCTTGCAAAAGAAGTCGCAAAAGAAAGATATTTTTTATTTAAAAAATTAAGTATAATAATCCTGTTATGAGAGGAAAAAATTATATTTTAATAAGATATTAAATTAAGCGTAGTATAAAAAATAAACACAAAAATAACCCAAATTTTCACTGTTCCATGTAATGAAACTGATGAAGAGATTGGTAAAACGTGACCCATTAGGTCCTCTTTCCATTAATAAAATTCAAATTATTAAAATATCTTATTCTTAATAAAAATAGTTCAAGGAATCGTTACCTTTATAATCTTCTATAATTATAAATAATTCTTCACATAAGTCATTATCATGCATTATACTGCTTCACAGATTTCCTAATAAAGAAAAGTAAACTTGAAAGGTAATTGTTTGTTTCGCAATTACTTTATTTTTATTGAAGTGACTTAATTACTGTATTTATTTATTACAGAGATTTGTACTTGAAGAATGTTTTGCAGGTTACAAACAATATTTTGCCCAGTCACAATGACATTATATCTCTTTCATCATGTTGATAATAAGCGTGGAGTATGCCAGATGCTATTGTATTCTATAATTGAAAAACATTGGTATTATTTAGTAACGTATTGCACTATTACATCTGAATACAATGCTAACATTTCATTTGTTAAATCAAGTACATCCGTTTAAATTTATTCATCCGTTAATGAAGTATTTATTATGCAAATGCTGGAGACATTGTACATATATCATTTAAGTATATTTAAAAAGAGAAAAATATTTATTATGAAAGATGATAATAAAACTCCGGGATTTCAGATTTCGAAAATTTATTCGAAATCCCGTAGACATAATTACAATATCATATATAAATCATGGATTAAAATAGACATTTTCCGGATTTAAAAAATATTCCAATGAAATTTTATATCAAAACAATTAAACTGAGGATTACATAAAGAGGATTTTGTTAATTGAAACTGTAATTAAATTTCTGTAATTGTATTATTGTTATTTAAATTCTATTTATAGTTTGCTGGGTTTTTTTCAATAAGAATAATAATCTACAAAATATTGAATTGATAAAACTAATGCTGAAAATGATCTGCAAGACTTGCTGTAGGGTATATAATCAGGCCGTGAAAAAGTAAAAGGAAAGAAAAAATTAAATAAATCAACCGTTTTTTACTTTCATGCTTCCGCTATTAAACCTGATATTAAATTATAATTTATTGAAGTGTGATTCAGAGATTCAGAAATATTATACGCGAAGGCTTGTATAAGAGAGTATAGTTAAAAACTCTGGCTACACTATATTAAAAATTGAATTTCGATAATGGAATATTTGATAAAATTTCGAATTTTATGTGTGTATACATAATTTTCAATTATTTTAATTTATTATTATTAAAAGTATTAACACAATATATATACAGAACCGGTCCATATGTAGCGGGGCCTTTTTAAAATGTTTAAAACCACTTATGAGGCACCCTCAAAGTCCCTCTAGGCGCGGGGCCTTGTACATAGAAGTTGACTCTGTATATATATTTTTTTCAATAGAGTAAATTAATATACTGTATACATATATTTCAAGAATTTCGTTTTAATTAGTTAAAAAGCCTCAAGAATACAGAACAGTGTATATACAAATTAAACTTTAATTAACTTGTAATTACTATTTTGTGTTTTATGCGCCCACACACTATCTATTTTTACAGAAAGATTAAATTAATCGGTATAAATGAAGTAAGTATTGTGTTATTCATCAATAGCATACACGTAATTTAAAATAATTCTGTAATAATTTTTAATAAATGCGTACGGTAAGTTTGATTTCAGTCTATCTTAATCAAATTTCATGTCAAAAATAACGTTGAGATTTAAAATCAAGTAAACAATGACAAATTGGCGTAGTAAAATCATTGTTTTCCTTACTATTTCTGAACTCTTTTATTATGTAATACATAATTATACATCTTTAACAGTGACTTAGTAATAAGAGAACAAAACTGTCAGGCAGTTTATTTAGAAATTTTGTTAAATAATATTGAATAACATAAACATTAGAAAATAAAATTAACATATGTCAAAACAAATTATAATAAAATTTATTAAAAATAAATTTTTTTTGTCGTTCAGAATGCAAAAACTTAATGTTTCATTTTATTTTTTGGTAGTTTTAAGAATACTTCTGTAGAAAACACTACAGTGCACAATACTGCTATTATCAATAAAGAGTTACTTCATAAAATATTATCTAAAATGTAACTCACACTTTTCCACCAAAAAATCAGTCTTAATTAACTCGAGTTACGCCTTATTTCGTGTGGGCATGTCGGATCCAAGAGGTGGCAATGGAGACGATTGTCTCACCTGAGATTTTTTTTGTAGGTAACGCGAGCTTCATTATTTATTTGAAATAAAAATATAAACATTAATTTCTAATTCTGTTACATTTTATACTGTTATAAATTTATTTTAAGTAATTATCACAGCAAAAAAGTTTTATATATACTGTACATATTCTAAATTTAGCACCGTACACGAATAAAACAATTGCTCCTCTGAGATTCGTTTCTAGATTCGCCAATACGCATGGAAATAGCAAAAAGTGCGTATCTGCTACTTAAATTCCATGACCTACAATCTTTCCACATGTTTTTTATATTATACTAACTGTCGGAATTACATAGTGTTCTATTCATTAAAATATTTTCCCAACTCTGGACTTTGTTCTACGGACACCCATGCAACTAAATGCTCGCATTTTCGCCCATAAAACTAACACATGTTAATATAGAGAAAAAATAAATACAAGTGTTAAATTTAAAAATAAATATGAGTCATAGATATGTTAAGTGCATATTCACTGACTAGCATTCGGAAATCAAAAATATAAAACACTAAGCATCTGGACTCAAGGTTATTTCAGTCGGTAATTAAAACACGTATAAAAAAAACAAAACAAAATGACATACGAGCAGGGAAACAGATTTAGATACCGCAGAGTTAAATTAATAACAATACTATAAATAAATTTAAAAGCTTCAAAGATAATAATAAAGCAGCAAAAGTTATCTGCTTTTCGTGCAACTATTTAAATATTCTCTGGACAAAGATAGAAAATAAATAGCATATCATTAAAGTTAATATTGCGGGAATTATACCTTCGTCTAGGATAAGCTAAATCGACTTAATTAAAATACAAAAATCTTACGAAGTTGAATAAGTTAAATTAAACACATATATTGTAGAAACTTTGACAGCAAACTAATTTAAATTTGCAAGAGAGATATAGAAGTAATATATTAAAAATTTAGATAAGACATTGATTAATCGATTTGATAAATTCCCGAATTATTTATTGATTATAAAAATATTTTATATGACTAATATCGTCTAGAAGGTATAAAATAATAGTAATTTGAAGCGGGATTTTATTAAACTATAAAAATTTAGAGTTATTAAATCTGCTAAGATACAGTATATGTCAGTATCACAGAAAATATTTTTTAAATCATCAAAAATAAGGCGCATACCAGCTGTATTTTACTCAGATAACAATACACCATAATTATGTCTCGATAAATATTATTAAAGAATGAAGAGAATTTTTAAAAATAACGTACAGTAACAAATCTTTAAATCAATTCATATAGTTTAACTTAAAATATATGCTCTCCATCTCAGTAGTAGTGTCTTGCCCCTGTACATCATAAAGTTGAAGTCGTGTAAATTTCTACGTGACTACTTTTACAAACTGTCGTAGAACTAGTTCTTTCTGTATTTAAAACAATTAAAAGAATTACAAGCTGTTACTTAACGGTTAAATAACTCGCAAATTATTCAAATAGTCTCTCAAAGAAATAAAATTGATAGTTAATGTGGTTTAAAATTATCACTATTGAAAAAGTCTTATCCGAAAAGTAAGCTACTGTAGTCTATTCAGAGAAAACGATTAGGCTACATTTGAGAACGATGAAAAATTAAGATAATTAACTATCATTAAATTATTGCGTACAATGCACATGAGACACCATTTTAATTTCCTAAGTTCGTAGCGACGTAAATAGGTTAAGTATTCGCTAGTGCGAAAATAACATCCACTTATATTTTACGGGAGACTTAAACATTGCTTCTTATTTTTTACAGCTGAAATAATAAGAATTTTCACACTTTTTATAATAATTTGTAAACAAAATTATGAAAATATTAAATTTAAACTTAAAAATAACGAACTTATAACTATATACTGTACTGTATGTATTTGATTTCATTTACAGAGTTTGTATACAGACGCCATATCGTCATCTCGTTCACGTTGACTTTTTAACTAGTACTTTGACCTATACTAAATATATAAAATTAATGAAATATTCTATAATTGCTATAATATGAAAATATTTATATTATAGCAAATATATAAATGTTTCACTTACTTTTATATATTCTACGTAATAATTTCCAAGAACAGTATTGTTTTTAGCTATGACTAGAAAGTACAGTATGTAAATTGGAGACTAGCATGCGATTCAGTCAGTGAACGGATAAAATCCATTATGCAATTTTCTATGATAAATAAAATATATATTTAAAGAGTGCAAAAAACACACACTTTGTGTTATTTATGTGTTAAAAAGAGTTGTAGAAATTTTATTCATATGCAAAGGAAGGTTACAATTAGACTAATCTCAACATATATATATAATATATATATATATATATATATATATATATATATATTTCTAATAAAATAGTAGATCTATAAATATGTTATAAAGATAAGAAATGTATTTATTCAGATTTTAGTCGCCATTATAATTAAACCTGAATGAATTATCAACTGCATTTTCACCCTTCCCAGAGGTTCTAATCCTAAAAAAGATTAATAAATTCAATTTAATTCAACTTGAATGGGAATTAATTCTTTATTAAAATTGATTTATTTGGTACTGTATCTGAGTATCATAAATGCTTCATAATAACAATAATAATAATAATAAATGTTATTATATTTTAAAATGTAAACAGAATTTAGTTCAACACATTTGTGTATTGACGAGTTAAATCAAACAATTGTGGAATTATATAGGCTTATTATTACTGATTTATCTCGTTGATGATGTATGGGATAAGGCAACACAACACGAAGGAGATTTACCAAGGAGGACTTTCTGTGGGAAATCCTCCCTATTTGGGTATTAGACATGTGAAGAAAATCCGGGAAACTACACGCGGCCAATCAATTGGTCAGACACGAATTCGTGATAATACAAGTGTTCGATAGTTTTATCCGTTCGTCCACTGATTTATCTTGTATCTTGTTTAAAAAATATCATCGAAAATATAAATTATTCATTCTGATTGATTATAATTAAGATTTAAACAATCCAGCAACGAGTTTCTTAAATTTCCCGGCAGCATTTAGTGGCGCCATCTGTTACGATATTTTATTTTAAAACTTTTTTATTTTTTAATTATTATAAAATGGCAAAAAAACTTAATTTTGAGGGTAGGGATGGGTTTTATAAAAAATATTGTAAATGCGAATAACCAGTACAATCGTCATTAAGTCTGACACCTCTGGAATATGACACGACCCCTTTTACCTCTTCACCCCGACCTTAACCACCAAAATTTAATAGCATTAATCCCCCTAATATACAAACTTTCCTGCAAAATTTCAGAAAATTTCGACAAAAAGCAAGAGTTATTAAGCTTCAAAGGGTGAACAAAATCGTGCTCCACACACACACACACACAGACACAGACACACACACACAACACACACACACACACAACACACACACACACACAACACACACACACACTCATTTTAAAATTATATTAGTACCATATTCATTCATGCCTTATTGTTTATGACTTTATTAAACTTATAAATAATAAAACAAGATGTTTGATTTCTTGTACAAATTTATTAATAAAGTTATTTCAGTAAATTGTAAATAAAACCCAACCCAAAAAACTTTAAAAAACAAATTATAAATTAGTAGCTTAATAATAACTAATAATTTGGTAATAAATCATTCTAATTACTTATCAAATTTCTGTTAGAAAATGTGGTAATTAATTATAATTTTAAATAGACTCTAGAGATAACTTTAACATCTAGTATTAACGATATATATATTTCGAAAGTTTCATAAGCAAATAATTCCATTATCTTTTAGTAATATTGAGCAATATCCAAACGTTTCTGACCAATATTTATCCAAAGATTAGAAAAAAAACCTATTAAAAACTTTGAAGTTAAATTAATCAGAAAGATATTGCATCAAAGATCAAAGAAATGAGTAATGATAAATGACCTTAATAATCTTATCTTATATTGTTTTTTGAGGATGAACAGATAACATTTTATAAATACAGTATATCACTTTATGATTCACTTAAAAATCTAACAACTTTGAAAAAATGCCAAAAATAAATGAAATTCAGCTTATAAAAGAGACTTTGGATTGCATTACAGGTCATGTAGATAAAATTTTTCTATAATTAAAGATAATTCTTACAATTTAGAAAATCTCTTCTTCAGACTTACATTGGTGATTCTGGGCAACATTAATCATTAATAATGTTATTAGTTTCCTTGATAAGCAATGTTTCAAGCACAAATAAATTGTTATGTTTTCTCCTGACATATGCCATCATTATAATATCGAGCTGTCGACCATTTATTATCTGCATGAGAAAGATTTACAATGGCAGAAAAGCGACAATTAGCACCATTGCAATCTTTCCTTTTCAGTGCTACCAGCGAGTATGTTTATATGTAAACATATTTATAAATTTCTCTTCTTATAATATATATTTCCTGTATTTTTCATATGTATATTATACTGGTATATAAATTGTTATTCATTATACATAATAATTACTTATATACAGATAGTATATAATTATAATTGTAATAAACTCTAATTTATTTACATATTTATTTTTTAATATAAAAATATTATTATTATTTATTTTTTTTGTAGTATTCAAACAGATGTAAATTTTCTCTTGAGATGCTATGAACTAATTCAGATCATTACAGCATTTTTTTTTTTTTTTTTTTTAAAGTAGCAAATTATATTACAACTAATAAATTATTTAAAGAACATTAATTAATTAGCATAAAAAATGAATTAAAAACACATACCAAGTTTCCAGTTATAATTTTACACGCATTATAATTGAAAAACAAATGACAAAGTAGATTAATAAGTAGTAGTCAAGGGCGCACATCCAAAGTGATATGGGATAAACCAATCTGTTTAACACCTGTCGCAAAGACAAGCGAAAAATGTGCTCTGTGCATGCTCTATTGAATTCAATTAATTTTAACAGAAGAAAAAAAAACTTTTATTTGCATCACTTTACACTACATTAAACGCGAACTAACACCAAGTTGCACGAAGAATGAGTGATCCAGATTAAAACGTTGGCCAGTCTGACCTTAAAATGCGTGCTTATACACGTACAGTACGGTATTTTTTTTTTTTTTTTTTTTTTTTTAAATTTAAAGCTATTTATTAAATATATTTTAACTGTTTCAACTTGTATATAATGTTTCTATTCGTTTTAAGAAATGGCCTTGTAATTCGTATAATTTATCTTAACTATTTCGTTAGTCATGTTACTGTTTACCCGTCATTATCGGTGGTTGTTAGATAATTTTTCAAGATTTTTATTGATGTAGGAAAGAGTTGCAACTGACAAAAGAATATTATAAATTTTATTATTATTTAAATTATATTATCGGATCATTTTTTTTCCTTTAATGTTAACATAAATTTATTGAAAGCTGCGAAACACTCCGACAAGGAATTATCTCTATTGAAGATTTTATTTACTGTATTTAGAAATCAATAATAAAAAAAGAAAGACAAAACAGTAAAATGTAAAGATATTTATTTATTTATTGTTTACAAAAATAAGATCCTTGACCAATGATTTCATATATTTAAATGAGACAAAACAGGTCTAGGTCTAATGCAATCGCGAGTAAATAAGGGGAAGAAACAAAAGATAATCTGAATTTGGCTTCAAAATAATGATATAGCAAATTGAATAAACATTGAACTGTAAATATACTGATTATAGAATATGCAACATTTGTCTTAATTAATTCAAACCTTTAAATTTTGCAAAAAAATTTAAATATGCTGTAATACGTATTATATGACCGTATTAAAAATGTTAAACAAGTAAATATTGTAAATATCATTTTAAAAAATTAAAAGTTATCTACAGATAAGAACTTTTTTTCATCATTTCCGACGAAAACTTTCAACAGTAACTTAGAAGAATTTACACCACAAATCGAAACAAAAAGTCAACTTCTAAGAAGCAGACATTATAATCCAATTATAGCACTGAATAAATGGAATAAAATTATTTTAAATTACTAGCTAATTGAGCATTAAATAAATAAAAATAGTCTACTTATATTTCACATTCCTAAACGACCGGGAAGATAAAAACTTTAATTTTACAACGGCAATATTGAAGTTTATAGGCTACATCTCGTGTTAAAGCCGTTCATATTTAAAAAATATATTTGTTCTAAAAAGCGTGTGCTTAGCCCTGACCTAAAATGTTAAATCGGAAGTGTGAGTTTCCTTGGCATTGACTACAGGAACTTGTAAAGCACGAAAAAGACCTAACCCCAATAAAAATTGCGTATAGTCTAGGCAACAATTTCTGATTTGAAAACACCGTTTTCTTTTTTTTTTATATATATTATAAATTCATATATAACCTGCAATAGTATTATCTAAACGTATTTTGAAAAATACAGGAAGAGAATCTCTTTACGATACACGCATATATATATATATATATAATCCGTAACTAGTAGATTGGGTGATATATATATATATATATATATATATATATATAAATGAAAAGATGGAAACTTACCGATAAACAAAATAAATGAATTCGGCCTAAAAAATGCGGAACAAAGGATATATTCAGAGTAGAAAAATAAATTAATTATTACTACAACAGAGTGAATGAATAAGTATTTTTTTGAAGGATGGAAACGAGCATATTTCTTCAAGGATCTTCTGTGAAGACAATTCTTAGAAAAACTAGAGTATAAGGTCAAAGCAGAAAATTAGTGTTGTTTGATAACAGAAGAGCCAGTTCAAGGATAAAGCATTTTTCTCGTTCTATTCAGCAATTTATCTCTTCAAAAACTCATATAAAATAATTGAATGATTGGTTAACAACACCCACTCGAATTCTTATTAATTATATTACCTATCAATCAAACAAGGATTACTCATTTTCTCTTTTGTAATTTAAGAATAATATTTTCTATTTAACATTTTAAACAAGTTTATGAGAATAAAATTACGCTAAACTATTCTTCTATTGATTGCGAAGAAATACTTCTTTTAAAATTAATGTTTTAAAGCCATGAAAAACTGAATTATATATATATATTTATATATGTTCATAAGTTGTTGTTGTTGTTGTTGTTTTTTTAATAATATAAATATCTAATATAATGAAGCAACAAATAACTCGCAGTGTTTTCACAAGATTAACTGTTAGCTTCAATAATAGATGGCAGCAGTTTCCAAAATTACAACATGTAACTAAGTTGCTTTGTAAATCTCAAGGGTTTCCAAGGTCCGTTTTGAATGATTTTTTTTTATGAGACTGGAGTTATTCAAGTCGGCTCTTACATTGTATTCGTGGTGTACGTTGACAGGGTGGTGGTGTGTCTTTTTTGGCAATGTCATATTTATGTTCAGCAATCCTTTTTTGAACAAACCTTTTGAACAGACCAATGTAGACAAGATCTCTTTGGAACCTGTGATCCCTTATTGGGATACTGTACACCACTGGTGCTCTTAAATTATCCGGTGTGTCTTTCGCGTTTCTCAGAAGCGAGTAAATAGTTTGCGTTCTCGAGTAAGCCAAATTGGTGCCTTTTTTAGTGCTATTTCCTTGTATAGGGAATGCAGGTTTTTGTTGTATTGTATAACTGTGTGTTTCTTATTTGGGTCCTGGGCACCTCCACGGAACAGGGAGGGGGTCAAATTGGACCCCCCTGTTCCGTGGAGGCGTGAAGCCCTGCGTTTATATTATGGAAGTTACGAGCTAAACCATAGATATACAGTACAGGGGTATACAATATCCCAATAATGGATCACAGGTTCCAAAGAGATCTTGTCTACATTGAATCCACCAAAAGGTCTATTTAAAAAAGGATTGCTGAACATAAATATGACATTGCCAAAAAAGACACACCACCACCCTGTCAACGTACACCACGGATACAATGTAAGAGCCGACTTGAATAACACCAGTCTCATAAAAAAAAAATCATTCAAAACGGACCACATCAGGGCCTTGGAAACCCTTGAGATTTACAAAGCAACCAAGTCGGGGAATTGTATTAATTTCAAAGACAGTAAGGTAATATCTTATGCGTGGCGCTATACTTGTGATGAGCATCCGCATTGGTAGTTGTATATTATTCCTTGGAAGATAGACCACATATTATTATGAAAGACTTCTGTATAGTAAATTATTTCAAAATCTTTGATCGTTACTACATGCTGGAGAAAATTAATTTTTGTATTCAAAAAACGTTTTATATTCGTAACATTCCATTTTTGCAAAGGACAAAGAATCTGATGAAGATCTTGGTTAAGGTTAAAGATAGAAAACGTTAGTTCAGTGACTATATTCGTTTTGTACCGGAAATCTAAAGGTCGTGAAAAATATATTTAATCTTATAGGTACCGGTATTTATTAGTGAAAATTGTTAATATTACTTTGATAATAATTTAGAGCTTTTTTCGTGTGTCGGCTCCTTTTAAGAAATTTTTTTCCATTGACTTATTTCAATATTATGTATTACAAATATATATATATATATACAAAGCCGGTACTCTTGTCATATGAGGTCTACCCATGGAGTGATGGTCACATGGACTATAACGATATGAAAATATAAGCATTTTGGTCTGATATAAAACGAAATTAAAGCAAATTCATGGTCAAAATGAAGAAAGTAGCTACTAAATAATATTGATTTCTGACTTTGAAACTTTTATTTTAATTAAAACGACCATTTTTTACAATCTTCTGTTATAAATCTTTACTTTTACATAATGGGTTCACTATGAAAACTTCCAATATATTTCAAAATTAACACAAATTGTGAGCAGAAACATTTATTAATCATTCTACTAATTTGCAGAAGCAAGCTATCGACAACGTCGTAGACGACAATTAGTTACGAGCTTTTTCCGGATTGTTAACGAATCAACAATACAAATTCCATTGTAGTTCGTAGGAATCCAGACGCCATTTTCATATCGCTGGCATTTTCCAAAAAAATACCGAAATTTTTGCTATTTTTAGAAAGAAGAAGCCGAGAAATGGCAAAATAATTGAGGGAAAGACGGATAAACCGAATTTCAGTAAAGGAAACGAAACTGAAATAAAATATTTGGAAGCCGACATTAGCCAAACTAACAAGAAATTACTATGGAAGGAAGACATTTTAAACGGTTAATGTTACCTTAGGTGCCAAGATGGCGGCTCGTCTCTGATTCCAGCAAGGAAACAGTGGGACGCACGTTCTAACCTAACCTAACCTATTCTAATAATTTGGTTGCTAATAATTATGGTAATTTATTAGAATAGGTTAGGTTAGGTTAGGTTAGAACGTGCGTCCCACTGTTTCCTTGCTGGAATCAGAGGCGAGCCGCCATCTTGGCACCTAAGGTAACATTAACCTTTTAAACGAATTCGTATTACGGGTAAGTCACTTCCAACGAACTAGAATATACTATAGAGTGGCTGTGACTTTAGATACAACGTTCTTGGTGTCGATGACGGGTACTATCAACTGGCATTTTACTTTAAGTCAAAACATTGAAGTCTAAACCACGTGTTGGGCAGGATTGTAACTTTAAAATCTATTTCTCTCATCTAAATCTGGATTGTTTTGTTCGCTCCTAGATTTGACATTTAGGCAATAAAATAAGTGATATAAATCTAGATTGTTTCATCTCGAATTTAGCTATTTTGTAGATTTTATTTAATTATTATAAAGAAGGTAAGATCAGAGTTTTAAGTAGTAAACGTAGTACTTAACCCCGAATATAACAATATTTTTAGAATTTAAGTACGAGTTGAAGGGCTTTACTCTTAGCAATATGATTATTTATAATATACTCAGTTTTGGTTTCAACTTGTTGTTATATTAATATAACAAAATCGTAGTACTTATTGATAAAAACAGGATTATGTTAACTTTTGAAGTAAAATATTTCAAATCGTTAATGTTTGACGTAACGCGTGAAGTATTTACTGAATGTTGAACGTTCGAAACAAACTAATTGTTCGAATTTTCTATTGTTGGTCGCCATGTTTAAATGGAAATTTTCTCGTTTTTCCTGCGTTTTATGAGATTTATAAATGAACTTCGGTAAGTAAGTAAATTGTTATTTATGATTTATAGGAAATCAAAATGGAATTATTGGCGATAAAATGTTAAATTTATAGTTTAAGATTTCGAATTTCATTTCAAACGTGAGATTTTTAGAAATTACTTTATCAGATTACGTATAAAATTTGACTGGGAATAATCATACATCAGTTTGAATGTTATAATAAATAAATTCAATACGTTCTATGTATGTTGAAGTTGTCTCCTGCTTCCTTATAATGTCGTTTTTACGTACAGTAAAACCTGGCTAAGACGAAATGCGTTAAGTGGAAGCTGTGTACACCTTCCTGTCACACAATATAAGGATATTTCATAGTATCTCTTGACGGTAATTTTAATTAGGACCTTTTTTCCCGAGCGCTCTCCATCCTTTCGTAGCTTTATAATCTTCAATTTCTCCTAAATTCCGTGTAAATGCAAACTTATAAACCTCTATATCTCGAAACCAGTTTATCTCGAATTTACCTTAATTTCTCGCAAGAATCTGGATAGACAAGTTCAACTATACGTAGTTTTTCATATTCCAACAATCGTTGAATTTCTATGGCCAGACAACAAATAATATATTTAAATTATAAAGTCTTTATTTCGATTCTAACAATATTTTATGCAACACGATTTTAAAATTTTCTTTCGTAACGAAATTTCCTTTACCCGATTCAAATTACAAAATATACGAAGCATTTATTAATGTCGAAAACAACTGAAAATAACAAATGATACTTCCAGCTAATGAATGTCACGTGTTTACTTAATTCTCACGAGGCACCGATGCAGCAGTCAACCCCTTCATACAAAGCCCGCGTAGGGCGAAGACAGAACACATACTTGCGGGTCGAAGACAGTCTTCTACCCCACAAGATTAAAGCCCGCGTAGGGCCATGACTGAAGAGACACTTGCGGGTCGAAGACAGCCGTCTATCCCGCAAGATTAAAGCCCGAGTATGGCAAAGAAAAAACTCATTCTTGCGGGTCAAAGACGGCCGTCTACCCCACAAGATTGAAGCCCGCGTAGGGCGAAGACTGAAGACACACTTGCGGGTAGAAGACGGTCGTCTATCCTGCAAGAGTAAAGCCCGAGTAAGGCGAAGACAAAACACATACCTGCATGTCGAAGACGGTCATATATCCTGCAAGATTACAGCCCGCGTAGGGCGAAGACTGAAGACACACTTACGGGTAGAAGACAGCCGTCTATCCCGCAAGATTAAAGCCCGAGTATGGCAAAGAAAAAACTCATTCTTGCGGGTCAAAGACGGCCGTCTACCCCACAAGATTAAAGCCCGCGTAGGGCGAAGACTGAAGACACACTTGCGGGTAGAAGACGGTCATCTATCCTGCAAGAGTAAAGCCCGAGTAAGGCGAAGACAAAACACATACCTGCATGTCGAAGACGGTCATATATCCTGCAAGATTACAGCCCGCGTAGGGCGAAGACTGAAGACACACTTGCGGGTCAAAGACGGTCTTCTATCCTGCAAGATTAAAGCCCGCGTATGGCGAAGACTGAAGACACACTTGCGGGTCAAAGACGGTCTTCTATCCTGCAAGATTAAAGCCCGCGTAGGGCGAAGACTGAAGACACACTTGCGGGTCAAAGACGGTCTTCTATCCTGCAAGATTAAAGCCCGCGTATGGCGAAGACTGAAGACACACTTGCGGGTCAAAGACGGTCTTCTATCCTGCAAGATTAAAGCCCGCGTAGGGCAAAGACTGAAGACACACTTGCGGGTCAAAGACGGTCTTCTATCCTGCAAGATTAAAGCCCGCGTATGGCGAAGACTGAAGACACACTTGCGGGTCAAAGACGGTCTTCTATCCTGCAAGATTAAAGCCCGCGTAGGGCGAAGACTGAAGACACACTTGCGGGTCAAAGACGGTCTTCTATCCTGCAAGATTAAAGCCCGCGTAGGGCGAAGACTGAAGACACACTTGCGGGTCAAAGACGGTCTTCTATCCTGCAAGATTAAAGCCCGCGTAGGGCGAAGACTGAAGACACACTTGCGGGTCAAAGACGGTCTTCTATCCTGCAAGATTAAAGCCCGCGTAGGGCGAAGACTGAAGACACACTTGCGGGTCAAAGACGGTCTTCTATCCTGCAAGATTAAAGCCCGCGTAGGGCGAAGACTGAAGACACACTTGCGGGTCAAAGACGGTCTTCTATCCTGCAAGATTAAAGCCCGCGTAGGGCGAAGACTGAAGACACACTTGCGGGTCAAAGACGGTCTTCTATCCTGCAAGATTAAAGCCCGCGTAGGGCGAAGACTGAAGACACACTTGCGGGTCAAAGACGGTCTTCTATCCTGCAAGATTAAAGCCCGCGTAGGGCGAAGACTGAAGACACACTTGCGGGTCAAAGACGGTCTTCTATCCTGCAAGATTAAAGCCCGCGTAGGGCGAAGACTGAAGACACACTTGCGGGTCAAAGACGGTCTTCTATCCTGCAAGATTAAAGCCCGCGTAGGGCGAAGACTGAAGACACACTTGCGGGTCAAAGACGGTCTTCTATCCTGCAAGATTAAAGCCCGCGTAGGGCGAAGACTGAAGACACACTTGCGGGTCAAAGACGGTCTTCTATCCTGCAAGATTAAAGCCCGCGTAGGGCGAAGACTGAAGACACACTTGCGGGTCAAAGACGGCCGTCTACCCCGCAAGATTAAAGCCGATCAGATTAATGATGCAAAGGCGCCATGCCTTACTTAACGACTGGCTAGGCCGCTAGAGCATCCGATAATGTGAAAATGTTTTATGAAATTAGAACGTAAAATATTACTAAAATACAAGCTTTTCTGCTAATTGGAATTGAAACAACCCGATTATTACTTATTAAAATCCTTAAATTAAATATTACGATATTAAATGAAAAGAAGGTGTAGAAATTATGCTACTCATCCTGATTCTACTGTCTGGCGTCAGGAAGAAAAATGTCCAAGTAAAATTCCAAGTTGAACGTCGTTAACCTGAAAGTGATATTCTTGTGAATATTTGAAAAAAGTTCTATGAGACAAAAGTGCTTACATAATGAATACAAAAGTGCTTACAGTAACTTACACAATTGATTCTGCTTAAATTATAAATCAATTGATGACACTGACTCTGGCCATAGTGTTCCTTTAACTGTTTTATTCCACTTCGATACTGAAATTAGACCTAACTGATTAGAACGTTCCTTATTTTATATTTGACAGAATTTTGCTTCGTGTATCGATTATATAATCAAGACGTTGCTACAGAAGCAGGGGCGTAGCAATCGAAAATGGCGCCTAGGGCACGCATCAAAGGTGCGCCCCTTTGTAAATTATCTTAATATAAAAAACAGACACACTAAATAAAACAGTCATAAATCTTACTTACGAAACATATTTATTTTCTATTTTATGACGAAAGTGAGTCCGTAAATCCTTTACACTTACAATTGCAGCTTCCCGGCCTTCTGCGACATATCGATGATGTTTTCGAAATCAGTTTTTTCCGTTTCTTCTCGCTCTATACTGAGCAAAGCTAGGTCACATAACCTTTCTTGACCCATTGTAGCCCTCAAATACGAAAGTATTAATTTTAACTTACTGAAAGATCGCTCACAATTTGCGATGGATACTGCAATTGTGAGCAGAATTTGAATGGAAATACGCAGATTCGGAAATACGCTTTCATCCCCGTACTGTACAATAAATTCAAGTAGCTCTTCAGATTTCTTTATGTTGACGTTTTTTCTTGTAGATATTAGCATTCGAACATCCAATATTTCTTCGTATAACTGTTTCCCGTTAACATCGCAACCATAGAAATCTCCAAATTCTTTACATTTCTTTTTTAAATCGTCGCAGTCGTCAGTGCCGTAACACAATGTTTTAATATCTAGAAGAAATCCAAATCTGGCGTCAGTTTCATGCAAACGAGTAAACCTTTCACTCATTTCACACACAATACGCTTCCATACTCGTTCCATTTCTTCTTCAGCGGTCAACCCTGCGTCCGACGCACTCTCTCCAGCAATACATTTTTTTTCGCCTTCGACGCCTTTCCGCCTTTTGATTCGTTCACCGTTACAAGAAATCACCACAATATTCCTTCCGGTGTTCTTTAAATAAACAGCCAGATGAACATAACCTTCTTCGACAAGTCCGTTTGGCCAACTCCCCTTTTCCCGCCAAAACTCTAATCTTTATGCGGATTGAAGTTAAGTTTGATTAACCAATCAGCGCTACCTAGCTCTGTCGTAGGTCCGGCTATGATCGGATGATCCGCGGACAGTCAGCGATCGTGGATTCAAAACTACTGGTCGTTTTCCAACCGACTTCTGCAGCGTCGACTAATTTGAAATAAAATAAAAAAAAAAAAAACAAGAAAAGGCGGGAATCGTACGTCCAGACGATTCTATCCCGACACCGACAATTAGATAACAAATCAAGTAGCTTCAATAACGCTCGCTCGTACGGGAGTATTTAAATCAGAATCACAAATCATATGTAAACAAAATAAACAACTGCGCGAGAAGTGTCGAATTCGAACGAGCAAGTGCACCACTCATTCCCTCTCGTTCATTAGCGAAGCGCGTGAGTCGCGGACGAGATTGTTTGGTATGAATTGGTTTATTTTGATTTTTAAATTTAATAATTGGCGATTTTGCGCGCCCCCTTTGAAAGGCGCCCGGGGCACGTGCCCTACTTGCCCCACCCTAGCTACGCCACTGTACAGAAAACGCTTTCTTTTATTTTCTGTTTCGTGTTTGATTAACAATATGAATGATTTAATTAACAACACGAACAATATGTTAATCAATACTTCATATTGTTAATCAAACCCGAAATATAGCTTAGAAGTCTCGGAATCAAACTATTCAACATAGAAAATTGTAACGTACAGTACATAAAATATGTTAAGAGAACTAAGATTATTTTTTCAACTGATTTCTGTCTAAACTATTGCACATTTACCGCACCTTCATTTTAATAATTTGAGGGTAATTATCTCAATTTGAACGAAAAGAAGCTCGAGTCTAACAAAAATCTGTTTATAAATCAATCTCGCTAATTTAATTCAACAATAATTTATATAAATATCTTAACTTGAAGACATAAATATGTTTCGGGTCGATGCTCTATTAGAATTTATACTCAATATTAATTACATAAACAAAAACAAAGGATTACTTACTTCCGTGAGATTTGCCGAAAAGTTTCTGAAAAGAAATAACAATAAAAATCATTTATTGTTACAAACAATATGAAAAACAACAATTGTAAAGTATTGTTAGTTGAGTATTACGTCGCATCAAGCGCGTCACTCATTACGTCGAAATTTCTACGATAAACCATTTAAGTCATTACTACAAATATTCAATAAGCTTTCAATTTCGTATAATTCAGATACCAGGGATTATCTGTGCACGACATTTCAATTATGTTTACAGTTCGTAACGTCGTAAGAAATAGCGTAACGATAATTTTACGTCCCTTCTGTTTTTTTTTTTTTTTAACTCTTTCCGCCCTGTGGGCACTAAGAGGGCCTCTTTTAGTAGGCCCATTATGGGTTCGGCCAGGCCCACAATGGGGCGACCAGGTGTTGAGGGACGGGGCCCGACATATCCGAACGGACCACCCCCCGAAAAATTCCTGGGGATTATTCGACCCGTTCGGATTCGATCCTGGGTCCCCCAGAGCGGTAGGCTGCCACCTTGACCGCTTGGCCATCCGGCCTCGTCCCTTCTGTTAAAAACTTGTAGGGAATGCACCGGTCAAAGGCGATAAAAGCGTAATTTTGTTTCAGACAGTTACGAAATCACCGAAAAAAAAAAAAAATTGTTGACGTCGGACTATTCGGAGTTCGAAAGTTTTCGGGAAATACGTCACACTGTGACTAAGGTTTCGAAATAGCAGTGTGACAAAATGTCGTCCTGCAACACACGTCGTGGTACACATATTGTCCGATAGAAAGCATAAAGAGATTGTACTGTACTGTACCTAAGAAGAGATTGTAATTGGAAGATAGTAATAAATTTGCGAAAAAATGTCAGTGTGAGTGGTGAATTCGTGGAAAATCGTATGCATTAAGCTATAAAAAATTACAAAAATATCTATGAAATTTTGTTTCAAATATAAGTTACGTAGTTATTTCGGAAGAGCTCAGAATAGGTCCCCTGGGGACCTATTCTGGGGACCTATTCTGAGCTCTTCCCATAACTCAACGAGAGCGATGCACGGAACATTCGATAAGTCCCCGTAGCGAAAGGCAGTTAACAAACCTTAGACAAATCGCTATTCTATGCTCCACGTTAAGCGAGTTTCGCTACGGGTAGTCGATCGAAATGCGTCTGGGTTCCATGTTATCGATAGTTATTACGCTTAACTAAACTGTGATTGGTTAAAGACCAATCACAGTTTAGTTAACATTGTATTTTTGCCACGTGACTGCGAACCCGCCGTTTTCAAAGTTTTTAGTATTCTGTAGCCTAAGATTTTGTTAAAATGTCATCAAAGAAGGGATAACACAGCCAGCGAACTACAACTTGTCAGTTCGAGATATTAATTAAAACACTTCGGTTCTAGCCAGGGTCGGATTTAGGTATTTCGAGGCTCTCGAAACCGTGTGAGGTCCCTTACCAACCTTTTACAATTTTAGAAGTCGATCACGCAAAAAAGATAATTAACATAAACATATTAATTTTAATCACAAATGTTTTATTGTTAAAGAGTATTTGCAACATATTAGAAAATAAGGTACTGTACAATTCAAAAAGAAAAACACTAAAAATTTCGTTTTCATCACTTTTCGATGACAAAAAAGCTGCTAAAAGTTAAGAAAATCTACCTATAAAAATCAAATAAATTTTATATTAAAAAGATGGGATCACTAGAAATATAATATAAACAATATTGGTTATTAATATAATTAAATACTACACAAAATAAAAAGTAACGTATATTTTGTTGGTTTGTAAAAAACAAATTACAAAATTTGACTTCAATTTTCTTTTTGTAGAAATTTTTGAGCTCCTTTGAAACTCGAGGTCCTAAGCTATAGCTTACATAGCTTACTTGTAAATTCGGCCCTAGCTCTAGTTTTTTTCGTAATTCATTGCATAAATGTAACAGTAATGGCTTCGAAAAACGACAAAGATTTTTAAAGCTTGTATCATTCAGCCGAAAAGCATTATCTCGAAGACGAAAAACCAAGATTCATGACGTCCAATGCTAATTTTCTCTATCTCCAATTGCTCGTGAAGTAATATCATCCTTACACCTAAAGTCGCCATGTTCTTTTTACTTTCGTTACGTTCCTAATACCCCGTTCGCACCGAGCATTTCAATCTAGATTGTGACCAAGGTCGTCGACTATGCCTTGGTGCGAGCTCTCTTGACCGTTTCAATCTCGACTGAAACGAGGTTCAATCGCGATTGACTCCAGAGAGTTCTTGAAACTAGATCCAGTCATAAGAGAGATCCCACAATCCCACGCGCGCCAGAAAATACAAGATGGCGGCAGAACACGTGTCGAACTATCGACAGAGAAATAAAAAAGATATTGTATTTGGAGAGACGATAACATCTGTCTATTATTAGATAAATGGCAAGAAAAAGTACTGTATTTATTTCTAACTAAAACTTTCATTTTGTTTGTTGGTGTTCATGACTTACCGCGTAGTTATGTCAGTTTTATCATCGCATGTAATAGCCGGGTTGTTCTCAAGCTGACTGCCTGTGCGAACAGCACAACGTTCGACTTTTTTTTTTTTCAACTCTTTCCGCCCTGTGGGCACTAAGAGGGCCTCTTTTAGTAGGCCCATTATGGGTTCAGCCAGGCCCACAATGGGGCGACCGGGTGGTGAGGGACAGGGCCCGACATATCCGAACGGACCACCCCCGAAAAATTCCTGGGGATTATTCGACCCGTTCGAATTCTATCCCGGGTCCCCCAGAGCGGTAGGCTGCCACCTTGACCGCTCGGCCATCCGGCCGTCTTACGACGTTCGACTAGCGACAGTCACAATACAGATTGTAGGTAAATCGAGATCGAAGTGAGTCGTGGATTGTGCGCGAACGTAGTATAACGGCACTTCGAGAGTGATCGATAAGAAAAGCTTAGTCATCGCACATGGCTATAGGAACCGAAAACGAAACGTACTGTACGACTCAGAATAGCATTTTCACAGTTGATTAAATGCCAATCACGTGGTTCCGATAGAAACTGGTTTTTATCGTATTCGTTGTTTTCACGATACAACTCAGAACAGGTCCCTCGGATAGAAACATTGGAAGCGTTATACGTGTGTAGCTTCCACCAGCTAAACCGTGTGAGGTTGGTGCTCTGTAAAGCGCATGTGCGAATGCGTATAATTCGGCTGCTTGGAAGCTGACCCGGTTTCGACAATACAGCGCTTCCATTCCGTTACTGATATTCGAATATACAATAGCAATCTTATCGTTTATTTCACGTGTAGCATAGAAATTTGTAATAAGATACATAATGCAATTATAATAAAATACAGTCAAACCTGTTTTTATGCGGGGGATAGGGACCGCATTAAAAAAACGCATTAAAAAAATCTCACGAAACTTTACGAATGGCTGTAAATAATAGTTTTCGCAACACAATTAAAAAATATTTTTTTTATGCGGTCAACAGGGACCGCATAAAAAAAGTCTCACATAGAAAATAACTCAAAACCGTACGAAATAGAATTTATTGACAACAGATGTCAGCACTTGACTGCATCGTCTGGTCTATCGTCTGTTTTACATATTTTTGTCCAGGTGGTGTTTTGTTGACTTAAAAAGTAAATTATTTCATTTTTCGCATATTCATGCAATAATATTACTATAATAAGTGCATTTATGCTATAATAAGTTTATTTAGCTATAATAAGTCAACGTGAGACATGACGAATCGCACGAGACTAGTCGCCAACTATACCGCACAAATTAAAAATTCGCATTAAAAAAATCGCACAAATAAAAATCGCACATAAAAAGAGCGCATAAAAACAGGTTTGACTGTATTAATTTTAATTAATTCAAACAACGTTAAAATATGAAAATTTATATTTTAGAAAATACAAGGGAAGCGCCGCTTCACCGCTTCCAATGACGGCACGCCACTGCTTAGTTGTATCACGTGGTTAAAATCCGCCATGTTCTGACAAAAAGTACGCGTCTCTCTGTATATTTCGAATCCGCTTATGCGATGTTATTAAAACAAAAAAATATATATACAGTTTGTATTGTATGAAAAGAAGTAAAAAATTAGTATTAGTAAGACTTCTTTAATACATCCTGTACGATAACAATACAAAGACACACTTGTACAGTACTTTGGACCTTAGTGAAAGGCAGCATTTGCAGCATTTATTTGGTCATATGTGATTATTTAAAATATCATTTGTAAAGCTAATACAATATAGAATGCATATAAAAATTCATTATACAAATGATTCTTTTACATACTAGTACTTTTGTATTGTTATTCTGCTGAATGCATTAAAGGTATGACACACGACCCCGTCGACCTTTAATCACCAAAATTTAATATAGCATCAATCCCCTAATACACAAAGCTCCCTACAAAATTTCAGAAATTTTCGACAAAAAACGCAAGTTATTACGCTTTAAAAAGAACGAACAAAATGTCTCCCCACACAAACATCTATACAGAGAAAAACCCCCAAATTTTTTTTTTTGCATTTCTCGATGTTTCAAGGTCCCAAGTTTAAAAATGTAAAAATCTTGGGTGTGTTTTCGAACGATTGCCATACCTTTCCCTCTGTTATATATAACAGAGCCAGGAAAGCAAAAATTACTGAAGATATAAAATATTTTGATTAGTCGATGGCATTAGGTAGAACATTTCATAACATAGAACAATAAAAAAATAATTACGTCTGAAATATTCTTCTAAAAAGTTGTATAGAATAAATTATTATTTTTTTATTCATATGTAGACATACAAGATACTTTAATTTGGGTTATGTTCTAGTTGTAGTAGAATTTCTTTGAAACAAAACATCTGCATGTAAAACTATAAAATGTAATTTTCATTGCCTATTTTAAAGCTTTGTTTTTATCTATTCAGTTCTTTATTAAATTGTTTTCACAAACCTTAGACATCATGTGATATACTGTGATTTATGTAATTATTTATTATAAAATTATATTTTTTGAGATTTGATTACAAATATTAATTACTATACTTAATGTCAAGATTTTTTAGTTTATAATAAAAGCATTTAATCTTCTGGAAGATTAATAATTTGCATATGTAATTATCAAAATTTCTTGAATTTTTATGAAATTATATTTGTAACTTTCTGAAAATAATGTCCAATAACTATTAAATTCAACTATAATCAAAAAACTTTTTTTTTTGAATTTGACCATTGCAATGATAAAAAGATTTTTTTAATAATATCTAATTTTTGCAAAATTTTTTGAAAGAAAAATTATTTATTTTAATATGTTTTACAGTTAAATTCTAGATAGTTTTGAGAAAAAACTTATTCTTCCAATCTGGTTAAATTACTGACAAATGTATTCTTGATTCTATTGGACAGCTATTAGAAAATAAATGTTTTTATACACATTTTTGTATTTATATATAATTAAATTTTATTAAAGTATATTTAAAAACTTTTGTTATATTAAAACATTTCAACACTTCTATTATACGTTAATACATTGCTTCATATTATTGTTTATCTATAACAGGGGTGGGCAAGCAAGAGTTCAGTGGGAGCCAAAATGTAGGTTTTGCAAAATGCATGGAGCTGCAGTTCTGTACTGTTGTGGCGGACAGTACGGTAAGGCGTGCGATTTTATTATATAATATAAATATAATATAAAAGAAATATTGAATTTTTTAATAAACATATTTTCACAAAATTATAAAAATAATAATAAAAAACAGAAATTAACACTTTCAACAAGAGCCGCATTTGCCCATGTCTGATCTATAACAATAATAATATTAAACCTTCAAGTAAAAAACAAGAGTACTCTGTAATTTAAAATTATATCTCCATCTGATAAAGAATTTAACATCTATGCAATTTTTCATGAACATATTCTAACTGTAAACCATTAATACACTCCATAAATAATAAATTCTATTTTTCTGCTTATTGGGTAACAAAAATCAGTTTTACTCAGAGTATTAAGTGTTTTTAAATTTAAAAGTCCATCATGACTCCAAAGATGGATTCTTAAGTTCAAAATTACTTAGAATTCATTATTTATGTTTGCATCAGCTTCTGTGGTTTCACAGTGAAGACAAGTTATTGTTTCGTAACTTAATGAATTATCATACAGTATTTTAAAGTTTTATTATTGATTATATTATAAAAAGAATAATTTATTGGAGTAAAACATTTTGTATAAAAATTACATTGAGAAGACATTTATTTTGTGTTCTCTTCAAAATACTTTTAAATAATTTGTCTCTTCAATTTTTGTTTTATACAATTTTTTCAAGATTCCAATGCCAGAAAAACTTTTACATTATTTTAGGCAAGAAGGACCCTTTAAAAAAACTAAATGTTTAAGCATATACCTGTGGTATAAGGACAGGATTCCAGACTTCAAATTATGTACATTTTAAAAATATTTTGGGTTATACAAATTTACTAACTCATTTGTCGTGTTTGCATTTTCCAGGACTATACAGAACATTAATTAAGAATACCGATAACATAACTGTAAGCAACAGATTGAATGGTTTGAGTGTTATATCATCAATGGTTACTTGTTCAGTTCTCGTCCAGATCAAAATATTTTCTGTCAACTTTTCTTTTTAGTGATATAAACAAAGATCAAATCTTTAGCTGTTATTAAATAAACTGATATTTTCAAATACAAAACTTATTATTTAAAAAACAAATAAAATCTTAATTAAATTCAAAATAGAAAATAAAAAAAAAACTAATATCAAACCAGTTAATATTATGTTAACCAATATTAGTACATGGGGTTATTTAAATTTTATTATAATTGTTTTTTGAGCTTCAATTTTCAATAACGTTATTGGAAACATGTATATACACAACATTTACAGTAGGTTTAAGAAACATGTACAAGAAACATTGCTGAAGAACAAAAACAAAAGGCAATGTATGTCAAATATGTTGTGTGATATTAGGATTTCAATGAATCCAAGTATAGAGTTCAATTTGGTAATTAATTATATGATATATTATCATACTTCCCAATAACTTCCATTATATATGAGTTACGATGATAAATCTACTACTAAATGCAATAAAAATACAATGAATTATTTGCTTACAATACTCTTCAATAAGGTTATATTTAAAGGACTGGATTTATTTCATTAACACACTGTATCATAATCTTCAATTGAACCATGGTAAAATAAACTGAAGAATAACTGGATAATTTATATTCAAAATATTGTCATCGTGGTTTAAAATTTTAGAAAATAGAAACTTTTCATTTTTTTTAGTTTATTTATAAATTAAAAATATTTTTAATGTTAAATTGAGAATTTTTGTTATATCTTTTACTTAGTTTTTTGAATTATAATTAATATTTATGTGAATCATTTTTAGCAGGATGGCCTATTAAACTAGGTCGAAAATGTTTGCTAAATAAAAGCAAATCCCAGCAGCCAAAAAAGTGTTTATAGAATAATTTTGAATCATTTTTCTTTGAATCAATGTTAACATAGAGTTGGCAATGACAAAAAAATAATTTTCTTGAATGCTTATTATTTTTAAATACAGTATTATAAAATATGAGTTTTACTTTATTATGTATTTTTAATGTGATAAACAGAAATTATGAAAACATTAAACTCTTTCTATAAAAAATGTCTATTCATCTAATTAATTATTCATAAATTTACATATAATTATTAAGTAATATCTACATCTTTAATACATTACAATTTGTTCTGGTCAGATTGAGGCTCTGGATCTGATTCTTTGACAGGAATAATATAAACTTTGATATATTGTTTCTTGACTACTTTCTGAACAAATTTAGCATCATTTTTAAAATTATTCTCTATTTTGCTATATACTTTTTCCTAAAATAAATAAAAATTTCATATTAATTTACAGATAATACTTTGTAACACACATTATTATTTAGATAAAGTCAACATTTTAATAACATTTCTGAAATATTTATAACATTAATTTTATGTATTTGTAAAATTTACAGTATAAAGATTTAAGAAATTTTATTAAAAAAATGAGTTATACAACAAAATATATTACAAATTATTAACTCAATTAATGAATACGATGCTCTATTTTATATAATGAAAACAGTTTAATTTATTTGCAATTTATTAACTGTAAGAAATAAATACAGTTGAAATGTTTAATATTTAAAAATTTTCTATATTATAAAAGAAAATAAAAATATGACATTTATTAAAACTCATTAAACATTAAATTAAGACAATGTCCTTGGAGAATTTAATATATTGCTGTGTGTGGATAAGCCTTGATATAAGCTATTGAGCAAAAGGGAAAAGGCATGCTTTTCAATGCTTTCAAGAAAATTAAAGTTAAAAACTCCCAAGTGACATGAGTTTTATGGAACCTTTCGTCAAAGACCACCGTGGTTCGGAGATAGTGTGCCTTGCTCATATTTGTAAGATCATTGATTTGTGTCTGAATGAGTGAAATTTTTACATAAAATAATAGCAAATTACATGTATTTATACATTTTATCTATTTATTTTCTATTAAAAATGTGCATTCTTGTCTTTGAAAATTTATTTTCAGAATTGCTGTCCATTAAAAATAAATTTAAAGTTTTTACACTGGGGAATGTAAGAATGTTATGAATAATTTGACATTTTAAGCAATTAAATAAAGTCAAATATTATTAATCATAATTAACTCCCAATATCACATTGAACTGTTGTATACTTTCTTTTCATAGTTAATAAAACATGCAAATAGTAAAAATACAATAAAATTATAATAATGTGTAAGGATAATAAGATCATAAACTGTGAAATAATTACTCAAGTTTTAAAAACAAATTTTAAAGATGAAAGTGTTTATTTTTAATAGAAAATTAATAGACAAAATATATAAATCTTTGTAATTATTTTATGTAAAGTTTCATTGATCTGGAAAAAATTGCTAATCGAAATATGAACCAGTAATCTCTCAGATATGAGCAAGGCACACTACTTCCGAACATGTGGACTTAAATGAAATGTTCAGCAAAACTTGCTCTTAAGTCACTCAGGAAAAACTATGAAGTATCTTGATTAATGCACTTGGCGGCATGGGATTGAATTCAATATTAATGAAAGAACTGAGGCAAAACTTGGAATAGAAAAAAGGAAGGAATAGAAATTAACAGGACACAGAGAATAGGAATGCTTAAGAAAAATATGAATGAAAACTGCAATTGAAAATGGAAGTTTGAGCAATCTGAAGGAGATTCATTAAGAATACCAATCCCATGTAAAAATGGAATAAGCTAAGCAAAGGAAAAAAAAAGTTATTTGAGTAAAATAAATTTTTTTTCAAAAATCCAGTTTTTTGTATCAATTTAATTATTAAAAAATAATAAATCAATAAATGAAAAAGTAAATAAATTCATATAATAAATCACTTAAATCAACAATGCTTACCATTAATTCCTTTTTTTCTTCTTCACCTGTAATTATAAGAAAAACTTCATTTTCTTCTTTTTTTAACCATCTTTCTATATTTTTTAATTTAACATTTAAATCATGATCTAAAATTTTACAAGATATAGTTATTTGTTTTTGATTCTTAGG